>NC_140593.1:594407754-595007754 GCF_964204655.1 Triturus cristatus
GCCCCATAAAGATAAGAAACTGCTTTGTGACAGCAGCAAAGCAGGCCACCGAGTCCGGATCGGAGGCGAAAGGGCGTGAACCAAAAACCCTCATTTCCAATGGCAGGCCACCTTTTAGCATAAACGGTGACACCAGCCAATGGAAATGAGGGGCGGGGCTTCAAGCCACCTTCTGAAAGTCCTCCTTAACAATAAATCTCACCGAGCGAGCAGTGCATGCGCTGTCATGCTAGGCGAGACCTAAAGAGGGAACAGAGACCCTCGCTACCTCAATAGGCCCTTCTTGAAAATCGGCACTGTGAGATGCCTAGCATAAATAATAGACACAAAAGAGGCTAATGCTCTCCCCCCTTTTTAGGTTGAGCCTACAGCAGCTCATGCGCTGGTGCTCGACTTTTATAAGTGGGTTTTAAAAGTGCTTCCCACCGGCATTTGCTGGCCTAATGCTTGCGTTCACGCTCGCGTGAACGTGCAATTACTTTCACTTTGGGCGCTGCTGCGCGCGCACCACTTGCGTGTTTGCCTGAGCGCGCGCGCCTCCGCCTCTCTCTCCCGCTGCAGCCCCCATCTTTGCATTCCCCGCGACCAATGCTTGTTTAATATCTCAAAAGTACACTTAATCAAACATTAAGTACTTTGTCTCATACTTGCATTGAATACAGAGAACACATGTTTTGTATTTCAACCTCAACAGGCTCTTAATTCTATTTTACATCTAAAACGCAAGCCTGACCTATTATCGTTGCAATGCTTCCATAACTAGTTAAAAAACATTCTATAGTTCCTCTGTGGTACCATCCAAAAACTTGCAGCTCACGTAGTATGTACCGTACCATATTTCTACAGTACATTATTAAGTGTTGCATGTTTTGAAAAACAGCAACGTGGGAGGTATGCACACTCTTCTGCTGTTTCCAAAGTGTGCTCGTTCTTCTTAGGGTGGCAATTCTGTAGCCACGCGATACCAGTCCCAACAGCAAAAAAACACTGCAGGAGCACATAAAGTACCAGAATATCTTTTTCATCTAGTTTTAAAGAACATACCCTACAGTGTCACCCAAATTGCAGAACGTTTGTACCAAAAAACAGCACGAGCACCATACCATACAAATGCAAAATAAACGGCAGAAACAGCCGGCTAAAAGTTGGTCATTAAAAAGCGACAAAGCACACAGCTGAATCAATACACGGGGAGCTTCAGAACAACATTACACACCACACATAGCAGAAGGGAAGTTTCCATATCTAAACATTTCTGCAGGAGCACAAGCGGTGCCAAGTGGAAGGCAGAGCCAGACCCTCCCATTTAAGCAACACTGCGTCAAATTCATCTGCTCTATAGATTTGAAACTGGGATCGTCATGGAGGTCTAGAAACCACCAGCAGCCTGCCACATGGAGGCTATACCCACACATCAATCTCCCATGCACATCCTGGCACCAATACATTTCACACCACAGAGCGACATGCTTCTGGCATCTCAAGCAGCATGCACCTCCACCAGGTTATTGCTGTATTGAGACATTCGACCCATGCCTCATGTATCACAAATAAAATGGACCTGGTTTATGTTGCACACGGCATGTCTAACCCCTGGTTCAATTAAGTGCACTCACATTGCAGTTAATGGCTAGCTCCTCGTTCAGTACATGTTTTGGTGGGTCTTTCTTCCTGGTTCCCTACTGGAAAGACAGACCCTGTTGAGACTGGAATTACTGCCACGTGACTAGCTGTGAAAAACACAGAGGGGTGACTGGGACATCAACACCATAGCATCAACACAACTTGCATGGGAACATTTAGGTACAGAGGAGTACTGTCTCCCTTACTTCACAAAGAATATGGCGACTTGTTAGCAAGACGTGTCTCTTCCCTTTTACAGCCAATAGGTGTATAGGCCAGCTTTGCCATTGAGAACTGACTCCAAATTGCAAGACCTAGCTCTTTGAGTAAGTATATTTAGTTCCAGACTTTCTAGTTCCCTTTGGGAGTCCTCGACTTTCCACTTTAGGTGATCTTAGTCTTTTAGTGTGATAGGGTTCACAGGGGACACATGCTTAGAGAGAGAAAAGAGCAATCAAAGGTCTAAGTGCCTCCATTTCTTCCCACCCTCCTTGGGTCTGTCCCGTTGCACATCTCCCACCAGTGTCACTCTTGCCTGGAGTTAAAAAGAGTAATCAAGTATCGGATCTGGATTACAGTTGCTCTCCACTGATGGCCTTGTGTCTCTGCTTTATTTAGGGAAATGTTAGGACCACCTTCCCTCCTTCCCACCAGAACTGACATGGGATTGGCTAGGTGTGAGGGAATCCTTACCCTAGGGTCACTCACAAAACCCTATTGGGTAATTTGATTTCTTCCCTCGGATACCCTTTAAGAGGGAAGACTCCTTCTTCGTCTTGATCTTCCGACGAATACGGCAGCTGGTCTTCTACAAAGGGAGCAAATCTTGACCCCGACCTACATACCTCCACTCTATTCAAGCACTAGTCTCTAACCAAAGTCACTGACACCTTACAGCCCCCTGAAGCCTACAAAAAGTGATGGATGGCATGCTTGAATTAATCTCAGTAACTGGTAATTACTTTGGGCCGCACTCCAGTCCATTGTTATTTTGCGCACCATGCCACCTCAGTTTGGATCCAACCACATGCAAATCATTTTTAGTCCTGCTCCAGTGGGAACTGTCTAGCCCAAAATGCCAAGCCAGGTCCTCCATGAAGAGAAACACAAGCAACCTAGGACTGGCTTCGCCCCCTGAGCTCGTCAGCCAGATATAGATTGGTTCCAGTCACGCAATGAGCACAAAAGCCACATCTGGGAACATCTGTCCCACCAAGTGCAACACACTGAAGCATATACAAATTAATTTCAGCCTCTGGTAATTACTTGGGGCAACATCCCAGTCCATCATTATTTTGCACAATGTGCCACCTCAGTTTGGACCCAGCCATTTGCAAATCAGTCTTGACTCTGCTCCAAATGGGACAGTCCAACTTGAACTGCCTGGCCAGGTCCTCCTAGGACCATATAAAACCATAAAGGAATACTGATGTAGTGTCAGGAATTAACAAAGCCCTTGCTGTTTGGTATTCTTAATGCAAAAAATGGTGACCCAGCAGTTTATACCAGAGTGCCTCAAGAGCCCAGTGAAACAATGGTGGCCTAAGCCATTTCATGCGACAAGAGTTTGACTGATGAAAAGTACCAGACGGAGATGATGTTGAGAAAGGACAGCATTGAGCCTGGTTTCAGAGGCATTAGTCTGGAGGGTAAAAGATCGGGAATAATCTAGGCATCTGAGAACGGATTTGAAGGCAAAACCTTGAGGAGGGTAATAAAAGCTTTTTCCTGATCAGGTCTCCAGGGTATGTTGTTTGGGATAGCGTTTTCAATAGAGACTTAGCAGGAATGGCTGCAGTCAAACAAGCATTGGCATAGCCAATAGGTCTCGCCTTTGGGACCTTATAAGTGTTTAGCCATGCAACACTTGATGTTGTTGCAACAAGGATATTGTGCTGGATAACTAAACACTTATAAGGTCCCAAAGGCGAGACCTATTGGTTATGCCAATGCTTGTATTACTGGGGGTCAATATTGCAGCATCGCTGCAAAACAGGCACCCAATAACAACAGCCTTCCAGGTAAACGATCTTTCCCCGCTACGACCAGTCCGGCCGTGGGTTTGAAGCCTGTCCGAGCGATTGCCACGGGTTAGACTACTTGCGAGCATTCAGCCCATCACATTGCCTAGTTGCCTGGAACCTGAAAATGGCATTGCTTTTCAAGCATGCAGACAGCTGCCAATGTATTTTAATTCCTAAAAGTACAAAATTTGCACCCACTAAAGGTTTACCTCTATGGATGTAGACATACTATTCTTTATAAACAAGTCACTATCTACATTTATGTTTCTGGTCTAAAAAATGAACAATTTAAAAGCTCTAAGCTAAGTGACAACTATGAGAACAAGCATTGGCATAGCCAATAGGTCTCGCCTTTGGGACCTTATAAGTGTTTAGCCATGCAACACTTGATGTTGTTGCACCAAGGATATTGTGCTGGATAACTAAACACTTATAAGGTCCCAAAGGCGAGACCTATTGGCTATGCCAATGCTTGTTTTATTTGTATGGGCTCCTAAAACATATGGAGACTATACTTATTCCTACGTTACAAATAATTTCAGTCCATTAACATCGCCCTCAAGATAATATCAAGGGTAGAGACTAGATCCAACCCTATCCTAACAAGCCTAACATAGAGGATCCAGAAGACAAGATTTATGATAGAGCCATTCAGAATGGCTTGTACGCCCCCTACTGAGCCCCGAGGGTATACTGAAAATACACCTCATCAAGAATCAAGGGAGGGAAAATCCCCATGAATTACCCAGGAGTTGGGAATTGTGTGCGCTTTCTGTTTCTTCGGCTGCTCTCTGAATTGTCTTCCCATAATAGACACACACATACCTGGAGTAGGGAAAGCAAAACACATATTTGCGTGCACTTAATTCAATTATCTTATTAAAAAATAATGAGGTGGTGCAGCGGAATTAAAACTCCACCCCTACACGTCACAGAAGTGCAATTATAAATTTGCATTTAACATTATATTCACTTTGTGCTATAACCTCATTAACATGTGTGAAGCAATTAAACATATTAACAAAATGTATTCATTGTAGAAATTAGAGATCTATACACTTGTGTGCTAATGTTCAGTTTAAACATGAAAGCCTGTATTGTTTATTCACGTTTTACACTTAAAGTTATTTTTTATCAATTGTGAAAGTTATATTTACATTAGTAAACCTGTACTTTTTTACTCACGTTTTGCATTTATCTCAAGTTACATGTGCATATGTATAGCCATGTATTCGAATTGCATATTAAATGCTCAACTAAAGTTAGCCTGACTACAGGCCTCAGTTGAAATTTATTTTACTTTGTCAGCATGTTCTTTCTCTCTTTGCAGGTCTATTATCATGACTCATGTTAGTTAGAGCAAGGCTCATAAGATTGCTGGTAAAGAGGCTTGGAGGAAAAACTTTGTAGTGAATTTGGGAAATTCATCATTTACCAGGACGGAGAGGCTGAGAATCGCAGTCTTAGTTTCATGCGCTGAGTAAAATTCTTGCAGATGCATACTAGAAACATTTTGATTGGTTCCTGGTGGTGTGAATGGAGATAAGACATTTGTGAGTCTTCTTGTACTTTTGAATTGGTGTTGTCACAGTTGGAGACAGAACAGATTTCCTTTAGACAGACCTCCCTCCTTGCCTTATTCTTGCAAGTGTGAAGCTTTATGCTAAACACTTATTGCCTTTTTTCCTAAGACATCTACTGAAGTCTGATCATGCTGACTGACACCTTCTATGCTTCCAATTTAGAGACCCTTGATAGACAATCATATAAATGACTTAGAAGAGAGGTGGGAATTTTCTTTATGGAATACCTGTTTGCCTTAATCTGTCTCTTTATTGCGGTGGCTATCACAATTCTGTATCTCATACTATTACAATTTAACCTACTGAGATATTTCAGCTTATCTGCTGTATTGCTGTACTTATTGAACTTACTTTTGAATTGCATATATACTGGATTGATTGGTAATCCAAAATAAAACCCTGTAACTACAGTTGGCGATTCCTAGTCCTTATTGTGGAGTCACATTGGCTTCACAGATTGGAAATGTATCATTGATGTCTTTTCCCTTTAAATGCTTCATGTTAACTAACAAAGGTCCATACAACTAATGGGGAACATGTTTTGATCTGACAAAGAAATTACGTTGCACAGCCCAGCGCTCTTTTAGATGGTAACTTAGTTGGATGGTTGGTTACTGAAGCAAAGGGAGTTACAGTATCCCTGTAGAAATTCTGGACTTGTCCAAACCCAGTCCAAGCCCTTAAAGTCTTTGTTTCGACTCAGAGGATCAGCGGAGTTCCAGGGGTTCGGAAAAGAGTTGTAACAGTGGATAAGTGAGTATTAATAGAGTTGCGCATTGTAATTGTGTATATCATGCTTGCAGTATTTTATGGAGATTGTGCGGTGCGATACAAGGATGTTCAAGTTATGGTACAGAAGTGAAAGCACTTAATGTTGTTATTTGGCTGAACGTAGCCTAAGATCCTGGGATAGATAGATATGTGTGGGATACACTGTATTGTAATTTGTCTGCTATTTCTTGTGGTGCTAGTCATGAGGTACCACCGGCTGCACAATAAAGATAGGGACATATACCTTTGTGTGAGAGTAAGGTATGGTTGGTGTAGTGGATCCTGTTTGCACAAAGTAGAAACTGCACTGATCCAGGTGATTCCCACTGGTCAGGCTTTCACTCCAGTTTGTGTCTGAGTAGGTCGGAAAGTATTGTTACGGACCATTTCTTGTTTGATTGAATACTTTGATTTCTTTAGTGAAGCGGACAAAAGTTATTTGTTGAAATCAGGTAATGTTTGTTTTATGCTTGCTTAGTGTTGAGAAAAGAGTGCACTTGTGAAAAATGGATATGAGAGTAAACCGCTGTGAGAAATACATTATTGTGTGCTGTGCTGTGCTACGATTGGGGAGTTAGTGTTAGTGTCGCAATGTTATTGGTTGACTATGTCCTAGTGACCTGCAGTGAGATTGGTTGTTGATGCCGAATGAGAACTGTGATTAAAGTATTTCCTGTTTTGAAACAAAATTCTGTTTGTGAAGTTTGATATTATTGTTAAAAAATTATCTATTTTAAGGCTATTGGAGATCTGATTAGGGGAGATGTGCAAGTCCCTGTTTGTGAAGGACAAAATGTTCCGCCAGAATGCTCGGTAGGTCATCATATGGCAATAAATGTGGGGCTTCGCACGTGCATTTGGCTGAGCCGGTGGCATAAGATCACTGAAAAAGCAGGTGATTTGATGTTTCAACGCTATGGCACATTTAGTTTGAGAATGATGAAAAATTTGAGAAGCGTATTGTACAAAATGAAGCCACCTCCTAGACCCACACAGTATAATGCACTCAATGCGTGGGAATGTGCAGCTTATTTGAAAGATAAAGAGAAATTACAGAGTAGAGTCAGAAAAGCAGTACTTAGCTGTGCTGAAGCTAGGTGGGATGCAGAACAAAAAATATTGAAAAATGACCTAATGTAGGGAACAAGGTATTGTATTGATGAGTGAGGAACCTCAGAAAGAGAAAAAGAAGGAGGATAAAATAGAGTACAGCTCGCCATTCTCCTACACAGAGAGGGCCCTAGGGTGCTCATTACTGGGATTAGGGTTGTGCAGGGGAGGGAGAAGTATTCTCAGCAGGCCAAAACCAACGTGTTTGCAGAACACCTAAGAGAGGTGTATGCTTCCCCCGTGGTGGGCCCTGAAGATATGGGGCGGAATATCTGTCAGTGGTGCTACTGGTACAGCTAGGGAAAGATGACAGGAAGGGGCTAGATGCTCCTACAGATAGGGCTGAGGTTGTAGCAGCCAATAGGGCTCTGAATATCACCAAAACCCTGGGAGCAGATGAATTGCTGGTTGAACTGTATCAGTCCAGGGCCAGGGAATTTGCCAGTTGACTATTAGCAGTTTATTTCAAGGTCTATGCCCATGGCAGGTTACCAGAGACCATGAGAGAGACACTTATAGTATTGTTGCCTAAGCCCTAATAAGAACGCTATGTTGGTGGTGTCATATCGCCCGCTCTCGATGCTGAACGTGGATGTCAAGATCCTTAGTAAAATACTTGCGTTAAGGTTGTTGCCTTATTTTCTGACACTGGTACATGAGCACAAGTGCAACTTTATTCCCCTTCGTAATGTGTTGCATAACTTTCACCAACTCTCATTGGTCCTGCATGCCCTAGAGGTGGCAGGAGGATAACTAAGCACTGGCACTACTAGATATAGAACATTCAGTTTATTCAGTGGCATGGGGTTACGTATGGCAAGTGCTAAGGACCATGGGGGTTTGGGATTTCCTACCTTCGTTGGGTGCAACTACTGTACGAGGGCCCGATGGTGAGGGTGCATATAGGAGGAATGGTGTCTGAGAGATTTTCGCTCAATGGGGGGACCAGGCAGGGATGCCTGTTATCACTGTTGCTATTCACACTAGCGATGGAACCACTGTAGGTTGTGATTAGTGTTGTACAGATGGGGGTTAAGGTGGGAAAGAACACACATGTGGTTTTCCTGTATGCCAATGACACACTGGTGTATTTACGTCAGCCGGTCTACCCAGTCCCAATATTGTTGTCTGTCATGTCTAAATTTGGAAAGGTGTCTGGGCTCTGCATGAATCGCGTAAGAAATGTAAATTGTTTCACTGGTGACCCTGGCAGCCACACCGTTGACTCCCATGGGAGGTCGATAGCGTTTGGTACCTCGGCGTTAGGGTGATGAAAGATCCCAAGTCATTCCACGGGTTAACCATAGGCATGGTGTTAGCGGCTCTAAAATCTCAGTGAGCCTCTGGTATACTCTTCGGTTGTCACTGATGGGCAAAATCGCTTTGGTAAAATGATTGTATTACCACAGTGTCTGTATATCTTCCAGGGTGCTTTGCTCGATGTACCTGGGCAGACCTTCAGGGACCTAGACAGACTTATTGCGGAATTACTTTGGAGCATGAGGAAACGAGTTGACATGGCCAAATACTCTCAAAAGATCCGGGGGGGGGGGGTGCATGGAGATGCCCTGTTTTGACCTTTATTATCTGGCCACTCAATTACAACATGCGGGGCATTGGCGGAATGAGGTGGGCAATTGAGAAACATGGTTATTGAAGGGCACGGATGGGGAACTCTCCCTGCCAGAACTCTTAATATTGGGATCAATGGTGTCCTCATGGCATGCTGTATGTGGTGGAACAGGTCTGCCGAGTATGGGAGCAGGTAGCACGTAGAGTGTTGTAAAGAGCTCCTTTTGCATGGGATTTTTGCATATGGTCTTTAAAGCACTTCGTGCAAATTGCACAGTTGATGTCCATCAAACGCTGGATGACGGGAGGATGAGAGATGCTGCGGGACTTATACACCAATGACAGGTTTGTCACATTGACGGATGCCATGGCTACCTTTAACTTAGGACCAGGGCAGTTTTTAGAATTTGCAAAAATAGCAGCCATAGAGAGGGGTATATGGCCCACATTACTAGGTAAGCCTCAAGAGTCTCAAATGCTGGTGGCATTACTTAGTTTGGCGGGTGCACCGCGACTGGTGTCGGAGGTCTAGAGGGCACTACGGTAGATGCTCCCTCGCTTGTGCTGGAGATCCAGGATAAATGGCTTGAAGCCCTAAGAGAACTGCTAATGGATTCACAATGGGTGGCAATTCATGAGGGTGTAAAGGGGACGTCAGCTAACACCTGCTTAAAATTGATTCAGTTTAACTTTGTGCACCAGGTGTACTTGTCCCCTAAAATACTGCACAATATTTACCCGGGGCGTTCTTCCTCTTGCATTCGCTGTTCCAAGATGGACATGGATTTTCTGCATATGGGATGGGAGTGCCCTGTGGTGGAGACATACTGGCAATAAGTGGTAGATCGGCTGGACATAGCCTCTAGTTGGACACTAACCCTGGTGCTCCAACTTTGCCTGCTGGGAATGGTTCCAATCGTAAAATGAAGCGGCTTAGCAGACAGTTCATTTTGTTGGGGCTAGCTTGCGAAACGTAGAAATGCCATTGGGTGGGGGTATACCAGTCCTCCGCTGGTAGTAAATTGGCTGAGAGACATGTCTGAATGAGCGGCAGCAGAAGACAGGCAAATGCTCACAACAAAGAGGGATAACAAACTAGCAGATGACAAGCAGGCTTGGGCGGCTATGCTGACGGACTTGCTAGAGCCACAGGACTCAAGGCCACTGTGAAGTAATGGAGGGCGGATGGGTAGGGGATACCTGGACTAGCGGGTCTGTCCTCACAAGGTATGGGGGCTAGGACAGGAGAAGGGAGACCCAAGGGGCCAGGGGAATGCGAATGTGAACGGCATCATATAGGTAGGCACCCATCCTAGGAACATGTTCTGGAAAGTGAAGTCAGGCAGAGGTAAAGCAAGTGAAGGGGTTGGGGGGACAGTTGGGGTTGGTTCAGTGTCATTATGATATGTTGTTATTACTGTTGGTCCAATGTAATTTAGTATGTTTCAAATGTCAATAAAGATTACAAAAAAATGTAGAGAGTACAAAAGGTTTAGCTGAAGTCTGTGATAGTGATTTCAGTGATGACTTTGATGAAGCAGATAAACGTCTGAGTCCTTTAACTGACACATAAACCACATTACAACGCATTTGAGAGAAAAATTACTAATGCGCACCAACTGTGCTAACTATACGTGTAAAAATTATGAGAGAAAAATCACGAGAAGACTTAGTTACTGCATCTTAAAAGCAGCAGAGGAGACAAAATTAGTTGAAAATTAGTCATTTGAATAACATAGATTGTACTCTATTTACTAGTATTGGTGTATCTTGTCAAAGCGTAATAGAAGTTGATAAGTGATAAATTCACATGGTTAGAACATTTTCCATAATTACACTTATGAAATAAAATGTGCGCGAAGAATGAATGAAAACTAATGTAATCTAGATGAAGTGTGTATTTAGGAGTCCCTTTCTAAACTCCATAATTTGCATATGTGAAATTTTGCGCCACGTAAGAAAGAAGAAAAGTGTACTGCACGTTTATAGATAAACCAAATGCTCTGCAACTTTTAGGGAATAATCTTCATACATATACTAATATGAATCACCAGAAACAATATTAATAATTTATGTTTTTGAATACATTTACATGTTGGTACTTTGAAAATGCTATAATATAGCCTTATAGCCCGCCGTAGCGGGCTATACCATCTATTAAAGGTCTGCTGCAGTGGGACTTTAAAAGCCGGTATAGCCCTGCTACGAAGGGCTGTAAGGCTATTAGAAAATTCTGCCACTAGAGGAAAGAATGTTATAACAAATAAAACAAAGCCATCAGGGAGCGCGAGGGGATTGAAATCCCCTCAGGATCCCTGAAGCCTTTGTTCACAGTCAGAGCTGTGAACAAAGACACACTGGAATGTTGGAGCTCTGGGTTTATACCAGCCATTATAAGCCCGGAGCACTCCATTGTTTTCAATGGAGCTACCAACATTCCAATGTTCTAATATATGTCATAGTTACACATGCTATTTCCAATGAAACTAAAATGCTTTATGAGTGCAAATAAGTTGAAAGAAATATATAAGGTCCCAAAGATTATGCATTAAATGTATATTTCCATTATTTTATATTCTGTATTTCATGAACAGAATTCAATTTAGGCTTGCATTTTCCTTACTTTCCTTGATTCTGTTCTCATGGAAAGGCTTTGTAAACTTGCAATGTGAAGAGAAACTATGTCTCATAGGGAAAGTTTCCATTCGCATAAAAGGACTACTTGCAACAATTTCTTTACTTTGGGCACATCTGCCATGAGAAACTGTCCTCCTAAACTCACTCATGTGCTTTTGCAAAAGAACTATTGTTTGAAAATTATATACACTGGATGGTTCGAAAACTTTTGTGATGATCACCACCTATTTGCTATGTGTATTCTTTATGCTGCATGACAATCACCCTATACGAACTGACCAATGTACTGAGTAGTTTGACTAGATGAGGTGACCCAGGAGGTGTCACCTGGAACTTGAGGATTATATTCTACATTGATGTGACAGAGAAGAGGGAAAATATTCATTTGATTTGTCGTTGGACAGAGCTTTTTGAAACTTCTTTGTGAACTCTATTGGCTCTCCTTTCGACTGACGCACACACTATGTGCACTATTCTCGAACTTCTTTCCCTCTCATGGGAGAGTACCATTGAGATGTCATGGTTCATGTCCCTTCCTGAACTTTCCCAGACCTTTGGTAATTAATGGCAAATTTAAATTTTGATTTGACTCTCTTGTAATCTTATGTCTTAAATACCTTATATTGATGTAGTTACTCCTTTTTAATAATTTTGATAAAACCTAAGTTTAACTAAAATCTGTTTCTGTTTCTCCATGGTTTGTCTCCAATAATTGATTGTGCATTCCAATTAGGTTTTTAATAATTGTAGTGAATTCTAATTGAGAGATCTCTGGACAGCAGATCCTAATGTTATTATTCTGCATAGTTCCAACTGATTTATTGTTTTTTATAATCTTGGTCTGACTGAATTTCTGCAGGAGATTTGGTCTAGCAGTGACAATACTTTACTTGTGTAGCTTAGTTCTGAGAGTTATATACATGAATCTAATTACGAGTTTGTGGGTCAGTTACCTGACTCCTGGTCCTCATTGGATAACAGGAGCTGGACCCCCTATGCCCGACCCCTCTTGGCACAAAGCTAGATCCATTGGAGGACCAAGTAAATGAAATTAAGGCGAGTGATAAAACAAAGAAGTGTAGGATCAAAAAGGGCCCAGTGACACTACAACAGCTTTCTGGATGGGTGTTAATGTCAACCCATCCACCGCATTATAATGTGACCCAACCTGAAGGAATGAGTGGTGTTGTTACCAGTGGAAGCTCGGAGGGAGCCACCGCCGCAGTGAATATAAGTCAGAACCTTATGGGAAAGAGTTCAGGGATCCGTGCTCCTTCTTCTAATGCCCCAGATGCAATAACTGTTCTGGTTACTATTGGCCCAGCAGTTTCCTTGGATAAACCTGAGTCATCAGGAATCAGGACACATACTTTGATGGTTCCTACCGGAGTAAATACTACTGTTCCTGAAGGGGAGGCACGGGAAGTACTCCTTTAGTCTTGAATAAGGTGACTACACCTTCTGTTGCTCCTGTATCATCAGTAATGAATCAGACAGGACTTACCACTGTAGAGGAACCAGCTCAGAGGTTATAATTCTCACCTGTACATTTAGAGTACACATCAGTGTATTTCCATCAGTAGACCCCAAGAAGGGATAGTGTTCAATACATCTGGAGTCCAAAATGGTGTTAATTATAGGAAATTGGATGATTTCATTAGGTTTTCCAGTGGGTCCTCACAGGAAGCTGAGAGTTCAGGACTGAGCAGAGAAATCCATTCTTCAGAAAGGGAGAATGCAGCAGTTGTGGCCAGACTAAAGTTAGAATTGGATGATATTAGGAAATCTTCATCTTTCCTGATTAGGTACCTATGAAGAGAATACATTTATATTTATGTGCAAAGATGTTACAAAATGTGCAGGACAAGCTCATGACAAACTGACTGAATTAGCTTGAGTATATGATGTAGATTAAGTAAGACCAAATCCTTGACTAGCTGTGCGACTCTGTGTGGGCCTCTCAGTTCATACATTACTGTGACACTGAATATATATTTTTGCAAGGCTGTGACCTTACACGGGAGGTGGCATGCAGAGCATCGCAACAGGGTTGCGGCTCTAGACGTGTGGAAAGAAAACAGTTTACGGCATTTTCTAAGGGGGTCCTTCACAAACCCCTACAATGCACCCGTGGTGTCAAGGCACCCCTACCCTGACCCCTCCTATGCTTTTCAATCTATATTTGTATCTCCTGTGGCATGGTCCTGGTTAACAAATGGCGGTACGCAACTCTCTAAACAGGTTGAGCCCAGCCAATCACATTATGGTGGGTGACCTAGTTGGGCACCTGGGCACACACCTTTAATTATGCTGGGTCTAAAATTGGCCAGGGTAGGGGGTTGCGGTCCCCCTCCCCCTTAGTATGTTGCAGGGCCCTGGGTATGGGGTCCCTGGGGCTGAAGTCGACCCGAGGAGGGTGCCCGGTGCCCCCCACCCCTATTATTATTGATAATATTATAACCGGGTCCTGGGGATGGGGTCCCCTGATATGAAATTGGCCCGGGGAGGGGGGCAGTGGTCCCCCTCCCCCTCATAATCACACCAGGTCCCCAGGGCCTACTACGGGAAGGTCGGGGTCACGTGTCCTCCTCCCCCTACCAATAATGCTGGGCCCAAGGAATGGGGTGCCCAGGGCCAAAATCGTCCTGTGGAGGGGAACGCATTCCCCCTCCCCATAACAATAACACTGGGCACCAGGGGATGGCGTCCATGGGGCCAAAATCAGCCAATGGAGGGGGACCATATACCCCCTCCTCCTAACAATAATGCTCGGCCCAGGGGTCCCCGGTACCGAAATCAGCCCAGGAAGTGGGGCCGTGTGTCTTCCTCATGATCCTGCGGATGGGGATGAGGCTCCAGGGGATGATAACGGACCGGGGAGGGGGAAGTGTGCCCCATTCTCCCTAACAATAACCTCAGGCCCTGGGGGATGGGGTCCCCGGGACCATAATCAGCCCAGGGAGTGGGGCCGCATGCATCCCACACTCTGAAAAGTTTGCCAGGCCCCGGGTGATGGGGTCCCTGAGCCCATTAATACCCAGGGGAGGGGGGCCTTGTGCCCCCTCACCCTAACAATAACTTCAGGCCCTGGGGGATGGGGTCGCGGAGCCAATATATGCCAGGGACAGCGCCTCATGCCTTCCTCCCCCCGAAAATGTTGCCAGACCCTGGGGGATGGGGTACTAGAGGACAAAATCGGCCAGGGGAGGAGAATTGCATGCCCCCTCCCCCTAACAATAACACTGGGCCCCAGGTGATGGGGTCGTGGGGCCGAAATCAGTCCGTGGAGGGGGGCATATGCCCCCTCCCCCTAACAATAATGCTGGGCCCGGGGATGGGGTCCCCTGTACAGAAATTGGCCTGGGAAGCAGGGCAGCGTGTCCCCCTCATGATCATGCAGGGCCCCAGGGATGGGGTGCCCGGGGCTGATAACAGTCTGGGGAGGGGGGCAGTGTGCCTCCATCCTCCTAACAATAACCTCAGGCCCTGGGGGATGGGGTCACCAGGACCAAAATAAGCCTGGGGAGGGGTGCTGCATGCATCTCACACCCTGAAAATGTTGCCAGACCACGGTGATGGGGTCCCTGAGGCCAAATAGGCATAGGCCCCCCTCCCCGTAACAATAACACCAGGCCCCGGGTGATGGGGTGCCCAGGGCTGGAATAAGCAGGGGAGGGGGCAATGTGCCCCCTCTCCCTCGGTATGGTGCCGGGCCCTGTGGATGGTGTCGCCAGGACTGAAATCGAACCAAGGAGGGTACCTCTTGTCCCAAAATTGGCCTGGGGAGATGGGCCGCATGCACCCTCCCCCTCATAATCACACCTAGTCCCAGGGGATGGGGTCCCTGGGGCCGATAACGGGGAGATGGGTGTCACGTGTCCCCCTCCCCCTAACAATAATGCCGGGCCTGAGGAATGGGGTGCCCAGGGCCAAAATCATCCTGGGGAGAGTAACCGCATACCCCTTCCATCTAACAATAACACTGGGCCTCAGGGAATGGGGTCCCAGGGGCCGGAAACAGCTTGTGGAGTGGGACCGTATGTCCCTCCTCCTAAAAATAATGCTCAGCCCTGGGTGATGGGGTTCCCGGTACCAAAATGGGCCCAGGAAGAGGGCCACATGTCCAGCTCATGATCATGCTGGGCCCCGGGATGGGTCCCCAAGGCTTATAACAGCCAGGGGAGAGGGACAGTGTGCCCCCCCTACCCCTAACAATAACCTCAGGCCCTGGGGGATGGGGTCCCTGGGACCAAAATGAGCCGAGGGAGGGGGGACGCATGCTTCCCACACCCTGAAAATGTTGCCATGGCCCAGGCGATGGGGTCCCTGAGGCCAATAACGCCCAGGGGTGGAGGTCAGAGGTTATTGCTTGAATTATTAGTTAACGTTACAGGCTCACAAGAATACTTACCCACGGCTTAGTTTATTTCTGAAGTTGTAGTGAAGCCCGAGTTTCATTAGTGTTGCAAAATAAAACAAATTCAAATGTCAGAGAAAAGAATTACAATTGGAGGTTTATAAAAATACAAGGAAAAAAGGAGAGTTGCTTGAGCTAGGAATAGGAGCCAACAAGTTAAAAGAATTAGAAACAAGGGATTAACAGAGATAATAATGGGGTCATTTTTAGGTCTCCTGAGACAGCGAAAGCTGTCTCTTTGAGACATTTTGTAAGTGGGCTTTCAAAAGTGCTACCCACATGGTTTTGCTGGCCTAAAGCTTGAGTGCACGATGGCGTGCACGTGCACAGCTGCTCCTCTGCTCCTTGCATTCCCCCCTCCCTTCTCACCCAGCCCTTTGATGCTCTGCTCGCATTTCCCTCTTCCCTGGGCGTGAAGGGAGACAGAGCCATCCTGCTTGATTAATGGCTTTGCATTCCCATGTGTTTCCACAGTAAACATGCCCGAGGCGCCAGCCCAGCACAAGGCACACGGAGACATTCTCTTTACCCTCCTTAGTCCCTGTATCTCTATTTTTTCCCTTAGTTCTTTCTGTTCTTTAAAACTGTCCCCTTCTCTTCTCAATTTGCCCCAGTTATCCTCCCGGCGCTGATATATACATAGCCTTTCCCTGTTTGCTTTCTGGCATCCCTGCTTCCGCCCGCCACTTTAAAAAAAAATATTTCACCAAGTCAAACGCATTTGTTACATCTTTATTTAATGGACCGCAAAGTTATTGGCCACTCTGTGTAACATGATAGCAGCACCATTACTGAGGCTGCAGGAGCCAAACTGTGCTGAGTTTTTTTCCTGACACATTTTTTTAAACTATTGCATGCCTTTCGCTTGCGCGTGGAATGCATTTAGTACTAGTGTCTTTAACTTAATGTTTTTGGGGGGAGATTACCGATTATTTTATTAACGTGTGGTATGCATATTTTTTTATTTAGCGTTCCGTGCTCTCTGATGCATTTCCTATTGCTGACCAGACCGAGAGTTGGTTGCGGTGTCAATGATGTGGCTACAAATGTACATGGCGGTGGTAGTGCACAGCAAGGTACCTTTGTGAGGCTTGTTTGTGTTTGCTCCCGAGCTGCGTCATTCGATGTAAACCCCAGCCAAGGCACAGTTGTGCTCAGTGAAATAATAGCCACCCCGCCCCCATCTCCTCCCCGATCCATTAAGCAACCCTGCCCCTCCCTTTGTTGGACTTGCTGTGCTTTCACTTCCGCTCTTTTCGTTTAGAGCTGCTGCCCTGGGTCAGTGACACAGATGTCCCTCGGAGACAGAGGCGTGGTTTCATCTTCAGAGCCTGTCTGTGCTGCTCTATCCCACTCCGTTATTAACACTGTTTTCCTCAAGAGATCATGACCCCCACCTTTTGTCCTGCACAGACCACTACTACGCTATTCCCTGATGCTCCCGTGGCCCGTCATGAAATATTGCCGTTTCTTTATTTTACAACTAGAGGAACACTGGAGGGGCACTAATCGTGAGCCACCGAAGAAGTTGGAAACTGGTAATGCACCATTGGGAGGTTTTGAAGAAGGCCACAGCAGAGCTCTTGATTCTCGGACGTTGTTAGTCAGAGAAGCAACATCACACATGGGTCCCAGTGCCCCCACCAATGGTAGTTGGGTCCACCTCCAGTAAAAGGTGTCGCAATGGTTCAAAGACTTCTCCTCCCATCTTTTATTGCAGAACTGTCCCCAGTGCCAAGCCAAATAAGAACAAGCATTGACATAGCCAATAGGTCTCGCTTTTGGGACCTTATAAGTGTTTAGCCATGCAACAGTTGCATAACTAAATACTTATAAGGTCCCAAAAGCGAGACCTATTGGCTATGCCAATGCTTGGTTAAGTTGTGTCCCTCAATTTGAATGTAAGGCTTGCAAATTAAAAACATAGATAAGAACGAAAAGACACGCCCCTTTCACGTGCCCCTGGTTGTAAAAGGAAGTGACACGTAGGTTGAAAGCCCACAGCATGTGTTGTGCACATGAAAGTGACAATCCGGAAACAAAGCAGGCTGGCCGGCTCTGTGGTCTGCAGAGATCTTATTGGCGCTATAACGTCTCCACCATCAATGGGCCCTAAACACCGTTGATCACCCAAAGTGGCCATATGTTAAAGTGATGCTTCACTTTAATGGGTATTTTCCACTTTGAATTCTCCCGGCTCTGCCCGGAAGAGAAACATATTCGTTTCAAACTGCTGTGCCCAGGGCTGTTCTATTCACTTTATTTCTGATTGTGAAATCGTGCTTGCATTCAATTTGTGCACACAAACGAAATGGATGTGTTCCTAAAAGTAGAAAATAAATGGAATAAATGCAACTTTGAGTCTTTCATTAAGGATGAAAGCTTGTAAGAGCGCCTGTGTCAACCAGGGAGCCTTGAGGATGCACAGCTGTGCTTTCAGAAACGTGGTCCGAAACACGACTTGCTAATGATATGAATGTATTATTTTTTATGAGTGACTAAGTTTATATTTGGTTGGAGATAGCACACACACACACATCTAGTCAGGCGCAAAGGCAGCTTCCAAGAGTTAGCACATGAAAGTCCGATGGTTTGCCCTCAGCAATGCACGTTATGAGAGTTACTGGCCTCGGGACAGTTTGTGGTTCATGAATGCAGCAAACAGCTGTGGTAAGAGATATAGTATTTGCATTAAGAGATATATACTATGTGCAACGACTGATTACAGAATATGGGCCCTCCATATGTGCGGTCTGTGCAGAGACACAAATGTATAGCATATCTAGCTTTAAAAGCCACCTTATTTTTCGTATTTTACAGTGGCAGTGAGCTGCACTTTAAGCAGGACTTTGCATGCCACTGACACGGCCCCAGCCCTTGCAGTGTATCCAACGTGGTAACATGGATTTTTTTACTTTAACTAACAGGCGCCATAGTTTTCACCTTTTACAGTGGCAGTGAGTTGCACATCAAAGCAGAATTTGCTATTTCACTAATACTGCCCCAGCCCTTCCAGTCTTTCCAATGCACAATCCCACTACAAATAATTCCAGTACACTCAAAACCACATAATTACTATCCACATAATTCCACTGCACACAATGGCACATAATTCCAGTACACCCATCTGCGCTACACCACACATTTACGCGTCACACAATTCCACAATTAGCAATTTCAATCTAACGCACATAATTCCACTCCACATTCATGCACTCCGCTCCATAACACATGGGTAAAGCACATTGTCATTTACAGCGCCAATAGCTCTAACTCTCACAAAAGTGAGACCTATGGCCATTGCACACAATAAATTCAACTTTGTAGCATGCCACATAATTCCAGACAATATAATGCTACTCCACACCATGCCACATAATCCCACACAACACCACACTATTTAATGCCACACAATTCTACATCACACAACATAATTACACTCAACACAATGCCACTCAGCGCTGCATAATTACACCCCCCATAATAACACTCTACTCAATACAACATGAATACACCCCACATAACTGTACTTTATCCCACATACCAGCAATCCACATAAATGCTCTCCACACCATGGCACATAATTCCAAGAAGCATAATTTCACTCAACGCCACACAGTTCCAAGCCACACAATTCAACTCCACGCATTTCCAATACATACCGCAAAATTCCACACCAAACAACATATTTCGAATACACAACACAATTCCACAACACACTACATATCCCCAATCCACACCACATATTTCCACATCGTGCCACAAAATTTAACAGCTCACCACATAATTCAACTCCACAACATGCCACGCCAAAACACACAATGTCATTTTACACAATAAACTCCATAACACACAATCTCACTCTACATAATTCAAGTACACCTAAAACCATTTAATTACTATCCACATAATTCCACAGCACACCATGCCACATATTTCCACTACGCAACTCCCCACCACACCACACCACACCACACAATTCCATGCCACACAATTCCACAACAAACAATTCTAATTCAACAAATCTCTACCTCCCACTTCCACCAACACTGTTATCTCCCTCACACACAACCACTGCCCCTCTCATCTCCTCCTCATGCTGCCACTACCCCCTCTTACCTTGCAATCCCACTGCCCCCTCTCATTCCTCCCTCACATTCTCTCTATACTGCCTCCTCACACATGGTGCCTTCCAGTACCTCCTCGTGCAGTGCACTTGTCCACCTTTCAACTCCCCCCCACCTCTTGGTGCCTCTCCCTCTCAGCCTCTCTCTCACCCCTCTCTCACCCCCCTCTCGCTCACTCATGCACTCCTCCTGCCTCTGTCATGTGGTTGACTTCAGGTCTTTGAGCACGATATCTTCCGGTGCCTTTTTTCAAGGTTTCCGTCCCTCAAACCCACGCTCTACTACTCTTGGGGTGTGTGTTCTGCGTACACAGGTGCTCCCTCTTTATGCATCTGTGGCCTGCTCTCCACTTATTTCTCTTTCTCAAACCCTCTTTCTGCACCACTTCCTGCACAAACTACCTATCCCTCCCTCTCGCTTCCTTTCTATCTATTCTGTGCAGCTCTCCCACATCTATTCACCATGCCACATAATTCCACTACACAAATACACTACACACCACTCAATTCTACCCACTCAATTCCAATCCAACCCACATACACCCACTCCACTCTAAACCAAAAGACATTGCCATTCACTTCGCCAATAGCTGTAACTCTCCCAAAAGCGAGACCTATTGCATTGTAAATGCTTGTTCTAATTACAGAGACAATTAAAATACGTAGTATTTTCGTAGAAGAAAAGAAAACTCCTATTAGAAGAGAAGCAGTAGCCAAGTGAAAACGAAGTGGGTAATACTAATATAGAGAAGTAGAGCTTAATGATTAGGAATAGTGAGAGTAATGTATATTTAACACCTGTGTTACAGCTTCACCCAAAGAATCAAAAAGAAGACTGAGAGAGCAGGACGAGAGTCCAAAGAGGGAGAAAACCTGGTGCAGGCTTGGCAGTCTCTTCTCTGTCCCATACCCCTTTCCCCCCTGAGGGTTTCTTGCCAAGCAAGTATATAATTTGGCGGCGGGTAAGTCTTGGAGAGGCATTGGGATCTGACGTCATTCTACTCCCTTGCAAGTGGCCTAAAGGCGCTCTGACACTGACTCTGCACTGACCTATGAACTTCGATTCCTCAACCATTTCGGTGATCTTTGATGGAACATACATTTACTGACAGATGGCTACATGAAAACGATTCCTTGCTGGCTGGTTCTTATTCAACTTGTTTGTTGACATTCATGAGGCATCTTCTATCACATTTAGTAGATTTATTGTGGAATGATTCTGTTATCTAAATCAGTTCTTCTTTTTTAGAAGTTTCCGTCAGGACTTTCACCTGTCTACTATATGTGACAGAAGGTGCCTCATGAATGTCAACAAATAAGTTCAACCTAAAGAAGAATGAGTACCAACCAGTCAGGTTCCAGTGGAGAACCCAAAAGCAATAAGAGGTATGAAACGCATCAACGGATACATTTGGGCTTTCCGCTATCATGCCTGAGAGGCAAACTTTTTCATCTTTGTCAAATCCGCCTAAATAACGAGCCCGGTTTTGAGGCTGAGTGCTATGCAATGCAGTTAGAAAGTCTGTGCATAGCCCACGAGGCACAAGTGTTTTCACCAACATCCCTTCCGTTAAAAACACTGTCTTGGGACCACAAAACTATGCAGAAATACCTCCCCACTCATCTCTATTGTAATTTGTAATGTTTTCTCGTGACTGATTGACCTGAAATCCTGCTTAGCTCGATGTTTTACTTTAGTACCTGTAAACATGCATATCTCATGCACTTTTTATGTAATTCATATCATTTTGGTCTTCTGTTATTATTCATAATATAGAACATTATTCTTTATATAACCCTGTGTGGAGTCTCTTTTGTGGTTTATTCATTGTGTTACTGTGTGAATGTGTTGCACAAATGCTTTACATGTTGCTTTGTAGATAAGCCTGCCAGCTCTGTGCCAAGCTACCAGGTTATCTTTGGTGTTTATCTGACTTTCCCTGATTAGAGTGGTGGGTTCCGCGTGGTTGGGGTGTATACCTTAGCCAACCAGAAACCCCATTTCAAACAACAGTCAAACAAATTACCACCAGCTGGAAAGGCTCAGAACATCTGTCACATTAGCAATCTTGGATCGCAATCTGCCTGACACAGGAAAGTAAACTAGTCAAAACTGACCCTTTACAGGTGAAGTTTAGTGAACTGTGGCCTCTGTTAGGTGACTTGACATCTACATCTGCAATCAATTTAGCAGATATTAACGTGAAGAAAGATCACAAATGCCAGTCCACTGATACATAAAAAAGTTTTTTCATAATGTACCTTCTTATTGTTCTTTCTTATTTGTTTGAGATGCCCCCTGCTGTGCTGATTCTCTCTTTGTGTATAATTTGAAACACAATAAAAATGTAACATAAAAAAGAAAACATTTGCTGGAAAAGCACCTTTGTGGATAGTTTTTTTTATTTTTAAAAGAAAACAAGGAATGCCTTTGGACGATTGTGCCCGTGGAAGTCCCATTGAGATAAATCCAGCGTCACCTCCACGGTGCTGAAGGAATATATCAAAATATGCATATATTACAGAGTGGTGGTAGCCGCTCTGTAAGTTATAGTTAGGGTCACCCGAGATAGGGATTTATTTTATTTTTGTCCCTTAATAAGTTTACACACGTTTGAAGAATGTCAACTAAATTTTGTATGCCTGGTGCATCCGTTTCATTGTTGGAGGACTAAAAGTTTTGAAGTGTTTGGTCAAGGGGTACAAAGAAAAAAGGGGTGGTCCCAAAACAGGTTTAAAATCCAATGCATTTTTCATAGACTTTTGTATTTTGCATAGTGCAAAAACTGTCAGTTGGATTTTGATTAAATTTGGCAACGTACCATATTAGGGTGCGCAGATGATTTTGCAGGGTAGTGCATTTAAGTAGAGTAAGTATTTACAGAAGAAAGTGACATTGGCCAGTTTGAGTAAGTTACTAAAGAACTCTCCAGGCAAATATATGAGCACTAAAGTATACACCCACTGCATTCTATAGATATCATGGGTGATGTCTTAGAACTGTATCAAATGAAAGAGTTTACAGGAGATCCAGTTAGTATCTGGGGAAAACACATTTGAGGCTAGATGTTATCCAAATTTATTTCCAGCAGGAAAAGGAAGAAAATATGATGATGGTCCTATTAAAATTTCTGCTTCGGAATATCGTTCCACAAAACAATATTCAGGGATCCCATGTTTTAGTCAAAACAATCTTCATATGTTCACGCTATTATATAAAAATGAACTATCCGTGACCGTTTATGCTGTTGCACGTGTCATACAAACTGGAACAGGATTGAATAATTTAACAGTGAAAGAGTTCCTAAACAAAGTGGAAAGTAATGACAAAAACAAACAAAAAAAGAAATAAATATAATGGTATGTCAGCAAGGTACAAATTATTTTAGTTCCGAAGACATGGAGAACTGAGATTTATGTTGAGGGATTTGGGACCACCCATTTGGTTTCTTACTTTGAGTTGTGCACAATGCTTACGGGATCATTTATACAGTTTCCTACTTGAAGCAAACAATAATATAACAGATGTAGTCTTTAAGGCACCCAGTGAATTATGTTCTAAAAATACAATTACAAATCCCTTGGGAGAGGTTGTGGATTTTTTTTGAAGAAAAGTACCATGCAAGAGGTGCATCTTACATTCATATGCTGTTATGGATGAAAAAAACACACTCCAAAATTTAGCTATGACTCAGATTAACCCGTTCTTAATTTTATTGAGCAATATGTTACTTGTGATATCCCAAACAAAGACAATCGTAATAGACTGTTTGAACAAGTTATGAAATTTGAACCTCATAAATGCGGTAAATACTGCTTATGGAAATTTGAAAACCAATCTAAACAGTGCACAAAATATTGTTTTGAGTTCCCTAGACCAATTCTAAATATAAAAGAATCAACAATCTTGTTTCTTCTGTCAGGCAAGTTGTTTAAGGAAAGTCTCCTAAAAACACATATATTTTAAAGAAGGACACACATCACAGCAGATCATTTACTACAACCCTTTAATAGTACATATTTGGAATGCTAATATGGATATACAATGTTTTGCAGATAGTTCTACTGCTGTAGCTCGTTATGTCACTTCATATATTACCAAAGCTGAAAAAACAGATATGAATGAAGTATGGGAAGCTATATCTGCTGAGCTATCTTTAGCTATAATGCTATATTGATTTAGCCTTCAAATGCTATATCGCATAGAGGTGAGCAGTTAAGAGGCGTGTGACCAGTTAAGCACTTCACGTTTATATGCTTAATCTCACAACATTATACATATACAGTTTAGTTTAGGATTAGCGTCCTCTCAAAGAAGAGTTTTAAAACCTTTGCCAGAAATGGAATAGCTTGCTCACTTTGAGCCAGATATCAAAAACATTGTAAAAACTAATTTGTTGGACACTTTCTGCACTTTCAGAAGTCCTTTATTGGAACAGTTATCACTATATGAAGTAGCTCTGTCATTGAGGGTGTTAACAGTGGAAATCTTTGTGTTGATGGAACAGACAGCTGCTTAATATGTAATTCCAAACCTACACTAAGTAATCACTGCAAATGTACATATGACAATAGTGCTAATAAAGAATTGTATTTTCTAGCACTTTTACAGCTTTTTAAATTATGGTGTCAAGATGAAGAATTGATTGTAACTTCACTATAATATGAGGAAGCCTTTTTATGCCTATAAAACCTATACAAGAGTTTTACATTTAAGTTGAAAATGTTGGACCAAGAAATTTTGGAGGAAGAAATACAATCGTAAATATTATACAATACCGCAAGTACCAATAACCCTTTCAATAAAAAACCTGCAGATCCCCTTGGAGAACCAAATGTTGCTACAGAAGCTACTGTTGCTGTGGGTGGGGTAGAACCTGCTATGGGTGAAATGTGTAAGGACGGCGAGAACTTTAATTACCATATATCAAAATTAAATACTGAACAATTTGAAATATCTGAATACATTAAAACAACAGTTGATCATGGCATTAAATATAAACATAGTTTATGTTTACTTTCAAAATGTCAGGCTATATTAAATATATATCAGGCCAGGCTGTTGCGGGTAAAAGTTTCCTTATAATGGTTATAACTGCTTACCTTCAGAAAGTTACTGATTCCAACTTATCATGTGTTTTTACTGCTCCAAGTGGTTTAGCCACACATAATATTAAAGGGATTACATTGCAGTTACTATTACTACTACATGGAACATGATAACAAACGAAATACTTAAAATTACATTGTGATACCTCTCCGGAACTTTGTCGAGTTCTTAACAATTTGAGATTTTTATTATATACACAAAGTTGGTATGGTTCCAAACTTTTGTTCACTTACGCAAGTCAGAAGTACTCTAGACACCTTATGAAAATCTGTTTGAAGGTAAACATGTTATAGTTTTTGGTGATATGCTTCAACTTACTCCTGTAAATGGGGGATCCAATTTTGTGGGACAGAATGCCAGAAAGTGAAATTAGAAACTCCTTTGGAAGTATAGGGTATGTTCATATGTTGTTTCATTTCTCATATAGTTAACTTACACACAATATGAGACAAGCAAATGATGAGAAATATTAAAATGTATTAGGCCAGGAATAAAAAATGAACAGGCAAAGAATATGCGTCACACAGGAACTATATCTAGTTTATTCCCACATTTTAAAAGTGTGGCAGAAGTTATGCATTATCTTCTTTTGGAGACACTACCTATTGTTTGTTTGATGGTAACACTAAAACAATGCTCTAATTTAAAAATGGAAATGTTGTCTATGGAAAACCTAAAACCCTGCAGCATCCCAGCAATTCTCAATGT
This sequence comes from Triturus cristatus, assembly GCF_964204655.1. Lineage (NCBI taxonomy): Eukaryota > Metazoa > Chordata > Amphibia > Caudata > Salamandridae > Triturus > Triturus cristatus. Next base: position 594,433,436 of record NC_140593.1, read on the forward strand.
CACTGATTGTCTCAATGAGTGTGTGACTCGGTGTGATTCTCTGAGTGGGTCTGGGTGTACCTGCATAAGTGTCTCACTGGGTGTGCGAGTGTCTGATTGGGTCTGTGAGTGAGTGCATGAGTGGGCACCTGAGTGGGTGTGTGAGTCTGTGAGTGAATGTCTGTTAGCGTCTGTGAGTGGGTCTGTAAGCAGCTGAGTTGGTCTGTGAGTGGATGTGTGAGCAGCTAGGCCACATTTGAATGGGGGCTGCACAGCCCCCCTCCGAGGCCGAATTTGCAGCGGGCAGGGAAACAGATGAAAGCTGCGCTTCTAGCTAGCGAGAGCATTTTCACAACTATCGCTTGCTGAAAGCGGCATGTTTGCTGTGACTTGGCAGGAGCGGTTAATGCTCCCACCAAGCCACAGCAAACCGCCACCCCCCAGGAGCTGGCACTGGGGGGTATCGGTCCCCAGGGCCATCTAAGGCTCCAGGAGCGGGGGTCGCGCAGCCCCCTTTATTGCAGTATTTAGCCACAGGTCTGTGGGGGCCGCATGGCCTGCCTAAATTTGAATGAATTGCCCCAGGGAGGTGGTGGTCCCTGGAGCTGTGGCGGTGCCTTGCGGGCCCCCTGCATTAATTTGATATTTAGCCCCGCAAACATATTTTTAAATGCCCCAGGAAGATGCACGTTCCCGGGGCTGTCGGGGAATGCGTGGCCCCCCCAGATAACTTTATAAACATTTGCCCTGGGGAGGTGGCAGTCCCCAGGGCTTTTATTTTTATGGTTTGCCCCTGGGACCTGGCCCACCCAGAGGGTATTTAAAAGCATGGGAGCCTGCATTTTTTCCCACGAAAATCACAAATTCACAGCAATTTGTTATTTAAAAATGCTTTTAAGCCATGGCAGAGTTCTAGGGTGACTCGAAGATCAAGGCTTGGGTGTCAGGGTATTCCTACCCTGCTCCCTTTTCTTTTTTTACATTTTTTGTGGAACTAGGCTGCATCCAAGTCCCATTATGGCTGCTAACACTTCCTGGTTTACAGCCAATTAGAGCTGTGCATTTCCCTGCACAAGCTCGTTATTAGTCACAAAATCATCCTGGCCTCAGATATCACTAACTTAATTCTCTTAAGTTTCTCAACAACTACTGAAGATATTTACACCAAATAATAAAAACACAATCTGCTTAACCAAATCTACCTTTCTACCAAATTTGGTGTAATTCCATTCAGTTATTCGGGAGGTGTTCAAAGGTCCTATGGGAGTTAACACAGGAAAAACACACCTTTTTGACACCCGATTTTCTTGGCCCCTGCTCGACGGATCACCCTGAAACTTTCCATGCACAGCAAGAATCACCTACACACTTAAAAAAAACAAAAATTGTGAAGATTCATCAAATGGCGCCAGCGTAATAGTCAAGTCAAAAAAAGCTTTTCCAATGGAAACATGTTCCTAACTTTAACTACCTACTGGTAACCGTCGTTAGGTAATATAAACACAGGGTTTCGCTCAGCTCTCTTCACCCATTAGTCAGCTGAAGGGTCATCCACATTTTGATTCTGCCCACTACACTATAGTATGTTTGTTAACCCTTAAATATTCTACAAAAATCTTTCTCTGTCAGGGGGCACTTTGTGTTTACGTATCTCTCTACCCAGTTCCCTGGGAATTTATTGGATTGTTCAATTGTGTTGCATTACAGTATAGAGTACATTGTTAGCTCACTTCAGGTATTTGCTGCACTGACTTCAGTGACTGCACCCTGCTAATGCACAATGTACACATGCACAGACAGATTATACCCCCTCAGTGCCAAATGTGTGTTTTTGTAATTATTTTGGAAATATTTTGTACGGAAGCCCAGCAGCTCCCCAGACACCGCTATCAAGCCCTTGCTGCCTTTGCATTGAACCAGATCTCGTGCATGCAATGCTGGCAGCCACAATAATTGAAAATATATTTTTAAACTGTGCCACTATGGCCATGAACGTGTGGGCACGTGTGTACAAAGGCGACCATCTTGGAAGTATTTTTGTAAAACTTCATTACAAAAATACTTACAACAAATCGGCCTAGGCATGCATATGTGCACACGGGTGCCTGCTCACACGGGTGGTCTTAGTAAATACTTTAATTATAGAATTTTACAAAAACATTGACATAGCCACAAAGCTTTGGCAAAACTAATATATCTGCAGCCAACAACAGGCCTATAGGGTTGGCCAATGCTTTTTCTGAAATGTTGATCCTTTTTTGTTTGAATGTTCTATTTTTGATATGGAACCTTCACCTTTTCCTCACCTTTACTTCTACTACCCCTAATTCACTCTCTCACAAGACTCATGTATATTCTGAACTATCTAATTTATTGTTGTAACTTAAAGCTGTGGCGCTGTCTGGGCAACTCTGAGCTAAGAGGATGGGCATGTAGAAGCAGTGGAATCAAAGCACTGTGCAATGTGGGTGCTGCAAAACACTTTAAACCTTTCTGTCAAAAGGCATTTCTGCTAAACTACTCCTTCAAAAAAATACAAAAGTGTATTTTGATATATTGTATTTTCTCATAAACATTTTCTACAACAGGGACTTATATCGCCAAGAAAACCTGAGGAGAGTAGGTAAGCATCTGTGATTTTTACACCTGGCATGGCAAGTTTGTACATTGAAAAAAGCTTCTAGTATGTGGGAGTTAGCCACTATACAGGCAGAAGCTACAGCAAAGAGTGTGTTAGGTAGCCCTGTACAGATTCAATCACCCTAAAGCTAGAGAAAGTGAAACTGCCTTTTTGGCAGATGTCAGTGTGGTGGAAAATTGATGTATTTTGTAAAATAAGCATAACCGATTGTCTAGTTTCAGCTGTTTTCGAAACATTGAAGGTGGGGGATGAAAAGAGCCTTCCACTGGGCATTGCTGACAAATCGAGAACTCAGTGCAGCATCCTGTCACACTAAGCGGCACGATTTCACCAGCTGAAAGGTAGGTGCGTCATAGAACCGGATGCCGGTCATTGACGTGAATCTTCGAATGTGCTATTTATGTTTGGCACACTTAAGTAAATAAGCCTACACTAATTAGTAGTAATTTACGTTCTGCATCAGGTAGCTGCCGCTTGCTTGTGCAGTGTTGTCTTTAACGGGTCTTGAACGTTCAAGCTCCTAACAGCTCAGCCGTATAATCCTACATAAGTAGCTAGTTTTTCAGTTGCGTCTAATCCCTTTATGGGAAATAGCATTTGCCCATATTTTTTAAGGTAATTTGGTGTTATAATTAAAATGGAAAATGGGATCCAGAATTCTTCTAAATGATGGTTTGTGAAGCAAGGAAAATATTGCGTGTTACAGGAAGAGAATCAAAAATGAAACTGTAGTCATAATTATTCTCCATACGTTAACGTAGGGCCTCTAAGCAGGACATGAGTGAAGTCCATATAGTTTACTCTGCCCCAGCAAACATACAAAAGTTGGTTAAAGTTGAAAAGAACGGAGTGAAAATAAAAATGCCTAAGCAGAATAAATATAAAATGTGTGGCACTGTAATGAAGATGCAGGAATCAGGATAAGAATGTAAACACAACAGGCACTAGTTTGGATTGTGAACTTTTGCTACATTTTGCAACCTACCACACAGAAACACCAGTAAAATGTTTCAGCTTAAACCACAACATGAAATAAAGGGTTAGATGCATGGACCCGTTTTTATTGTCTATTTGGTTGCATTACAGCGCTGTTTTTGCTGTCCCTGAATCTAGTTTGGTATACTATTGTTTTTAGATAATTTTATATATTATGTAAATTGGTAATTTTTTAGTACATTTTATATATAAATGTGTTAATTTATTGTTTTTTATTTATTTTGCAAGAGGATTCGATGGGTATTGCACCATAACAATGACATTAATTAATATGAAGATAATATATTAGCATTTTTATTACATTGTCATATACATTTTATGTTTTGATAGGATATTTAATAGTGATAGATTAGTAAATCTGGCACTCAAAAATATTTGCACTCTGTCTAATGTTAGTGGATCTGGCGGTAGAATGGTAAATCCCGGCTGTGGCCAGGGAGGAGACCTGCCAAGGCGTGTCTCCCTAAGCTCTGGCACCAGGCCCCTGATCCCTATGCCTAAGCCTCCAAAAAGGGCCGGGTTTCGAGGGAAGTGTGCCTAGTTACCCTCGAAGGGCAGATGATGAGTCCAGAAGGAGTTTAGGAGCGGTACTAGGGCAAAATCGATAGTTTTATCGCCGACCCTTCGGCTGCCATGTTCTGAGGGTGTCTGAGGCCATAGTAGAGTCGCTGAAGCCGCTTAGCAGCTTCCAAGGTTATGTTTGAGGGGGTGCAAGAAGTGGAGCAACGCCGGAGGGACTCAGGGATTTCAATGGGGCATAAGGTCAGCTCAAAGAGGCGGCCCCTGGGTGATGAGAGCAGCAGGCCCAGTGACTGGCTTTGAGCAGCTCACAGCGAGGCTCGTGGCGGGCAGCCTTTTGCCCACACGAGACTCTTGGCGTGGGCTGTCATGGTCCCGCAGGAGGTGATGATGAAGACAGTGGGCCGATTGCAGAACGGCCGGACTTCGTCTTTCCTCTCCCACAGCATCCCACCATTGCTAGTAGGTGAGGAGGGGAGTCCCCGACAAGGTGTCTGTCCCCGTGGGACCAAGAGGAAAAGAGTGGGCCCTTCGGGCTACTGTTGCGGGGCCATGACAATGCAAGTGCACTGCATCAGCACCCCCACACTTGAGCAACTTGCAGCATGCCCGCAGCTAAAGGCCGCAAGGCGGTGTCCAGCTGTGGGTGGACCCATGTTCGCACGTGGCTAGAGCCAGGAGGAGACCCGGCGGTCCCCACAGGAGAAGAGAAGCTGATCGGCGAGCTGAGCACCTCTAACCTGGACTCTGCTCAGATCAACTGCGACTCCCCCCCCTCCTCCACGCGTCATCATTAGCAGCAAGCGAGGAGGGCAACATCTGCATTAGGTGAGAACTGCATTAGGGAGTGCAAGGGCTCAGAAACTGCCAGACATTGAGCCCCAGCGGGGGCATGTTCCTGCAGATGTGCACATTTGCAGACCGCTTCTTGAGTCCCCAGGTTGGGGGGCCCTGGGGCTGCTGGCGGGTTGGTCTCTGCCCTGCAGGTCCTCTGCGGCTAGTGCCAGACGCTGGGAACCCCTCTGTCATTATACCTGAGTCCTGAGGCCTGGGGTTGCATCGTGGAATCTACATCATAGTGGCCTGACATTTCCGGACTGTCTGTGTGGCTGCACCGGCTTGGGTGCAGTTCGTAGCCCCACCAACTGTCGGATCTGTGCTTTTGGCCCTGCTGCAGTGGCACGTGTGTGGACAATGTCAGCTGACAAATCCAAGGCTCCTTGTTCCTCCTCCATCAAGGACATGTTGCAACATTCTGAAGTCTCCCAATCCGAGGGAGTGGCATCGTCCTCATCAGCTTTAGCCTCAGTTGGTGCGATTAATCTCCAGACCAAATAAAAAAAAAGGATATCCAGAACCTCCTTCAGGTGTTTCACTAACGTTATGTCCTCCATACTACAGGACTTTAATAGAGCACTCAGTTACCTCGACCAATCACTGAGACAGTCTGAATCTCGACTAAAGCAAGTGGAAACTACTGTTGCAGACCTGGTCCAAGAAAAGGTGGATTGCACAGCACAAATCAAAAAGCTTGAATGTGCTCAGGCTGAGTTGCTTGAAAAGATCAACAACCTCAAAAATTGCATGAAGCATAATAATATCAGAATCAGGGGGATTGCAACAACAATCCTCCTAGCTGATCTCGAAGCGCATGTCCAGGCTTTCTGTGCCCATCTGCTGCGTACAGTTGATGACACTTTGCCTTTTCTGGATCGCACTCATCCGGTTTATTCAACGTATGAGTAATAAAAGAACCTTCCCCCAGATATCCTTACACGAGTTCATTACTATCCTGTCAAGGAAAAGATTCTGCAAGTCGCACGCCAACAAGATCTAATGGTATTTTGTGGAGACTTTGTATCTTTTTTCAAGATGTATCATCTCATATGCTTGTAAAATGTTGTGAATTTAAGGAGTTTACCCAATATCTCCAGAGTAAAACAAAGCCATACCGTTGGGGCTTCACCTTTCACCTACCATTCACCCACAATGGCAAGCGATATACGACACACACGCCCCAGGAGGCTCACAAAGCGCTGGACCTGGAATCACCCTCAGAGGTGGAGCTCCGGCAGAATACTGTGCCTGGTGGACCAAGGAGGTGGCTGGGGCTTCCAGTAAGTGCGCTTGCCTCGAATGAAGACCCGCAAGCAACAAACCCAAATGGACAGGAACTGTTGACCGTCTTTATCGAGGAAGATTCCTCTCCCACAGAGTGCCTTCTATAGCTCTAAATCCTATTCATGCTGGTTCATCCTTTCCCAGAGTACTACAAAGGTTACATTAAATCAAGATGTTGAACTCATTCCCTGCTCTGCTCCATGGGGAACAGGGGCTTGTCTGTGTGTACCAGGAGCCAGTCTCCCCTACTTTGTTGAATTTCTGAGAGTTAATAAGATTACATTTCGTTCTATCCTAGAACTTACCCTCAAGAGAGAGCCTTTCACAGGTGGTTTCACTAATGTTTTACATCAATGTTTGGGTCATATTTTTTTTATCTTTGTTTGTTACTTATCTCACACAGATCATTAGCAGTGCAGGCGTTTACCCCTCTTCTGAACTAAGCCCCTTCTACTTTTTTCACCATCACAAACCCGCTGTACACCATGGCACCCTTACACTTTGTATCATTTAATGTGCAAGGCCTGAGTTCCCTGGTTAAGTTTCGAGCCCTGTTGTAGTGGCTCTGGGGGAAGGAGGTGGATGTGGCATTGCTCCAAGAGGTCCACCTCCCTGATGCTGATCATAAATGCCTTATTCATACTGGTACCCAGTATAGTTCCACTCCTGCTTGGGCAAGACTAGACAAGTGGCTATTCTATTGCAAAGAGATTTATCCCTCCGGGCTGAGAACAAATCTCTTGACCACGGGGGCAGAGTGGTGGGCATCAGTGGAGCTTTGGGAGGAGCTCAGTTGACAATATTTTCTGTTTATGACCCCAGCAAAGCTAAACAATTATAATATACAGCCCTCTTACCCAGAATCTCACACTTTGAGAGGGGTGATATGGTTCTGGGTGGAAACTTTAATGTCCCTTTAGATCCAGACCTTGATCAGCCTCACCTTCACTATGGCAACCCGCGACCCCCTACCTCCCTCACTCTGGGTATGCTTGATTTAACCCTATTAGATGTCTGGCGCATCCTTCATGGGGATGAATGTGATTACACATTTACTCTGACGTCCACAAAACATACTCACGTTCAGACTACTTTTTGGTGTCACGTTCCCTCCTGCCTAAAGATATTAGATACTTCCATAGACATTATGTTCATCTGTGAGCATGTGCCGATCTGGTTGAGATGAGCTCTGAAACCCCGCCGCCCCACCACACCCCAAAGCCCTTTACAAAACCATGGTTGATGAATGAAGTAGCGTTGGCTTTTGGCTTATGAGCACAACTATATCCAAAAGATAGTGGATGAGGATGTCAATTCCTACTCTGATACCCAGGGTATTGTGCTACCCTATTTCAGTCATAGGACCTCCATGGTCGCCTTCAAGACAAGTATCTCCAAAGCTTTATGCCTCCTGATGTGGCGTTACAACAAACAAATGATGGACGGAATGCTGACAATGCAGACATTCTCCCCCAGTCAAGAGATCTGGGTTAAATCCATCGTTCTTTTGCCCACTACGCCACCCCAGCTCAGACATGGCCATATGCAAATCAGTCTTGACCCTGTGCCTCATGGGAACAGTCCAGCCCGAACTGCCAAGCCATGTCTTCCCTGGACCGGAATCAAGCATCCTAGGACCGGTTTCTGGCTATCAGCCGTCATCAGCCAGGATAGCTTGACTCCAGCGGCGTAGTGAGCACGGGTCCCACGTCTGGGAATACCCATCCCACTTAGGGCGAAAAGCGTTACAACAAACAAATGATGGACGGAATGCTGACAATGCAGACATTCTCCCCCAGTAAAGAGATCTGGGTTAAATCCATCGTTCTTTTGCCCACTACGCCACCCCAGTTCAGACATGGCCATATGCAAATCAGTCTTGACCCTGTGCCTCATGGGAACAGTCCAGCCCAAACTGCCAAGCCATGTCTTCCCTGGACCGGAATCAAGCATCCTAGGACCGGTTTCTGGCTATCAGCCGTCATCAGCCAGGATAGCTTGACTCCAGCGGCGTAGTGAGCACGGGTCCCACGTCTGGGAATACCCATCCCACTTAGGGCGAAAAGCGTTACAACAAACAAATGATGGACGGAATGCTGACAATGCAGACATTCTCCCCCAGTCAAGAGATCTGGGTTAAATCCATCGTTCTTTTGCCCACTACGCCACCCCAGTTCAGACATGGCCATATGCAAATCAGTCTTGACCCTGTGCCTCATGGGAACAGTCCAGCCCGAACTGCCAAGCCATGTCTTCCCTGGACCGGAATCAAGCATCCTAGGACCGGTTTCTGGCTATCAGCCGTCATCAGCCAGGAGAGCTTGACTCCAGCGGCGTAGTGAGCACGGGTCCCACGTCTGGGAATACCCATCCCACTTAGGGCGAAAAGCGTTACAACAAACAAATGATGGACGGAATGCTGACAATGCAGACATTCTCTGCTGATGTGGCAGCAGATTTGAGTCTCCTTTAGGCGATTATCTCCCCTGAGGAGATTAGAGGGGCCATTAATGCTGTATCTCCCAGGAAAGCACCGGGCCCACATAGCTTCCAGGCCTCCTTCTACAAGGCTTACACCTCCATCCTAGTGGAACCCCTGGCAAAGGTCTTTAACATTTATTTGGAGTCGGAAGTGGTAACTGATTCTATGTGGGGTGCCCACTTGGTTCTGCTCTTGAAACCGTTTGCAAATTCTGAATTATGCCCTTTTTATAGGTCGAGAGCACTACTAAATTGTAATGTCAAAATATTTACCTCAATACTAGTGTCTAGGCTACACCTTGAATGGGCAAATGTTGGAAAGTGGTTTATTAGTAGATGTAGGTAGGTACCTACCACTAGTAATAAGACCACAATCACAATATAAGGTCCATTCAAGGTCTCAATAAATTATTTTCTTGCTCAACCCTTGGTGTTGGCTGTGAGCAGGCAGGCTTAACTTAGGAAGCAGGTGTGTAAAGTATTTAAAACACCAATATATTAAATAAGTAAGACACAGCACACAATGAAAATCCCACACCAATTTATAAAAATTGATTATATTTTTATGAACACTCAGACACCAAAATTACATAAGTCCAATGTAAAGAACCAGAGATATGAGTTTTTAAATATTAAAAGTAAAACTAGTGCTTAGAAGCAAATAGTGCTCAAAGGGTGAAAAAGCGTCTTACTGGCTAGGGACAAAGTCAAGAGTTCTCTATACTTAATGAAAATAAATCTTAAAAACATATTTTTGGGGGCGTGGCCAAGATGGCGGTGGAGTAGCAGTGTTTCTATGGAGCTCTGCTCGCCGTGGCCGTGGGAAAAGCATCCACACGCTATCCTGACCCGCTTTTGCCTGTGTTTATAGCGCCTAACAAGCTGAGGAGTGCCTGCACACGGTGAGGTCCCCCGATCCCCTGGTGATCTCTCAGAAGCGCTCCCTGGAGCCAAATGAGTGTGGAGCAGCGAGGCACGGCCCACGCGGAGCTGAGCGGGGGCGCTGGGCTGCCCCAAACGGTGCTGCTGGTGAGACCCTCCCTGACGGTACCCCGGAAAGCCGGAGGGTAGTGGAAAGCCCTTTGACGCGGCCAGCCTGCATCTGTGCACTCCTCGGCCGGTGCTGGTGCGGCTGCGTGTCGCATTGCCCTTAGGGAGGCCAATACGTGCTGGGACGTCTCAGGGTAGCTATCGCGCTATACAAAAGATCTTTTCATTTCATTTTCAGTTCCAATACGGACGGCGGGCGGGCCCGGCATTGCAGAGGAGGCTGCGGTGTCCTGTGGGCGGTCTCCCTGCTGCGGACAGTGTTCGAGACACGGATTGGTGTCTAGCTGTTCCTGCCACCCCTATCAGCAGCGTCCTGGGGCCTGACCATTCTCTGGGCGGCTCATAGGCCCGTAGACGGAGCCGTACATCTCCATCATGGTGGCTGGGCCTGGTGTTGCGGCCTGAGTCCGAGCCGACGGTGTCGTCCCCGGGGGCAAAGCTTGCGGTGCAGAGCCCGAGGGAGGACACGCAGGGCTCGAGTGTGGGGCTCCCTGGATCGAAGGCATGCCCCAGGTGAGGCGAGCACAGCTTGGCAGGCTGATCGTCTGGAGAGCAGCCTTAGAGAGAGCGGATCGCAGCGGCCGGCCCGGGTCGCACACGGAGCCACTGGGTGAGTGACAGGCCATCTGTTTGGAGAGTGCCATTGAAGGCATCAGGAGGACTTTGCAATTGCGGTCCATCGAGAGGGACCCCGTGGCACCTTCTGCCCCCGCACGGACTGGGGCCAGCACGGCCTCCTGCGGAGGCAGGAAGCTTGATTGCGGCAGCGCATAGTCGAAGGGGCTTGGGCCTGGTTTCCGAGCCTGGGCTCGGACCAGGACGGTGGTGTGTCAACTCCACGGACTAAAGTTAAGATGAGACACCTGGAGACACCCCGAGGGCCTCTGAGGGGCGGCCCTGGCACGTAGCGGCCTGCGGACAGTGTGGATATTAGGCCACAGTAGCGCACAATGCGAGAGCAGTGGGGGGCCCCCAGAAGGCAGACACAGCATAGGCGAGTGCAGCGAGACCCCTGAACATGGCCACCCATTGAGGGAAAAAGGACCCAACAATTAGGGACCTCCTACAGAAGCCTGGGTCCAAAAAAGACAGACCAACAAGGCCCTCCGGGTCCAGACACAGCCATGGCCCTTGGGGGAGGCCAGGCGGCCGAACCCATCACCCGTGGCTTCGTGGAGCAACTGTTTGGGACCCTCCGGGACGACTTTGCAGGCCTGAAATGGGAGATCGCTGCGGATATGAAGCAGGTCAGAGTGGAGATGCAGCAGCTCGGAGACCGAGTAGACTCACTGAAACGGAATGGCAATCGTAGGGAGGAGGAGATCACCGAGCAAACCCGGGAGTTGTTGGAGCTCAAAGACCGCAACGAGAAGTTGTTTCTCTGACTAGAAGACCTCGAAAACTGCTCCCGAAGATCCAATCTCCGCATTAAGGGGGTTCCTCTCCTCGCTGAGGGGGGTAGGCTGGAGGACTGGGTGATCTGGCTCTTTAAACACGTGGCGCCACAGTTAACAGAGAAAGAAATTATGTTGGATCGCACCCAAATACCGACCATTCGGCGATTTTTGTGTTATTGCTTTATCTCTCTTTCTTCCTTTCTATTCCATCTTTCCTTTCCTATCCTCTTGGCCAGGGGGTAACCCACCGAGTACTGTCAGGGTGTGGGGGCACAAGCTGGGGCGGGTTCTTGGGGACGGCTGGAAAGGGCTGTGGCAGGGCTGGGGGACGGGGAGCCGCTTTATCAACAGACAACGTCCACTATCAATCTGATGCTCTCTACCCGAACCAATGTCACTAGTTAAACTTACAATCCTGAGCCTTAATGTTAGAGGCCTTAACTGCCCGGTGAAGTGGCAGGCGGTGCTCACACTTCTGAAAGAGTCGGGTAGCGACATCTGTCTCCTCCAAGAGACTCACCTTTTGCGAGCTGACTGGATGCAACTCAGCTCTGGGTGGTTCAACAGGCAAATCTTCTTCTCCTCTGGGGATAAGAAGGCTGTTAGCCATCTCATTTTCGAGGTCAGGTGGTGGGCTCTCAGATAGAGGTCCCAGGTAGGGCACTAGCTATTAGGGTACTACTAGGCCCCCACACATACACTATCGCATCCATCTACGGCCCGAACGAGTGACAGAAACAGTTCCTCAGTGATACATTAGATGCTATTCTGGCCTCTCCAGATGAGGGCTTGGTTTTGAGGGGAGATTTCAACACCACACATGACGCGCAGCGGGACACCTCCGCCCCACGACAGGGCCATTCTGGGGCACTCTCTGACTCCATGAGACAGAAACTGACGAACTTAGGGTTGACAGAGGTGTGGAGGCAGCTTAACCCGACAGCTAGGGAATATACGTGCTTTTCAGCGACTCACCAGACTAACGCTCACATTGACTGGTTTTTGACATCCCCCAGGGTTACCAGGGACACTACTGATGCTTCAATAGGGACTGCAGCCCTTTCGGATCACTCCCCAATCCGGCTTGAGTTGGGTGTTCAAGGGGGGCTCCAAGGCTGTGGGCAGTGGAGACTTAAACATAATCTACTTGGGTATGAGGCTAATCTCATTTGGAAACAATCATGTCGTATCTTGAGATTCACAAGGACGAGGATACCTCACTTGCCATTCTCTGGGACGCACTTAAAGCTGTCGTCCGAGGGCGCTGTATAGCAATAGCAGCAGGAGTCAATAAAGACAGACAAGAGAAGAGGGAGAAGCTGAAAGCCCAGGTCAAGGAGTTAGAGGGGGTGCACCGTAGGACAGGGACTGTCCAGGTCAGGAGACAGCTTAACACCGCTAGAAAGCAGCTTAAGGCCCTCGATTGTGATAGAGCAGAGTACTCACTCTTACGGTCCAAACAGCGGTATTATGCCAGCAGTAACAAAGCGGGGAAACTTCTGACAACCTTGCTGCGATCGCAGAGAGCTGCTCGCAGGATCTGGCAACTAAGAGACCTTCAGGGGGGATCTTAAGCTCTGACGCTGACATAGCAGGCTGCTTTGACTCCTTTTACAGCGAACTTTACAGTGCAGAAAACCTAGACCCTGAAGCCGCCAGGCAATATATCTGAGATGTCCCGGTAGCTTCCCTTCTGCATACAGAGGTGTAGAACCTAGATGCGGACATTGGCATCGATGAAGTTCTGAAGGCCATCTCCGGCCTCCCTTCAGGGAAGGGTCCAGGGGAAGATGGGTTCTCAACCAAATTCTATAAGTTCTTCGCCCGAGAACTGGCCCCGGTGTTGGCCTGACTTTTTAATTCCTTTAGTGACACAAGCAAGGGGACTACGACTATGACTATGGCGGAAGTGGTCGTTATCCCGAAACCCGGGAAAGACCCCATGGATGGTGTCTCCTACCGTCCCATTTCGTTGCTAAACGTCGACCTTAAGATCATTGCGAGCATTTTGGCACATAGATTGGCTCCCCACATGCAGGGGCTGATAGACCCCGACCAATCGGGTTTTATTTCAGAGCGCAACTGTAGTGATGGGACCCGTTGGATGTGCCATTTACTGGATAAGACCCAACGTACCCAGACGCCTACGGTCCTCCTGTAGGTCGATGCTGAAAAGGCTTTCGACCGAGTGCATTGGCCGTACTTACAACAGACACTATGCAAATTATGGGGCTGGTGACCGCTTCTTACAGTGGGTGGACTGCGTATATGCGGACCCCAGGCACGGATTAAAGTGAATGGGGTCACTTTGAGACCGTTTCGCATTTGGAGGGGAACAAGGCTGGGGTGCCCGCTGTCACCCCTCCTCTTTGCATTATATATGGAGCCCTTTGCAGAAAGAGTCCACCAACACCCGGGGATCTCCGGGATCAAAATGGGAGATAGAGTCCACAAAATCTCATTATATGCAGATGGTGTGGTCCTGTTCCTAACCCAGCCGGAGCTCTCGCTCCCTGATGGAGGAGCTGGAGCTGTTTAGCCTGGCCTCCAGATTTAAGGTAAATCTCCATAAAACTCCAGCGTGTAGCCTGACCCTCCCGCAGGCTGATCAGCTGGCATTGTCGTAGAGATTTCCTTTCAGATGGGCTACGGAACGCATCCAGTTCCTGGGCTTGTAGATGTTCCCTACAGTCTCCAAAACGGCGCATGCCAATTACGCCAGCCTGGATTCGACTGGGAACTAATGAGCTGGAAGAGGCATACCCTGTCCTGACTTGGCAGATTAGCTGCCGTCAAAATGACCACGCTCCCACGGATACTATAGGTAATGCAGAGGTTACCACTCCTAACATACTGGCACAACTGCAACATCTCCTCTGCACCTTTATCTGGGATACGAGACCGAGAATGGCCCATCAACTGGTATACCTCAAACAGGAAGATGGAGCATTGGGGGTCCCATGTCTAGAACGGAACTTCCAAGCTGCCCAACTCCGATACATGCTTGAATGGTACAAGTTAGAGTCAGATATGCATTGGTGCTTCATAGACCGCTCGATTGCTGGTATGCAGATCTGGAAGGTCCCGTGGCTCCCTCGAAAGCACCGCCCATGTGGTGTCTATATGTGACCGGTCCTGCGAGCCACCATGGCAGTCTGGGACAGAGTACAGGTACCACATGGCTTATCCACCCCGATCTCACCTCTGACCCCTTTTATAGGAAACCCCCGATTTTCCACCGGCAGCCACTGGGAACAGCTTTCTCCTGTGGCAAGAAGCCAATTGTAAACGTTTTGGTTATTTGTATGATGTACATGGGGTAATGGAGTTCTCCAGCCTTACGGAGGGCTACGGTATCCCTAAGCAAGCATACTGGCAGAGTCTGTCCCTTTGTCATTGGGCCACCCAACCGCAGGTGTGCCCGCATGCCAGTCGCAAGCTCATACAATTCGAGAAATGGTACATCACTAGGACATTGGACAAACAACTGCTGTCGGACATCTACGCATTTTTAAATACCCCCAAATGGACCGACAAATCCCCAGCGCAGCATAGGAGGGAGGCTGAACTGGAATACGAGTTCTCCCCTAAGGAGTGGAGTGATATTGTACACAGAACAAGGGCATCAGCTTGTAGTACAGCAGGTAAAGAGATGTTTTTAAAGATCGCACACTATAGGTACTACACCACGAGCGGCTACTTAAGTGGAAACCGGAGGGAACAGAGCTCTGCTGGTGTAACTGTGGTCAGTCGGGCACGCTCACCCACATTCTATGGGCTTGCCCGAGAATACAGGATTTTTGGGAGGCAATTCTTTGGGACGTTGACACAATCAACCACACAGATCTACCAAAACTCCCCACATTAACACTTCTTTGGCTTCCGAATGCCTTGATGTATTCTCTCAAATCTGTGAGAGGTAGAGCGATAGCGCTTGCACTGGGGACAGCCAAAGAGGTGTTGCTGGCTAAATGGGGCAAGGCAGAGGTTCCATCTCATTTGGATTGGCTATATAAGTAGTGGGAACTCCTGGGTATTGGAAAGATTACGGCTGGCCTTACACACTCCCTCCCCAAGTTCGAGAAAACATGGGGAACCACCATCGAATTCTTGTCTAATGAATTTACGGAACTGACATGTTCAAAGTACCTCACAGTGCTCCATCTCACAGGCTCCAATCGCCCAGAGACCTAAATACGATAGGTCTTCTCCTGCCTGGTTCGCCTATTGACCATCCGCCAGGCTTACCTCACACTCGCTTTAGGGGTAGCCTCCATTGTCTTTTCTCTTGTTTCTTACTTTCTTCTTTCTCTCTGTTTCTTTTTTTCTCTCAGTTTAAATGCAAGTTCCCCACCGGCCTGTGGATGTAGGTGGCAGCTATTGTTATGCGTGTCCTCGCTTTAAAATAATAAAAAGATTAAAACCATAAAAACATATTTTCTGTGATAGTTATTATAAATCTAACTGTGGCACATTGTTGGCTTTATCATACCTATCATTTTAAGTCCTTAAAACAATATTTCTTGCTTGCTCCCTTCAATATTTATGCTTTAATAAAAAATTCCCATGTTAGCCTGTGGAGTGAGTTCTCTACAATGAGGAAAACAAAATTGGCTGTATTTCACCAGGCCATATACAAAATATTTTATCATGTCCCTGCTTATAATTACAAGACAATATTCCACCTTTGCTCAAAGCCCATTTTTTGGACTTTTATAGATGGGGAACTTAGAAATGTCTTGGCTGGCCCAATGAAAAAGTCTCAAAATTAATTTCGTTCCTTAACTCTTTTATGTCCTGCAAACTCTCCCACTGACTATTCCCCCTACCATCCAGCAACTACTTAGGCCTAAGATACTTAGCTTTCCCTGGCAGAGCAAATATCCGCGGGTGGAGCAGGCCTCTCTGCCGAAGTCTTCTCAAGACGGGGGCTTAGGATTTCCTGACATATCGACATAGCTCCAAGCAGCTTAGCTCCGCCCCTCACTTGATTTGAACCACAGCAAGTTGTGGGTGCAGGTGGAGCTAGCATTCTCACCCATTCCACTCAAAGATCTCCTGTGGCTTCCGGAGAGAGCTTGGTCATGTTCCCCACCTCCACCTCCACTACCATTAACTAATGCTCTAATGTCATACTAACACAATATGAAGTAAACTGAATTTTCTGTCTTATCCATTGTTTCTTACTCCTTTGTCTAACAATCCAAATTTTCAACCAGGTGTGTCAGGCGCGAAGTTCGGCCTTCCTGCTTGAGTGAATTTTACAATGTGGATGAGTTGCGAACGAGGGAGGAGTTGGTTGAGTCTTTAGCCCTGACTAGGCACAATGCATATAGGCTTACACAGGCTGTACATTGGGCAGAATGTGACATCGCTAGGAGGGCGCTACAGAGGGAGGAATCATCTATTGAATCTTTGTTCATCACAAATGTCCGACACAGGGGCATCTCTTAGCTTTATCATTACATATTAGATCTAGCTCCACTGAAAAAACATGCCAATGTAACCCAGTAGGAAAAGGAATTGGGGGTGGAATTAGAGGAAGATTAATGGAATGTCTTTTCGCAGCGAGCGGGCAACTCCTGTATATGTTTGCTATGCTAAGAAAATGCCTAAAAATTGTTAACCCGCTGGTACCTTACCCTAGTTCATCTTCATAAGATGTTTGACAATGCAACTACCTGCTGGAATGGCTACAATGACTGAGGGACTTTCTTACACAGATGGTGGTCATGTCTACACATCCAGCCTTTCTGGGATGCAGTCCTTCAAACCATAAGGGACATTGCACGTACCATGCTGCTAAGAACCTACTCCTTATTTTCAGGGGCCCAAAGGCAATACACCATATCCACACCCCTTGGGAAGCTGTTTCCTCTCCTCCTCTCAGTGCTCAACTGTGGAAAAAACCTCAGGCGTCTGCTATCAGCTTATGGTGGGATAAAGCACATCAATTTACGCGATGGAAATGCTTACTGCTCTGGTACATGATATTGTGGCTCTATTCGACAAAACCTGGTGCCCATTCACTACTCACCTCAAATGGCTACAAAGCTCACGGGGTTCCCAGTTGACAGTCTCTATGACTTTACCGGCCTCCGGTATTTGTGTCATCTCAGAGTCTGAGTCTGCTAACCAACCAGTTCAGGGACAGTGACAATGTTTTTGCTCTTAATTCTTACTTGATCACAGGTGCTATGTCCACAAATTCCACCTTTTTTATGTCTGTTCATTTTTACTGACGAGGGTGAGCTGCGTCGTTTTTACCTGTAACAACATATGTGAACTGCACTTTGTCTTGAAATGAACTGTCATTGAGTGGGTTGTGATTACTGTTAAAAATTATAAATAAACTGGTTAAAAAAAAGAATGGCAAATCCCCCTTCCAAATATAAGCACTTGCCTCAGGTGTTATAAGACTGGATATAGAATAGTATGTATGTCCCACCTCCCTAATATAAGCACTTCATCTAGTGTTTGTGGGACTGGAGTTGGAATGGTGAATTTCTCCCACCCCTCAATAATAGCACTTTCCCCAGTGTTACTAGGTTTGAGTTAGAATAATATATCTACCAACCCCCTAAAATATAAGCACTTTCCCCACTATTGGTAGGACAAGAATTAAAATAGTAAATATGACCCCCCAAAATATATGCACTTTCCCCAGTATCTGTAGAACTGGAGTTAGAATAATAAATCTAACCCACCCTGCCTCCCCAAAGAGAAGCACTTTCTCTAGTGTTAGTAGACCCACAGTCAGGAGGCCATCTCACAATAACCTCTGTTTAACTGGCAGCCTGGTGGGGCCCCTGATGAGGTCTAGATGGACTCCTTAATCTTCTAAATTACATGTTTCAAATTCATTATCTCCTATTGTAGGTGTAGTCAGAGTTGGAATAACTATCCTAATAAGTGTCTTCTGTGATAATCATCCCACAAACATCTTGGTAGATACCATTTGAAATAACTCACACATCGATAAGCACTCAGACATGTCTTTGGATTTTATTTGAGGAGTTTCTTCCATTCATGCTCCGCGTGTTCTACTCCTAATTCTAGTCAGTTCAGAATTTTAGGTTGTCTCGTAGATTTATCCATCGAGACCCTCAAAACTATTTTAAAACTTTCATATTTCTTTCTCTATTAACTTTAGTTTGCAGGCATCTGAAAATCATATTATGCAATTACCTATGTCTGTTTGATCTTATTTCTGCTATGTCTCCTAACAGAGCAATATAATATTTATTTGAATTTCCACCATGTAACAATCACATTTTAGGAGTGGGTAAACTTTTACTGATTCCTAAAGCGGGTATGTGATCCCCTACTAATTCAGTATTTGGACTCTGAATCGCAGTTTTGCACCGGACCTATAAGTGCATAGGTCAGTTCATAAAAACTTTTCTGGCATAAATACTGATCACAAAATTGCACCCAGTTTTTTGCTACCAGTAATTCGTACAGATAGCCCATGGTTGTTATGTTATTTCACTGATTATGCTTTATTTCTTTCAGGGCATTTCTCTTAGGTGTTTGAACATTGTGATGTCTGCAGACAGTCGTGGTTCGCATTACTCGCTGGTTGCGCCGGGGTTCGTGCGGGGGGATTTAAAAAAACAAAAAAACTTACCTTACCGGGTCCCGCGCAGCCTCCGCTCCTGGCCGGGTCCTTCGCTCGCGTTTTCCTGCTGCTTTTCTGCCCTCCTGCCTCCGGCAGGAACAGGAAGCAGGCATCCTCCCTCCCCTCCCCTAAGCCAATCAACACGCTGCAATGGCAGCATTGTGATTGGTGCAGACGGCACCCAGCCGGGCACTTGTAGGTAGGCATACCATTCTGCTTTCTCGCAGCGCGAGAAGCAGAAACATAAAATGGTATTTAAAATACCATGTTACGTTTATGCTTCTCGCACTGTGAGAAAGCAGTGGGGCAACGCTCCTCCGCCCTAATGGAGGAGCCGCCCCTATCTGCAGATGGAGGCGCCTGAAAAGGAGCTTGTACCTCTAGCCTCTATTTAGTTAAGTTAATTACCCCTCTTATATTTCTCTCTCAGTTTCTTTCTTTTCCTTTCTCACTGTGTGCTTTCGCATTCACATTGGCATTGATTTGCGATACCGCTCTCTTCTTCTCTAAGTTGTGACATACCTGCATTCATTCATTTGCTTCTACTAACTGTACCTAGAGGAATGGGAATCCAGCATTCAGGTTCTTCACCACGTGACTCCCATCTCTTCCCTGCCTTTCTTTAAGCAGTGTTAAATCTAATTCGGTATCTTTCAACTGTCGCAGTCACTTTGTATTCCCGGATACATACTCTTTCTCCTTCAGTTCGCACAGTACTGTATTCCTAGTGCGCTGATTAGAGAGGCGGCAAGATATTTGAAAGGGTCGGGAGCTTTCCAGGCATCATATGAAACTAGAGAGAAAGATGGGAACACTGATATTTTAAAACATCACAATACTAAAAAAAGTGTATAATTGACTTTTTTGTTTTAAAACAAATTCACTGTTACTTCATCTTTACGTGTCCGGTGTCCAGGCCCTGTCTTGTTGCAGCACTCTGCTCTCTCCCCAGTGTTGACCATGCTCAATGCAAAATACACAATTAACTCATTTATGGAGATGTAATAGCTACTTATTAAAATCAATTACTAATCAATGTAATACAAATCAGAAAAACTCCTCTGACAGAACTTCAGTTGAAAGGATGTATGATTAGAATGCAAAACCTAAAAGGTCTTGAAACTCACAATCGTTGGTCTCCTACACAGCCATTGCTTTGCTCATGACTGTCATAGATTGCACCACTGGTGTCGTCACTCACCTTTGATATAGGCAATGACATTACTAAACAAGCAAATGAGTGTTCATTTCTACATCTCTTTGCTGGCATTGAAAATACAATATTTTGTATGTGTCAAATGCAAAGACATTTGTATGTTGGAATTAGTATTGCAGTCTTAAAACTACAGCTAATGGCTGTCAGGCTCTGTGTTGCTTATAAGTGTAGCTGCAGGCACACAATCGCTTTTCCCCTACAAACGTTTGCCTACAGTGTATCTGTACAGCATTGTTTCTCATTGTAGCAATTGTAGGGTAGGTAAATATGTATGCTAACAGTATTTTACCTTTCCAAATGAAATCAACAGCTATCAGGATATGTGTTGCTAGTTTGCCTAATTGAAGCATTCTTTATTATCTAGCTGCAAATAATTGCTTTTTTTCTACATTTGTTTGCTGACAGTGAAAATACATCCCTGATTGTATATCCATCTATCTGAGGGGCTTCTAGATTAAGAAAGTAGCCCTTCAGCCTTCTAATTATTATGAATGATTCTAATGGTATTTGTTTCTAGTAAGTGGAACTGTCACATTCTTTGTTTTCTGTATACAGTGAGGACCTCACAAATGACACAATCAAATATGTATAGCTGACATTATATATCACATCGCCAATTACATCATGAATAATATCACCGAAGACACAAAAAATCACTTCTGATGAGCAATAAGGGATGGTGGATGAGGAATAATGCACAAGGAATGGTGGATGGGGGCTCATGGATGAGGGATTCTAAATGAGCATTAATGGATGAGGCATGATGTATGTTAGATGAAGAATAGATAGATGATATGGGTGATGAATTAGGCCTGATGAATGATAATTGAGGACTGAGGGACCATATATGATGGATGGGGAATGAGGGACGACGGATGAGGAATGATGAATGAGGACTTTGGAATGATGCATGACGTGATGGATGAGGATGATTGATGAGGCATGAGGGATAAGGAGTGAGAATTGAGGATGTTGTAAAAAGAATGCAGTATGCTTGGTGGATGGTAGTTAATGACCAGCCGTAGTGGGTTTTTCTGATGTTTTCACCAAGCAGACAAAAAGTGGGAGGAGAGAAATTGTAAGATTTTCAGGATTTGCACTGAATGAAAGTTCTGTTTGTCATTGCAGTGCCTGCCCTCGATTTTCCCTCTCCATCACACTGTATCAAGGAGTAGCCCATTTAAAATGGGAGAACTGGTACAGGCTGTTAGGAGCCTGTTAGCCATGTCTCCATTAGAAATGGGAGGGCAAGGTTATCCATGCTTTATAGGTTTATAGCTTCTAGGTGATGTATCACTGCAGACCTGCAGATCTGGAGTGCACATTTGATGTGGGAGTGATCATACCTTTGGATGGGAGCACATGAAATCAGGTATGGAAAATCCATAGTGACTGAAACCACAACAGCAATGAAAGTAATATCACTAATTATATAATTGATGATATAATCAGTAGCAAAATGCCGGAGGCCATCAGCACTGAATTAAGGGAATTATAGTGGTTTTGTTTGCCTTACGTGATTTTAGAATTTGGGTTTTGGAATATAACCATAATATCCTTTCAATTGAGATTTTACACTGAAGTACATTTTTATTCAATTAGAACTCTTTAAGCTCTAATATCAAAGGCTCCCCAATTTGCCAGTTAAGGTAACAATGCAGTGTAACCACCCATGCTCGAACTTGTGGGCTTATATGTAGAAGCCATTTGGTTTATGGTGGATGTATGTGGTGGCCCTATATGTAGGTAGGGTTGTTTTTCATGTTATAGTTGTGAGTCGACCTGATTCTGAATTTATAATTTGCTGAACCTCACCAGGATTTGCAAAGCAGTATGAAGTGGGCCAACACATTTTAAGGACATATTAGTGTGAATTTGATAAAAGGGAGACTGGTTTAATATTATTAATTTATGTTTTATGTAAAGTGCAACTAACTCTGTCTCCTACTCCCCAGTGGCCTCAGAGCCTTTGTGATATAGGCAAATATAAAGAGTTGCAGAAAGCCCAACAAAACCTAATGATATAAACCTCCCAATAGGTAAAAGTGGGGCATGTCAAAGATGTCAGCCATCAAAAATGTTCAAAAAGTGACCACGCCTTGAATAACAGTGTCCAAGTGACCAGCGGTGAATTAGGCATGCTGGCCTTAGGTGTCTCACCAGGTAGGACTTCGAGGATCAGCTGAGTAGGAATGTATTGGAGAGGATTGGGTTATTCAAATTCTAAAGTCCAGGGAAAATAGATGACATTTAATGCATTTTTATTGATTATACAAATGTAAACAGGGTGCAAGATATATCAGTAATCACGTATCATAATACAAATAGAGGCATATATACACCATATTAATGATCAAGTACGAGGAAAGAGGTTTATAAATAGAAGCTAGGGAGAACAAAAAGAAAGAGAAAATAAGCAAGAAAAAGAGGAAAAGAAAATAAAAGATGTCGAAATCTTATGACAATAAAAAAATATAACAAATCAACAAAGGTGATATCCAAAAGGTATAACAAGTGTATAAATAATGAATTGAATATTATAAAAACATTAACAATTCCTATTATGAAAATATACATGTTTAGGAGATAGCGTGAAACCATAGGGAGTCTACAGTAAATAATTTGTGGCAGAGACCATAATTTGTCACGTTTGTTTGCCAATGAAGTTGCATGAAGCTGGTATGTGTCTAATCTATGGTTATAACACATTACATTTTACCCTTGTTGAATTGGTATAACATTCTTTGATTTGAAGTTGGGTGCAATTACCTGTATAGCTATAGCAATGAGCAAATCAATCAGTTTTCCAAGAAGATTATCATGAGACACAATATCATGTATGTCAGATATTTCTTTCCTCTGAGATAAAAACTCAGCAGAATCCAGGTGCAGCAATAAGGAGTCCACCTCCTGACATCCCCAACTCTGAATATGTACACAGAGTGTTAGAGCGAAGGATAGGAAAGGAACAGCGGGGAAAAGGAACCTGCAATGCAAAGAACAATGCCATCAAAACATGACCACATGAAAGGCTACTCTCATATAGTCTCACTAGTCCTTATCTATACCTGGCTCAGCTGTAGAAATTCTTTAACATTTGGAAGCAACTGGAACTCTCTCATTCTCGTCCTATACCATGCCTACAATATAGAAGTTAACATATTACTTTGCATCAGAAACAAACATACCTCCCCAACCAGTATGTCTTCAGGCAGACCACATACGTACCGGTTATCACACTTTAGGAATGAGCAGATGTCCAATGGAAAACAAAATAAAATAAAATAAACAAGAGATGCTGGTGTAGGTACAGAGTCTGACATAAAGGAAAGCCTTTCCGAAAGACCCATGTTTTGTTTTCCAACTCCACGTCAGAAACAACCGCTGTTCTTCAAAAGAAAGTTGTGTACTTGGGGAATAGGATAAATAGAAAATGATACCAATAAAGGAAAACAATAGAATCTTCACACAGAAGCACAATTATTATGCCACACAGAATCGGTAATGCGTGGTTCAGACTCACCACTGCATTCCGCTCTGGTCATATATCTGTACTGCATCTACCAGTATGCAACTGCCCAAACTTATCAACGGCGTGGCAACGGGAAACTTTGCCGCTGAACGCCACGCTGTAATTAGACCTACGATGGTTCCAAATAAATGAACCGAGTCCTGGTTCACTCACCCTGAATGGGTGAATCCTGGAACTCAATCCTCGGGAAACACCAGTCATCGTTTTAGCAATAGCTCCAAGACCCTTAATAGGAGACGCAGTTGGGATTGAAAATGTATAATATTAGATATAGATATGTCTCCAAGTGATTCTGAAATTGTATATTTTAATCTGCCCATATAATATTATATTGAACACATAAGTCAAATGAGAACTGTTATATTGTGAAAATGCAAATATTATTGACAGGAAATGAAAAACCTTTTTAGTCAGAAGTCTATTTGTCAGGTATAGTAGGGTGAATCCAGATGCTATTTGGGCAGAACAACAACAAGGTTTTCCTGAAAATATCCTCTCAATTAGTAGAAATAGACAGAAAAGTCTGTATTCTTTGTACTGTGAGGTGGAGGCAAGAAGCTCATATTCAATTATCATGTTCATAATGGTGGCCGGAGAATATCCAATTAATATATCATGAATCTGTGCCATTTAAAACTCAGAGCATGATGTAGAAACCAAGATGAAATGTATTGTAGCAATGTGGCATAGTCAGGAGAGGCATGCCGCTAATCCCATAGAAGAGATATTTGAGGTGAACTTCCCATCATGAGAAGAGACAAAATGGCTGGTGGGGCATCTTGCAGACCTTAAGAGCCAAATTAAAGCTTTCTTTCCAAAGGAAACTGATTTGAAGGACTCCAAAGCCAGTCTCTAAAGTGACTGCATAAAAAAGTCACCTGAATGTGGCCATTACATTGTTTGTATGACCAGTGCTTTAAATGGGAAAAAATAAGTGCAGGTACTCATTAGAATAGAGGCGTGGCAAGTGGGCGGGGCGAAGAGCAATATATGATCATACCTAATGACTTCTGTAGCAGTTGCAGCACATGTCAAAACACACGAGAAATACGTTTATGGCACTAAAACAGATTAACCCATTACACATAATTAGTTACATGCGCCTGCGAAGCAGAGCGGAATCTGCCCTAGAGGAGAAACCTAACCTGCGCCTGCCGTGCTGTGGATCAGGGTACCGGTACTCTCCCTGGCTACAGAGAAGTGCCGGTACTGAGCTAAAAAAAATCGGAAGTGCTGGTACTCAGTACCGGTGAGTACCGGCCCATTTAAAGCACTGTAGTATGACGTGTATTTCCTCCCGCGAGCCGGACACGTTGCGGTGCTTCACCGGGAATCAGTCATCTTTGTCGGCGCCGAGACCACTCCCCACCTTAATGCATTATTTCACCTTAATAAAATTATCCTGAAGTCTCAACTGCATTGGAGGAAGCGTCTCAGCAAGGAAACCTGTGGAATGTTAGGCGGGCAAACC
Source organism: Triturus cristatus (assembly GCF_964204655.1). Classification (NCBI taxonomy): domain Eukaryota; kingdom Metazoa; phylum Chordata; class Amphibia; order Caudata; family Salamandridae; genus Triturus; species Triturus cristatus. The sequence goes on from NC_140593.1 coordinate 594,458,460, forward strand.
TCTTATATTTGGCCATCCATTTGAACTGATCACAAGCAGACCTGAAGCTTCCGTTTGGAAGGTAAGAGAAGAATGGTTTTGTAGCTCAGTAGCTGATATTGGAGTGTTGTAGGAAGCAGTGAGAGAATTTGAAAGTTTCTCTCTCTTTTACCATGAGCCTATGGCGGGTCCTCAGAGACGATGTGATCATAACATTATAAGCCAAACAAAGGATAGGCTGCATGGTTTTGAACTCTCCAGTTTTTTAGAGCAATGCATCTGGAAGGTCTGTGTATAGGTTGTTGCAGTATTTTAGATATGACATGATAGAAATATACTGGGAGCGGGTGAGACATGGGAAGAATCCCTTTTCGAAGATGTATATGGTAGGATGCCTTTTTGGAGACAACAGTTGGTTTCGCTGTAAATGGCAGATCACTATCAAAGACAAGACTCAAGTTACAGCTTTATATACAGGGGTAGGAGGAGAGCCTAATTCCTCCAGCAAAGTTAAAATGGAAGGGAGTAGCTTTGAAAAGGCCTAGGAATAGAATAGATATTTGCCAGGTTCATCATCAAGGTTGGGGTGGAACTGTTTGTTGTTTGCAAACATGTGATAGTTTATGTTGTAGGCATGTAAAAAGCCCAAAAGAACAGATACAAGTGTTGGTGACGTTGAACCCCATGTTTGATGATGGCTGTTCTATACTGGATTATACCCATTCTTACTTGGTGTGAGCGGTTTCATAGACATGGTGCTAGCTTTGCCAGTACAGTTCCTCTAATGCAGGTTGAGGTGGAATATATATAGATTAGCCGCACCTGATAGTGTCTGAGAAATCCAGTAGAATCAGTAGTTGAATGTATGACTATCAGAAATAGCTTCTGACATAAATATCATGCCCTAAACACTGTTAACAATAAGATGTAGATTTTCTATTCACTATAGAGCAAAAAGAGGGACAGAGGAGGCCGTTTTCCACTCACAGAGGAATGGGAGGTCCAGTAGGAACAGGGGCCCCTAATACAATAATGGCAAAGGGTGTTCCTATAGTTCCTCAAAAAAAGAGAGAGAAAGAGTGGTATCACCGCGAAGGCTAAGGTGGATAAAAAGCACCATATAATTATTGTGGAAAATCCTTATGTCGGATTTAAATGCCCTCACACACCCTTGCAGGTGTCATGCTTCATCATTTGGGCTGCTCCTCGTCGGACCGGCGGTGCAATGCCCGACGGGCTCCCTAAAAAGGGGCTCTTTGGCGGAGATCTGCAATCCGACTGCCGTATAGATGAAGTGCGGGTGTGGGGCCTAGTCAATGTAGATATGGAACAGTGAAATTAAAATAGGGTAAGGAGTGCCTGATGAAAGTAAATTTTATTCGGATGGCCTCCTACCTTAATTTAAAAACGTGTATACATAGCACTTATACGAGTGTAATGTCTCCTGTTGAAGTGGCATGTAATTTACAATGGTTGGTCAACATGTTTCCCGCTATGAGTAGTTTCTACTCGCGATTCTTCAGGACCTATAAGGGAATTAACTATCTACATTAAGCAGCCTATTTGTTTGGGGTTATTAGTCAATCTACGTATTCTATACCTGTTGGTACCAGGAGCTTCCTGAAAAGAAAAGGAGGTATGGTCAAACAGGTATGGTCAAACAGGTATGCAGGTGCTAATGATAAAAACAGTTCGTGAAGCCTACAAAGTGACACACACTCTATAACTTAGATGGTGCAGTGTCGTAACACACGTCAACATTAGTGAATTAACGTCAACATTATTAAAAAAACTAACTACCCTCTGGGGTTTTTTGCTTTAAGGTATTACGAACTCACTTTGACGTATGCTTGAGGTTTAAGCACCCACTACGAACACTGATGGTTACATACTGGGTTCCTCCTCGTTCCATACTGAACTTAGTGGCTGGTCAGGACAAAACAAAACATTACACGGTTCTAATGGATGTTTTTATCATGTTTATCATGTTATATTTTCTAGTTTTAAGAACGTTTCTTTGTCATTTATTCTTCGTGTTCCATGACAACTATTTTTGAGTGTATACTTGATGTGTATTTCATTCAATACAGTCCTACATTATTGAGGAAGTCATACTCGTGTACAGCCCACCGGGTACTGTCGATACCAGGATAGTGACTGATTAGGGTGAGTAGCTCATGCACGGTTGTGTGCTTCTTTCTATAGATGTTACACACTGGCGAGTAGTCACTTTAGCTCACCAAAGGACCCACCACCACCTCGGCTTTTTAATAATGTTGACGTTAATTCACTAATGTTGACTATGCAGGAATTATGTCCAAAAACGTAGGATATAAATGCATTAAATAAATATGATTAGATACTCGAATTCCATGGCAACAGTACTTGATAAGATCAGAGAACGGTGATACCTAAATCCATTGACTCCATCACAGGTTCATGATACATACAAGGATACTGCAGAGCTGACACAGCAGTGAGTCAAAATTATAAGGTGAATGAAATTGTGGCTCAAATATCATATTTATGGTATTGGTTGTGATTATCTGAATTATACAGAATTACTATCATCTTGTAATATAAACTCCAAAGGTATTCATAGATAGACTAGGAAAAGCCAGATCTTAATGTTAGAAAGAATTCTTAATGCATCTTCATGGCACACACAGAGGCACCGAACAGTCAGTATGTAGAGAAAACAAAAAAAGAAGACATTACTTCCATGCAGTGGGATAACATGCCAGTGCATCAATGTTCCATCACAGCCCTGGGCAGAACTACTGTTTATCTTGAATAAGAGAAAGAATATTTATTAGAATCTGTGACCAGTCCAGCAGTGTAGTCTCTATTAGCATGTCATATTTAAGGAGTGTTGCATTAAGTTACTTTTTAAAGTCTGTCAGAAATGGAATATTATTGACGTTCAAATATCAAACAACTTTAGGGTTCCTTTCATCACTTTTGTATACTCTTCTGCTTTTTGTTTTACCAAATATTGCAGAAAATATTCTGAGCGGATTGAATAGACCATAGGAGGCCAAGTTAGAGCTAGAGTCCTCACGTCTCATTTCGAGTAGGGCGTAACACTGCATCTGACAAAAAGTGGTTGGTGGCAGATCTGTTAACAAAAAGGAGGCATGTCAGGGAATTTTCAATATCTGAATGAGCTGACCTCATAGTCCTCAAGTACAAACTATTTAGCCAAGATAGACTTCCAGTGCAAAATTATTTAATCATAATGCATGAGCTAATGAACGAGTCATCGAAAATAAGTATTGATTAGCTCATGTTAATAATATTATCCTAATTACTTGACTAGTATGCATTAATAAGACAGCAAAGAGAAAAAGGGGAGAAGGATCTTTAAGTGTGTAATGATCACCCTAATGGAACAACACCAGATTGGTCTTTGCCAATGAATTTGCCAACCACCCATATTTCCATTATTGTTGTCCACATTATTAGGGAGAAAAAAGCTGTGGACCTGAAAGGAACTGAATCGTCTAATCTCTCATTAACCTGCAGTTTTGCTTTTCTTACCCTCATTATTCATTGCATTATCCCTTTTAATCCCTTGCCAGGTGCTGTTGCTTCATACTATGATCCCTAATGTAAGCTAATCCCTTGTCTAGGTGAGATGGACTCTAGGTACCCCTATTCTAAAGGAATATTCTCAAGTCCCTGACACATTGTCTCAGTCCAATATGCAAGTCAACTTTATTATTAGTGTGACTGCACAAAGGACCTCTAATTTACTCACTATCAAACAAAAAACAACCTTGTGAAACTACCAATAAGTTTCACCGCGTTTATTTTGCTGATTCGTCTGTACAGCTGACACTAGGGAACAAAGTCAGCATTAACTTGCTTGCTCGCACGTACAAGACCAGCTTCTCTGGTTTTTGTATTCGCTTGTACCCCGAAAAAGGGAAACATTGCTATTAAATCCTGTATTCCATCCAAGTAGCTCTGAAGTATCCACAAGTAGTCATAGAAATTCCAAGTTGAGGCAAAATATATAATTGCATTTGTGGCTAAGTCACCCTCTCACCAAGGAAACGCTCTATTTTTGTAGCTAGTGCCTGTGAGTAATCCAAGTATATGCATACCCAACAAAAATGTATTTTTATAATGTACCTACCATTTTCTATCAGGCAGCTGATATAGTTATTCACAGATCTGCCTTATCTGGCATCAGCAAGTATTATCATGTAAATGCAGGTTATTTTAAGATCCTGCTCACGTCTACCCAACTATCCATTCCCCTGCCTCATTTACAGGTAACTGAGCCACTGTGTTTCCATCTGGCTCCACTGTCAGAACACCAACCTCCTCTCTCATTCTGAAGCAAGAAGTGAGTGGGAATAGGTGGCCTTTTTTATGTTTGCCCCTCTGTCGTTTCCATGATTCGTGTGCCTCGTGGAGGTCTGGGAGCATGAAACACATTGCCTCTGCACTTGCAAAAATCTCTTAGTTTGTCAGAGACATTGCCTTTTGGGTTTTGACCGGTCTGCTATGTCACTGCGGTCCAGCCAGCACCCTTTATTAAGCCAAGCATACTCCCAAGATGTTGGTGAAAGCAACTTTGCGCAAAAAGATCCTGGCAAACATGTGGGGTATTCGGGATTGGGTGGGCTAGTTATTGCTGGTTTGGTGAAGGCGGCAGGGTCGGATTGGGAAGGCGGACAGTCGGGCATTGGGCAATGGACCAGTGCTTCAGGGGCACCTGTGGGCCAGTTTTTTAGGACCTCTGTAAACTGACCCACAGAGACTTAGGGCCACATGCATCAAGCATTTTACCAGTCGCAAACGGGCTGATTCTGCCGGTAAAATGCAATTTGCGATGCATCAAGCCAAAAGGCATTCGCAAAACAGGCAATCACAATTTTTGCAATTACCTATTTTGGGAATGCAGTTAGGAAATCGCAAATTGTGATTCCCTAATTGCGATGCATTATGCATTCACAAATTGCCTTTTTGCAATTTGGAATCGCAAGTTACCATCACCTTCAAGTTGATGGTAATTTGCAATTCCTTTTAAAAATGCACAAAAATGCATTTTTCAAAGGGTAATGTGGTGCATACACATGCCCTTAGGGCATGTGTGTGCACCACTTGTGCATTCTTAGCTTTGTTGGGGTGGCAGAGGGGGGCCTTTTGGTCCCCCTAACATCTTTGAAATTGCATGCGCAATTTGCGAGTATCTATCAGGTACTCGCAAATTACGCTTGCATACCCATTCATTCCTATGGGTCTTTATGCCCAAAGGAATGAATGAGAAGGCATTCCTTAATAGCGAGTTGCAATTTGTGATTCGCTATTAAGGAATATGTAGTAATCACAATTTATGTTGCGATTCCTACATGCATAGGGAATTGCGAATCCTAAATAGCGATATCCTAAAAAACAAAAATTAGGAATCGCAATTCCTGACTTTGATGCATGTGTCCCTTACTGTCAACCCCAGTTCCTGCCTGGCCACTGTAATGTTGCGCCAGCATCATGGGCACTCCAGACATGTTACATTGAGGCTGGGGGCTTAGTGTTGCTCTGACCTTTGGGGCATTCTCACTTCGGCCCCCTGCCTGTGTGACTTGCTGGACCAGAAGCAGTGTCACCCCCACCAAACCATCATGTTCAGGTGCCCCCCCAGGAGCAGCAGAAGCTCTGTGCCTTTCTTTTTCCTTCTCCTGTCAGGTCATCCCCCTGAGGCTATGGTAGACTAGGGAGGAAGTAAGAGCAGTGGCCTCCTTATGGGTCAGGTCTTGTCACCTCGGCCCCAGTGTCTTTTAGGCCTTGTTGGGGGTTGTGTGCATAAATGATTGGATGTGGCATCATAGTCAGAGCTGCGAGTTGTGGTGTCTGTTCAACATCCTGTGATTCTGGACAAATCACTGATTCTCCCTACCTTAAATAAAATGAATTTAATCTTCTGTAATGTAACTGGTGTTCAAATAAATGCTCCAATGCCTTTAGGCCAAGTTACCACTATATGAAACTAAACGAAATAACAAACAATAACCAGTCAGATTCTGCAAAGGCTGGAAAATAATAATTAAAGAGGACTCTGTATATAAAAAATGTCCCTATTCCTTTTTAACATGTTTTTTCAGCTTTTGTTTAGTTTAACTATCAATCGCAGATCATTAAAGCAGCTTTAGAACACATTTTATGGTTTAAATCTTTTTTATTAAGTATGCTGCAATCATAAACAAAACACCCACCTACAACCACCGGCCGGCGGGGAACGCATTTCTTCAAAAGTAAACTTTATTCAAGTGTGAGATAAGGAAGCAAAGAGAAGATGAAAGAAAGCAAAGAAATAGCTGAAGAAACTAGAGAAAATAGAGGACAGGTATACATCCACGGCTTATGGTGTGACGCGGTGGGGTCTAGGGCTGAGTGACCTTCGGAGGTGGCGGCGGGTCCGGTATGTTGGTTGTAGGGAATCACAGGACCTGTAGATAGCGAGGGCAGGTAAGCTCTATGACTTCAGAAGATAAGTAGGCCACAGTGGACCCCCAAGTCTTATCAAATTTAGGCAGTGTGTGGTTGATTCCTGCTGTAATCCGCTCCATCCCCACAGCCTCCCACATTTTGTGTAGCCAATCTAACTTGGTCGGGATGTCAGTCGAGCCCCATTTTGCCAGGAGGGCCTGCTTGGCTGCCCCTAGTGCCAGAGTGATCGCCCTACCCCTGCAAGATTGGAGAGGGTAAGTGAGAGGATTGGGTAGCCCCAGCAAGATGTAACCAGGAAATCGGGGGAATTCCGTCTGGTATTTTTGATCGACTAAAGGTAGAATAATGTCCCAAAATGCCTGTATCTTAGGACAATGCTATAGGATATGGGACACTGTACCCTCCTCCCCGCAGTTACGCCAACAGAGATTGCTGCTACGGGGCTTCCATTTGGCAACCCTCAGCGGGGTATAATACCAATAGTGTGACATTTTTAGGAGCATCTCTTTCCCTGAAGTGGTGCACAAGGATGCCCGGGCCCTGTGAACGGTATACGCCCACTCCTTAGGGGAGAACTCCCGACTCAATTCCGCCTCCCACCTACGCTGAGCCGGGGATTTGGCCTGATTTATCGCCTTGTTGAGGAAGCCATAGATATCCGACAGAAGGCGTTTATTGGAGGTGCGGGTGATGTGCCAAATCTCAAATTTTGTCAGGAGCCGACCAGCGTGTGAACGGACCTGGAGCTGTGTGACCCAATGGCATAGCGCCAAGTACTGCCAGTATGCGTCTTTGGGGATCCCATTATGAGCCACAAGCCTGGGGAAATTCAGGATTCCCCGCACGTCGAAGAGGTCGCCTATGCGTTTACAGTTTGCCTCTTGCCATTTTAGGTAGGTGTTGCCCACGAAGGCCGGGGGGAAATCTCGGTTGCCAATAAAGGGGGTCAAGAGCAAAACGGTTGAGGACAGCTGACGCTTCTCTTGGACCCTATCCCACACCTGCATAGTGGCTCGCAGGACTGGGGAGAGATATGCACCCAGCGACCAATGACGTCTGGGTAGCCAGGTAACCTTCCAGATGTGGATCCCGGTGACCACTCTATTCATAAAACACCAATGTTTTTCCGACTCTAGCTGATACCACTCAACCATCCATCGCAGTTTCGCCGCTTCATAGTAGCGCCTGAGATGCGGGATACCAAGGCCCCCCCTTGTCCTGCTTCAGATAGGTGAGATGTTGCGCCACACGCGGCTTCTTTCCCCCCCATATGAAGCTGTTAATGAGTTGCTGCATTAGTGCCAGTGTCGTGGGTGGCGGACTTAAGGGGAGCGTCTGCATTATGTAGAGCAGACGAGGCAAAATCATCATTTTGACAGCGGCAATCTTGCCTAGCCAAGAGAGGGTGTGATTTTTCTAACTGTTCAGTTTGAGGCGCATTTTGTTCAGGGCCTCCGTGTAGTTCACCTGAGCAGTCTTCGTGATGGTAGAGAAAAACCTGTAACCCCAGATGGGTAATATCCGTAGCCGCCCAAGAAAATGGGATGTGAAACAATCGTTGGAGCCGATCCGCCGCAGGAAGGGTGAGACTCAAAGCCTGTGTCTTTTTCAAATACATTTTAAAGCCAGACGCCGCACTGAAAGCCTTTACCCCTGCCAGCAGAGGGAGAAGAGAGAGCAACTGGTGTTTTAAGAACAGGAGCACGTCATTCGCGTATAAGGAGATCTTATGTTCCCTGACGTCCATCTGGATCCCAGTGACCGAGGGGAGTTGGCAGACTCTTTCGGCGAATGGCTCCATATAGAGTGCAAAAAAAAGGGGAGAGGGGACACCCCTGCCGCGTGCCGTGTCCTACCTGAAAGGGACGCAAGACCACCCCATTAACCCGAATACGGGCTTGGCGGCTGTGATAGACGCAATTCACCAACTCTGGAACCTGTCACCGAGTCCGAAGCGACAGAGGACCTGTTGTAAATGAGTCCAGTGGTCCCGATTTAATGCCTTTTCGGCGTCCACTGAGAGAAGCAATGCCGAGATCTGGGTTCGCTGCGTCTTGTCCAATAAATGGCAGAGTCTGCGGGTCCCATCCCTGCAGTTGCGATCCTGGATAAAGCTCAACTGGTCGGGGTCCACCAGGCCCTGCATGTGGGGAGCGAGTCTGGAGGCCAAAATACTAGTGAAGATTTTCAGGTCCACGTTGAGCAGGGAAATGGGGCGGTATGAGGCACACTCACGTGGATCCTTTCCCAGCTTAGAAATGACCACTACCTCCGCCATTGACATTGACAGAGTGAGTTCCCCAGAGGTGCTAAAGGTGTTGAACAGCCTCGCCAGAAGGGGAGTGAGATCCGACGCAAAGGTTTTATAAAAGTCGACAGGGAGGCTGTCCTCCCCTGGCGCCTTACCAACCGAAAGGCCCTGAATAGCCCGTAAAACTTCATCAGGGCTGATGTCCGCGTCCAAACGGGCAGTGACCGAGGCCACCAGCGGGGTCACCGGTGCCTCCTGCGCATAGTCCCTGGCCACAGCAGGAGCCAGGCAATCGGCCGAATATAGAGTCTTATTGAAGGCTTCAAAGTCAGAAGCTATGTCCCCGTCTGCACGCAGAATCTCCCCCGTTCGGTCATGATTACCGCGACGCGTTGCCGTTTCAGCCCGCAAGGCGTGCGCAACGAGTCACCCCACCTTGTTCCCTCCTTCATAATAGCTCTTTTTGGTACGGAGCAAAGCGTATTCGGTGCGATTGAGATCCAATGCCCGCAGCTGCTTCCTCGCCTGTGTAAGCAGGCGTCGAGTTTGGACTGCCCCTGAACAGCGATGTACTCCCTCAGGCTATCGGATTTGATCCTCCAATTCCCCCCTCTTGGCCTTACGATCTTTATTCAGGCCCGCCACGATAGTGATACAGCGGCCGTGGATGACAGCCTTCGGAGCGTCCCAAAGCATAACGGTCCCCACCGAGCCCACATCGTTCACCTCCAGGTATGTCCTGATAGTGCCACATAATTCAGCAATATTAGCATCGTACGTGAGTAGTTTGCGGTTTAAGCGCCACAAACTCTGCTGCCGGGCACCGCCCGGGAGAAGCAGTGTTAAGATGACCGGGGAATGATCCGAAAGTGCAGCGACCCCAATAGAAACGTCGTCGGTGAACGCCGTGACCCTTGAGGAAGTCCAAAAAAGGTCATTGCGGGCATACGTTTGAAGGGCCGCAGAGAAAAAGGTGTAGTCCCGTGCTGTCGGGAAGCGATGGCGCCAGGCATCTGTGAGGCCCGCCTTCCTCAGTCTCTGAAGCATCATGTCAGAAATCGAGCCTGTGTGCCCCATCCGTAGCGTCGATCTATCCTGCTCCGTATTGGGGACTAGGTTAAAATCCCCTCCGATGACGAGGTCCTCATTTGGAGATTCCCGAATCTAGCTTATAGCGTCTCGTAAGACGGTCTCTTGATGCTCATTGGGGCTAAAGACCGAGGCTATCGTATGTACCCTCTCACCCAATAGTACCATCAAAGAAAGGAGGCGACCCGTGACCTCTGTGTGAGTTCCCACCACCTTCCCCTAAAAGTGCATGGCCAAAAGAATCGCCATGCCAGCCCTCTTACCCTCTCCCGATGAGAAATATTGTCTATCGAACCAGGGGGATCGAAGCCGCTTCTAGTCCGCCTGCATGAGATGGGTCTCCTGTAGGGGGCAGATATCACACTTAGCATCCCTCAACAAGGCAAGGAGCGGACGTCTTTTCACTGGTGAATTAAGGCCCTGCACATTGAAGCTCATAATGACTACTTTAAGACGTGTCATGTAAAGGGGAAAGGGGGCTCACTCGCGCAATGGGCGAACCTGTCTCGGAGGAAACCAGCAACACCCAGGCACCCACTCCTTCCTGGCATGCCCAACCCCAGGGTCCCAGCGGCAGCCATCCCCCCACCCGCAACAGCTCTACATGGTAGACTTCCAGGATAACAGGGCAGCCCGACAAGTGTAAAGGGAGGTCGGGCAGGGCCTCGAAGCAGACAACCAGCGTAGCCCAGCAAAGGAGAAGCAAACAAAGCACACCGACCACCTCCCCCCATGTGCACAACAGGACCACCCTCCCACCTAAAGGAACACCATCCTCCCCATCTCCTCCCGCCACCCCCATCTGCCGGAGACGAAAAATCACCTTACCTGTCCGTGAAATGGCAGCATTTCTCACCAACTGCATGAGACCTGCAGCTCTCTCGTGGGTGGAGAAGTGTCATGCTCATCGAAGCAGAGGTTGAAAGCAGGATGCGCGGCGAGCGCACGGGCATTACCGCCCGCAAAAACTACATATCCCAGGCTTTGCTTCCGGGTCGGCGCGCACGCAGGCCGATGACGCGCCTACCCGGAAGCCATTTAGGATGGGCGGAGGCAGCGGTCGGTGCTGCGAATTCGGATTATCTGAGAAACGCGCCGCGGGGATAACCCGCGCATTGGAATCCTGACGCCTCGGGAAGCTGCATTGAAGGGCGGTAAGGGAGGCGTTGTCACTGCTTTACAGGGGGCATGACTTTTTGACACCTCGCAAGGAGGTGTAACAAACAATTGGTGCAAGCGCACAACATTGGTCTAAGTGTGGTGGTGTAACAAACAATTGGTGCAAGCGCACGACATTGGTCTAAGTGTGGTGGTGTATACAAACAATTGGTGCAAGCGCATAACAGTGGTCCTAATGCTAGAGGTGTGACGCGATACCTCCAACGTGGGCAGGGTATCGTTGTGCTGAACATTTAAACAATACGAGCCCTACTGGTATGAAATGATGAAACAATTTTGCTGTGCTGCTACAGCTGAGGAATGCTTGGCATTGTGAGACATGTTAATCAAAAGGCGCTAACGGAACAGAGGAAACTCTTGGCATGAGGATAATGCCATTATTGCATATTTCATTTATGTTGCTGATTACCCCTGATACTACTGTATATGCCTTTGTGCTCTTTCTCTCTCTTCTAGCAGGGGATTGGTATGAGATAGGTTCAACCCCCTCTGTGATGCAAGTACAACAGTCCTTGTGGTGGGTACAGTGTATGTATGAGTAGGTGTGTGTATGTGTAAGCAATGTATTATCTCGATACATACCTTGAGCATTTTTCTCCTTTATGTTGCATGTAAAGGAGCCTGTATATATGCGATATCCTCATCAAGAGCTTGATTACAAGAAAGCAAGTTGTATTTTCCTTTACAGGTAGTTATTGCTCAGTATATTGCTTGGGGTTACTGGTTAAGGATTAATGGATGTAGAATAGGTTGGTAATTGTGTTTTGTTTTCACTTGTAGGTCTCCCTCCCCGCTGTCCCCATCCTTTCCTTCCCTCGCTTAATCGTTCTTACCCTCTGCGCAGTTATAGCATCAGAGGGTGGTGCGATTGAGAGGTGGACCCATTTGAGCAACACAAAGACCCTGGGAGTTTGGAATAAAACCTTGACAAGAAGAAGGAGATAAGGAAAGTGAGAAAAAGAGAGAAAGAAGCAAAGGGAGAGTGAACAAAAAGAGACTTCCAAGTCTTCATCCAATGATAACGTAGCGCACCAACGTGCAGGGGTTCATGAGTCTAACGGTCGGTCATCACCACTCCGAGGATGGGGCTCCCCCACCAAGACCGATATCACAGGACTAGGATTTGACCATTCTTCCCAACTCTTGGTCTCAGGACAGCAACTGGGCAGGTCAGTCCCCGGCTTGTGCGGTGGAGTCCTCCTGGTCCATCACCTGTCGAAGTAGGGCTTCCTTCTCTGTTCGGCGTTCTTCCTCGGAGGGCTTCGTCTGAGTCCCCCTCCTGAGGCCACGTCTCCTGCCCGACAGCCGCATCCTCACCGATGCTGGGTCACCCTTCGCCGTGTCCAAATCCTCAGATGATGCCAGGGTGGATCCGAGGACCGCCTTCGCCTCCTGCAAGTTACGCACTCCATGTGTTTCTTTGTTCCAGACAAAGGAAAGTCGGAACGGATGCCCCCATCTGTATCGTATTCCCTGTTCACGGAGGAAGGTGGTGGCTGGTCGCAGCTCCTTACACCTCTGAAGAGTAAGAGGCGAGAGGTCCTGGTATACCCCCACCTAGAGGCCCTCGAACTCCACTGTTGGATGGTCATGCGTGGCAGCCTTAATGACCTCCTTCTGCCAGCGCGGTGTGTGCGATCTAGCATGACCTCTTGATCTTTCAGAGCCGGGGCCATATGCTTAAAGAGGCGGAGAACCCAATCTTCGAGCTTGCCACCATCCGCCTGAAGTGGTACACCCTTAGTGCGAATGTTGGAGCTCCTTGAGCGGTTCTCTAAATCTTTCATCTTACGGTATAGGTCCTCCTGCTGCTCCCGGAGGGCGATGAGTTCTCGGGCTTGCTCAGCAAACTCTTCCTCCCGCCTGTCCCCATTACACTCCAGAGTGTCCACTCTATCCCCAACTTCACCGAGATCTGCTCTGAGCTGCTTAATGTCCGCGGCCAGATTTTGACGCAGCCCAACAAAGTCCTCACGCAGTGTGCCAAAGAGATGCTCCATAAATTCTTTCTTGCCGGGCTCAGCTGCATGCCCGGCCGCTGGGTCCATCGTGGCGTCACCGGGATGCGATCCATGAGAGTCATTGCTAAGTCCCCCAACCTTCTTCCTTCCCGGCTTTTGAAGTAAGTCTTTAATAGAAGATTCCTTACTTGGGAGGTCCTTTTTGCCTCGTCCGGTGTCCATGTCCGGCTGCCTGCTGACGGGGGACCAGTGTTCTTTCAATGAAGAGTCCCATCCCGGGGGGTGGCACTGAGCTTCCGTGGGTGTTGGCGCACGTCTGAGACGACCACCACGGAAGGCGGTCGGGTCTGCTGTCACAACCAGACCCTGAGCGTGTCACCAAGTAGTCTGGCCTGTCGCGGGGCCCTGGGGGGCCAGCCCGAAGGTGCAGAGGGCCTGTTCACCCCTATTCACTCATCACTGCTTGCGCGAGGGCTCCCCGTGGCCAAGGCCCCAATGCGTGCCACGTCCAGGCAGGACGATCCACTGCTTCACCCCCCTGCAGTTCCAGGGCACCGCAATACAGGCTGCGCGGCGCTGCGTTCCCACTTGGCGTGTCGGCTCCCTCCGCTTCAGGCACCACGTCTGCGCGGGGCCCCACCTTCAGGTCTGGGGGCCCTCACTTCACTGAGGCCTACGTGGGGGTGGGCAAAAGGGAGATGTAGCTGCTTCAATGGCTAAGGCCGCTCTGGCCGTCCAGCCGACCCCCCCGATGTTGGGCCAGTCTCGTACGGGGCTTCCCAGGGCAGCATGCCTTGCCTCCCAGTGCCACGCCCATGCAGCGTGGCCGTCGCGTGACTAGCGCACCTCTGGATTTATCCACCGTCGGGATAGCCGTGGTAATCAGCCCCTTACTGCTGCTCAGGAGTCAGATGAAACACCCCGGGGAGAGGGCCGCTCAAACCTCCCAGGCCTCGCTCTCACCTCTTCTCCGTAGCGGGGCCGGACTCACCCCTTCTTCCCAGACCGTTGCTGCAGGCGAGTGGCACGGCCAGTGACTGGGGGCCTCCCCCTCGGGGCCAGCTCCTCTGGGCTGTAGCGATTCTCTGTTGCCTCACGCATGCCCCGGTCTGCTCTCACCCCTGTAAGTCCTCTTGTGTACATGGGCGCAGGCGTGTTTGGTCAAGGAGCCTGCTGCACTCCAACTCCCATAAGGACGTGGGGCCTAGCCAATGCAGACGGAATAACAGGATTCAACCCGCCTCCATATAAGCACCCCCTCCGCAGAGGGAGGGTGCTTGACAATCTGAGCAAGTTCCGGGCCAATAGTGGATGCTCCGTTTCCGCTCTGCCGGACGCTTCACAACTACCCCACAGTTCCGCGGACGCTTTCTTTCCCGCTGGAAAGACGGGAATACTTATATTTTGGCCCGACGCTTCCGCCGTGCGCGGACGCTTTCCTTCCCGCTGGAGAGGCGGGAGACGTCGTTACAGTGCTCCGAGGGCGGACGCTTTCCTTCCCGCCTCGGGGTGTGGAACCCTACCCCCTGTGCTCCCGAGGACCTGAATCTCAGCATACCTGCTGTGACGGAACGGACTCCGTGCACGGTGCGCAGGTAATGAGTGCAAGGTGCGTGATAGATAACGCGCAGCAGAAAGCGAGACTATACCGAAACGTGTGATCACGCAGCAGCGTGTATCAGCGCTAGGTCGCTTCCTCTTATGGAGAAGTGTGGCTCAATGGGTAGAGCGGCAGACCCTGATGCAGAGGTCTGGCCCGGACCAGGGTTCAATTCCCACCTCGGCGGGTCTTGGGCTCAATTTCCCCGGACCCGATAATTCTCGCCTCGGTGCCTATTCTAATCATGGGTCTCACTCTGCAACTCTGGGCAATAGCTTGCTTATTCTCCACAACGGCCCCAAAAGCGCTAGGATGCCTGGCTTTCACCTTGGGGGTGCCCAGGAGTGGGCACTTCACAGGGAAAGGCCAGGAAGGGTTCCACAGCGGTATGTGCACAGCGCCTGAGAGACCCTTTCGGGGGTGTGCGGAGCGCTATATAAATGCACTACATTTACATTTACATTTACATACTTTCTTCCTTAGAAACTTGTTTGGTATTTAGGATCACCATGCCCTGCTTGTTGTGACTTTCTGATCACGCAGGGAATATCGAACTACACCCTGGCTGTGGTGGTAACAGCCAGGTGATCTAACTGCCTGATCAGCAACTACTGTCCGGGGTTACTGGCGATTATGGTCTTCTGGTAACTGATTATAGTAAGGATTGAGAATCCCTTACCTCCAGGACATCAACCACCAGGCTCCTTGTGAGTGGTCTATAAGTTGTTTATATAAGTGCCTGAGTCTAGATGTATGCCCTGTACGGTTGTTACATATGTACCTGTCTATGTCATTCTGCAGTCCGCCCGTAGAAGGAAGGTGACAGATGCCTAGACCAGTCCCAAGGAGCCCGCAGTATTTCCTGATCTTATATCCCCTTCCCTGTTCCCCGGGGTGCTGCTTTCCATAGGAGTGTATCCTACGCTGTGGGAGGTAGTGCCTTGGTGAATAGGGAGGCCTCTCTACTGGCTGTAGTCCCCACTGGCTGCTGTGAAAAGGTTAGTGGCCTGCCCTTTTCTCTTGCGCTGCTGACAGCCTGACAGGGGTCCCAATGGCTCCGCAGGTCTTCACTGCCAGCAAGGGCGCGGGCTCTGTGCCCCTCCCCCTCCAACAGTCACCCTGGCGCGTCCCACACCATCTGGCCGCCTCCCGGCCCTCTGTGCTGCGGCAGCCACCCAGCACCGAAGTCTGACCTCCACTGCAGGTGCACAGACGCCGCTTGTGTTACGGATGACCGGAGACCACGATCCTGCAGAATTATGGGTCTCAGAGCCGCCGATGGATGCCTATTCTCGGCTTCGGCGAGTGGAGCCCCTAAAGACCGGTGCTACTCCGCTGCCATCTTGGCAACGCCCCCCCCCCCTTAGAACACATTTTAAAGTGCTTTCACATTTCATTTACTATTTAAAGCACATACTGGAAAAAATACCAGCTTTAGGTGGTTTTCTTCTGTTTCTTACTGTCAAGGACAATAAAATACCAACCAGATGGCAACCCTAGCCAGCTCAAGAGTTGTGGGCCCTAGACTATTTTATTCCTCCTCGCCCGCCCAGCCAAAATGCAGTGCTTTTAGTTATACCAATGTCACTGGCTATAGAAGATTTTAAATATTTAATTACGAAACATTTCTCCCCCCAAAAATAGTCCAACGAGACTAAGCCGATGGTGATCGATCAAAGGGACCATTCGGGAATGTGGGCCTCTTTTTTGGGAGTGCCCGTGTCTAATTGTGATCCCAATCCCACCTTCAAAGGTGTGCCTGTGCTATGCAGTCCAATTGAATGACAGCTTGTCCACAGGCAGATTATGCCCTTAGATGTAACAACAACCTTCAATTCAGGGGTGTAACGGAGGCCCCTGCAGCCCCCGCAGTGTGGGGGTCCCCAGAGTTCTTTACTTTGGAGGAGCTCCGCCCAGCCCTAAAGCCATGCCATGGCATGCCTGGCAAAATATATGCAATGGCATGGAATGCGACACATATAAATAAAAGCTCGGTAAAGCCACTCTGCTTCCCCAAGCAGGAATAAACCCAAAAACAACACTGTTAATTTAGATCCCATAGCAGACAGAGGCCCGGCATAAAGTACCCTAGGTGTCAATGGCAGGGGAGGCTCCTCCACTAGGGCGGAGGAGCGTCACCCCACTGCTTTCTTGCAGTGTGAGAAAACCAAAACATAAAATACCATTTTATGTTTCTTTCCACATTGCGGGCGGGCTGGTGGACGGAGCTGCCCTTGCAGGGCTGGAGTGGTTTGCCCACTGCTGAGTGCACATGACTGGTTTGGTCCGCACTCTCGAGCCATCCAAACAAGTCATGCACACTTTGCACTTCTCAATGCTGGCTGCTTTGCAGCCTACATGGAGAACATGCCATCCCTTACAGCCCCTGGCTCGGCGGCGGCCCGACCAATCCCAACGCTCCACTGGAGCTTTGTGATTGGCTTAGGGAAGGGGAGGGAGGCTGCCTGCTTCCTGTTCCTGTTTTTTTTATTATTGAACCCCCCTAATCGCCCCTGTACCCGCCCCCTCACTTGTGAGCCATGCCGGACGTGACTGGTCTATAGCAGGGGCGTAATGCAGGCCGCTGCGACATAGAGGGCCCCAATTCTTCAGGGAGCCCCTATGAGCCCAAATCCAATAAATATCTGAGCAACCTTGGAGACGCCGTGGTCCCTTATCATATTCTGCAGGGGGGCGCCCATCATTTTGCGTTACCCCAGTGCTTCAATTTAGCACATTGTTCCAGAGTATTTACTTCCCTGGTGTGAAAAGTACCATGAACATTTTTCTGACAATACTAGCACCCTAAATGCACTTATCTTCGTAAAACAGATAGTTTACATAAAATGAAGTAACGTGTGAGCGGCAACTGCAGCATCAACATGAGGTGGTTATCTTTAAACCATTGACAACATGTTTTTAGACAATGAATAATACATGAGAACAATGCATGCATTGCAAGGTTGTAGTATTACATGATTAAAAATGTAACCTTTGCTTTTGTTCTATCCTTTCGAAGGAAGTAAACACGGTTTCATCATAGCAGTTTCTAAGAGGACATTTCCATCTGTTTAAAATTACAAGAATTGCAACAAAAAAAAAACAGTTGTGCAGAAATGTTTAGACGTTATTGGACCCCTTAGGCTGCTGTCGGTTGCTAAGGAGAGTTGGAATGCCATTGATTATATTATATTACAATTTACAAATTCATATTAGTTTTCTGTGACTCATTTAGAGTGGGAAGACACAATTTGTTCTAGAAATCTATCTTGTGTTTATGTAGCCTTGTAGCCGCACTTGCTATAAAGATGATGCACTTTCGAAAGTCTTTTTTTAAAAGGTTGCTCTGCTAATTTTATTTTTACATTTATGTGTCACACAAATTAACCCTTTCAGTGCCTGAGTTTGTACTCACCACAGGATAAGTAATTGACCTAAAACATTTATCACTTTTGATTTGTAGTATAGGAAAGCAAATTACATTGTCACAGGTTATCAGGTGAGCTCCTTGTAAAAATTAATTGACACAGTTAAATCATGGAAAATAATATTGTTTCATATTCTTTAACACATTATTTCATTTTTGTTGTTGTTTTTCTCAACCAATTCTAAATCCCAAACAGCCACAATAACGTTTTCCGGAAAATTATGCCAGACTCATTGGTCATTGTGCACTTTTGTTTTCGTGACTGATATCAGTCAGGCAAGCATAGTGAATTACAGCTAGGCCATACAGTTTCTGTTTATAAATAGGAATTTATAAAGAGCATGAGCAGGATAACAACCCGGAAGGCTACCAACCAAACTCAGAAGACGCACTAGAGCAAGGGCAGTCCAGCCCCCAAATCTCCTCTAAAAACCCAAGCAGTATAAATCAGACAAACTTTATCGCCAACCAATCTGAATTGGCAAAGGCACAAAACATCAGCGCTTGGGATTCTTTACTGAATACAATCCAACTGGCCGTAAACGCCTTGCAATTTCAATCAGAAAAAATGGAGATTCAGTTAACACTACTGAACACTCTGGCCGTCTTCATCGCTGGCATAGATGAAAAACTGGGAAACTTAAACAGCCTGATCATAAGAGCTCAAACAACTTCTAATCTCAAATGCAATTGCGATCAGGTTGTTGAAAAATTATCTACTTTACCCTTAATGCTTAATAGCATGCTAACAGAGATTAAAAGTGTAACGACAAAAGCAACAACGACAAACATAAAACACATGCAGGTGTTCTCAAACATCGCGGAGGGACCTGAAATCAACAGTTTGGCAGAAACTCAACAGCATGGCAATGTCACTAAGGCAATGGCAATGGCTACCTCTAGTGTCTTCAAAAATGGCGATGAATTAAAACTAAACGCTAAACAGCGCCGCCAACAAAAAAGGAAAGGCCGGAATCAAAAGCCAGACAAAAGTACGTCTTCCTACTTCCCCATCTTCGCATATCCGCATGACAGTCACGCCAACTATGAAAACATTCCAGACACCACAAGTAGTCCTTCAACACATGATTTTTCTCTTGCGAATACTTCAGAACAATCCCTGGAACCTGAAAGCTCTCAAAATCTGAAATTGTGCACCTGCGCATACGTAAACAAAGACAAGCCAAATCAAACAACAACTACGTCAATTTCACAACAAGAAGAAGGGAGAAGTCAAAGAGACCCAATTGATCCAAAAACAACAAAAAATCTGGTGACAATTCAAAACAAACAACAAAAACAGAGCTCCGACCAAAGGAGTTCTCCTTGGACAGCCCAAAACAAACACATGCGATCAAAAGAAAAGCGTAGTCCTCTGCGTGCATCTATACAGGACAATTTAACTCAACATAACCAGAAACCAATACAAAACCAAGGGGAAATAAGAGATGCCCAGGGAAGGGAAGCTAGGCCTGATAGGCTAACGCAGGCGCTACCAGCAACTGAGTCCAAGCACCAGGAGCAAGCCAACGAATGCACCAGTTTTAGGTTATCGGATAACAAGGCACAGTCCAGGTGGGGAGGACTAACACATACAAACCCCATACAAAGAACTTCCGAGTCACCCTTAGGAAATCACAGAACTGAGGCTGCAAGTAATAAGGGGGAAATACAGTACAAAGCTATAATTAGCGGTTTGTTTCAAACCGATCAAACAGATAGAACAAATCCAACGCACCTGGAAACACAAAAACTAACGCAAGAGCCAACAGTTCTGGTTTTTCATCCAATATATGTCTCTCGGGGACCTCAGGATATACTTAACCGCGGCAACATCTTAAAGTTATTTAAAGCAATTCCAACTTTAGCTGTGATAAGATCAATGGATCTAATATTCATAGAGTTTGTAAACACCAACAATCCTCAATCTATGGAAGCAACAAAAACAACATGTACCTCTAGCGGTACTGTAAAACTAATCCTGGCTGAACTACATGTCTTCAAAAAATGGGGCATCGAGATATTCCCATTTCAAAACCCAGCATACCCGGCACCACTAATAATCACTGAAGTAACAGGTCAACAAGCGGATGATATACCACCAACCAGCATCCTCAAGGGCGCCCGTGGGAGATCTCGCCAAAGGAGCATTGACGACTACAGGCACCAACAGGAACTAACATCACAACCACGGGCTCCAATATACCAGGTTCGTAAAATGGAAACAATATCACGCACCATAAAAAGACGCACAGAGCAGGATTGACCAGATCAACAAGTTGGAACAACAGGCCGGTCTAGAAAGTGCCTTTCCTTAAAGTCTGTTCTTGGAACATAAACGGCCTAGCTGCCAAAATAACTGATCCAGACTTTTTAAACTACATCAAGGCCCACGACATAATAATATTCCAGGAAACTTGGCTCACGACCCCGATACAAATTGAGAGATACATGTGCCTCTCTATATCGGCAATAAGGTTCGGAAGATTTGGTCATAGTTCTGGGGGGCTGGCCACTTACGTTTCAATAACCCGCATATCATTAGTAACAACGATGGATCTAAATTCAAATGCATTTATAACAGTGAAAACTTCAATTTTCATCGAGGATAAAGAAACAGAGGTGATCTGGATAAACTCATACATCCAAATTTTAAAGAGAAGCTACCTCTTTGACGGCCTATATTCCTTTCATTTTCTGGTAAATACTCTAATCAAATCTTAATAAACATGCACACCTACAGTGATGACCCATAAATACAATGTATACACACAATTCTTTACTTTTTATCATTGTTTATTTTGTTTGATAAGTAAGAGCATTTTTTGTATCAAAAAGTGATTATAAACATTTCATTTCAGTGTTATCATTTCTAATAATTCACAAATATGCTAAAGACAAATATATACAATTGGACAAAATTATAAGACAATTCCGAAATAACATAAACACAAATTATTTAGCCCCTCGATAGGCCAATTGAATCACTACATTCATATCTTGCATACTAATCTTGCATACAAACAGTCATACCACAAACTACTCACTACAGAAAAGAGAAAGAAGAACCAATAAAAGTGTACAACTGGGAAAGTCAATTGTCTTAAAATATTCCCAAAAAAAATTCCCACGTTTGACTGTAAAGTTTATAGTGACAGACTTGATTTCTTCTTATTGTTTAGTCTGAGTACGTCCAGATAAGCTTTCTTGTCCAGTTGTAGAAAAGCTGGTCTACGCACGTTTCGGTGAGAGATAATTTAAATTCACCTTCATCAGGACCAATGAAGAGAAAAGAAACTTTTCTGTGCACAAACGAGGGGACAGTTCTCTGAAATAGTAAATACATTGTATATAAGATATGGGTCTCACTGATGTATGTCTTTCCTACTTTTAAAACTTTTTATAACAATTGCTATCGGGTTGGCCTAAACATGCCCGTCTCAGAAAAAGAAAAACAAGAGAAAGAAACGAGAGAGAAGAGAAAGAAAGTGAAAGAAGAGTGTAACCTCCTAAAGGAAGAAAACTAAAAACTAAATTACACGCCTTAATGTGAAAAAGAGAGTTCCTGCTATGTGGGAGAGTTCCTCTAAGTATGCAGTTACACCATTAATAAAGGCACCAGACAATTCAGAGCTTCAAAAAGAGAGACAGATATAATAGAAAACTACCTGCTAGAGGTAAGTCAAATTATCGAGCTCTTATGCTTCTATTATTGTCCTCAACTAATCTTCTTTCAATTGAGGTGGATCTCTTGTTGGACTTATCTGTTAATTGGAAAATCAAATAAACACTTATTGGCCTTAGTTTGAAAAAAGTTTTTGTATAAAACTAATTACGGCCCCTCGGTCATTATTATTGATAGATCCTAGTCTCTTACCATAAGGACTATTGAATTGCCAAGAAGAGTAGACTTGGACAGGCCTGTATGTAATGTCTCCAAATCAGGTTGTTCTATCTTCAAGGTGTGCCTGAGATGACAAAGATATACTATGTATTTATTCCAAGGGGGAAAAACATAGGTAGCTCACTCTATTTTGAATATCGGATAAGTGCTTCTTACCTGCGTAAGAGATTGGGTGGACTGAAAATATTTTATAATCTAAACTCCTGGTTGCTGTAGAGGTAATAGCATGTATCAAAGTCAGGTCCAAAGGAGCTTATGAATTATTGATTCTAGGAGTAAATCAGAAAAGGTTCGCGTTATATATAGTGTAATTAAGCAGACTTAAATATATAGATGTATTGTTCAGGCACAGGATAATTCTAGATCTATGCCACGTGCGTTAACATAAGCGAGCTCCATTATCTACGTGGAGCCAGTAGTATAAGCTTTAGTATCTTCAGCGCTGTCGGTTGTCTGGTATAGTGTTCCAAATCGTAAACTCAATCTAAGTCTAACTTTATCACATGTGTGTAAATAGAGTAATCTAACATCATGGGCATCTATGTTAACTGATCGAGGCATGGGACATATACGCGATAGTTGGGACCAAGGCTGTGTATCCAGTCAGTCGTATATTTAGGCCGCTAAATGAGTCTACCGATTTAAGATTATAAGCGATGTAGTGACAATGGTAAATGCTATCTAAGAGTTAAAGCTGTAACAACCATGAACATCGCGGAAGGTTAGAGTCACTGTCTGAAAGTTATCAACGCTCAAGCGGGTACGGTTACCTTAAATTTCACAAAGCTGCGCCGTCTTCTCCATTGTCGTCCGATTCAAGGATGGATGAAATTACTCAATCTAAAGAAAAAAGCAAAGAGGATGGAATCCCATGCTTTCTTCATGTTAGAATATCTTAAATCAGGAGTGATCCCCTCGGGTTTGAGAGTCAGAAATATACCAGCATTGTTCATAGAGGTACACAAATTTCTGGAGCGCTGGTCACTTATTGCCAATAGGTGCTCCAGAGATTGGATGCTTCTTATTATTGAGACTGTACGAGAAATGCTAGGACCACTGAACCAAGAAATTCTAGAGTTAGAGGACAAACTCAAAGCTAGTTCAGCCCTAGATGAAGCCAAAACCAAACTACAAAATATCATTCAAGAGATGCAGGAATTTGATGACTACCTAATTAAGAAAAAAACCAATAAATTAAAAAAAGATGTCAGATGGTTTTCCCAAGAAAAAATCTACCCCTATCTCTCTAGTAATTATTACCAAGAGGGTCATGCACAACAAGGACAATATAACCAACAATTTGACAGGAGAAAGAAAATTGTTACTTTCTCAGACACCAATTCATCTGACTCTGAACTAGAGGGACATAGTACAGGAGAAGACCCTAATTTCAACGACAGGAACCAAAGAGGACACAGTACAGAATCATATCACAGAGGCCAACAATCCTCTCCTTTTTTATCGAGAGGCAGAGGCAGAATGAGGGTGAGATTCTCGAGACCAGAAAGGAACTATTACCAACCAATAGACCCTCAACATCAGCAACCATACATGAGAACAAGGAACCAGCAGTATTGGAAGTGATGAAAGCTTCTACAAATGAGCAAATACCCCTTTTTAACTTATCTAAACATGAACTATCGTCAGAAGAGATCAAACTCCTGAGCAAAGGTTTGTCATTCGTACCTAGTACATCACTCAATGCCTTCAGATTGAATCAGGACATCTTTTCGTTTTTTCGTAAAATCAGGCTAAAAAAATACTTTGCTAATGCAGATCCACAAGAGCAGGATATAAACTACTCAGGATGTAAACATCCATCGAATTTCACACCAACCCTCGACATGGTAGGCCCTGAAGTCAGTGTTTTCGAAAAAACAGTCATCAAAGAAATACAGAGAATCACTAAATTTATTCCAAAACCAACACCTAACCTGACCAATCATGAAAGAGAGGCACTAAAATCTCTACAGAACAATTCACTTATCACTATTAAACCCTGTGATAAAGCAGGAGGTATTGTCATCATGGATACCACTAACTATACCAACAAAGTTAAATCCATGTTACAAATACCAGAGCATTATTCACCTTCCAACATGAGAGCCATGACGAAACTGAAGGCTAGTATTAACACCATCACTACTAAAGCTTTTACAGATGGCTACATCTGTCAAAAAGAATTTGATTTTTTGAACAAATCAAACCCAGTGACACCTGCCCTGTATGGTATCCCCAAAACCCATAAAAACATCCTTGACCCTCCGCTAAGGCCAATAGTCTCCTCTATCAACTCTTGCACAGAACCCCTCTCGCAATATGTTGATGCTTTCCTTTGTCCCCTGACTACTCAGTATGCCTCATACATCAAAGATACGGGGCATATGATATCCACTTTGGAAAACAAATCCTTTGATTACAACACACAATTACTTGTCACCCTTGACATAGAATCATTGTACACTAATATCCCTCAGGACCTGGCCATTGAGGCAGTGGCAGCGCTCCTGGCCAGGGTCCCGGGGGACAGACCTGATACATTTATTCTAGAATGTCTTCAAATAGTATTAGAGCATAACTACTTTGAATTCCAACAGGACATTTTCCACCAGATCAAGGGAACCAGCATGGGGGCATCTTGTGCCCCCAGCGTAGCAAACATATTCATGGGGGAATATGAGAGGAAACACATCTATAATGAAGCAGCCCCTTTTTACGAAAATGTTACTCAGTGGCGCAGATTTATAGATGATATCTTCTTCATCTGGTCAGGACCGGAATTAGAACTTTTGGAATTTACAGCCTGGCTCAATGCAAGTGATATAAATCTTAAATTTACCTGCAACTATTCACCCAAGAAAGTGGAATTCCTAGACATATGGATTGTGGGTGAAGAAGGTCATCTCACGGTTGATCTTTACAGAAAACCTACTGCAAAAAACACAATCTTAGAACATAGCAGTTACCACCCACTATGCCAAAAAGACTCTATCCCATTTGGGGAATTCTTAAGAATCAGAAGGAATTGTACCAACATCAAAGACTATATGACACATGCGACACAACTACAAGAACGCCTCCTTCTTCGAGGCTATCCCAAAAGATTGGTGAAACAATCATTAAAGAGGGCAAAATATTACAACAGAGAAACCCTTTTTAACAATGAACCCAAACCGAAGAAAGAGCAGTTAGTCTGTGTGATAGACCATTCCAACCTAAACTATAAAATCAAACAAACCATAGATAAAAACTGGAAGATCCTCAATATCAATGATGACGAAACACCTACCCAGAAACCGCTGGTAGCCTTTAGAAGAAACCGCAACCTCAAAGACAAGCTAGTACATAGTAGAGATAAATTGCGGGCACCCTTGAGACAAACGACCATTGATGGACTGCCCCTCCCTATAGGCAACTATAGCTGTGGCAACTGCCATGCATGTTCATCAGCCATCATAACAAAGACCTGGGCATACAGAGACAAAACAGGAACATTAAAATCCATGACGAACTGCAGAAGCTCTAATGTAGTTTACATGATACTATGTCCATGTGACTCAGGTTACATAGGCGAAACTTCTAGAGAATTCCGCATCCGTCTTTCCGAACACAAATCTGCCATTAGAACAGGCAAAACACAAGCACCTCTAGTGAAACATTACGAAGAATGTCAACACACAGAAACAGATCTCCGTTGGGTCATTCTAGAGCGGGTCACACCCACACCAGGGAGGGACCCTACCAAAACACGCAAACAGCGAGAAACTTTTTGGATTTTCCTTTTAGACACAGTGAACAAAGGCCTAAATGAAGAAATTATATGGCTGGTTACATCTTAAGCCATCATAACCACATCGGTCCCTCTTGAGTTTCATTCCTTGTCTGTTCCATCCCAGCCAAGACCTCTCTTCTTATAAGTTTTCCGATTAGAATATGAGCCACCAGCATCATCCATTGATCCCAACCCTGCCAACTTGCTATATAAATATTTGTATATACATTTAGTCAGACGACCATCTGTTGGTGCAGCATGGTTGTAAGCTAGGGTCTGTTCCGTACCCTATCCTATAGATCAACCACTTCACATTGGTACCTCCATGCTCCACAAGATGTTGGGACATATCCAGAGCCTCCATACCTCTATTAATTCATATACATCTACATACTAGTATCCCTTTATAATCATCACTAGAATTGTCGGTCCTGTGTATATTTACATCATCGCATTTATAAACAAGCTAGCATCCCTACAGCATACTATCATAGATTTATAACTTGATACATTCAACATTTTGTTAGTCGCATCATTATTGAAATGACCATTCCAACATGGCGTTCACTATTGAATTGACCATTCCAACATGGCGCCCGTACATCTCACGGCATAACATTATAATTTGAGGGCTACGAGGGCTTTATTTAATTACATACATTTAAATATCATTTTAACATATCCCACTTTATTTAGATTTTATTCTTCCCAGATCATTAACTATTTTATACATCGTGCCAATTTTCAGCTCACGACCTCGTTCTTGGTCGTTTAAAGATGGCGCCTGCTGCATCGTACTATCCTCCCCATACCAACATGGCGCGGCATTTTGAGTATATAAACACATAAGAACGGTTATACCTCAATGATATATTAGTACTGCAGGATAAGATTGTGGGTGATCCTTTACTCAATTACCGTAATTATCAGCATGTTAGACACATAGTTATTGCTACAATATGGCATGGCATACTGTCATAGTTCCATTCCAATATGTCTCCTGCTTTTACTTTAAGTAGGGAGTCATGAATCACCTATCCCGAAACATCGCGTTAGTTCGTTACTTTCGACGCGTTATTTAAACGCGTCCATAATGTTGCTTCATCCCATCCTTGAATCGGACGACAATGGAGAAGACGGCGCAGCTTTGTGAAATTTAAGGTAACCGTACCCGCTTGAGCGTTGATAACTTTCAGACAGTGACTCTAACCTTCCGCGATGTTCATGGTCGTTACAGTTTTAACTCTTAGATAGCATTTACCATTGTCACTACATCGCTTATAATCTTAAATCGGTAGACTCATTTAGCGGCCTAAATATACGACTGACTGGATACACAGCCTTGGTCCCAACTATCGCGTATATGTCCCATGCCTCGATCAGTTAACATAGATGCCCATGATGTTAGATTACTCTATTTACACACATGTGATAAAGTTAGACTTAGATTGAGTTTACGATTTGGAACACTATACCAGACAACCGACAGCGCTGAAGATACTAAAGCTTATACCACTGGCTCCACGTAGATAATGGAGCTCGCTTATGTTAAAGCACGTGGCATAGATCTAGAATTATCCTGTGCCTGAACAATACATCTATATATTTAAGTCTGCTTAATTACACTATATATAATGCAAACCTTTTCTGATTTACTCCTAGAATCAATAATTCATAAGCTCCTTTGGACCTGACTTTGATACATGCTATTACCTCTACAGCAACCAGGAGTTTAGATTATAAAATATTTTCGGTCCACCCAATCTCTTACACAGGTAAGAAGCACTTATCCGATATTCAAAATAGAGTGAGCTACCTATGTTTTTCCCCCTTGGAATAAATACATAGTATATCTTTGTCATCTCAGGCACACCTCGAAGATAGAACAACCTGATTTGGAGACATTACATACAGGCCTGTCCAAGTCTACTCTTCTTGGCAATTCAATAGTCCTTATGGTAAGAGACTAGGATCTATCAATAATAATGACTGAGGGGCCGTAATTAGTTTTATACAAAAACTTTTTTCAAACTAAGGCCAATAAGTGTTTATTTGATTTTCCAATTAACAGATAAGTCCAACAAGAGATCCACCTCAATTGAAAGAAGATTTGTTGAGGACAATAATAGAAGCATAAGAGCTCGATAATTTGACTTACCTCTAGCAGGTAGTTTTCTATTATATCTGTCTCTCTTTTTGAAGCTCTGAATTGTCTGGTGCCTTTATTAATGGTGTAACTGCATACTTAGAGGAACTCTCCCACATAGCAGGAACTCTCTTTTTCACATTAAGGCGTGTAATTTAGTTTTTAGTTTTCTTCCTTTAGGAGGTTACACTCTTCTTTCACTTTCTTTCTCTTCTCTCTCGTTTCTTTCTCTTGTTTTTCTTTTTCTGAGACGGGCATGTTTAGGCCAACCCGATAGCAATTGTTAGAAAAAGTTTTAAAAGTAGGAAAGACATACATCAGTGAGACCCATATCTTATATACAATGTATTTACTATTTCAGAGAACTGTCCCCTCGTTTGTGCACAGAAAAGTTTCTTTTCTCTTCATTGGTCCTGATGAAGGTGAATTTAAATTATCTCTCACCGAAACGTGCGTAGACCAGCTTTTCTACAACTGGACGTACTCAGACTAAACAATAAGAAGAAATCAAGTCTGTCACTATAAACTTTACAGTCAAACGTGGGAAATTTTTTTTTGAATATTTTAAGACAATTGACTTTCCCAGTTGTACACTTTTATTGGTTCTTCTTTCTCTTTTCTGTAGTGAGTAGTTTGTGGTATGACTGTTTGTATGCAAGATATGAATGTAGTGATTCAATTGGCCTATCGAGGGGCTAAATAATTTGTGCTTATGTTATTTCGGAATTGTCTTATAATTTTGTCCAATTGTATATATTTGTCTTTAGCATATTTGTGAATTATTAGAAATGATAACACTGAAATGAAATGTTTATAATCACTTTTTGATACAAAAAATGCTCTTACTTATCAAACAAAATAAACAATGAAAAAAAGTAAAGAATTGTGTGTATACATTGTATTTATGGGTCATCACTGTAGGTGTGCATGTTTATTAAGATTTGATTAGAGTATTTACCAGAAAATGAAAGAAATATAGGCCGTCAAAGAGGTAGCTTCTCTTTAAAATTTGTTTTTTTCCCCCCTCTTGGGCCTAAATGTCGTTTGGGGAAAACCTTTCCTTACATGTAAACTCATACATCCATCCTAAACGTAAAACAAAAGACGCCACAGAGTTAGTGGAACACGTGACAGAAATCTCCATGGAGCAGGAGAATCCACTGATAATTCTGACAGGGGATTTTAATCAACATCCTATAGGCTCGGCCCAGGGACATGAGGTAGTGCTGCAAACAGGTCTATATAATATACCTAAACAACACGCTCCACAGCAGAAGAAGAAGAATCAAAGTAACAACCATCTATTAGATGATCTGGAACACTTAAACCTGCGTGCATTAAATGGTAGATTCCCAGACGACATTCCACCCGTCGCCTCATATTACTCTTCAACAACCAGCTCAATCCTGGACTACTCCTTCGTAAATCTTGCACTTTTTGAAAATCTCGGTGGATTCAGAATGGGGGATAAAGGAGACAGTGACCATCGCCCACAAGAATTTCACATAACTTGTATAGCATCAAAAACGATCAAGCCGAAAGCAACCCAGGAGATTATTCATACCTCTAATCTACGGAGGATTAACTGCACAACAATAAATACAGTTACTAAAGCTGATGCTGCAATTCAACTCTTCAATAAACTAGCTGATAGCCCAGGAAATCAAATAGAAATCTGGGAAAAATTCACCGACACACTCACAAGTCGACAAGCAGAAAACAACAATAACAAGCGGAAGCTACAGATCACACACAATAAGAACAACATCTCAAAAAGAACTCGAGCAGAGATAAAGTCTCTTAAAAAACAATAAATGCAGCTCTGCGCAACCTAGGACACTCACCGTGGAATACTCTTCTCCGAACAAACTTAAAAGAGCAAAGGGCAAAATTGAAGAGATTGAAATGGCACATCAAAAGAGACTCGGAGAATGATCACTGGGCAAAATTACTAAGCGACATGAAATGCAACAACAGCAGTCGTTTTTGGAAAACAGTCAACGGAATTATCCGCCCATATCATACCGGAATTGGGTCAAACATAACAGAATCAACATGGGTGAACTACCTGTCAAGCCATTTCAACTACACCACTGAAACACCTGGCAATTATCAAACAAGCATTTTTACGCCGCAAGTACATGTCAGCCAGACCTCAATTGAGCCGAGCAACCAAGAACTTGAATACAATGAAAACAGCCAACTAGGTGTCACCAGCTATCTCCCCCCGACAACAATAAGAAAACAAATCGCAAAAGGTAGGAGAGAAGGAGCACCAGGCCCGAATGGCATACCCCCGGCACTCTACAAGACTAAGTCCGATGCCTGGGTGGAAATCTTTCATTCTTTATTCTCGGACATCAGGCTGTTGGAAATAATACCAGAACTTTGGAAAGGGTCAATTATAGCACCAATCCACAAAAAAGGGGACAAGGCTGATCCTAATAACTATCGCCTAATAGCTTTGATAGACAATGAGGCAAAATACTTTTCAGGCACAATACTTGAAGATCTAACAACCTGGGCAAAGGCTAGTCTTATTATACCGTGGAATCAGACTGGGTTTCGTAAATCAACAAGTACCACCACGAACATCCTCACAATATCCCTAATAATCGACGCAGCTAAAATCTCTAAACAACCATTACATCTGTGCTACATTGACTTCAGTGCTGCCTTCGACAACGTGGATAGAGGCCGATTATGGAGGAAATTGGATCAATGGGGTGCACCAGCGCCTACTGTAAATATACTGAAGCTTTTACACACAAACACCTGGGTGCAGGTGAAACTAGGTGATGGTACCCACATCTCCAAGAAAATTTACACCTCAAAAGGCTTGAAACAGGGTTGTGTGCTCGCACCAACCCTGTTTAATCTATATCTGGCCGATCTGCCAAAAGTACTCAATGCCTGTAACTCTCATTCCCCGCGGTTAGGTGGGATTGCACTGTCCAACCTAATGTATGCAGACGACGTAGTCCTGCTTAGCCATACATACGTCGGACTACAGAACCTCCTGACGGTAATGCAGAACTACGCCGAAGAGAATAACCTAAGGATAAATCTGCAAAAAACACGGACGATGACAATCCATAACAACAAAATGACACGCCAGAGAAACTGGTTCCTCGGTGACCGAAAAATTGACGTGGCAGACGAATACAGATACCTAGGAGTAATAATAGACAAAGGAGGCTTGTTTAAATCTCAGATGAAGGAGGAAAGAAGAAAGGGCACGTTAATGGCCATAACACTGAAAAATCTTGCACACAAACTTACGGAGCCGCTCCTGACCCCCTTACTAAGGGTTGCTCAGGCGAAATTTCTTCCCACAATTGCATACGGCAGTGAAACAATGCGGGGCAGAGATGCTAAGGAACTAGACAACCTTCAGGTCAAAGCCTACAAACAAATGTTCTGTCTTCCAAACTACACCTCTCCAGCCCAGGTTAGGTTGGAGTTCGGGCTCCTACGACAAGATCTCGCCAGACAGGGTGCATATATCATCTGCTGGTTTAAGATCAAAAGCTCTCCGTCCCATATGCTTAACAGTCTGCTGTGGCAAGATCTGCAGCACAGAGACATGTCTCAAGCCAGAGCTTACCTCCAGTCAGCTCTGGAATACACTAAATTACAGGAACTTTGGGACACCCAAATTGGATACTACGCATTTAAAAAGTTGGCCTGGAAGGTCATTAAACAAGCGTCACTGATCGAAGATAAGGCAACCTTCTCCAATAGAGCTCATGCCTGGATGACTCTGAATACATATAAGACACTGACCCCACAAACATACTTCAATCAGGGGTACTCTAAAGCAGTAAAAATGAGTTTTATGAGGTTTAGATTAGGAATTCTGCCTTGTGCCCAGCATCTTCCGTCATGGCAACGGCGGATAGCACAAGACTACTGCAGCTTGTGCAAAGCTAAGCAAGGTGACATACTTTTGTTTTCGTGACTGATATCAGTCAGGCAAGCATAGTGAATTACAGCTAGGCCATACAGTTTCTGTTTATAAATAGGAATTTACGTGAGGGTGGCAAATCTCTGTAACCCTGATTGGCTTTGTTGACGTTCTCTCAAAAGAACATGTCACTATGGAAGGTGAACCCCAACATTAATTTCTAAGTGTCTCCAGCGTAGCAATGCAAGACTTGTGCAGAGTTTAACAGACGTGTGACAAAATTATTCCTGTAAGAGGTTAAGCACACCAACACAGAAGTTTTTTTTATCTAGAGTTCAGAAGGTGTTGCTTAGGGTCTTAGAGATCTTGCTCCCTGCCAAAAAAGAATATGTATGTGTGTATATATATATATATATATATATTCACTGAAAAAACCATAGGTTTCACACATGTTATAGTTAGCTGGACATTTCACTCGTAAAAAACCAATGAAATTCCCCCGTTATAGTTAGTGCAGGCAACTATAACTCACGCGACCGCAATCCTCTGCTGATGCTAATACTGTATTTAGACACTTATTTGCCCATGTCTTCTTCCATTAAATTTTAGCTATACATATATTACAAATATTTTTTTTTCATAAAGACACATATGTCATCAGCAGAGGATTGCGGTCGCGTGAGTTATAGTTGCCTGCACTAACTATAACGGGGGAATTTCATTGGCTTTTTACGAGTGAAATGTCCAGCTAACTATAACATGTGTGAAACCTATGGTTTTTTCAGTGAATTTGCAAGGTTTTTTAAATGCTAATTCCTAACTATAACGTGTGTGAAACCTATGGTTTTTTCAGTGAATTTGTACGTTTTTTTAAATGCTAAGTTACTTTACGCCATTCGTGGCGTGCGCGCCCACTTAACGCAGTTCTTTCCGTGCGCGCACGGTGTGCTTCGCGCACCGTGCGCGCACAGTGAGCACGCGGTGCGCTTCGCGCACCGCGCGCCCACTTTACGCAGTTAGTGCCGTGGATGGGCCATGTACGCTCGAGATGCGCTTCGCGCACCGTGCGCACGTGGTGGACATATTATGCGCTTCGTTGTGAAAGATAAATATTTCTATACAGTTTAAATTACATGTGATATGCCATGCACAAATGGTGCCCTCCGTGCACCATTTGCACACGGGGTGGGGAGATTGTGGATATTTTTTTTTTTTAATACATTTTTTTACCGTACGGTAAGCGTAATCGGCGAATTTGCGTAAAAAAATTTAAATGAATTTTTGGCCTTGGGGGTTCTTTGGGGACACATTTAGCAAGCCTAGGTGGTTGGGAGCTGTCTAAACAGTCCCTTTACATGTTTATTCTCTTTGTTTTTCATCCCCCCTCAGAGTCCAAGAGAGAAAATGGCGGCCGCCGCTTCCTGGTTTCGAGCGATTCGAATGTTTACTAAGATCTAACAGCCAATCAGAATCGCGCTCGCGCACGTCACCGTACGCGTACGGTAAGCGCACCGTAAGCTGGCTCAGATATATATATTGATTTAAAGGCTATTTTCTCAGAATCTACTGAACAGATTTACACCAAACCTACAAAAGGCACTTCCTTGACCTGTAGACTACCTCTCTGCCAAATTTCAAGGAACTCTGTTCAGCCGTTCGGGCTGTAGCTGTGTCTAAAGGTCCTATGGAAACATGCATGGGAAAAATGCGTTTTGGGACCCCCCTTTTATCTCAGCCCCCGCTTGACGAATCCCCCCGAGACTTTCAGGGTAGGAGCGGAGCACAGCGCCCCACCTATTTTGAAAATTTCGCGAGGATTCGTCGACCGGCGCCAAAGTTATTCAAAATAGAAAGTTGCGGTTTTCCTATGGAAACAGGGTCCTAACTATAACTACCTACTGGCGACCGCCAGTAGGTAATATATACATATTTAAATATATATACATATATATATTCACTGGAAAAAACATAGGTTTCATGCACGTTATAGTTAGGAATTGGCATTTAAAAAAACCTTGGAAATTCACTGAAAAAACCATAGGTTTCAGGGGTGTTATAGTTAGCTGGACATTTCCCTCATACAAAACCCTAGAAATTCCCCCGTTATAGTTAGTTCAGCTAACTATAACTCATGCGCCCCCGCAATGCACTGCTGATGATGTCACATATTACATCACTCATGGATGTGGAGAGGTGTGGCTCACTGGTTAGAGGCGGCAGACCCGTAAGCAGAGAATCGGCCAGGGACCAGGGTTCAATTCCCGACGCGGCAGGGTCGTGGACCAGGGTCAAAACGGACTCGATAATTCTCGCCTCGGTACCTACTCTAACCAGGAACCCACTCGGCAACTCTGGGCATTAAGCTTGCCTCATCTCTACAACGGCCCCCCACAGACGCCGGGGATGCCTGGTTTCACCTTGGAGATACCCAGAAAGGGACCATCTCACAGGGATAGCCAGGACGGGTTCCCCAGCGGTCTACAGCGCCGGGACGCCCCGTTGCTGGGGCAGCTGTGCGCTTTACAAGTCTACAACATTTTTCATGACATGGTCAGTGACATCACTGATGGTTTTTTCAGTGAATTTCAAAGGTTTTTTAAATGCTAATTCCTATATATAATTTATCTCTAAAGCTATGATGTTTAATGATTTTCGTTGAATTTCTAAATTTTTCAATTTCAGTGTGTCAATTCCTTTAATTATGTTTTTTTAAATACTTTTTTATCCCCTTTTTTTAACTTATTTTTTCAATTAATTCTTTTAAAAATTAAAAAATATTATTTGTTTTTATAGGGTTTTAAAAAAAAAAAATTGTTAATGTTTTAAAATATAGTTTTATATTTTTGAAAAGATTTTTTAAACTATATTTTCAAAACTATTTTTTATTTTATTTTTTCATTTTTTTGGGATCCGCGTACCCAGCGCGTTAGGAACCGCGCACCCTGCGCGCATTTCGCCGTTTGAAAAAAAAGGGGGCCCCAGGGGGCCCTTCTGGGACCCCTAAGCAACACTAGAGGGTCAGAGTATTTCTACCCTGCCCCCTTTACATCTTTCACACACTTATTTACCTTACTTAATCAGCCTCTACCGAGGCACAAAATGGCTGCCAACAGTTCCTGGTTTCGAATGTAGACAGTCACTTGACAGCCAATTAGCATTCAGCGCATGATCGGGAGGATGCACACTCGGTACTTGAAGGGGGCGCTTAGGGTGCGCTTAGGGTGCGCTTAGGGTGCGCGGATCCTCCAAGGCCATATATATATCTATCTTTTTTACTCTAATTTTCTCAGAACTGAACAGATTTACACCATTTATGCAAAAGGCATGAGTCTGAAATGAGGACTACCTCTTTGCCAAATTTGGTGTAATTCCGTTCAGCAGTTCGGGCTGTAGCTGCGTGAACAGGTCCTACGGAAAATTGCATGGGAAAAACGCGTTTTGGGACCCCCCTTTTTTCTCGGCCCCCGCTTGACGAATCACCACGAAACTTTCAGGATAGGAGCGGACCGGAGCTGGCCAAAAGGTTGGAAAATTTCACTAAGATTCCTCAACCGGCGCCAGACTTATTGGGAATAGAATGTTGCGGATTTCCTATGGAAAATAGGTCCTAACTATAACTACCTACGGCGACCGCCAGTAGGTAACATATATATATATATATATATATATATATATATATATATATATATATATATATATATATATATATATATATTTTTTTTTTTTTTTTTTTTTTTTCTGCAAAGCGACCCACTTCGGAAATCACAGGGCGCTCTCAGGCGGTGCGTTACGAGACGGCAGGGTCAGGCCGTGATTAATTGTTCATTCGTTTCCCCATGGGGCTGGGTTCTCGCGCACTCCCGGAAAGAACAGATCGTCACCAAATCATTTCGTCAGGTTTCTTTCTTTATTACAGCATGCCAGTTAGAAAAAGCTCTACGCGTTTCAGTCCCACCAGGGACCTTGTTCACGAGACTGGTCTTTGGTCAAACTTTTTTTGTTTGTTTTAAATCCACCTCTACAATCAACAGTGACATCACTTCCTATTCCGGAGCTAGGCATTCTGGTATATGAAGTTCAATCAGTTTCGAAGTTCATACTGTCCCCCATTAAATTAAATAAAACGAATACTGGGATTCAAACCCTTAAGTAGGATGCAACATAGGTATATGTACATAATTACGACAACCTTCGTGAATAATGCAATAATATAACTGAAATTCTATTTCATTGGTTTGAAACTAACACCCTCTAGTGGGTCATCCTTTTTAACCTAAGTAATACACTCATAATTAATTTAACTAGGTGTCGAATTCGCCCTCTGGTGGGCCCTTATTAATAAAACATTGTTTTATAACTGAATTTCTTCCCAGTCTGTTTTTCGTTTCGATTCTTATTTTGGTTAAGATTAATACTGTTCTGCCCAGTGCTCCCGAGTCTACCCAAACTGTGATGAAAATAAATAATCAAAAATCAAAAAATAAACAATTAAAACAGCTGAAATTGCTGACAGTTTCAGAGAATGTCACTCATGGTGAAAAATAGTTCTGCATATTAAAGATGGTAGTGGAGTTCCTCGTCTTGATTTATATATATATATATTCACTGAAAAAACCATAGGTTTTAGGGGCGTTATAGTTAGCTGGACTTTTCACTCGTACAAAACCATTGAAATTCCCCCGTTATAGTTGGTTCAGCTAAGTATAACTTGCGCGCCCGCAATGCACTGCTGATGACGTCACATATTACATCACTCATGACATGGTCAGTGACATCACTCATGACATCACTGATGACATCTCAAATGACATCACTGATGACATCACTGATGACATCATCCAGTGAATGTGTGTTTTTCTGAAAATTACTTATGTTTTATATATGTATATCTCAAGGTCGATGGAAGAATAAATGGGTATGTAAGTGTCTAAATGGATGATTTGTTTTTGAAAACTTGATTGTATAACTGACTGATTAAGTGTATCTTAGTGAATACATGGCTTAGTGAGCAATGTTTAAAGATGTAAATATCTGTATAAGTCTCTCACTTTGTGTATAAGTGGCTGCATGGGTTGGTGAGTAGCTACATGAGTGTCTATATAGGTTAATAGTTGGTGTTTTGAGTATCAGTATGAGTGCCTGAGTGTCTGTATGGTTCGGTGGGGGGTATTACGTAGTGCATAGGTGCATGAATGAGTGACTCACTGTTTGTATGTGTTGAAGACAGCATGTGTGCAGGACTGTATGGGTGGATGAGTGTGTGCATGGGTGTGTTAGTGAGTGAATGACTGTCTCAATAGTGTCTTTATGAGTAACTACATATGTTTTAAACTAGTATATGTGACTATTGGTGTATATAAGTGAGTATATGTTAGAGTGAGAGATTGAAAGAGTTCCTGTATGAATAAGTATGTGTTTCTATAAGTGATTGTTTAAAAGACTAAGTATGTGTAAGTTTCTGTAGAAGTAAGTGTGGTGGTGTGTGTATAACTGTATATGCAAGTAAATGGATGTTTCATTCTTTATTAGCATGAGTGACTATGTGTGTGAGTAACTCTACGGATGAGTGGCGTTGTGTAACAGGATGTATAGGTGTATGAGTACATATGATGAGTGAGTATATGTTTGAGTGACTGTATAGGACTGTTGGTGAATGAGTGGATGTGTATGTGGATCTTAGAATTACTGAATAGGTTGTTGTAACTGATATTGGTCCATTGTTTTGAACATTTTAGTTTCTATTTTTGAATGTGTGTACCAAAGGTTATATTAGGGGGAGAGGAGGTCTGCCACTCTATCACAAGGATGATGTCATCAGTGATGTCATTTGAGATGTCATCAGTGATGTCATGAGTGATGTCACTGACCATGTCATGAGTGATGTAATATGTGACGTCATAAGCAGTGCATTGTGGGCGCGCGAGTTATAGTTAGCTGAACTAACTATAACGGGGGAATTTCAATGGTTTTGTATGAGTGAAAAGTCCAGCTAACTATAACGCCCCTGAAACCTATGGTTTTTTCAGTGAATTTCTAAGGTTTTTTAAATGCTAATTCCTAACTATAACATGCCTGAAACCTATGGTTTTTTCAGTGAATTTCAATGGTTTTTTAAATGCTAATTTCTAACTATGCCTACAGAGATAGGACATGTGAAGAAAGAAGAAAAAACGCACAGAAAGAAAAAAGAAGAAATGCAGAAAGAAGCAACAGAAGTCCTCAAAGACGAAGAAAAGTGCAGGAAGAAGGATAACGTGCAGAAAGAACAAACAGACGAGCAGAAAGAAGCCTTGTTGCAAAATCATCCTGTACCCTCAACTTTTTCAGACGGATACTGGTGGTAACTGAGTCTGACTAACCAGTCCTGGAGCCAGTGCTATGTTAAAAGACACTCAGAATACAGTGAAAACACCTACATACACTAGGGAACACTATGCGTTGGGGTCCCCCTGTGATCAGCATGACCTCCTCTGTAAGCCCCTAGTATAGGGCAGGGGATTAAAACTACCTCTTAAAACGCGCCACAGGGCGTGTTTGCACACGTCACCTCAGGCCCCATCCCCTCACTTCCCCACTGTGTAAACATGCCCTGTGGCCGTTTTAAGTTGGGAGATTAAGTCCCCTTGAATCCTGAGGGTCCCTATGGTCCAACTAGACCACTAGGTACCTCCAGTAAGCGCCACAGAGCTGCGTTGCAGAGAAATGTAAAAAGGGGCACGGCCTAGACCACCTCTCTGCAACGCAGCGCAGTGGTGCTTACTGGAAGCACCTGGTGGGCTAGTTGGCCCCCAGGGTCCCTCAGGGTTGAAGGGGAATTATTTCCCCAACTTAAAACGCGCCACAGGGCTTGTTTGCACAAGTTAACTCAGGCCCCTTTCCCTCCCTTCACCACTGTGTAAACACGCCCTGTGGCCGTTTTTAGTTGGGAGATTAAGTTCATTTGAATCCTGAGGGTCCCTAGGGTCCAACTAGCCCACTAGGTACCTCCAGTAAGCGCCACAGAGCTGCGTTGCAGAGAGGTGTAAAAAGGGGCAAGGCCAGCACCACCTCTCTGCAACGCAGAGCAGTGGCGCTTAATGGAAGCACCTGGTGGGCTAGTTGGCCCCCAGGGTCCCTCAGGATTGAAAGGAAATAATTTCCCCAACTTACCTCCAGTGAGCGCCACAGAGCTGTGTTGCATAGAGGTGTAAAAAGGGGCGTGGCCTCAGAACACCTGTCTGCAACGCAGCTCCCTGGCGTATACTGGAGATACCTGTTGGGCTAGTTGGCCCTCAGGGACCCTCAGTATTGAAGGGGATTTAATTCCCCAACTTACAACTGGCCAGGGGGCGTGTTTGCAGAGTGCTGCAAGGAGGGGGCGTGGCCTCTGGCGCGATGCCGGTCTTTTATTTATTTTATTTTTTTAAGAAGGAGGGCTGTGTGGCCCCCCCTTCTTTTTCTAATTTACTGGCCCTGGGGACCCCATCCCCCAGGGCCTGCGCCCTAATTTTTTTTGTTGAAAAGAATACATTTGGCCCTCCCACGGCATTAATCAGCCCCGGGGACCCCAACCCCCAGGTCATGGCCTTTTTAAAAAAAAAATCTTTAGGAGGGGGCTGCGTTGCCCCCCTCCTCAGGCCACTTATGGCCCCGGGGACCCCATCCCCTGGGGCCGGCCTTTGTTTTTTATTATTTAAAAAAAATATATATTTATAGAAACACCTAGGACAAGCTGGACAAACCATATGTACCTATCACCATGATGATTTGCGTGATATTCATTAAAAGGCAACATGCATAGAATGAATCCACATGGAATGTATTTACACCGCTAGTGAAGCTCTGACATGTCTAACACCCTACCGTGCCTAATACCGGCGTCCCCGCCGGTGGGTACTCTCCAAGTAGACACCCTTGTTGTTTATTTATACAAACATGGGTAGTTATAGACGGGCACATTTAATTAGGCCTGGGCCAAATTTCCCTTCCGTTCGCGAAAATTGCGATAATTTGGCATTTTCGCTTTCCGCGGAAAGCGCGAAAATGTCAAAATTTCCGCATTCCGCAGCTTAGCGATAATTTGTTTCTTGCTCGCGCTGTAAAAAAATACATTCTTGCGTGCGCGCGATCGCCTTACCTGAATCCCCGCGTTCGCTGACAAGTTTTCCCGACCCGGTCGCGTTCTCCACGAGATATTGGATTGTTGGTAGCCATTTTGCGCTGTCTCGCAACAGTTTGCGCTCGCATTGTCGCGCGATCACGTCATTTGAGATCTCGAACACGTCATTCTACACCGCGAGCGAGAGGGTGAGGACGCGGGCACGTCTAATCGAACGCGAAAAGGAGAAAGAGACCCCGAACAGGTCATATCCAACGCGACAGGGAGCAAGAGAACGCGATCATGTCATTTTCGACACGCCATCGACATCCGGTGGAAGTAATGTGAAGCTCGAGAACTCGAACATGTAAAATTTTCAATTTGGAGAGGAATATCAGCTCTAGCAGCATGAAAACTTCTGCAAATGCTGATTTTGGATGAAAACAACTCCTCACATTGACATTTGGCTTTCCTTTTTTGTGCAAGGAGTCCTATTTTTAAAAAGGTGGGGAGAGGAAGGAAGTGACACAGAATCTCCAACTTCCTGTTCCTGTCCAGCAGGCTCCTCCCAGTGCTTTGTCCATCTCCTGCTCATTCTGCCTTTGGATTTGGAGCTGGAAAGATCACTCTTTTTGT
Organism: Triturus cristatus; assembly: GCF_964204655.1. Classification (NCBI taxonomy): domain Eukaryota; kingdom Metazoa; phylum Chordata; class Amphibia; order Caudata; family Salamandridae; genus Triturus; species Triturus cristatus. Next base: position 594,498,847 of record NC_140593.1, read on the forward strand.
CTGCTGCATCATTGCAATTGGATTTGAGGGTTTTTGGAATAGGATATTTTACAAGTAAGTGGTTGTTGTGTCTGTTTGATTGTGAGGCATTGCAGTTGTTGTAACTTCAATATATTTTTGATAACTATCATCATTCCTTTTTTTAAAAAATGTTGTGGGTAGTAGTAGTAGGCCCGAGCTAGTCATGGGCATGGCCTCATGGGCGTGTGCATGATGAAGCAACTGTTCCTTTTGGTGTTTTTTGAATGTATTTCATTTTCAAGCTTCATTTAGGGCATGGATGGCATTGGATTGAGTTGGGGAAGTGTGTTTTTTTGGGGTGGCCTTTCTGATGTTGTTGTGCCTGGCCATGTGGCTGGGGGCTATTTTGAAGCCTAGGCCTGCAAGCTTGCCTGGCCTTGTCTGCCAACAGGCCTGCTTTCATCCACTAGGATCAGAGCAGGTAGCCACAGCTTTATTAATCAAGTGTTTTCTGTGTGGTCTGTTGAATTTAGACTTCATTTAGGGCATGGATGGCATTGGATTGAGTTGGGGAAGTGTGCTTTTTGGGGGTGCCTTTCTGATGTTGTTGGGCCTGGCCATGTGGCTGGTAGCCATTTTGAAGCCTAGGCCTGCAAGTTTGCCTGGCCTTGTCTGCCAACAGGCCTGCTTTCATCCACTAGGATCAGAGCAGGTAGCCACAGCTTGATTAACCAAGTATTTTCTGTGTGGTCTGTTGAATTTAGACTTCATTTAGGGCATGGATGACATTGGATTGAGTTGGGGAAGTGTGCTTTTTTGGGGTGGGCTTTCTGATGTTGTTGGGCCTGGCCATGTGGCCATTTTGAAGCCTAGGCCTGCAAGCTTGCCTGGCCTTGTCTGCCAACAGACCTGCTTTCATCCACTAGGATCAGAGCAGGTAGCCACAGCTTTATTAATCAAGTGTTTTCTGTGTGGTCTGTTGAATTTAGACTTCATTTAGGGCATGGATGGCATTGGATTGAGTTGAGGAAGTGTGTTTTTTGGGGGTACCCTTTCTGATGTTGGTTGTCTTAAAGACATGCTTTTGTTGTATGTGTCTGGTCACTGGTGTGTTGGTGTGCAATGCATGCACCCTGCAGACCTTTTTGGGGCCTGTGAATGATTGTATTTACATTTTGTTGCATTAAAAAGGCAGAGAAGTGTGCTTTAGCATGCCTCCTTTACCTGGCTTTTATAGGCCTTTTGTCAGCTCCTGGTGTTTCCCAGGCCCCCGGCTGGTTTGTGATTTGTGAGTGTCCATGTGGGTGGTGGCCTTTTTTTGTGTTTGGCCTGGGAGTTATTAGTGTCCTGCTTTTGCCATAGGCCTGCATGGTTTTCCTATTGGCTATTTGGCTTACTGCTTCCATCCATCCACCCCCTTTGCCAGCAGCAGCTCCATGGATCCTGAGGTGCTCAAATAATTTAATGGCAAATAGGGTCCACCCCACTTCCATTACATTTTTATTTTGGTGGTTATTATTAACTTTCCTATTCTTCCTGAGAGTGTAGTGTGTGGCTGTACACAGTAGTATAACATAGCCCTAGTTAAAAAAAAAGTCATAAATGGCTAGACTATCTTTTGTTTGCACTAGTACAGTACTAAGTAACTGAACCACAACAACAAATGCAACATTTCACTGATGTTCTTCTCCTGGCTTATTTGCTTTTAGGTACACAAAAGACAGAGTAGGAGGTGTCATCAGCATCACCCGGCTACCCGTTGTACTGCCAGACAGAAGTCCTGCTGCGCATCACGTCCACGTGTGACCAGAACTTGTTGTGCATCTGCATCCTGCCTGACATCTGAAGAAGATGGCCCCAAAGAAAGGTACCAGGTCCAGTACCCAGAAAGTTGCCGGTGAGAAGAAGGAACAGAAAAAGGAAGTGCCATTAACCACGACTGGTGGTGTGCCGGCCAATGTTTTTTTTGGCACCAAAAAAGTTACGCCTGTAGCAGCGTTGTCCGGGAACCAAGCTGGCAGCAGCACAGTGGTCCAACCCCACCAACCTAGGCCCAAGGGCTTTAGTGTCGCAGAGGTAGCCAGTCTACTAACGAGCAGCGATGTTGAAGAAATGTCATTACCGCAAAGTAGTACACAATCAAGTTCAACGCAGGTGCAAACTCAGCAGATCAGTGTGCAGCCGCAACAAGAACAGCAGCAGCCGCCGCAACAAGAACAGCAGCAGCCGCCGCAACAAGAACAGCAGCAGCCGCCGGAAAAAGAACAGCAGCAGCCGCCTCAACAAGAACAGCAGCGGCCGCAACAGCCCACCATAGTAGTTGTTGCTCCTGACGTAGGGACATTTCAGGAAATCGAGCTTCCTGCAGACAAAGTGGAGCAAAGTGAAACCACTGTTTCAGAAGATCTATTGTCTTCCAGACCACCAGCAAGGAAAAGAAGGCTTAGTCCATCATCATCTTCTTCAAGCCCCGCTTCTGATGATCGTGATGCCACTTGGCTCCCACCAGCTCCGTCTGAGAGTGATATACGCCACAAGACAATGCTTCTGAAAAGGAAGGTCCCAGAAAAACTTAGAGTTATGGAGGTAGATGTAGAAGAGGGGGGTGATGATGTTGATGAAGACGAGCCAGTCATCACGCACATTATTCCCGCCCCAAAGGGATTGGAGACCAACATCCTCACCCTATCCAGAAAGGCTGCTACTGAGCGGGATGTAGCACGGATATCACCAACACAGGTTACACCACCACTACCAACAGCTGCCATATTTTCCAAGGCCCGGCAGGGACCTACATCCAGCACAACCATCTCAGTAGGTAGTGGTAGTAAAAGTCACAGTCTAGGTGCAGAGGTTCACATATTTTCAAGCACCCCCTCCAGTTCATCTGGTGTTGAAAGTGGCACATCAAGCTGTGCCAGAAAGTTCTCCTCCCCAGTTTGGGACTTCTTTTCTGTTAGCGCCAAGGAGGAGAACGTTGCTATATGCTCAATTTGTTGGCTAGGTGTTCGGCGTGGTAAGCTTGGTATAAACTATGGTACCGGAGGACAAGCAAGTCATCTAAGAATACACCACACTATCGTGTGGGAGGATCACCTACTTAAGTTAAAAGAAAGTACAAAAACTCAACCCATTGAAGTTGGTCAGGATGAATCAGGGAGCGATATTATTGCGGTGGCAGGTGAAGAAGAGGGAGGCATTTCTAGCCCTGTTCCCAGTAGTGCAGTGGTAACGCCCACATCCTCCTCAGTAACATTAGAGTGGCACCGCAGTAAGAGCCATACTCAGAGTCAGGGTGAGACACCAAGGCGACCGAGTACCACAATGAGACAATCTGTGTCGTTGAGCCTTAGTGGGTTAATGAAAACAGCACCACAAAGGAAAGTAATCGAGCCTACCATTGAGAGCATGTTTAGGTTGGAGGGGCAGTTCCAACGCAACCACCCAACGGCACGATTGTACAATGCGAAGCTGGCTAAAATGTTAGCGCTGGACCTTCTTCCTTTTTCATTTGTGGAAGGGGTGGGTTTTCTTGAATTTGTGTCTGCCATCTGCCCTAAATGGAAGGTTCCCAGCCAGTCCTATTTCGCAAGAATTGCTGTTCCGGCACTACATCATGATGTGCTGGAATTGGTTGGACAAGCTTTGCAGCAGAGTGCTGTGCACAATATCCACCTGACAACAGACATGTGGACCAGTTGCCAAGCCACAGATTACATGTGCATCACTGCACACTGGATCTCTTTTGTGGGGGTTAGAGATAAGCTATCTGCACGAGGTGTTGTTGACACAGCTGCGATTTTTGAAGGTACTCGGAAACATGCAACTGTAGCCATGTTCGCCATGGAGAAATCTCATACGGCTGAGAACATTTTACACGAGTTTCACAGCAAGGTTTTGGAATGGCTGCGGCCCAGAGGGATTGGTATTGGTTTTGTTGCCACAGACAATGGCAGTAATGTACTTAAGGCCATGGAACTTGGTTCCTATTTCAGGGTTCCGTGTTTGGCGCACTGCATAAACATTATAGTTCAAGACTTTCTGAAAAAAGAACCCATAGTCAGCAATTTACTGGCCATCTGCCGAAGAATATGCACTCATTTCAGCCATTCTTTTAAAGCTCGGAAGCAGCTGAGGATCATCCAACGTGAACAAAGGATGCCAGTCAAGGCACTCATCCAGGAGGTGGCAACACGTTGGAACTCAACGTATTACATGCTTGATCGTCTGTACGAACAGTACAGGTCACTCCATGAATATGTGTGGAACAGAAGCGGGGATGCTAGTGTTAAAGGCATGAACCTTGAGATGGATCAATGGACCCTAATTAAATGCCTGACTGAGATGCTGTGTCCTTTTGAGGTCTTCACACGTGAAGTCAGCAAGGAGGACTGTACAATGGGCCAAGCTATCCCATTATTGCAAATGCTAGAGCATGAGCTGAATAATGTGTCTGAATCATACAAAGGTGTAGAGGACAGAAGGCAAGCCCATGACTTGGTGGAGAGCTTATCCCGGCGCTTAGCTGAAAATGTAAGGATACAAAATAAAATTTTGTCACAAGAACATTACATTTGTGCCACAATTCTGGATTCACGTGCAAAATTAGGACTGAAGACATTCTTTGCTTTTTCCGACATTGATGTTGCCCGCTACAAAAGTTGTATAGCTGAAGCAGCCAGTAAGTTGGAAAACGAACGGTTGCTAATTAAAAGCCCGCAAGATCAACCCACAAGAAGTACTGAAGCAGGCCACGCAGGATCAAGTGCAACTTCGTCGGCTGAGGGCAGTGAGTTTGGATCAATATCACAACACTCACCATCACTATCGACCACAGAAACAATAACTGGATCATTAGGCCGAGTACAATCATTATCATTACAGGATTGGTATGTAAAGTTAGGCCTTAATAAGCACAGTGCTGATGCACAGAAAAAACAGCACGAAAGCTTACCAGCAGCAACCCTGAACATTGAGCGGATGGTCCAGGCCTATCTGGACGACCCAACAGAGGTGTACATTGATCAAAACCCATTGCAGTATTGGTATAGGAAAAGGTCTGAATGGCCACAGCTCAGCAGGCTGGCGATAAGCTATCTGCCTTGCCCTGTCGCAAGTGTCTCTTCTGAACGTGTTTTCAGTGCTGCTGGTTCCATTTTAACATTGAGAAGGGACAGTCTATCGCCAAAAACGTGGAGAGGTTAACAATGATCAAAATGAATCAGCACTTCATACCACCGAATTACACAATACATGAAGCAATGGGGAAAGATGAGGACAGCGGCTCAGGTGACGGAAGTATTGTGTCAGATGATTACCTACTACTGGCTGAACCCCCAGAGTTTGAGGACGAGCTACACTTCCCTGACAATTAGGCTCGCACTTACTGTCTTCCTCCCTTTTTTACCCCTTTGTTTGTGTGTCTGTCGTTCCGGTTACAAACTTGTGAATCGCAACAAATCCATTACCACCGTCTTCTACTCTTCTAATTTAATATACAAGTTTCAGGTGTCTGCAATTTGACAGTACAGTCCTCCGAATCCAGCTCCTCCACTCTATCATACTGAATCTCCTGCTCAATTCCATTTCCCTCATGAATGATGATTGGATGATGGTAAATAATACAACAACAAATTCAAACTTTCCTAGTCCTTCCAAAAGAAGTGGAGCATGAATCAGATGACTACTATAGCTATCCTCCTTTCAGAGCCGAGAGATACTGGCCATTAACTGAAAATAAGATGGAACAGGTAATGATTGATGCCATGCATTGGACGCAGAGTCGCAGACAGAATGATTTAGATTTTGTTGTGTTTGTTGTGCATGAATTTATGTAATTGTGCACTGCCACTAATCAACTTTCTACAGAACACACTAAACTTAACTCAAGGTAAATTCAATTGTCCCCTTATTGCAAATATTTAATTTGTACTTCTCCTACAGTTAGGTGATACATTGCTTTTAATTCAATACAGGAAGGGGACTCACTCAATCTGCGCAATGAGTATGATTGACACAACAGCACCGTCCATCATGATGATGGCGAAATAGACGGCCCGTTAACTTAAGATGAGAAGGAACAGGTAATGACAATTAATGGCATGCATTGGACACCTGACTCTGAGCGATTTGTCTTTGTGTTTTCGTTGTTTGTTTGTTGTGCACAAAGTGAAGTCAAAGTGTACTAGTAATCTATCTTTCTGTACACACTAAAGAATGACTCAAGTCAGTAATATTTATATTTCTACTCTTGTTGTGTCATAAAAATTTTACTTATACTGCAGGCCGATCTTCACAGTCAGTCAGTAAAAGTATCGGAGATAATGATGAAGTCAAGAGGACGTTTCATGAGTGGCATAAAACCGAAAACCCTAAAGGTAAACACGTCTACAACAACCACAGCAGACCAAAATGTCTGTGTAGAAGTGGAATAGAGTGTAGCGGTCGGATGACTGCAGTGCATTGATTTTACTAACTGAAACTGTAAAATGCTATGTTTGGAATGGATAATGTGCTTTGCGTTTGTCCAACTCTTTGAGAGAAAAAAAACTACTCTAAAGTGTTAACGTTGGATGTGCTACTGCTAAGCACTGTGGGCCTGCTCTCTCCTGTTACTGTTGAAGGTCAAAGCTGGAAACAGACTAGAGTAGAGATGATGCATACATGCCACCTCGGAAAGTGTTCTTGTTGCACTACACCATAACTTGTGCATTTGTTTCAACTTTGTTTCTCAATATCCCCTTTGGTTTTCCATCTACAATTACAGGCCGGGCCTTGCCCTATACTTTGTAAAACATTACAATGCATACTTACCCTACCAATAAATCAACATTTTTTTTCCAGCCGGGTAGTGGCGAGTGGCGAGGCGACACACCCAAGATTGATGGACGAGAGGAGCAAGAGGAATGCCGAGATGCAAATCCAGTCCACATTTTTTACCAGGATAACACAGTAACAGTATCCACTTTAATCTTCTTTTAAATAATTTGATTAATATTTTTATACAATCTTTACAACAGTGTGTTCTTGGAGTTGTTATTATCATCATTAGGTTTGCTCTGTGTTTACGATTCTTCCCTACCAATATTTAAAATTTCTATTTGCTATCTGTAAAAGTATTAAGGCCGGAACAACAGAACAAGAACTAGAAGTGTATGTAATCCGGGTCTCTCATCATCATGCATGCATCGCCTTTTTCTCCTTTAACATATGGATATGGTAGTCTTTAATGATTGTCGTTTGTTTGTCTATGTATGCATACTGTTTTTCTATGTCAAACCTTTCCCAAAAACCCCCTTCCCATCCATTCAACAAACCCTAACCCTCTTCCCCCGGGCTGTGTGACTTATTGTCGAGGTGTAACTAAATTAAATGTATACCAATACTTAAACACACACTTGCTGGGGCGGATGTGGTGAAAGCAACGCTACTTCAATTTCAAGGCAGAGCGATGATCTTCTTCTGCTTGCCCACCCATGAGTAGGATATTTCAGAGGTTATTTTATTTAACAAAGGAACATATACCTCAGCATGAATTGCCGGCATTGATTGGATTTGTTTGTTGTCATTCCTCATATACAGCACCAACTGTTAGGCTGTAGGCCTAGTCAAGTGACTCGACACAACTATAGTTTGTAACTCTGTCTAGTAGGCTATCCCAACCACCATTATGTTTTTTTGTCAAATATTTGAGCATATTATTGTTGCTCGGTAAGTTCTGTACTGTACTTCATTCTACTACTGCTCTAACAGTCTCTCAAAGGCGATTGACTGTCTCCTTTTCTTTTTTTGCAAATGCTGCCGCCCTGCCAGTGTCTACTACTACTACTATGCTACCACCACCACCACCCCAATCATGGCATGTATGAAAAAGGAAACCATCTTCACCATGCAGCCAGTGCTGTGCCACAGTTGGACATAAACATCAAGCACCGGTAAGAGAGAAGTTTGGGGGAGGCAGAATTAATAATGGACATGTTGTCAATGATTTCATTTTCACACACCACTCCAAAGAATGCATAGACTAGAGGACAGACTGAAAGTACTAGAAGGACAAGTCAATGAGTGAGGTGTGTCGCATCTATCTGTTTGTGTCTTATACAGTCAGCTAATTATTTAAATCAAACACAGGCTATGGGCGGCCATGCACCAGCAAGGAAACAGTGTGATGTAAAACAGTTACCCCACCTACAAAACATTAACAACATTGCATGTAACATAGAAAAATATATTTAATTTACCCTAACAAAAATAAACTAAACCCACAAAAGCTGACCCACCCCCCTCCCTAACCCCAACCAATGTCCATAGGAGAAAAAAGTCCGTAACGCCCAAACAAGTTCCCACCCACCCACCCAAACAAGAATTTAAAAAGGGGCAGAAGAGGATGACAGGGACTAAGTGGTGGAGCGGGACTCAAGGAGGACACGCATCTGGCCCTCTAAACGGGCGACGCGGCGTCTAAGGGCGCGGCAGTTTCAGCCACAGTGGGGGGGGCACCGGAGATGGCACTATGGTGGCAGCGGGCAGCCGCCAGACGGTGGCGCCGTACCGCTGGAGGGCGGTGCCTGGGGCCCGGGGCACTGGAGGAGGCTTGAACAAATGCTGCCGCAGTCTCCTCCTCCTCCTCCGCTAAGACCACCAGCCGCCGGTATTCCCGCTGGATTGCCTCCAGCTTCCGGCGCCGTGCCTTGGCGGCCAACTCCTTGCGATTTTGTTTCGGAGTAGCTGTGTATCAAAAAGAAAAAAACAAGACAATTGTAAAATATACTCTTAGAAAAACAGTAAGACAAGTTAATTATTTATACACATAATGGCATGGCAGAGTAGCACTATAAAGCACAGTAGTACATAACATTTTAAATCTCGCCCGTCCTTCTTCCTTCCACCCGTCTTTCGCTTTTTAGTTGAACAGTGCACCAGGTGCTCTTCTCCATAAAAATTTCAAAGCGGAGTTGAAATCGGATAGATGAGGCCATTGTTTACTCAATTCTCCCGCTCCTATGCCAATTAAAGGGACTTCTAGTCTTCAAGTTCACTCTTCAAACGTCCCCAACAACTCATACTTACTTACGACATCGGATAGCGGGCGGACTTTGTCTGCCAGCCATCCTCACGCTAAAAAGGGTGGGGGTCCCATGGGGACAATTAATTAGGATGATGCACCCGGCACAGTGGCGGGCGCATCCTGTTTTTTTTACATTCTGGTTGGCGTTGCCGAAAGCAATGCTAAAACTACATGTTGTGCTGCTTTTCCAAGCACAACATGACGGGCCCCGCACGGAGCCTGTCAAGTTTTGCTTTGAAAGGCGGGGGGGTACCATAGCATAGGTAGGTACCCTCCATGGGGGCCCCCAAGCATACTCTGCAATGTCTGCATGCCTTTCCGTGGCGGACGGCTATGCCGCCACGCAAAGGCATTCCAAAATGCAGATTATATGGCTGGCAGTGTGTTCAGAGAGACACCACCGCCATATTGAACCCTTTTCCACCTGGTCGACATGTGGGGGGTCTGAATATTTTCTACAGGGATGGCAGGAGGTTTGCCCCTGCGGTGTCGGCAGTGAATTCCAGCCGGCCCGGTGGGGGAAATACGCCCGCCATCCTAATGGGCCCCTAAGTCACAACTGTACAGTATACATATACATACAGTACACCCTTACAGTGAGTGTACTGTCAAGTTCAACAATAGTTAAGGATTAGGAATCTAACTTACCACCGCCTGCCACTGGTGCTGTCACTCCCCCTACCGCTCCGTTGCTATCTGCAGCAACTGCCGCATCCTCGCCCTCCGCGTCACCTTCGCTGGCCCCGGCAATGGTGGTCGGTAGTGCGCCTAGAAAACATTACACATTTATTAGGCGTCATATACACCTCCCCCCTATTGATCATTAGCAAGGTTGAAAAATGAGTTACTACTAACATACATCACTAGTACAAATCAGTTAGTAGTAGAGTAGACACTAATAGTTATATATGATCATTGTAACCTTTGCTTAATTAGCCCTAGCCATGCTACCATTTTACCTTTGTCTCTTTTATTTTTGCACATGTGACGTTACCTTGCAGCTTCTTGTATAAGACACCTTTGAGCCCACATGACCTGCCTCACACTGCTACTGTCTAGTCTACGCGCTGCGTACAAGCGGTCAACAAAAACATTAACAAGCCACTTTTTTAGGAAGTACTGGTGTACTACTGTTACTGTTAGTCCATATTGCTTATCCATAAATGCTACACTTTTTGGCACGGCTGAGAAATGCTTGCAAGTTGCAATATACTAACGCACACCATTTCATTTTTCGCACTACAGACGGAAGATTCCCTTCTACGAACCAGAGCTTCTGAATGATGCAACAACTGCCAGTACTAGGTTCTTTTAAGGTGAGGGGTCCCTTCACTCACATCTTCATTTATAAATTTATATAAACTAAATTCCTTGGGGATGGTGGTGCTGCCTTCCACCACTGTTCAGTTATCATGATTTAATCCCCAACTGTATAAGTGTAACAATGTATATTGTTTTAATGTTATTGATTTTCCGGTTGGTGCTGCATTTTATAAAAAGTAAACAATCAGGGTGGAGGGAGATAGAAGGAGACGTGATCCATTCACCTTCCAGTCAATAGTCTTTAATCAAAAATAGAATGGATCACTTGTACCTGTTATCCAGGGTTAATGGTTCTTTAACTATTCATTAAAAAACCCTCATTCACGTTTGGATGGTTCAACTGGCGGTATATCTTGATTCTCCGCCTTAATAACGTGACAGCATCATCATCGGGTTTTATTTATGCTTCCTCCACCTGGAGGGAACCACTGGATATTTGCAGTAGTGATCAGAAATAAAAAATAAAAAATGGAATAAGGTGCTCGTGTTCAGTGAAGAATTATATATGTTAAAAAAGGGGTATTCCTCATGTTACCTAGACTGTTATGTTTATTGATGTCCGGTACAAGGGAAAAGGATAAAATGGGGGGAAGTTGTGCAGAGCGGGTGTATAATGTGCCCACTGCACAATCAGTCCAAAAAGTGTTTTTCGCTGCAAGCACAACTTGTGCTGAAGTTGTGCTTGCAGCGAAAATTCGCCAAACCACGTCCGTACTTCTCAACTGGAGTTTCGAATTGAAAGAGTTAAAGGTAATAACCTTGACTCAGGAGCTCAACAAATGAATACCTGAACTCCCCCTTCACTCCTAATTAGGAATTATCACCCTTGTATCACGAACACTCCCAAGGTCCTGATGAAAGCCTCAACGACCCTGCGGGGCGAATAAGGGGCTGAAACATGTCGACCCACTTTTTGGACTGATTGTGCAGTGGGCACATTATACACCCGCTCTGCACAACTTCCCCCCCATTTTATCCTTTTCCCTTGTACCGGACAACAATAAACATAACAGTCTAGGTAACATGAGGAATACCCCTTTTTTAACATATATAATTCTTCGCTGAACACGAGCACCTTATTCCATTTTTTATTTTTTATTTCTGATCACTACTGCAAATATCCAGTGGTTCCCTCCAGGTGGAGGAAGCATAAATAAAACCTGATGATGATGCTGTCACGTTATTAAGGCGGAGAATCAAGATATACCGCCTATTGAACCATCCAAACGTGAATGAGGGTTTTTTAATGAATAGTTAAAGAACCATTAACCCTGGATAACAGGTACAAGTGATCCATTCTATTTTTGATTAAAGGCATTTTATAATAAAACAGTGTACAGAGCTTCTCAATTTGAAATAAACATTTTGAACTTACATAGACTTGGTGTTATTTGGTGTGGACTAACTTACACGAGTGAGCAAATTAAAGTAAGGGTGTGCATGTGCATTGCTTCCACGACTGAGAGGTTTGGTGTGTTATGTTCTGGGTTGTCTACTTGTTGGGTATCTTGGGGGGAGGGTTCCGAGACCTAATAGTTATGACAAGACAGTACTATAGTCAAGCAGTGGAATTGTGGTGGGTGTGGAATTTCTGATTTAGGTGTGCGAGCCGAGGAAGGTCCAACCTACCATCAACAACATCCTATTTTCTGGTGCAAATGTCTGTGTATGTGCAAGATCCCTACAACAGTAGTAGTATGTCCTATAGGCTATCATATCAAAATAGTAATAAATCTGGTAGGGCTGTTGTTGCTGTGAATTTTCAAAGCCTCAAGATTAACAAAGACTCAAGATCAATAAGAGTAAAAGTAGTACAAGACGACGACCCAAAGGATTGGACTCAAAGGCTCGAGCTACTGGTGAAAATGAGTTTTATATTACAACCTTTCACATAAAGAGTGGCACTGGCCAACTGGGCAAGACTAGCTACTACAGTACAGACAGACTGATAGTATGTAGTAGTAGTAGTACTGAGAGTCATCATAGCGGAGGCAGGGATAAGATTTTTGAAACTGTACAGATCGAAGGATAATTGGTGGTAAAAAAATAGCATTTGGAAACAAACAATAGTTCGTGAAAAATATGGGGCAGTAAAAGTTATGGAATAAGAAATATTATTAAAAACAAGAAGACTTACTGGGGCCAGCAGAGGAGCCCTCAGCGGTGTCCTCCTGGTGGTGTTCTGACTGTCCCGCCGACTGCCCACTCCCTGTCTGTCTGCCCCTGGGTGCTGATGAACAGGAAAGAGATAAGAAAGAGACAAACATTGATGGATGGTGTCAAACAATTACAATATTTTTCAACAACGGTCAAAAAACACTTATGTAAACAACAATTGCAATAACTAAATTGACCGATCTCATCTGGTCAACAAGTAATATCGGGGGATTCGCAGTTCGACTACTTAATTTACTATTTATCAACAGTAATCCAGTCTTCCATTCTGATTCCAGAATACTAAGTTACAACTAAGCCTAAGTACGACGTACCACCCAACCTAGCCCAACTATTCCAGGCATGCCAATTGTACATGAAGTATACATTTCCACTGTATTCCTCAACAATGCATATGGTCAAATCATGGAGGACACATGACTACATTTTTTGTATACACCAAATTTTGGTTTGATTGATTGATGCTGATCTGCTAGTGCTAAGCCTACCACCACTCATTGAACAAACTAGAAAAGGTTCTAATAAAGACTGCCATACTAGCAGCACGTCACGTAACTGAGTGAGGGGGCATCACGCATACCACTAACAAATTAGAAGTTCATACAAAGTACCTAAACCTAAGTATCAATCCGCCCCTATCTATTCGTGATATGACAAAGTAAGGAGTGGACTAGAGTCACTGTAGCATTACGTAACTTAATTTCACTAAAATAAACTCGTAAAGAATCACGCTAAGCAAGGGCAAACGCAAAGCTGCAAACAAGTAAGATTAGTAGTAGCGCAGAAGAGCACCGGTGTCATAATCACAGAAGACTTTTAAACGTTATTAACCTGGAATGTATTGTAAGCAGCAACATTCTAGCTGGTTGGAAGGAAAAAAAGATATTCGCAATATATAACACAGAGCAGAAGAACAGACACAAAGTTGTAATAATTAAATAGGTACTCACCAAGCCCCGGGACCTCCACTCCTAGCAGGTCCAGCAGGTCCTGCTCACGGTCCAGGATGTCGGACCACCGGTGCGTCAGCTGCGCCTGGGTGCGCTGGACCCCAGAGAAGCGCGACACTGCCCGGCGCACCTTCCCCCACCGCTGCCGACGCTCCCGGAGGCCGTACCCGGACCCAGGCCTGCCACCTGCTACCAGGGTTGAGGGGAGGTGGCGCTGCACAAAGTAAATTAGTGCAGCCAACTCCACCTCCCCAAATAAGGCCCGTGCCTGCACCCCTTGTGGGCGCCGCCTTCCGCAAGGAAGGCGGCCGCGGCTCTGGCTACGACGATGAACATCCCTACCCTTAGACATGGTTCTGGGGACGGGGCGGGAAAGAAAAGGTCAAAAAAATAAAGGAGTAAAGGAAATAAATAGCAGGCAATAGAAAGAGAGAAAAAGTAGCTAAAAAACAAAAAAAGAGTAGACAAGAACCAAAAATATAGAAGCAGGAAAATAGTTAGAGAAATAATAAGAAGAAAGATCCAAAAAAAGCTATAAAAAAAGGATTGAAAAGATTTTGGGAGGATTCAAAATCAGGCCCCAGAACCATGCAATAGAGTGAAAAACAAGATGGCCGCGCCCATTGCGACCACGTGTGCAAGTTCGCGCGATATTTTCTCCCCGAGCAAGCAAAAAGCAACGCGATCAAGTAAAAGCGGTCGCGAACAGGAAATAACTATCGCGAACGGGCACGAACATGCAGTGCGCGACCCGGAACAGGAAGTAAGCATCGCAAGAGGGCGGGACAAGTGAAAACAAGATGGCTGCGCCCGTGAGCAACCGCATGGGTAAGTTGGCAACCCGCGATCACGCAAAAAATACCGCGAACAGGCGGGGAAAAATCTTCCGCGTCTTCGCAATATTTCCGGCGTGTTTGCGGAGATTTTCAGCATTTTCGCGATAATTCGCAAATTCCGTCCACCCCTACATTTAATATACACGCACACCAAGCCATTCAAAAGGGATTCGACAAAAATTCAACCAAACTATGCAAGAAACCCCCCTCACGGTTAATAAAACACACATCCACTGCCGGATGTGTGAATACTTTTTATTTTACTCTCTGGAAAGGAGACAAACCTCACTTGAGAGTCACAGCGTGCTCCTGGCTGAGCCCAATGCTGTGTTACACCCACCAGTGCCCGCCGATTGCCTCACACCTCTGTGTTGTATTCCACCAGCTAGTGCGTATGCTATGACACTCTCTAGCCCGTGTGCACTGTAACACCACCCCGTGAATATGTCATGCTACACTTGCCTTCGCACGGGTTATATTGCCCCATCTAACGTGCCTTCCTAGATGTGTATGTTATAACGCACAGCGCTATGCCATACATATTACAATCTGGGATCCATATCTTTGTCACAGTGCATATGCAACGTTACACTCCCCAGCACATATTTTATATTACAACTTTAGAGACTAGTTATGTTACACAACACTGCCCTGTGCATATTACACTCCAAGGCGCATATCGCATAGCACGCGCTAGTGCCTGTGCTATCTCGCGCTCTCCAATGAATCTGTCATTGCGCACAATGTATTGCATATTATATTTCACACCCGGTTCATCTTACATCACACTTTTTGGTGCATAGTTTATACCATATACTACATCTAGTTTTCATTTTCAATCGTGCTCTCAGGACTATGTTCTATATAATACTGCATCCACCTACCCTTTTCACAGGCATTACATTTTGCGATGGGGGGTGGAGGGTCAGGGGGTGTTTCTGCCAAGTGAGCCCGGAGTCACAGTCACAAACGTCCTCTTCTTCCTGAATAAAAGTGAGATTATGCTGCATACTTGTTCATATTTTAAGTAGTTCGCACAGACACACATTTTAAAAACAATAAAGTTCCTAATACCCACCTTCTCTGAACAGTTAGCTTGCTGCCCCATCCACCTCCTCCCTATCCTCTGTTGTCTGAATCCATGGACTAGCCTCCTCCCTCCTGCCATGCATGGTCTGATGTGCTGCCACTGCCCTCCATTTAGCATGATGTACCAGTCCACTCCTCCTGCCCTCCATTGCCTGATTCTATGGCCCATAATTGACCTCCTGCTTAGCCTCTGTGCTTAGCTTACTGCCCCTATTCTCCTTCCCCCTGCCCTCTGATGTCTTTGTGCATGCCCCTGCTCCATCCTTTTTGCCCACCATGTTCCATGGACCTGCCACTCCTATCTACTCTGAGTGTTCTGTTGAGCTACCACTCCCCTCCCACCTGCCTAGCATTGTCAGATGACTGTAACCTGTCCCTACCACCTCTATCCTGCCTGTCCACATGCCATGCCCCTATCCCCTTCCTCCTGTCCTCCATCTTCCATTTTGCTGCCACACCCTTCTGCCCTCCCTGGTCTGTTGTGCTGCAACTGCTCCTCCTACCTGCCCCGCGCGGTCTGTTGTGAGGCCCCTTCCCCTGAACTCTCTTGTCTGTGCCCAGGTCCTGACCCTCCCTTCTATCCTCCATGGTCCTTTGTGCATGCCCCTGCACCCTCCTTCTTGCCCATCATAGCCATTGTGCTGCCACTAACCCTCCCGCTTGCCATGCATGGTCTTCTGTGCTGCCACGGCCCCTCCCACCTTCCCTGTGTGGTCAGCTAGCTGCCCCTGACCCCCTCCCACCTTCCCTCCATGGTCTGTGTGTATGCCATCATAGTCTCATTGTTGCTCTCCATGGTGTGTCTTGTTTCTAGTGCCCATCCTGCCTGACCTCCATGGTCATCTTGCTGCTCCTGCCCTGCCCCCTTGCCCCCAGCCCTCTGTTTCCATGTGCAGACCCCTATTCCCTCCCTCCTGGCTTGTCTGTTCCATTGTAATGCCCCTGATCCGTCCCTCCTGCCCTTTATGGTCTGTTATGCTGCAGCTTTCTCTCCTGTCTGTCCGTTATGGTCAGCTAGCTATCATTGCCTCTTTCCCCTCTGTTCTCTGTTGTCCATGTGCATGGTCCTGTCCCCTCCCTATTGCTTTCTATGGATTGTTGTGCTGCACTCCCGTGCCGCATGCGCTGTGTGGTGTATTGTGCTGCTGCAAACCCCGATGCCTGCCCTGTAGGGTCAGTTTGGTGCACCTCTCCATGTCCCTCCTGTCCTCTGTTATCCGAGTCCATGTCCCTACCCCAATTCCTCCTGCCTACCATGATCCAATGTACCATACTTGCGAACATTTTGAACTTGGTAAGAGGGAGATTTTGAAAAAAAACTGGGGTATTGATTTTCCCCTTTGAAGTTACATTGAAAAAGAGGAGATTGTAGACAGGAGACAGATCAAATAAAGCCTATTTGAGCTTAAAAACATTGGACGTTTCCTGGCTGAAACGGGTCTGTTGGCATGTATGGTTGTACTACCACTGCCTCTTCCTTCTGCCCACAATGGTCTATTATATTGCCCCAGCCTCTCTTGCCAGTCCTGTATTGTTGGTTTGTTGCCCCTGTCCCCCTTTCCACTGCCCTCCATAGTCTGTTGTGCTGCCACTGCCCTTCCTGCCTGCCCAGTGTGGTCAAATTGTTGCATCTGCACTCTCCTACCTGCCTTCAATTTTCAGAGTCCGTGCCCCTGGCCTCTGCCTCTCAACAGTATCCCAATGAACAACTAGATTGCTAACATTCTATATTTATTACAAAAGTGTGGAACGCCTGACGTCATCTTGATGTAATCAAAACTGTAATACCTAGAGTATTTCCTTTAGAAATTACATATATGAGAGGGTCTTATTTGCATCAAAATTATGGTTAGTGCTCTAAAAAACTAAAATGAGGACATATTTTCTGAGTTTTCAATAGCGACAAAGAACTTTTAAATTATTTGTAATCTTTATGTTTTTTTATCCAGTTGACCACTTGATTAAATGTTGCACCTAGGGGAGAGGATGTGGTGTTACTTCCAGAGCTGCAGACTTTGCAACTGGGGAACCAGGTTGGAGTTTCTGCTTCAGCTCAGCATTCTGTGATTCTGGTCAAATCACTTAATCTCCCCATGTCTACAACAAAAATGAATGTGATCTTTTGTGATGTAACCAATGCTCATGTAAAGCACTCCAATACCTGACAAGTCTGCACTATTTAACACTGCAAAAACACAAAATAATAAGTGTTTTGCAAACTTCTGTCATCGGGCTATATTTGGGCTACATCTGGGTGATTTTGGGCTACATTTGGGCTCTTTTGTCTCTGGTGGCCATCTTGGGAGATTTATTTGTTATGAAGTTCCCTAATTTCCTCATTTACTGCAGTCTCCTCAGTAGGAAATGCTTTCAGTTTTTTACTTTGATTCCATTAAGAAGGTATTCAGATATGTCACACATTTGCCATAAATTCTGAATGTTAGCACTCTAGTTGCTCATTAGATCACTGTAGTAAAACTACTGCTCACCAGGGAAGTCTGCTGCTGGTATTGAAAGTGCATGTTTCAGTCTGCATGTCAGAATTTGTTAATGAAATAGAAGAGGATTTGAGAAGTCAAAATGTGCCCTAATTTTTCTTTCAGCAGAACTAATCATAATTTCTATGGCAAAATGAACCCCCTCATTTTGTTCCTTTGTAAATTAAATGTTTTAAGTGTTACCACTTTATTCCAATCAAGATGGCTTCAGGTGTGCCATACTTTTGTCATAAGTAAGACTGTTAGCGCTCTAGTTGTTCGTTAGAACACTCTGGGATATTCTGTCATTGGGCTATACTTGGGCTACATCTGGGTGATTTTTGGGCTACATTTTTGCTCTTTTGTCTCTGGTGGCCATCTTGGGAGATTTATTTGTTATGAAGTTTCCTAATTTCCTCATTTACTGCAGTCTCCTCAGTAGGAAATACTTTCAGTTTGTTACTTTGGTTCCATCAAGAAGGCATTCAGATGTGTCACACATTTGCCATAAATTCTGAATGTTAGCACTCTAGTTGCTCATTAGATCACTGTAGGAAAGCTACTGCTCACCAGTGAAGTCTGCTTCTGGTGTTCAAAGTGCATGTTTCAGTCCGCATGTCAGAATTTTTTTATGAAATAGAAGAGGATTTGAGAAGTCAAAATGTGCCCTAATTTTTCTTTCTGCAGCACTAATCATAATTTCTATGGCAAAAAGAACCCCCTCATGTTGTTCCTTTGTAAATTAAATGTTTTAAGTGTTACCACCTTATTCCAATCAAGATGGCTTCAGGTGTGCCATACTTTTGTCATAAGTAAGACTGTTAGCGCTCTAGTTGTTCGTTAGAACACTCTGGGACATTCTGTCATTGGGCTATACTTGGGCTACATCTGGGTGATATTTGGGCTACATTTGGGCTCTTTTGTCTCTGGTGGCCATTTTGGGAGGCTTATTTGTTATGATGTTTCCTAATTTTCTCATTTACTACAGTCTCCTCAGTAGGAAATACTTTCAGTTTTTTACTTTGATTCCATCAAGAAGGCATTCAGATGTGTCACACATTTGCCATAAATTCAGAATGTTAGCACTCTAGTTGCTTATTAGATCACTGTAGTAAAGCTACTGCTCACCAGGGAAGTCTGCTGCTGGTATTGAAAGTGCATGTTTCAGTCTGCATGTCAGAATTTTTTAATGAAATAGAAGTTGATTTGAGAAGTCACTCAAAATGGCCCTAATTTTTCTTTCTGCAGCACTAATCATACTTTCTATGGCAAAATGAACCCCCTCATTTTGTTCCTTTTTAAATTAAATGTTTTAAGAGTTACCACTTTATTCCAACCAAGATGACTTCAGGTGTGCCATACGTTTGTCATAAGTAGGACTGTTAGCGCTCTAGTTGTTCTTTAGAACACTCTGGGAAGCTGCAGTAGAACACAAAGGAATCAACTGACAGTCTTTGCCCTTGTTGGATGTACATGTTTTACTTAGAATGTCAGACTTCATTCTCACATGACTGAGAAAGATAATGTGAATTTACAGAAAATATGCTCTCAGTTTAGCTTATAGATCACCTTCCAAACCTCTGTGGGAAAAGCATGAGAAAATAGTTTTCTCTCAAACATGATTCATGATATCACAGCAGAAGGCTTTTTCACATGGTAAAATCACCTTAGAACACACCATAATTCCTAAAATGAGTATGGTACCATCAACAAATGATTTATAATGTAACTAAAGTCTTAAAACCTTCTATTATCTGCAATGCTTTTTAATGAGGTGCTATCATGTATATTGGTCCCAAGATGGCTGCCAACACTTCTTGGATGAAGTGCTGACAGCCAATCAGATCTTACGATGAGATGTGTGGTTAGGCTCCGCCCAGATATATATGTGATTTTACTTTGGATTTTCTCAGGAACTACTGAATGGATTTACACCGTTTAAGCAAAAGGCACGAGTCTGAACGGAGGACTACCTCTTTGCCAAATTTGGTGTAATTCCGTTCAGCACTTCGGGCTGTAGCTGCGTCAACAGGTCCTATGGGAAAATGCATGGGGAAAATGCCTTTTGGGACCCCCCTTTTTTCTCGGCCCCCGCTTGACGAATCACCGTGAAATTGTCAGGATAGGAGCGGATCGGAGCTGTCCAAAAGTTTGGAAAATTTCGCGAAGATTCATCAGTCGACGCCAACATTATTCCAAATAGAATGTTGCGAATTTCCTATGGAAAATAGGTCCTAACTATAACTACCTACTGGCGACTGCCAGTAGGTAATATATATATATATATATATATATCGAAGACAATCCTGGCTCCTCACAGATTCTCGCTGCGGAAAAACAGGTACGGACCACAAAGCGTTATTTTCTTTATGAAAGTGATTTTATTCAGGAAAATACATCATTCAACAGTCCCATAGTCCAGGCATGTGCCTTTCATGACGCTACGTGCAAAAAGAAATATTGATGGACAGAATGCAGAACAATGTCATACATTCACCCCAGTACAGAGATCTGGGCCTAAATCCATAATTCTTTTGCTCACCATGCCATTCCAGTTTGGACCCAGCCATATGCAAATCAGTCTTGACCCTGTGCCCTATGGGAACAGTCCAGCCCGAACTGCCAGGCCAGGTCCTCCCTCGACTGGAAACAAGCATCCTAGGACCGGTTTCGGGGTTTCACCCCTCTTCATCTAGGAGAGCTTGATTCCAGTGGCATGGAGAGCACGGGACTCGCGTCTGAGCATACACGTCACACTCGGGGTGACAAATGCAAAAAGAAATATTGATGGACAGAATGTAGAACAATGGCATACATTCACCCCAGTACAGAGATCAGGGCCTAAATCCATCATTTCTTTGCTCACCATGCCATTCCAGTTTGGACCCAGCCACATGCAAATCAGTCTTGACCCTGTGCCCTATGGGAACAGTCCAGCCCAAACTGCCAGGCCAGGTCCTCCCTCGACTGGAAACAAGCATCCTTGGACCGGTTTCAGGGTTTCACCCCACTTCAGCCAGGATAGCTTGATTCCAGTGGCATGGAGAGCAGGGGACTCACGTATGAGCATACCCGTCCCACTCGGGGTGACAAATGCAAAATTAAATATTGATGGACAGATTGCAGAACAATGTCATACATTCGCCCCAGTACAGAGCTCTGTGACTAAATCCATCATTTTTTTGCTCACCATGCCATTCCAGTTTGGACCCAGCCTTATGCAAATCAGTCTTGACCCTGTGCCTATTGGGAACAGTCCAGCCCGAACTGCCAGGCCAGGTCCTCCCTCGACTGGAAACAAGCATCCTAGGACCGGTTTTGGGGTTTCACCTCTCTTCAGCCAGGATAGCTTGATTCCAGTGGCATGGAGAGCACAGGACTCACGCCTGAGCATACCCGTCCCACTCGGGGTGACAAATGCAAAAAGAAATATTGATGGACAGAATGCAGAACAATGTCATACATTCACCCCAGTACAGAGATCTGGGCCTAAATCCATAATTTTTTTGCTCACCATGCCATTCCAGTTTGGACCCAGCCATATGCAAATCAGTCTTGACCCTGTGCCCTATGGGAACAGTCCAGCCCGAACTGCCAGGCCAGGTCCTCCCTCGACTGGAAACAAGCATCCTAGGACCGGTTTCGGGGTTTCAGCCCTCTTCAGCCATGACGCTACAGCGCGATCTTGATCACATGTATATATATGTATATATGTGTATATGTATATATTCACTGTAAAAAACAAAAGGTTACACGGATGTTATAGTTAGGTTCAAATATCACTCGTACAAAACCAATGAAATTCAGCAGTTATAGTTAGCTGAGCTAACTATAACTTACTCCCCCACAATGCACCACTTATGACCTCACATATTACATGACTCATGACATGGTCAGTGACTTCACTGATGACATCACTGATGACATCATCCAATGAGTGTATTCTAAAAGTTTACAAGTTTTAAACATATATACGAAGGTACTGCAAAAGTTAAAATAGTATGCTTTGTGTACTGCTAATGAGCAATTTCTAACATATATTATGTGAGTGCCTGGGTGACTGTGTATGTGTGGGTGTCTAAGTTCCAGTATGGGTTGGTGAGTGGGTATGTAAGTGACTGTATGGGTGTCTGAATGGCTGTATGAATGATTGACTGGCTTTTTGTAAGTGGTTGTATGGGTGAGTGAGTGGCTGTTTGAGTGGGTGTTTTGTTAAGTGAGTGTTGTGTGAGTGGCTATGTTGTAGAATAAGTGTCTTTGTGAACGGATGTTTGGGTGAGTGAGCGGATGTGTGAGTGCTTGTATGGATGTGTGAATGGATATGTAAGTGGTTGTGTGGGTGTGTGAGTGAGTGTGTGTTAGTGCTTGTATGGGTGAGAGTGTCTGTGTGAGTGACTATGGGTGAAAGACTGGGGGGTGCATAGCTGTATGGGTGAGTGTGTGGCTGTGTGAGTGACTGTATGGGTAAAAACTGGTTGTATGATTAGCAGTATGTGTGAGTGAGTGGTTGTGTGAGTGGCTGGATGAGTGGGTGTGTGAGTAGCTCTAGGGATGAGTGAGTGGTTGTGTGAGTACTTGTATGGGTCTGTGAATGGGTATGTGAGTGGTTATGTGGGTATGTGAGTGGGTGTGCTTCTGTGGATGATGTCATCACTGATTTAATTTGAAATGTCATCAATGATGTCACTGACCATGTTATGAGGGATCTAATATGTGAGGTCATAAGCAGTGCATTGCAGGGGTGCAACTTCTAGTTAGCTCAGAATTACTGCTCTCTAGTTTTGTGTGAGTGAAATGTGGGCCTAACTATAACCAGCTGAGGTTTGCCCCCCCTGCCTGCTGCCAGCTGTGCAGGAAAAATAAAATGGCAATGAAAAGATTTAATTGCCATTTTATTTTTCCGACGTGCGCCTGCAGCAGCCAGCCAACCTCGAGCTCGTAGACCTACAGGGCGTGTCTTCTGCTGCAGAACACAGGTTCAGTGGCTGGCTGGATGCTACAAAGTGATATGCACACTTTGAAGTTCTCCACTCAGCTGTCTTGAACAGCTGGGTGGAGACCAACCACAGGCCTACAAGACCTAAAGGAGCGTCTAGCCAGCCCACTTCATCCAATCCAGGTGCTTCTCTCATGCTGGTTAGCAGCATGAGAGCAGCCTCTGGATTGGTTTGGGGAACTCAACTGCAGATTCAGAAGTGGAACACCGAGGAGGATGGAGAACGTGATGCAGTGGATAAGTACTATTTATTTTAAATTTTATTCTAGTGGTTTTTTAAAAACGTTTTGAAGGAGGGGTGTTTTATTTTGGGCTTTTGGAGGAGAGGGGTATTATATTTTGAGCATTTGGAGGGAGGGGTGGTTTACTTTGGGGTTTTGGAAGGAGGGGGTGTTTTATTTAGTGTTTTTTGCAAAGTGATGGGGCACTTCACTCATCTCACCACTTTCAAAGGCTACCAGCCGCCCCTGACTATAACATCCCTGTACCTTTGTTTTTTTCAGTGAATTTCTTCTTTTTGTATGTTGTTTCCTAACTATAACGTTCCTGTAACCTTTTTTTAAAAAAAAGTAAATTTCTAAGGTTTTTTCACATTTAATTTCCTAAATGTAACCTGTAACCTTTGAGAGTGATTGTGTGAGGGAATGTGTGAGTGCCTCAATGGGGGTGTGTGAGTGGGTGTATGAGTGTCTGTATTGGTCAGGAAGTAAGTGGATAACTGTCTCATTTAGTGTACGAGTATGTGTGTGTGTCTGTGAGTGGGTGCATGAGTGTCTGAGTGGTTGCATGAGTGTCTAAGTGGGTCATTGAGTAGGTGTGAGAGTGTCTGAATGGATTTACAAGTGCCTCCATGAGTGTGTGTCAGCCTGTGAGTGGGTGCATGAGTGTCTGACTGAGTCTGTGAGTGGGTGTGAAGTCTCTGAGTGGGTCGGTGAATGGTTGTGTGAGGGGCTGTAAGGATCTGTGAGTGGGTGTATGAGTCTGAGCGGGTCTGTGAATGGCTTTGAGTATCTGATTGGGTTCATGAGTGGGTGCATGAATGCCTGAATGGGTCTGTGAGTTGCTGTGTGAGTGGCTGTATGGGTCTGTGAGTCGGTGCATGAATGTCTGTGTGGGTTTGTCAGTAGCTGTGTGAGTGACTCAGCCACAAAGGAACTGCACCTGCCCTTTTATCTAAAAAGAGTCCACAGTTTTACACAAAATATCTATCGAAGTGGAGTTCTTTCTACTGGTTAATTACTAAGTGCTACTCCTTGGGTAGATGCCCAGTATGTATTCTAAACTACAGCTGTGTAATGGAGCACAAAGAAATGTCACCAGTGACCTTGTGTGCATTTTGGCAATGTGAATCTTCCTGGTGCGTCTTTATCCAGAAATATGTGATAACATGAATCCTCCTAAATAGAAGACAACAAGACTACAAAGACATAAATCTCCACCAAACAAGGGTCCTTCCTCTTAACTATATGAAATAAGTGCCTATTTATTTGGTGGAGATGTCCTCATATTCCTTGGCATCAAGAACTCCTCACCAAAATCAGTAGATAACACACTGGGATGGCTGCTTGTTAAGCTATCATCCTGGCAAAAGGCAGGAAGACCTTTGGATACTACTAAGGTGGGCAGGGCCAAACAGAGAAGCATCCAAGGGATTTCTACATTTGCATACTCCTCGCAGTTTAAAGGGAGAACCATGGACTCTATTCTCACCAGGACAGGACAACAAAGAACCCAATCATCACAGTCACCTACAGATTGTGCTGCAGTAGATCAATGATGCAGTTACTTCAACAAAAGATTTCCACTTGTTTTTCAATATGGAATTGCTGAGAAAACACACTTGCTTTGCATTCGCCAAGCTCAGGAGTTAGGATCATATGTCCTTTACAGAAATGGAGTTTCAGCGGGAGCACCTGCTGTTTATATTTATAAGTATTTCCTGTTGAGGTTTAATTTCCGTGAAATGAGTATCAGGGCTGAAATAACCCTGGGGACCCCATTACCTGGGCCCAGCCACAATTTAATGGGTGAGGGGACCTGTGCGTCCCCAGGCTAATTTTGGCCCCGGGTACCCCATTCCCTAGGGCCCAGCTGTAATTAAACAGGGAGGGAGCTGTGTGGCCCTTCCCCAAGCTTATTTTGGCCCTGAGGACCCAATATCCTGGGGCTGGCAACAAATCAATTGGGAAGGGGGGGCCGCAAGGCATGCCTCCCCAGGCAGATTTCAGCACCTAGGACCCCATCCCCTGGGCCCAGCCTAATTTGACTGAGGGACAGGCAGCCCCCTCCCTGGGCTGATTTTGGTCCTGTGGACCTCATCCTCTGGAGTCCGGCCACTACTCCCTAGCTTCCCTGGAGCCTACCCGTGGCACCGGGTGTGCATCTTAGGGGACCGCGGGGAGAGCCACAAGGCCCCTGCGGACCCAGCTGGCACTGCTTACACACAGGGAGCTGCTAAACATGCAGCTTCCTGTATGTGAGAGCAATAATTTAATCTCTTCATCAGGGAAAGAGATGAAACCTCCGATTCAAGCAAGTACTTTGACAGCTCCTGCTTACTGGAAGCAGAGTGTTTGCTTTTGCTTGGTGGGAACTGTCAGCTCCAGCCAAGCAAAAGCAAACAGCTATTTCCTGGGACATAGCAGGAGCTGGCCCTGGGGGGTGGATGTCCCCAGTGCCATATATGGCTCCAGGAGGGGGGCTGCGCTGCTCCCCTCCTTCTGTTTGCTCAGGATGGCCCCAGGGAGGTGGTGCTCCCCGGGGCCTTATATAGCCTGGGAGGGGTGCTGCGTGTCCTCCCTCCTTCATTTCTAAGAAGTATTTGGCCCGGGGAAGTGGTGTTCCCTCTGTGTAATTCGGTATAATTCCTTAGAGTGGTCGGGTTGTAGTATTGTTCAAAACTCCTATAGGAATTAACATGGAAAACACACCTCCCCCCTCTCATTTTCTTGCCCCGAATCTTTCCATGCACAAGATTCAACTGGGGCACTTTTTCGGGAAGATTTTATGAAGATTTGTCAATAGCACCAAAGAAATAGGCAAGTCAAAATACGCTTTTCCTATGGAAACATGGTCCTAACTATAACTACCTACTGGTACTTTTGAACTTTTTATTTAGCTGTTGGCACTGTTATAATGCGTTTCGGCAGTATTACTGTCTTGCTCACACCTATATGTAATTACTATAAGACGTATGGTTATTCAGTAACGTCTGTGCTCTTTCCTGTCGGGTGCTTGACGGCATCCAGGCACACCATTAATTCATAGAATGGGGTGAGATTTCAAAGTTTATTGTGACACAATAGAACATAATGCGCTTTGCCAAACAGCGTTTTTCAAACAGGAAGTAATGCCAGACTCGCGTTTGCTTCCTTTTAACATCCACAAACAATAGAAATGAAAGACAGACTTATAATCCTGATGCAAACCAATGACATAAAAAAATAATTCAATAAAATCAATATCTATTCAGAAGTGAATTCAGTACAGGTTACAGGACTCAAACCCTGGTCCTTGTACATAGTTGACAGTGTCCCTGTCAGTGTGCTAACAGTCATTTTCATCAGGATGTAATTGTGAAAAATTGGGTTGTTGGTTGAATGGGGTGTTAACATTGTCTGACCAACAGCCATAATCCCTCTCATGGTGAACCACAAAAGTCACAAAATTAACCTATGCTTAACCTTCTGGTAGCTTGGCACAAAAGTAGTAGGGCTAAATCTGGAGGCAATGTGTAAAGTATTAATGCTGCACAAAAACAGTATTAAAGTGAAAACACAATTCAAGAAAAATCCCACACCAATTAAAAAGAATAATATAAAACAGAGTACATTTTAATACATTATTTGACACCAAAATTACAAAAATCCAATCAGTACAATCAGAATTATGAAGTTTGATAGTTGAAATAGGATGAAAACGCCAACCATGGACTCCTAGTTGCGTGAGACCAGGTCAAAGTAAAAAAATATGACTGACCACAATGGAGCATTAGTTGGATACAAAGAGGGGATTGGGCACCGTCGCGCGTACCTTCAGACCTACAGGAAATTTCAGCAAAAAGCTGTCTGAGAAGGTAAACTTCAGAAGGGCACGGCTGCAGGCAGCGTTTGAAGAACAGACGGCATCATCATTGGGGAGTCACTGGGCAGAGTTCCAGTGACGATTTCCATGCTTGAACTCTCTTTGGAAATTTGAAATTCTCCAGCAGAACGAGGCTGAAGGCTGTAGCCGATGAGAGTTCCACAAGGTTGGATGCCCCTTTGGCGAAGGTTAGCTGAACAGGATGTGCTGCTGCTGAGAAGAACGCAGCAGGAGCTGCCGCGAAGTCAGACCAACCAGCAATGAACCTTGGGCAGATAAAAAGGTAGGTTCGTCCGGGTCTCCAAATTCTGTCTTTTGGCTATCTGTGCACCTTTAGCACCACCATCATGCATCCAGGACCGGAGGGGCACCACTTGGGGTGTTATGAATTACTTAGGCTGGGTCCAGGTGCAGTTTCAAAATGGTTGGAGCCTTTTCTGTCTGAGACTCTAATCGGGAGGCCAGCCAACTAGCTCTTGGAGTCACTTTTGTTGTCCTGGGCTCAAGCAGTGGAACAGGGCTCAAGCAGAAGGAGAGGCCTCTGAGCGTTCAAGATAGGCTCCAGTCTGCAAAGCAGTCCTTCCAGGAGCAACAGTCTTGTGAAGCACATAGCAGGCCACAGCAGCAGGCAGTCCTCTGCGAGTCCTTCCGCACTGAAACAGATAAATTTTAAGGCATAGGCAAAGTGGACTCTGGGCCAGGGCCCCTGCCTTCTAGGGGGGGGCCCTGATAGAGCCACCTCTTTTCTGCAGAGATTCTTGCCCTGAATACCTTGAATAATTCTTAAACATATTGTTTTAAATACCATTGTCTTTTCATTAGTTTTAATGTGAGTGATGTGTGAGTCTATTACAGATATTTTGCAGAGAAATGTTTTGTTTATGCAGTTAGAATTTGGACCAGTTTGACTCTGCACTGTCATTGACTCGGCCAAAGATGGCATGAAAGAGCTGAAACTGGATCATAAATTCATAGTTGTTCCAAAAAGGCTCCCTCAAAATACCTTGGCTCTCAGCCCTCAAAATCCTTATGATGTCCCTGGACTGCAGAGTGGTTTTGAGACTTCTATTTTTATACCTGGTGCCTTCTTTGAAGTAGGAGAAGTTCCTAGAGAACTACATTTGAAGTGCTTGAAGTTTCCCTCGCTCCTGCCTGTCTGCATGAACAATGCAGGTGTGACAAGTCCTTTATGTGAAGGCAGGGCACAACCTATTGAGTTGCAAGTGTGGCTCCTGGAGCACGGGGTTCGGCTCATCACTTACTCATCTGCTAGAAACCCTCCAATTTCAAGTCGATGGATCTTTGATGTCAACTGAGACGTCAGAGTTAAATATCAGTACAATCGATATCAATTATCATTACTTTAGCTCAGGGAATAAAGAAAGTTTAGTTGAGTTGAAGGGTTTTATTTTGTAACTTTTTGGTTATTCATTAATTTTATTTAAGTATTATTCTTCAAAGTGCATCAGTAAAGGTTAACAATCAATCAGTCAATAAATCAATCAATTTTTAGTAGTAGAAGGAATCAACTCAGCAATTCAAAATAAGCATGCATATGGTATATGACAAGCGCGTTCCTTTAAGAAAGGCCCCTATGCCAAGCTAAATCTGTGTGAACATCAAGAAGAGATAAAATGGTGTCAGTTCAGAAACCCATGAAGAGTTTCTGATGAGAGAATCGAGTATACACATAAAGCTTTGGCAGAATAAGTAAGTGATCGTCTAAGTTCAAATAATAGCAAATCAGAAAATAACTAAGAATTCTCTTACATAGATGGCTGAGAAACTCAGTCTCAGAGAGTCAAGGGAGGGAATCAGAATGAGATACAACCCTCAATCTAAAGGATGGGATCTTACAATGGTAGAAACATCTGCTCTCATCAGATCTGCCTAGTCTAGGAAAACGCACTAAAATAAACAAACATTTTCTATGTAGCATTAACAGTAACAAAATTGATGGCCTTCCTTCCTCACGTTGACCAATAATATTTCAGCACGCTCCTGGAAAACAGGTCTACTCCTCATCTTCTCACCAGAGTACAATCATCTTTCAACCATGTGTCCTTGAATGTTGAAGGTACATCCTTTCTAGTTTGTAATATCATCTTCCAGTGAAATCATCCCCTCTGTAGTTTACATTGTCTGCGGTGAGAACCTCCCAACAGTCATCTAATACCACAAATGTCTATTCATTAACTAATAAACAGTAGCTTCGAACTTGCAATGTCTGCAGCAAAAACAAGATGAACAACTTGCACAACTTGTTGGTTAAAGTGAAAAACAAGCATTTCAGTATAAATGGGCCTTTATGTTGCAAATATGGCTCCTTCACATATGCTTACGTTAGAATTTATATATCATTATAAAGTTTCAGGTGTAGGTGCCTACTACAATTATTGTATGAAAAAAATCTATATTTGTAAATGTTAATCCTGCACATTTAATATTTGAATTAAGTATTTAGTAAATGATTACATTCACATAAGCAGTTTCTCCACTCTGATGGTTAAAAAGCCATCACAATTTCTTCACAAATGAACCTTTCGGAGTGCACTCTCACTCTCAGTTGAGTCATCCTTTGCAGTTTGGGTTTTACAAGTTCTTTCAATACCTTGTATTCTCTATTTATTCTCTCATTCATTGCTAGTTTTCTTCTAATTTCTCTGTGTCTCTCTTTATTATTTCTCCTGTTTAAACAACATCTATCTCTTTTACATACAGCATATAAAGTTATCTACCAAGCAATTACAATAAGTACAGGTTCTAAAATCACTCCAAACACTCCTCCTCTTATTGTTGCAGCCCACTTGCCAACAAAAGAAGCTCCTTTACCAAAAATCACTAACACACTAATAGTTTGTAATGGTTCTAGTTCAGGTTTCAGGTCAGAAATGTACTTCGCAAATTCTTCTATCTTCTTACTTTTATCTGGTATATATGAACAGCAATGCTGAGCTTTCAATATCTTTCAAACTTCGCTTTTGTAAAACCATTGATCTAACAGCCACTAATTCCATGTTAGCAGTCATCAAAGCTCAATATGTGCTAATTGCTAATTTGTCCTCTACTTTTGACAGCTTTCTGATGTTTTTATGATTTAAAGCCAATTCTACAGATGATAATATTGCTTCACATATGTCTTCCACTATTTGGGTTCCATCATAAACACAATGTGTATGCCGGTGAGATGGTGTCATGGTTAAAGCATCTAAGCTATTTACATGGTACATCTTTGGGAACAAAAAAGATAAATAGCAAATACCTTCCTAATCAGCAGGTAACTGAAAATAAGCATCTTATCCACAAACAAAGTACACTCCTGGAATAACTGCTATTTCCCCTGTAAGAATTTGAAGAGGTCCTGACAAAACATCAAATGTGTGTTCACAACTGCTAATTCAAATGTGCTTTTTTCTAAACTGATTTCTTATTTTATTAACACATACTTCCCCCTTTTGTTGCTTATCTGATTTCAATCTTGGGCATACTATTTGCTTTCTTTATTCATGTTCTTCTTTCTTCTAGACATTTTGGTAAACATCTCCTTTGTCTTTACTATGGAATATTTTGCCCTCCTTTCTTCTAATGTCATAATGTATACCTTTTCAACGGGTCTCATTAAACAGGTTAAGTTACTTTCATATGACTTGATAATATCTATGACTGTTGGTGATCTAAAGAAATACCAGGCAGTGTCTTGATCGTTTGTCTGTGGGTGTAAATTCATGCTTTTCTGGAGTGCTACATTTGAAAAGAATCATGTCATAATTGGAAAAATAACATTAACAAGCATTCCTGTCTATAAAATAAGCTAAGCAATATGCTACATGTAATTTCCTGTGACAACAGGATATGATGTCACCTCCCCTGTGGCTGACAAAGGAAAATGAGTGCGGACATAGTAATCATTAGTATCTAAGGCTTGTGTATATTCCTGAATTAATCTAGAATAAATGTTACTTGATAATCCTTCTTTCGAAAAACTACAAATGAAGCTTTTAATGTTGTTTCATCTATTGTGTATGCAGATGTTATAGTTTCAAGTGTAGTGATGTATAGGCATGTCTATCTCTGGTGTAAGATTGAATCCCACTAACAATGCTATGATTACCATTAGTACAATTATTAAGGTAACCTCTAAAATAATACTACACCTAGCTTTGGTAAGGGAACATGTGCTTGTCAACAGTCAGAACGCTGTGCAGAATATAGTAGCAAGCAGATTCAGTCCTCTGCCTTAACGTGTGCTTGCGCAAAAGCAAAATTTCCTTTTTCTCTTTTTTTTCTTTTCAAAAATTGACTTGAAGTTACTTTAATTCAACTTGTATATTATAATCTTCACATCCCTAAATCTACTCAGTCTTCTTCTAAACATGTTAGCCCTGCTCTTCTACTGCAACATTGGACCTAGGGAATTCTCCTTAATTCTTTTTTATTTGGTTTTATTAGTTTTTTTAATTGTTTCTGTCTCTATTTATTTCATGACCCTCACACAATTACTCACTTGTTGTTGAAGCTGTTTGCAGTTTTAAGTTCAGATAATGTTCGTCAAGTACTCAATTGCAATATTTGTCTCAACTATTTTGTTTTCATCAATACTGTTTGTTTGTGTGGCATATAATGGAGGTTCAAATAACTCAGAGCTCAATTCCTCTGGACTTCTTGGCACATCTCTTGAATAGTAGATCAACACAGGAGCTGAATACCTTCAAGAAAATACTCTTTCTCCGTAAATATCTCCTCAGTGTTTGCTGATCCTCTTCTGTGTCACTTTTACAGTTGGATACTGTTTCTTCGATGATTGTAGGCGGTCTTTGTTTTATTGACACACTTGACCTTAGTTCTCTTTTACCACTTAGCTATTGGAATGTCCATATTTGGGCCTCCAGTCTCTCACTCGTTCCTTCATCTAAGTTATTCAACTGTGTTTGGCGACGTTTTTTCAGAAGGTACTTCCACACCACTCTACGATTTTTCAGCAACTTGCACTGGTGTGAAATCACACTGTTCTTCATGCCTTTCTTGTTCTTCTGACTGTGATGTGACTGGTGCTCTCTGACCAGTTTCAAAGAACACTACTTCTTTATGTGGATACCTTACTCTTTGAGTGTGTGATGCATACACCTAATTAGGTATCCCAGCAATTTTGACAGCAGTGTTTGTGATCAGAATAACTTGGTAGGGCGCATTCCACCATGGCTCCAGACAAGATTTCCACACATGCTTCTTCACCAAAAACCCAGTCGCCATGGTTAAGGTCATGGCACTGCTCCTGATATGCATTCGTAGTGGCAGTTCCAACCTGGTGAGAAACAGAATGCGCTATGTTAGTCAGTTCTTTGCAGTGATCAAGTATCATGTCATCCGTGATATACACAAGTACATTTTCAGGTACAGTATTGCCCGTCCCATGAGGATTTCATGAGGCGATAATCCTGTTCCCCCGTCAGGAGTACTTTGAAGACTCATCAGAACCAGTGATAATGCATCTGGCAATTTCAATGAAATGGAAGCACAAATGTATGCCAATAAGGATTTCAAGGTTCCTTTTACCTGCTCCACTAATCCTGAAGCCTCAGGATGATAGCTACTTTGTAATCTCTGTTCCACTTGGAGAGCCACATACAGCATTCTAAAGACCTCATTATTAAAATGAGTACCTCGGTCTGACTATAGAGTAGCCGGAAGTCTGTATCTGGGTATCAATTCATACAACAACACTTTAGCTACAGTGAGACTGTCATTTCTCCTTGTTGGGTAGGCTTCCACCCATCGAGAGAAATTCACACTATAGCAAAGCAATATCTCAACCCATTACAAACATGAATCTTGATCAAGTCCAACTTTATTCTATTGAATGGCCCACGTTATCTTCCTACATGGCTCATGGCTACGTGTTTCTTCTTCCTACGTTCATCTGCTGGCATGTTAAACATCTGTGGCAAATTTTCTCTGCTAGAATCCTAAATGTGGGTTTGAACCAGTTGTGTCTAAACATCCTAACCATTGCATCCCTTCTGATGTGAGCAGGATCATGAAAATCGTGTCATATGGAACAACAAACAGTCTGGCCACACAGTGCTTCCAACAGCGGAAACCCAAATGTCATTCTCATCTTTAGCACAATCTGCTCTGATCCAGCTTTGTTGTTCTGCTTCTGAAACCTCTTGCAACTTTTTGATTTCTTCCCAAGTGTCAGCTAGTGACAACAACATTGAGAAAGCAGTGTCCCCATCAGATTCATTTGTGAAATCTCCACTGAATGTATAACCCACAAGTG
The DNA here is from genome assembly GCF_964204655.1 of Triturus cristatus. Taxonomy (NCBI): domain Eukaryota; kingdom Metazoa; phylum Chordata; class Amphibia; order Caudata; family Salamandridae; genus Triturus; species Triturus cristatus. Next base: position 594,532,084 of record NC_140593.1, read on the forward strand.
GACAATATCGGGCAACTCTGTTTGCATATCAATTTACTATCAATTTCCAACTGTAACAAATTATTTCCTGTCCTATGAGTTGTACCCTTCACTACTCTGATATACTGGGGCAACTGTAACACATTTAACAATTCTTTCACATATTCCCCATTTCTAATGGGGAGGCCTAAAGATGTCATAAACCTCCTTTGTGACCATAACTGTCCAAAATGATACACCACCCCATAGCCATATTGACTATGTAGTCACTCTCATTTGTGCTGAAAGGCAATATGCTCTTGTAAGAGCAATCAGTTTCAGTTCTGCTCCTTGTGCAGCTGTAACATCTCAAAGCCATGAAGCTTCTACCACTTTATGAATTGTACAGACTGCATAGCCTCCTCTCAGAATTCCCTCATTGATTCTTAAACATGAGCCGTCCACAAAAATGATATAATCGGGATCATCAAGGGGTTCATCTTTTATGTCTGGTCTTGGCTTGGTGCATAGGTCTGTGACATCTACATAATCATGCTCACCTTTGTCCCCATCAATTTCATTCTCAGGAGTAGGTAACAAAGTAGCTGGATTCAGCATGCAATATTTTGCGAGCAACACATTTTCTGATGCAAGTATCTGTTGTTCATATTTTGTAAATATGCTGTTTGTCAAATATAGTGTTTCAGTTCGGGTGAGCAATATCTCCGCCGAATGGGGAAACATCACTGTAAGAAGATATCCCTTCATCATGCTCTCATATCTCTCACATCTCTCGATATGGACACTGATAGCTGCGACCGCTTTAAGGCAGCCAGGCAACCCCATGGCGATGGGGTCAAAGGTAGTCGAAAAATGTGCCACAGGTCTTCAAAAATCTCCATGCATCTGAGTAAGCACTGAAGGAGTTTAGCCCTCCCTATCATTGCATAATAATGTCAACATCTTTTTGCATTCCTAATGACGGAGTGGGACATAGACTTTCTCTCAGCTCTAGGAAAGCTTTAAAGCAATCATTGTCCCATGGAAGTGGATCAAGTACATCTTTTCGCTTCAACAATTGTAAAGGCATGGCCATGAAGGAAAAGTTTGGTATCCACTGGCTACAGTAGCCAACCATTCCCAGGAACATTCTGACCTCTCTCTGAGTACTTGGCGGATTCATTGTCAAAATGGTTTCTACTCTTTCTTGTGACACCTTTCTTGTTCCCTTCTCAATTATAAGTCCCAAATACTGAACTACTTTTTGACAATATTGCAGCTTGTTTGGAGACATCTTATGTCCGTTTTCTGCCATATGGCTGAATAATGCAATTGTATCCTGTTTTCAAGCTTTTTGTATGTCTGATGCCACAGGTGGGTCATCTATGTACTGCATGAGAACTGAACTGCAAGGCATCTGCATAGTTTCAAGATTCTTTTTCAGGATTGATGGACTCTCTGTATACCCTTGTTGAACTCGGCACCATGCCAAAAATCTAACTGTAAACATGAATGAGAGCAAGTGCTGGCTGTCCTCATGCAACTGAATACAGAAGAACGCCCAACAGCGATCCACAACTGTAAACCATTCTGCAGTGCAAGGAATATGAAAAAGTATTGTTGCTAGATTTGATCCCATAGTACAACATGGAACAACTATATTATTCATCCTTCGAAGAGTTTGCACAATTCGATATTTCCCATTCAATTTCTGTAAACCCATAATAGGCGAATTGAAAGGACTTCCAACAATTTATTTTAAAATTCCCTCTTTCAGCATGCTCTCAGTTACTGCTGTAATTGCTACAACCATCTCTAGAGTCAAATTATAAGATGGTGTTCTTGGGAAGATTGCATTTGGTTTTACTGTGATTTGGACAGGTTCTACATCTTTTGCTAGTCCAATATCCTTTCCTGTAAAACCCATACTTCTGGACTTACTGTATTTTATAAATCTGGATGCAATTCTTCAACTGTTCTCACTAGGTACAATCATACAGCTGTATCTTGTCAGGTAATTTTGAATTCATCATCTTCATCATGCATTTGGAATTCAGCACCCTCTGGTTTGCAGTAAATACTGCAATTTAACTTGAACAAAATACTTCTTTCTAACAAATTTACAGGACTAGAATCACTTATGAAAAAGTGCTGACTTTCTTCAAATGAACATATTTTTAGTGGTACTTTCTCTGAAACAGAATTTATATGTAACTTCTCTAACTTGGATCTTCTTTCCCGAGAGAGGTAAATCAGGGACTTATGCAGTTCTAACAATGGATTGGGTAGCTCCTGTGTCAATAAGGAATGACAATTGGTAGTCATTAACGTCTCCTTCTACAAATAGTCCACTCGGTTCTACCTTCAAAACTGTGCTAAGTACGCAATCTTCCTCCCCTCTCAGGCACTGTCATTGGGAAATATAAGAATCAAAGCTCTCATTTTCCAACGTGGGGAACTGTTGGGATGGATTCTTGTTTTCAAATGCATTTTGGTTTTCTCTCTGTACTTAATTCAAATTGAATCTGGGATTGCCCATATTCTTTGGGCCTATTGGAGCTTGTGGGACCTGCATTATAGGAACTTGTGATTTTCATGGCATTTGCTTTCTTTTCACCACTCACTCTGTTTGAATTCTGCCTATACTCCCTCTTTCAATGCCTGATCTTGTTACAATGATGACAAAGAGTCTACTTTTTCAATGTCGCAATGTCTATTCCAGAATTCAGATAAATCGGAGCACTTCTGCCTCTACCCTGAGAAACACCGATTGCTCCCTGGGACACTTGGCCTACAGCTGAAAACCATCACCCTGCTTTCCACTCACATTCCCTCTGAATGACTGATTCCAAAACCCTTTCTGTGCAAACTGTGTCTGTACAAGCATGAACTTCTCCTTCAATCTTTTCTGCTTCATTTCTTTCTCATCACTACAGTACAATTGCATGCCTCAGAACCTCATTTAATGGTTTTGTCCTCCAACAAATCACATTTGTTTTTTAAGCTATTTTTATTTATTTTTTCAGTAAGAACAAAGACAGTGTTGCAACAGTGAAATGGCAGTACAAGCCATCATATATCCTCATCACAAAAACATGCTAAGTAGAAGCATAGGTGCTGAATAGAGATATAAATGAGGCAACTGTCAAAGTGTCCCAGTAGCGAGTGACTGGTGAAGGGGCATTGCAGTATTGCCTACTTATTAGGCTGTCTGGCAAACACGGATAGTACCCCTAATAGTTCCTTTCTTGGGGAAAGGGTAGCAATTTAAACCTCGAGGAAGATTGAGTTGTGACTGCCAAGAGTACAGGGAGAAGGCCAGGACAGGGCCTCCCCTAACATGAAAGTAAGAACTTGGGTTGGGCTGGGGACGGCCATAACCATATGAGAGCATCGGCTGGGTTGGCTGATCAGTGTGCGAGCTAGGGGGACCTTTTAATGTTTCCTGCACTCAAAGACGCCGAGGGTGCAGGCCTCCAATGATTGAAGATCAGTGAGCTCGCTGATCTCCACTAGTACATTGCAAACTAAACACCAGTAGGCAGAGAAGGAGGTGCAGGACCACAGCATATGCTGTAGATCAGCTGACTGAAAGTGGCAACAATCAACCAACAAATCACATTTTACAGTATTTGCATACTGATCTCTGGTCACAGCCAAAGAACAAACTGTGACACAAAACTCCCCTTAACACTTTCCTCAGGATGTTCTTCTCTGCTGTGTTGTTTAAACACCTGCAACAATCGTTCGTAATAAGCACACACTGACTCTTTTGCCTCTGAAGTAGTCCTATTAATTTTTAGCCAATCACTGTCTTTCGCTGGAACTGTTCTTTTCTAAAAGGTAATCACCTCATCATAGTTTGTCTTTACCACAGGAGAGGGTGCAGTGATGTAGCTAGGGGTGGCGGTGGGGGCGGTCCGCCCCAGGCGGCACTATTTGGGGGGCGGACAAAGGCATTCAGATAAAGCTCAGCTTACTTTCGTCATTGACGTTCGGGGACGGGCAGAGAAGGAATAGGACTCAGGCAATGCCCTCTTCTTTTCTGTGCTGCAGCTGCCCCCCCCCCTTTCCTAATATTTCCTCTCTGTCTTGCTCCTCACTTACTGAAAACCGTAACTTGAAGAAACAGTTCACAACCTCTCTTTTCTTCTTTCATTTAGTTGCTTCCCTGTGAAATGGATCCAAAAAAGAAAAACACTCTTGCGGGAAATGCCCTTTTTCTGACATTTTTCTATTCCAAAGTGCAGCGGGATGGAGAGAAATAGAAGGTTTTAAATATCAAAAATAAATACATAACTAAATAAAGCAAGACAGAGTGGTTGCAAAGTGGCCAGATTGGTTTTATTCACATCCAAATACATCAGCCTTACTTTACAGAGTTTGCCAGTGAAGCGCTACTTTTGTTTTATAGTCTTTCTTTGAACAACATTGTTGTCCCCAGGTAGGAAAGTGTACCGTTCCTGGAGGGACTGCAATGATGGGTGATGGGTGGATTGGAAAACAAAATGTGAACCATGGCTCTGTGTTTATGGATGTGGTCTTTTTAAACCATACTGCTTTCTTTTTTGTAAGAATATAAGCAATGGACATTAAAACGGTTCCCTTCAGGACCCTGTAGTCATGTCCTTAACTTTTCAGGTAAAACCACTCGCTGATTTCTGAATAGTGAGTGAGAGATTGTTAAGGTAACCATGTTGTTTCTGCTTACATTTCACATGCTTTACTTAATCTTGCATTACCTATGAGTGTTTGCTTTTACTTTCTTTTTTTAGGCAGCATATTACTCTTATCAAGTGCATAATTTGAATTGAGCCACATCCAAGTGTTTATTGCGGGCACAATTAGGTTGTAGCTGAAGGCAGTGCGAGTTTCTCTCAGTGGGGCAGTATGGTGTTCAGTGGGGGAGAGGATGTGGCATTATGGCCAGAGTTGTCGAATTTGGAACTGGGGAACTGGGTTCAGCCTTCATGACCAGTCCACCAGACCACTCTACTGAGGGAGCATATTCCCATGCTAGACCTTAGAAGGCCCCACTAGACCTTAGAAGGCTTGATGTCTTAGCACAAGCAGGTGTACCCTAGTGGTGTCAATTGTGAGTTGACCTTGAAGGCCTGTCCACCACAATCCATACTGAAGTTCATCTCCAGTCTTGCGGGCAGGCCTACGAAGCAGCACACCCTAGCACAACAGTGATCCAGTCACTGTGACTCTGTCACTGAGGTCACATGTACCTTGAGCAGGTTAGGGCGGTGCAAACGATGTGACCGCACTGGGTACCTATTTTGGGTGGGTGCGTAGTGTTTGCAAGTATATTATGGTTTAAAAAAAACTTGCTGCCTCCTTTCTGGCCTCCAGCAATTTTCAGAAACAATAAAAATTTCATGATAACTTCGGTGATTAATGTTCTTCCTATAGAGAGATCCGAGTTCTGTCTAGTGGAAGGGTTGACTCCTGGAAAGGTAGCACAGAGGGTTAATGTGCCTGAGGCAAAGAGCATGTACCATGCAGATCACAAAGTGCACTGCTTTAATGGGGGGGGACCATGATGAATGGTCATTTAATGTCAGCTGTAGATGATGGATCCCTGAACAGTGTCATGTATGTGCATGTTTGCATTGTGCTGAGGGGATTACCAGGTAATTGTTCACGCAGCTCTCTGATGGATGTCACATGCGGTTTTTCTGAGTCCCCAGATAGATCATGCAGTCTGTGTGTTCTCTTTTGTACTGCCAGTCACTGCCAGTCACCGGTGTATTTAACTGTGTAGCCTTGGACTGTGTCATGTATGTGCATGTAACTTGCATGATCGCGGTAACTATTAGCGGCGATACTACGTGTCTCTCGGTCCTCTTTCAAGTGCTTGCTGTCCTTTTTCCCAGGGGTGGCAATCTGAGGGATAGCCCCGGGCGCCACAAGCTCTAGCTACGCCTCTGAGAGGGTGCACAAGAACAAGCATCTCTCAGAGGTTCAGAGCATGGCAATTACACCAATTTTTTTACACTCAGCCCTCAAAACCTCTTGGCACAACAATGTCAAAGAAGGTATTCAAATCAGTCGACAAAACATTTGAAATCTTAACAAATCTCTCTACTTATGTACATCACTTTTCAGGATTTTCTTTCAATTTTGGAAAGTGTTCGTAAATGTTGCGAGATCACCTCTGTTCCATGGTACATGAACATAGCCTCCACCTGGAATTTCTCTCATTGGGAAAGCCAATGCCTCATCATTGTCTGGGGTGATGGTGGTAGCTTACTATTTGTCTCTGCTGAATATGATGGTTTCTTTTTAATTTCCTGCTTTTTTGCCAATTTGCAGTCTAATCAATTAAAATCACTCCATTAACGGGTGCATTTTACCAATTCAACAATGTGTAATCTCATTCTTGAAGATCTCATTGTTAGAATAGCTTCATCATCTAGTTGTACCCTAAAACGTCTCTGCAATGGAACACTCTTTAAAAAATCCACTTTGATTTTGCTGCCAATTCAGTGTGTTTATCATGCATGGCTGCTGCACTTAAATATATCAGCGTGTTATCCTGATAATGATCCAAATGTGAAATCTCTAAACAGCCGCTAATAATTTCTTCCAACTTCACCTTCAGTTTTGAGATATCTAATGGCCTTTCTCTCTCCTGACTAGAGATGGATCTCTCTGCCACTCCTGCCCTTTTGTCCTTTTATTAACTGCAGTTTCCTTAAACCACAGGGAAAAAATTCCATTCTCAAATGTTGTGTTACCCTGCACAACTAGTGTCGTAAAGACAATATTTCTCCCTTCTCTCATTGATTGGACATTTTGTGGCTGTGTCCAGGCAAGAATATGTGAATTCTGCAATGTCGGTATGAACTCTGTCACACTACTCCTTCTACAGCTCCTTGAACTGTGGCATTTGGAACAATATTTATTGGGACTGTAGAAATTGGCCTTACCACTTTTTGTGCTGTCACAACTTGTGGCACTGGGACAGGAACTGTTCTAATTAAAGCAGCAACACCTGGTATTATAACGATAGGAGCTAATTCTACAGGTGTGCGTGCAATAGAAGGTACAACAGGTGAGGCTTGAAGTGGTCTTTCAATTGAAATCATATTTGGGTCAACAGGAGCTGTAGTAGTAGAAGTCATATCACTATGTTGTAGGGGCCACAACATAGTCTGATGGGTGACGCGAAGCCAATAAAGCACCCAAAATATAATCCACTGAGCCACTTTCAGTGTCTGTTTTCTTTGCAGTTTCTGTATCATTGTATCCCCGTTTTCGATTCTTTTTAGGCTTTTCAGATTTTATAGATGCATACATTCTAGCTCCTTCTATTAAACATTTTCTTCAACTTTACTGTCCTGCATTCCATTGAGCATCTGCACAATTTTGCACAGCTCTCGTTGCCCTATTCTGATATTTCCCATTCACTTTATCATATGATGCCTTTTCCCACGCATTTAATGCTTCATATTGCGAGGGTTCGGAAGGTGATTTCATTTCATTTAATTTCTCCCTGAAATGTTCAATAACTGTGCAAATTTAAATGACCCTTCATTTTCAGTGATATTGAACCATTGACAAAGCCAAAGGCATGTATGTTGTCCTACGTTTGTCTAAATATAATGATGTGCAGTTCCTAAGAGAGGTAGTGGTGGTCAGGTCTGTGGAATAGCCTCCAATCAGAGGAAGTGTCCTCACACACCCCAAAAAGTGTCATGCTTCATCATTTGGGCGTGCTCCTCGTCAGGCCGGCGCTGCAATGCCTGATAGGCTCCCACGAAGGGGTTCTTTGGCGGAGTTCTTTTTGATAAAGCCGTAGAGTGTGGGGGGTGATAAGTAGTGTAGTGAAGTAGTCAGGGTGATTTTAAAATAGGCTTAGAGAAGCTCTGTTTACTAAACTTTATTGATGCGGCTCACTAACCTAAGTAAAAACAATGTAGCTCACATCGGAAATAATGGTCCTATAGAGCATGCGTGCTAAAAAACTTGGTCAAAATGTTTCTAGCCTCATTCAGCCCCTAATGGGTCTATTGGCAATTCGTCAGGAGCAAGCAGAGAAAACTTTATAATTGTCTTACACTTCTGCAAGGCTGGTTCTTCCAAGTATATAGATTGATCGAGTTAACATCCGTGCTGTGACGTACAACGTTAGGCTTCACCTTGTATCTATGTGTGACCTGAAAAAAGCAAGAGGTGGGGAAAGGAGAATAAAATCAAATAAAATCAAAGTGACAGCACAACACTTAAGGCACGCAAGTAATGTTTCAAACTTTTTCTAGGTTTGTTGTCATATAATGAGCTGGCATACCCTCGACTGGTGCCTCTTCACTTTCCCCAACCGGGACTCTTATATCATACCTCATCGAATCTCTAAAGGTTTTAAAACATTTAGTTTTTGCAATAATGCAGCAATAGATGCACAGCGATCAAATTCACTATCAATGTTTATATTCTGTTTTTAATTCCGTATCCATCGATTTTCTTTTTCCAATCCTGTTATAGCTTCAATACTTGAAGATTCTTCAACCAATCTCAATATGGAACTTTCATAACAAATAACCTATGCCAGCGTGGCACTCTGTATCGGCATCAACCAATAGCAGCACAGCACTATACCAACCAACCAATTGCAGCGCATTACACTATGGCACATTTTTTCCCTTATTGCAATGGTTTATCTTCCTTTAAATTGTTCTTGGATGCAAATTCTAAAACTCTAATGAAGCATAATAAACAAATAAATGTGTCTACTCCATTAAAGAAGATCAAGAGTTCTTCAATTGTACAAGAATCAATCAGAAATAAAGTTTTAACACACTTTGACTTCCCTACACTTACACACAAATGAAATCTCAAGCAGCGGGAAATCACACAAACTGATGTAGATTCCCCATTGTGCAATAGGCTCCACCATCACCAATCAATATTAGTGCAATCACAACAACGTTATAGCCCCTTTCTCAATTGTGCAATTCGATGGTCCATCACGGATATACCCCACAAATTTTAGCAGACAAATTTTAAAACAACTCCAATTGTTCCTTTATATATCCCGGGGTCTTAGAATACCTTGAGTCGATAATCACTTCAACTGCTCAACATTTAGAGCTTACCGGCCACTTATTCTCAACCACAACAATAAGATAATAGTGACTGATGACCGTATTGATACGCACACCTTCACCATTGCAAACGCCTTTGAATTTCCAACTCTGTTAATCTTTAAGTTTGGGCTTTGGGCTTAAGGACACAGGCATTTTTAAACTAAGGTTAATTATTACTAGAGTTCGTGCCTCGTGACGTGAACTGTCCTCTGCTACCAACTGCTGGAGCTTGGTTCATCACTTATCTGCTTGAACCACTCACATTTCAGGTTGATTTTCATGGCAGCTGAGACGTCAGATTTACATCTCAATACAATCAATATCAATTATTATTACTCAGTCAATAATACAAGTTTAGCTCATTTAACAGTTTTATTTTGTATCATTTTGGTTATTCATTAATTTTATTTAAGTATTAGTCTTCAAAGCGCACCAGTAAAGATGAGCAATCTATAAATCAATTTTTAGTAATCAAATTAGTTAAATCAGCAATTCAAAATGAGCATGGATATAGTATATGACAATCATGTTCCATTCAGAAACCTCCCTATTCTAAGTAATGTCAGAGTGAACATGAAAAAGGGATAAAATGGTGTCAGTACAGAAACCCGTGAAGAGTTTCTGATGTGAGAATCGAGTATAAGCATAACTCTTTGGCAGAATAAGTTAGAGATATTCTCATTTCAAATACTAGCAAATCAGAAAATAACTAAAACTCCTAATAAAGAGATGTCTGTGAAACTCAGAACAGTGTCTCCTCTGATAGAGTAAAGGAAAGTTATCAGAATAAGCTACAATTCAATCTGAAGGATGGGATATTTCAAGGTTAGACATATCTGTTCTCATTGGATCTGCTCTGCCTAGTCTAGGAACACGCACTAATATCAATACACATTTACTATGTAGTGTTAACAGTAGCACCATTAGGTGATCTTTCTTCTTCAGGTTGACCAATAAGATTTCAAGAGGCTCCTGGGAACAGGTCTACTCCCCATCTTCTCACCAGAGTAGAATCGTCTTTCAACCATGTGTCCTTGAATGTTGCAGGTACATCCTTTCTAGTTTGTAATATCGTCTTCCCATGAATCATCCTCCCTGTTGTCTACATCATCTGCAGTGAGAACCACCCTCTCATTCGTCTAGTGCCACAAATGTCTATTCATTAACTAATAAACAGTAGCTTCAAGCTTGCAACGTCTGCAGCAAAGAGAAGAAAAGCAACTTGTTGGTTAAAGTGAAAAACAAGCATTTCAGTATTAATGGGCCTTCGCATTGCAAATATGGCGTGTTCACATATGCCAACATTAGAATTTAGGTGTCATTACTAAGTTACAGATCTATGGGCTTCACGTGTGGTTGCCTACTACAATATTTGCATGAAACATTCAATATTTGTAAATGCACATTCTGCATATTTCATATTTTATTAAAGTACTGTGTAAATGATTACATTTGTGTTAGCATGGCTGTGTCCAGTGCAGCCCCCATCCTGCTAGTGATGGCCCATCAATGCACACCTAATTCCTCTAATGTGTGGCTGTCTCGGTGGAATAAACAAAGTCCAACTGCCAGCAACACCCAGTCATGTGACCCATGAATATGCCGCAGACATCAAATAGTTAGGGCAAGAAAACGCCACCTTTCTAAATGTGTCATTTTCAAAATTGTAATTTAAAATCTGACTTTACCTCAAAAGAGGGGATTAAATTACAATTTTTCTGACACCAAACATGAAATGTTGACCTATTCCCAATCAAATGTTAGCACTCATTAAATGTAATAAGGCAACCCAATGATTTCCTATGAGAGAGGTAGGCATCACAGTAGTGAAAATCAAATTTAGGAGTTTTGTCACAACTAGGGCATGTAAAACTTAAAAGTACATGTCCAATATGTTAATTGCAATGCACCCTGGTCGCTCTATAGGTTACCTAGGCCCTACCTTCGGTGCAACTTCGATGTAATAAAAAGGAGGTGTTTAAGGCTTGAAAAGGAGGTTATATTGACAAGTGGAGTTGGCAGTTTAAAACTGTATTCCTGGATGTCCCTGTCTTACTGGATAAGAATTTGGACGACAGAGGAACTCTACATGTATAGACAATCACTAATCGAACTCTTGGCCCTAGACACTAACCTTAGTTTCCCGTGGTTGGGACATATTCGTAAATGGCTGCTGGATTTGGGCTTGAGCATGTTCTGGTCTAACCCGAGCCTGCTCAATTCTGACTCAAAACAGGAAATAAAAAGTATTTATTGGAACTTTATCATGCACAATCTTGTCTTGAACTGTGATGCTGGTCCCCTCACCTCCCAATTCATGATGTTTAAAACAATCCCCCGTTTTGAGCAATTTTTGGACGAGATCGAGCCACAGCTCGCTAAAGTGCTATACCTTAAATTTAGGTATGGAACTCTCCAAATTAAGGCATTCACATCTAAATGGGGGCCTGTCCAGAGAGAGAGAGAGGAGAAGCGGAAGATAGGTGTTCTCAATGCAATGAAGGGACTAAAGAGGATGATGCACATGTTTTATTTTTTTGCCCTCTTTACAGAATACCTAGAACCAAATGGATAAAACCCCTGGCCAGGAAACTATGTGTTGGAAGATACCCCGAAATGCTGCGTATTTTAAAAACTGACTCATCAAGACTCATTGTGTTTGGTATTAGCAGATTTTTATTGTCAGCCTACTTTATTAGGACTAAAAAGGGACTTAGATTTAAAAAAAAAAATTATTGAGATCTGTGGGATTTTTAAAATTTTGTAATTAGTGTGTATTTAAAGTTCTTGATTGAATGTAATTATTTTTAGGGAAGTCATGTTTACACTCTTTTAAAAAAAAACTTAGCACTTTATGATAAAGCACTTTGCACTTCGCACTCTGCACTCTATGAAAGTTAATCCAGCTTATATATTGGCACTAAGCCTAGAAGCAGGTAACAAGTATCCTATAAGTTATGTTAGGGTCCCAGTACATTGTACCTTGTATTATCATGGGCTGTTAAATTGTTAATAGGCGTATTTCCACGAAGGATCTCTCCAATTAATGTAAATAGATCTTACATATTTTACTTTTTTTTGCTTGTGTAATGCTTTTATGATTCTGTGAATCGAATAAAGATCTATTGAATGAATGTACTCAGGCTGCAATGTCAGACTTGCAGCATGTTTTAAGGGGCTACTTAAGTGGGTGGCAAAATAGGTGCTGCAGGCCCACTAGTAGCATTTCATTTTACAGGCCCAGGGTGTATGGTATACCACTTTATAATGGGCTCATTAGTAAATTAAATATGGCAGTTAAGTGTAAGCCATTTTTACCATGCTTAAAGGAGTGAGCAAAAGCACTTTACCACTGGTTAGCAGTTCTGAAGTGCACAGAGTCCTAGAGCCAACAAAAATGAATTTCAGCTAAAATAGGAGGGTAGAGGCAAAATGTTTGGGGATTACTTTGCAGAGAAGCCAAGCCCAACAGTAATTCTCACTCATAAGTGTATTTTTCAATATTACATGCCGTGCAAAGTCGCAACAATAATGCAACTCTAACATGCTGACAAAGTCCTTGACCACTTGCTCACCACAATTTCAAAACTAAAACCAGTAGCATCACCATGTTGCAGTTACTTCAATCTTAGACAGCGAAGCTCCTTTTATTAATTTTTTATGAGTGACCAGTTCCTCAATGGTGTTCAAACCTTTTCCCCCACATATGGGAAAGTCAATAACGTATCAATTCAAATTGTCTTAATCTTAACTCATGATTTCCCCCTCTGGGGTCATTTCTCACTGTGAAAATACGAAAATTAATCAGTTTCTCATATATACTGTGAGGCTTTTGTTAAAAATGCTCCTCCAGTGGATAAGCTAAGAACAACAATTGGTCCTGACATACCTCTAATGGAAGAACCAGAAAGGGAATCACTTATGAAAATAATTCACTAAGTCATTGAGAAATTCATGTATAATTTAATATAGTCTTTGATGTTGATTGGGAAGAAGGCATGTTACTTATGACATTAAAGATATCATTACTGTGCACTAGCATATGTAATGGTGAAAGTCTTAGGACAGGTAAACATTACTCAGGAGTTACACCTATCAGATTCCATGAACATAGCAGAATACTCTTAAGAATTATTGTATGGGGCCTTACTTGAAATATCTTTGTGCTTAATGATGAGGCCTTTAAAAGTGTAGGGGTACAGCGATGGGAACCTGCTACGGCCCGAGCACTGCTAATATGAATATTGCAGGTAGTTGGGGACAGTGCAATGGAAAAATGGGCCAAGAATATCATATTTTGGGTTAATTTTCTTGATGATCTTTTAATTACATGGAGAGGAAGTAGAATTGAGGCTAAGTCACTTGTAGCTGAAATAAATATAAATGATCTAAATCTTACATTCACTAGTAGGATTAGTGATTCACAACTGGAGTTTTGTATGTCCTAATATGAATAGAAGGGCAAAGGTTTCTCAACATGTTATATAGGAAGCCCACTGTAAGTAACATTTTCCTACATGGCCACAATTTTCACCCAGCACCCCTGTTTAAAAGCATACCCTTTGGAGAATTATATAGTAATAGAACAATTTGTAGTATTGAAACTGAGTATCATATGATTGAAAATAAATAGTGTCTATTAAGGAGAGAAGTTATACAGAAATAATTATGAGGGCAGCATCCATTAGGTGAGTAATTGCAAGAGAGAAACTGCTCTTTTTGGCACAACAAAGTAAATTAAGGAACACTTGACAAAGGTTCATCATGACATACAACACATGAAGGTAAGTGCTGCACTGACTAAACACTGGCTTTGATTAGGAGCGATCCGGTAAGTGGCCAGGAGGTTTCTTAACATCCTTTGGTTAGTTTTAGATGTGCTAAGTCTATGAGGTATCTCTTAGAAAGAAGTAAAATAGTGACAACTGGTAGCAAGGCTGCATGGAAAATACCTGCAGAGGGCTTCACTAAGTGTAACAAATGCAAGGCATGTCTTAATGGAGTGAACATTACGTCCAATGATACACCCTCGGAGTAGAGTATCAGAGTGAGAGGAAGACTTACATGTAAGATTGAGTTTACAGTTAATGAGTATTGTATAATTTATCACATGTAATCAAATGTTTTGAGGAGCAGTGGACTTTGAAAATTGAGAACCATTGTATTATTTGGTATTAATGGTGCTCCATTAATAGATCAGGATACTATGATTATGTATTTATGTTGTTATGTGTTTAAGAATTTTGTGGGTCATTAAATCTGTGATCTGAGTAAAACTTACCATATCTTCATAAAGCACTCCTGGTTACTGGAGCTCTATGCTCTTCAGTTGGAGTGCAGAGCCCCTTGTGGTTGTTTTTATGATTGCTATTTGTGAGCCAAAAAGAGTTAAAAGAAAGACTCATGTTGGTTTTACTTAAAAACACAATATGTCTCAGAGTCTTTCTTTTAACATGTTTTGGCCCGCAAAATGCAATTCTAAACATTTTTGCTGAAACTAAGACTCACAGACTTTTTTTTAACGATGATAGATCTGCTATATATATTTTCATATGCTCACGCCTTGAGAAAGCCAAAAGGCACACTTTTTCTATTTTTGTGTGGTGACTCTTTGAGTCAGTAAGTCTGCCAGAGTTCGGAAAGGACTTGTGAGATGAACCTAATGCTGCACATGCCAGAAGTCTGTGCATGGTGTTGGACTGGCTGCTTGCAAGGAGTTGGATGCAGGGCCTGGCTGGAGGGAGGGTGGGTTTACTTTACATATTGTAATAAGATAATACTTCGCTTAAAAAAACCTAAAAAGTAACACAAAAAAAGAACAAAAGTTAAAGTGATACTATAGGTAGGAATTGTAATTATATCTAGGAATTCACACAAAAACTAAAGTTAAAGTAGCGTTATAGTGAAGTGAAAATTTCAGTGACACTGTAACGTTTTAAACTAAACACTGAACTTCACTAGTTGTAGTTATCTCTACTAACTATGACTTGTACCCTAAAGTAACTATAACTCGCATCCTTGCCAAACACTGCTAATTACCCACATATTACATCACTCATGTTCTATGACGTCATTGATAGCATTACTGATGGCAACAGAACTGGCATCATTGATGACAACACTGTGTATGATAGGGCTTCAAGTTATAGTTATCTGGTTACTATAACTTGTGCCATAAAGTAACTATAATTGGTGAATGCCTGTATTTGTTTTTGTTTAAAGCGTTACATTGTCAATGAAATGTTTACCTAACTATATCATTCTACGGGTATCTGACATTACCTTGACACACCATAACACACTATGCAACTCGGTGTAACTGTGATTATGTATCTCACAATATATTTAGGTCTGTTTATCTTAGAGATTGGGTGCATTGCTAGTGTATGTTTTAAAGGATAGCTGCTCTATGGGTGGCTGGAGTTTGTAGTCTTATTTAATAATACATAGGGCCAGTATCTTTTCTTTCCTCATCCAGATATTTTTAACAGCATTATTCAAATATTTTTTATAGACCAAATAGCTTAAGAACATGTCCAATTTATCTATCTAGCTAGTAAATGTAGATCTAAACAATAACATTGTGTCTCCTTTGTATTGAGCACTGAGTCCCCTATTCACAGAGCCATTTAAGGACGTAAAATGATGAGGAGGGCAGTATGGGGCACATTTTACGCCTGTCAGGAATCAGTAGATAGATAACTAGCACCTGTGAGAAATCCAGTTTGGAGAGTTCCAGGGCAGCTAGAATGTAATGAGCAAAAATTCTAACAATTAGGGTCTTTTGACTCTGGTGCTCTGGGGCTTCTTTGTAACAATTCACTCTGAGGGTAGTGAAAAAGAGAAGTCCGCTTACTTAGGGACCTACTTTGGATGGGAGACTCAGAACTCAGGAATGCAACAAACACTTGATAAATAGATGCTCATTCAGTCCTTTATCTTTTAAAAAGGAAAAGCACATTATTAATCATAAAGCTAAATACTGTGTACAAACAAACGTATATTTACAGTATAACAGATAACAATCCCTATGGGGTTAATAACTAAAATGCCTCATAATCTCAGGGGAGCTGTCAACATACATCCCAAATATCTAGTAATTTCTTCAATGTATCCTGGTGCGCCTATGCCGTAGGCATACCAGCCAACCCTAAGTTCCAAAAACACAATAGACTTTTGAGTAAGTTTACTATTTATTTCAACATAAACTCTAAATGTAAACTTACTACAAAAGTGTAAATTGCATGTTTCTATGGCAAGAGTAATGCAATTGGCTTACTCTTGGGTGAGTGGATGACGTCTAATCCTAAACCCCTCTCTGACCCTCCTAAAAACCCATCTTACGTCTCCCGAATCTCATCCCCTTTGCTGTAAATTGGCCCCGTTTTCGACCTACTCCCTTCAGTCTCACCCACATTTACTACTTACTAGTTACTGAGATGGGTGGCAGACTCTGGACTTTGATGCTACAGTGGCCAGGGTCCAATGTTGATGATGGCACGTGCCTCACAAATGGCTGCACCCAAGAGCCATTATAGGGTACTTGTTTGAGTAGTGGGTGGAGGACTGTGCCTTCTTAGTGAGTATCTCATAAATGGAATGATTTCCAAAATTCATTGGTTGATTTCAAAAGCACTGTGTTTATTCATTTTTCACACATAGAGCAAAAAGACAGCCGACACGTGTTGCGTCTGTTTGGCCAAACGGCCGGGGGCTTTTTCAAGGTAGAGGGTCGTGGCTGGTAATCCATTTCCATAATGAAGAAATAAAGTGGTCTCTGCGGTCCCACGAACAAAGTCTTAGGGCGAAACACGTGTCGGCTGTCTTTTTGCTCTATGTGTGAAAAATGAATAAACACAGTGCGTTTGAAACCAACCAATGAATTTTGGAAATTATTCCATTTACGAGATACTCACTGAGAAGGCACAGTCCTCCACCCACTACTTCCACATTTACTACTAAACTGAAAAATATAAATATCTGGCGACTCCTCACTTGGGGCTTAGAGCCCCGCACGCAAATTTATAGGTAATGCGGAAGGGTAAATCTCTGAACGTAGTTTGTGAATTGCAATTTGTAATACTTTCATAAAGTGCAGTTTGTTAATCAGACCCTTACACTTTAGTGAAAAAGATGTGGAACATTTCTTTGTGATTGCTAAATACAATGATAAGGCCTACATAGGCCATAATCAATTTATTTGATATACTATTTGCAACAGACTACCTTTTCCAGATACTATCTTACTCAGAATTCCTTGCCCAGTCTGCAAATATGTGTATGGGAAACAAACTTTACATCGCGGTCATTACACCTCGATGCCTCTACAACGCGGTCGTTACAATGACCGTGTTGTTAGAACTCAATGCCATTACTATGCAAGTCATTACATCGACTTGCAGTAGATGGTGCTCTAACATGAGGAATAGTATAATTTACTATTCCAACACCTTCCCTACTGTTGCGTAGGCTGGAGTTGGAATAGTAAATTATACATTTCTAATGTTACAGTGCCATCTACTGCAAGTCGCTGTAATGACTTGCGTAGTAATGGCATCATGTTGTAACAGCGCGGTTGTTGTAACAACCGCGTTGTTACCTACAGCGTAGAAAAAGCATGCGTTGTAACGTGCTATATTCGTGTGTACTCTTGTGTTCATGTGTTACCAGTGCAGGCCATCTTACCCATGCTGCACAGCAACATGCCTTATTTTAAAAGACAGATGGTGGCAGTTTCACTAAAAACAGCTTACCATTGGTGAGATTTCATTCTGGTGTGCCACACAAACAGAAGTAATTGAAAAAAAATTTTGGGCTGTTTAAGCGGATCAGAACCCACTTCGTTACATGAGGCATAAATGGTTTTACTTCTGCATAATTGTATGCCCCCACCATGTGTATTTAAGCAGTACTTGACCCTACACATGGATGAATGAACAATGCGTGGTTTGCCTTAAGTTTGTGCATGCCTACAAATTCATGAGTATCTGGGTTTTCACAAACTCCCCTCTCACCCCCTCTCACCCTGGAAACAAGGATCACCCATAAACTCTGTGGGGTTTCTCAATGGGGAAAATGTTTTGTGCATGGACAAAAAACGAAAATGAAACAAATTAGCATTTGCCCAATGTTGTGTTTTACCTTGAGTATAACTTTGCATTAGTGAAATATCAGATGCCACATGATGCTCCCAGTAGTATGTATGCCTGTTAAGTTGTGAATGGCACAGCTGGTGAGGTATACTACCGGGAATGTTTGTGACTGAAAAATTATGAACATTTCCACCTGTCAGTAGGAAAATGCCCACAGGCATTAATGTATCACTTTTCCTGGACTCCAGGCCTGTATGAAAGGTTTCAGCATGGATTATGTTAACATGGCTTTATGTGACAGGGATGGTTTTCCTGCTTTGGCTCTCACTCTGCCAAAGCATCTTGGGAAGCCTAGAAACAAGGAAAGGAAACAGGACCACGTAGGGATAGAAATGCAAGAAATACCAAACAATGACATAGCAATAGAAGAGTTGAGGATCGGGGGCGAATGGAAGACATACGTGACAGCCATAAAAACAGAAGATGGACTCCTGGGATTTAAGAAGGAAGATGCAGAGACCTTTGCTGGAACACCAAAGCATCAATGTCAAAAGCAGCTAAACCAGGAGCTGTTAATACTCCTAACACACCTGTGGAGAATCCCGCAACCAGCATAAGGTTGACAATGAGAGGAAGGACAGAGAATCAGATGAAGTGAGACAAGTTTATTGATTGATGAATAAAAAATGCTGCAACACACAAAATACAGAGAATAAAATCACATGCAGTGCTGTGAGTGTTAATTTTGTCAATTTCATTGTTCAGGGGACATCATAATATTCCCAAGAATTGTTAAAACATTTACAGTGTGCAAATAACAGTATTAAAAAGACATTAGAAGTTTTGTGCATGGTAATTTTGGCAAGTTCATTGACATGGAAGGATCAGAGTTGCTCTCCTTGAATCTGGCAAGTGCTTAAGCTAGAGAGTTAAAATGTTTCAGGGTACTGTAGCGTCTTCCCCAGCCTTGGAGCATGCAGGTAGATTATGCCACACACTGGAACTACAGTTAACCATATCTTTATTGTCCAAAATCCATTCATGCTCTGCTCATTACGTCATACTTTTTTGAACCACATCCTAACACCTCCCCCGCATTTCACGTAGTTCCTGTTAAGGGTCTGCCCAGAACTACAAGAGTCCTAGTGCATATGGCATCAATAAACTACAGGTACTTCACAACCTTTACATATACAGTTAAAATAATTACAATGTGCAAATAACAATATTAAATAGTCACCCAATGATTTGTGCATGGTAATTTTCAAAAGTTCATTGTCCCGAAGCATTTCAGACCCTTTGTTGGAGTTGTGTGTGCCTAAGCTAGAGAGTTCAACAGTTTCTCAACCTGGGCCATGTATTTAACAAACCTCTAGCTCAGTTGGCCGTGGAGCCCTATTAGGCAAGCTCGTAGTGATTGGTGGCAAGATTGTATTTTCACAGATGAATTTAGTTTTTATTTTCATAGATAAAAAGCTTAGTTTGAGGGATATGTGATGGGTTAAATCTAAAAACAGACAGTGCAAAGAACAGGTAGGACTGATTTGCCTTGATAGCCTCATAGTTGGCAGCTTCTTTCTTTAGTTTGAAGTGCCCATGGTGATGCATTAGCCGTAGTTGGCAAAATGCCAAAGCGATATTACTGGAGTTTCATCTTCATCTTTAACAATAATGGCTGTTCTAGATGCTATATCTCCTAGGTGCTATATGAATTCAAGAAAATATGAATGCATGTTAGCAATTAATGCATGTCTCTTTATCCGCTACTAATCTCTTGAATAGGTTATGACTTAATGGGAGAGTCCATGCCTCTTCTAAGTTAATATTTTTTCAAATTAAAGGCCTCATTTAGAGCTTGTCAGATGGTTTACTCCGTCATATCAGTGACGGATATCCCATCATCCAAAATATAAATCCCATTGTATCCTATGGGATTTGTATTTTGACGGCTGGGATATCCGTCACCGCTGTGACGGAGTAACCCATCCACCAAGATCTAAATCAGTCCCTTAGTGTTCAAGAGGTACAGCCATGATTAATTTCATTCATTCAAGTCATTATTTATTATTATTATCAGAACTTGTATTGCGCAACAAATCACCCCCAGAGGGATCTCTCGGCGCCTTGGCTGCACACTACCAGTAACTTATGACAATATGACCGTTAGAACATCCATGTTTTAAGCTGCTTCTTAAACTGCACCAACGTTGTGCAAGCTCGGATCTCATCCGGTAGTCTGTTCCAGTGGAAGGGAGCAAGGTGAGAGAAAGCACGCCCAACCATTTTAATTTTACTGATTCTACAGGGGCAGAGCAGTTTCCGATTACTCGATCTAAGTTGGCGTACAGGAACATAGGGAATTAACTTCTTCCTTAGGTATGCCGAGCCTGTTCCTTGCAGTGCTTTAAACACCAAGGTCAAGAGCTTAAACACTGCTCTTTTCCTGATGGGTAACCAGTGCAATTTTTGCAGAAGAGGTAGTGACGGGGTACGAACCGGTTTGTTGAGAGTCAGCCATGCTGCTGTGTTTTGCACAACTTGCAGCCTAGATGATAGATCCTCCTTCAATCCTACTAGTAGTATGTTACCATAATCTAGTCTACTAACTAGCAGTGCCTGTATTAAGGTCTTTCTGGCCTCAAGGGGGATCCACAGAAAGATCTTCCTCAACATCTGCATTATTCCAGAGCATGTACCCGAGAGTGTCTTCACATGATCCTCCAGAGAAAGTTTATTATCAATCATGATTCCCAGGTACCTTGCCTGCTTTGTTGGACTGGGTGCCTCTCCAAGTTCCACAGGCCACCAGTCCGCCGATCATAGTTCCTCAACCTTCCCAAACAGGAGAATCTCCGTTTTATTGGAGTTTAGCTGAAGGAAATTGTTGCTCATCCATGTGGCTATTTTCAACATACAGGACTCAAACTTAGCTCTGGTTGTCGCGGGATCCAACTCGATGGGGATTATCACCTGAGTGTCGTCCGCTTACGAGATCGGCTCAAAACCGCAGGATCTAATAATGGCAGCCAGAGGAGCCACATGGATGTTGAACAAGATGGACCCCTGGAGAACCCCCTTGTCCAGTGCCGTGGTCTATGACACTAATAAGTCCAATTGGGCACATTGTGTTCTTTTATTCAAAAAGCTTTGTACCCAGGCCAAGGCCATACCTCCGGCACCAATCTCTCGCAGTCTGTCCAGCAGGATGCTATGAGAGATGGTGTCAAAGGCCGCCGACAGGTCCAGGAGCACTAACATTGTTGGAATCCCCCTATCCAATGACATCCTTATAGTATCTGGGGCTTCAGCCAAGGCCGCTTCGGTGCTATGCCCTGCTCAGAAGCCCGATTGGGAGGGGTCCAACAAATGATACTGCTCCAAATAACCTGTGAGTTGTTGATTAATCAAGGTCTCCATGACCTTAGAGCAGTATGTAAGGAGGGAAATCGGCCTATAATTTTGCATGTCTGCCGGGTCTGCCAACGCCTTTTCAGCAGAGGTTTGATGTGCGCTTTCTTCCATTTCCTTGGAAATGTAGCCGTGGCCAAAGAAATGTTACAGACCTCTGAGAGCGCGGCGGATAAGGCTAGTTCTGACATGATGAACGGCAAAGCCGGGTCAATCGGCAAGCCAGATTTCGTCGCCACAAGTGCCGACTCCACTTGCTCAGTGGTTATAGTTACAAAAGAGTCGAGCCTAGGTAGTGAAGTAACCCACCCAGAGGAGACTATCCCCTTCGATACTTCTCCAGCCCCAAAGAGCTATAGATTTTATCGATCTTCTCCTTGAAATAGTTGGCTAGATTCTCACAAAGCCCTTGCGTAGGGGGAATAGAGGGACTGCTTACTTTGGGGTTTGTGAACTCCTTCAGTATCTTAAAAAGCTCCATAGAGGAGTTTTTTGCCTCCCGTATTCGCGTGCCCAAATGATCGCTTCTTGCTGTATTACAGCTTTTTAGATATGCTCCATGTGCCAATTTATAGGCCAGCTTATCCTCCGGCAGCTTAGTTTTCCTCCATTTTCTCTCGCTACCTCTACACTGTGCCTTTTCCTTTTTAAGGCAATCCAAGTACCAGGAGCAGCCCTCTCCTGAGCACTCACTACTCTGCGAGGGGCGATGCTATCTAAGGCATTGCTAATGGAGGCCTCCCATCTTTCTAGGGCCTTGTCACTTGCCTCCCCCTCTTCAAATGAGGGGGTTCTAAAAGCCAGACTAAACGCTGCCGGAGTGACTTTCCTCCAGGCCCTACGAAGAATATCCCTGCGTTGGAGCTGACTTCCTACCTCTGGCTTTCTAAAAGAAAATCTTAGTGCCATATGATCAGTCCATGTTAGCACCAGTGGAGATTCTGCTGATAAGTCATGGAAATTCGTAAAAATGGTGTCCAGGGTATGACCTGCGACATGTGTAGGTTCATGAATTCTTGAAGAGAGACCTAACAACTCCATGGCCGACAGTAAACAGACCGACTCTACATTGGAAAGGTCTATTAAATGATGGTTAAAATCCCCCCTCAGTAGAAAATAGTCGGATTGTAGGATATACGGGGCAAGGGTTTCCAATAATGATGTACAGAACAGTTTTTTGCTTTCTCCCGGGGGATGATAAACAACTGCCCCCATCCACCTAGCCCCCTTAAAGGACTCCAGTCGAAACACCTTTAGTTCAATGTAGGCGGTTGACACCGTGTCCACTGGTTTTATATAGTGTGGGGCGCGCGTAGCTATAGCCAGGCCCCCTCCCCTTTTGCCCATCCTATCTAATCTCGTGACTATATATTCCTCCGGAAAAGCGATTGCCAAAGCCGGTGTTGAGTGGTTTTGGAGCCAAGTCTCGGTAAGGAGACAGATATCTGGCTTCAAATCTTCCAACAGATCCCACATTTCAGCAGAGTGCTTAGGGATAGATCTCACATTAATACATAGACCCTGGAAGGGAGCTTCTTGTACTGCGTTCAGTTGATTGCTTTCCCCAATGGTTAACTCCTTTAATACCTGAATGTTAAGGGGCTGGGAATGCAGGGGGGCTAGAGTTTGCTGAATATGTGTCCCTGACCACCCGCATTGAGGGCAATTTCAACCTTGTACCCCCCTCTCAACTGAGATATGCCCATGACACACCCAGCCTAGAGTATTTACCCTGAGACCCAGCAGCAAGTCTTTTGAATAGCTTAAAAGAGACATCTTGTACCTGTTGAAATGGTAAGAGTTTCCTGGCAGCCGGCAGCGTCCAGGCGCGGACGGGCGCAGACAGGTTTGCCTCAGGCACGCCTTTGGTTCATCCGTGCACGCAGTGAATTTATGCACCCTGATCCAATAACTAGAGCGCTAACCGCTCAAAATGGCCCCCAGAGTCAGATTGCCCAGGGTCGCTAAGGCAACCTCTCTCCACTCAAACGGCCGTTCCTAACGCGACCGCAGTGAACCGGAGAGTTGCCAGGATTCAAGTAAATTCCCCCAAAGCAAGTTGCACAGATCACAAACGGTTAAAAACAGGTAAGAACAATGTTTTTTTTAAAACCAGGAGCACAACGATAGTGTCAACCGCCAAAGTGTGTGCTACACCGCCATTAATGATGTCTTTACAGATAAGCTGACCAAAGACTTGATTACGAGTCTGGCGGTCTGAGAACTGCCAGACTCGCGGGGCGCATCTGTGACTGTACAGCCACAGCCACACTGGCAATACAACTGCCCCATTACTAATTGGGCGGTCGGACCGCCCTGGGACCACTGGCATGGATCCACCATTCCCTGGAGGTGGCGTGGCAGTCAGAGGCTGCAATATACTTTGCGGGACTGCCGCAGTCCAGCCAAGCATATTACAAGTTTCCTCTCCGCTGACAGTCTCATGGAGGTTCCTCCTCCATGTATAACATGGCGGAAAGGAAACATATGGGGTCCAACAGGGCCCCCTGCACCTCCACCACATGTGAATGCACACATGGGGGCATACCATGTGCCCCCTCAGGGTACACAGCACATCAGTTCCTGCACAGCATGGACTTTCTAGTCCATGCTGTGCAGGAACCTTGTTGTGCGGTCCCATTGCAGTGCCTTTTTCAAAGGCACTGCCACCTTTGAAAGAGGCACCACCATGGGACTGCCACGCCACCCGCGGCGGGCAGAGACGAAGTCTCAGCAGTGCGGGCGTGGCAGTTCAATGCTATCCCTTCCAAGTAGGATCCCAGTCCTAGCATATAGAGTATCTACATAGAAGAACCAGAGTGGAAAAATGAAATAACTTAGGTAGCAGAGCTGAAGAAAAAAGCTATTTTCATTTTGAAATTTATTAGGTCATGTTAAGACGCATACTAACATTACTATTACTAGCCGGTCATAGAAATACCTCCTCAATGCAGATTTAGGGAGCATGTGATGAAAAACAGATAGCTCTACCACCGTTCCCTGAACTTTTATGTGAACAAGGAAAATCTGTAACACATCCAGGAAAGATGAAGCTTGCCTGGTATGCCATTAGGTACTGCAATAGGTTAATGAGGCCCCTTCAAAACCTCCGAATGTTTATTTGGCTTCTGTGGCAACTGTACTAAAAACTGAACTATTTTGCTCAGCCTGTCTTTCTCCAACTTTTTTGGGATGAAGAATCCTTGGAACTCCCATAGAGTAACTCCAGTCTGCCAACTTTACTTGCTAGAATAGTGCAGAATGAGGAGGTAATTGTACTCCACCACCTTCAAATGTTGTAACTTAAGTGACCACTGAACCATGTGATTTGATAAATCTTAAAATTCTCAAAATCAAAAGCTAAATGGGGCCCTTTTTGTTTAGAACCAGAACAGTTTTTATGGTACCTTAGGGAAAAC
Source organism: Triturus cristatus (assembly GCF_964204655.1). Classification (NCBI taxonomy): domain Eukaryota; kingdom Metazoa; phylum Chordata; class Amphibia; order Caudata; family Salamandridae; genus Triturus; species Triturus cristatus. Next base: position 594,557,056 of record NC_140593.1, read on the forward strand.
ATAGTCAGTAACCCTATAAAAGGTGTTAGTGCCCTCTACATTCTATGGTCTGGGATTATTATCCATTGCAGATCACACAACCTGTGCCATTTCTTAAAATAAAATATCAGATCCTTATCTACACTCTCCTTTCTGATTGTGAGGAGATGCAGTGTCAAAGGAGATATATTGTGTTATCAGGGCTACATAGATTATCTTCATAAGTGCTGTCACCGCTGTGTCTTTCAGAAGGCACCAGATAAAAAGTGAAGAGAGCATGGAGAATCATTTCTCAACCAACCTATTATTGACATTGGCCTTTCTACGAGTTTTCAAGCATTACCCAGAGCAGTGATTTTGAATCTTTAATCAAGCAGTCAAAGCCATTATTGCTTTGGGCCTATGATGGGCTATAGTACACCTCAATGGCCTTTGTTTGGTTCAACTGTCTTTTAACCATATAGGTGAACTATTGAGAATGCTTTTATTGGAAACTACTTGGGTCAGAGCATTGCTAGGATTTTCAGCACTCCAGTCAAAATAAAATGTTAGCTTCAAGAGCTCCTGCTGTACAATGTAAAACGTTCAGTTTTGGGCCCTTCTCTTGTAATTTGAGCTGTCACAGATGATAACCTAAGACCTTACCTCACCTTACCTTGCCTTCCAAACTAACTTTTACTTCTTGTCTACAGCTTTGGCCAACCTTCCTACTAAGGAATTTGTTTCTTGTGTAACCTCTTATTCGGTTTATTATTTTCTCCTGTACCAGCTTTACGTCTCTGCTTCGATGTACAGCGCTCTGATACCCTAGCGGGTCTTGTTCGCGGTATATAAAAGTTTTAAAATAAATAATATCAGGCCTACCTTAAGTCCTTTGCCTGCACTCTGATGACAATATTGTAACTGGAATTTTAGACCGTAAATGTTCCTTTTTTTCAACGGTCCTGTGGTGTATAATAACTGATCAGGACATAAAATGGTCTTTCACAGGTTCCACTGTTCTTGTACAGGGTAGTGATAATTTGGGGAACCTGTACTTAGCTAAGGCCTTAATATACCTGAAAGTTGACCTTATTGAGTTTGTCGATAATGACAGGAAGTTACACCTAGAATTTTCAGAGCTTTCATTTTGCAGGGATTCACCATCTTCATGCATTACAATTAGTATGCATATTCACAAAGGTATATTTACATGTGTAAATGTACCCATGTTTATGTCTACTACTGCACCTAGGTGTAAATCCACACTCTTGTACTTTTCACTATTTACGAGTGTAGATGTACACCTAAGTATAGACTTAAATGCCTCCACCCCTTCAGTTCAGAGGTGCTGACATCTAAACTTGTATTTATAAGTGTAAAATTACTGATAGTAACTTTACATACTCCAAGGCTTAGTATATTTACTATTGTTTTGTCACTTTTTGGGCAGTAGTCACTTAAGAAGTGTACTTTGCAATAGCAATGTGCTTACTCTTTTGAGGGGGGATGTTTGTAGTAGCCCGTCCATCCCTAAATGCCTCCCTACTTTTCCCTAAATTCCTTCTATTTTATAGTAGATAGTCCCCATTTTCAGATCACATCCTCAGTCCTTCCCACATTTACTACTAAAGTAATAAACTTACAAGTGTGGAGATCTCCCCATAGCAAAGATAAGAGAGGTGGAGGTGGATAGTTTTACTCGGACGTCTGTGAGTTGCATTTTGTTGTGAACATTACTGTAGTACTACTTTACACACTGCAAAATGTGGTTTGTGACTTGGGCTCAGAGTGTTTATGCGTTGTTGCTGCTTATGTAATTGAATTAAAGCAAACACTGTTTTCACTATAGTAAACCAGGCACCATCTCATTTCATATTATTAGTATGTATGAATAATAAGTGGCAAAGATGCATTTTCTCCACTGCTGCTGGACAGACTCCAGAATCTTGGCATTTTCAACCAAGCACTAGCACTCCTGTCCTCATCTCTAATGGAAAGATCTCAAAGGGTGAAATTACAGCACTTCCACTCTGAATCCTTTGTTTTACTCTGTGGAGTTCCGCAGGGCTCATCGCTGAGCTCCACACTTTTCAATCTTTATGTGGCACCCCTAGCGGCAGTGATTCACTCCTTTAGGCTAGAGGTAGTGTCATATGCAGATGACATGTGGATCATGGTGTCAACCCCTAAGGGTTTGGCATCACCATCAGAGAATATTCTCGGTTGCATGACTAAAGCGCCAGAGTGGATGTCATGTAACTTCCTGAAGCTGAATGGGGACAAGACTGAAGTTATGATTTTTGGATCAGGGACATCAAGCTGGAACAGCAATTGCTGGCCCCAGTCCTTAGGATCTTGTCCTACTCCGGGCAGGAAGGCCAAGAATCTTGGAGTACTGTTGGACACTGAACTTGACCTTAATGTCCAAACAAACCATACCATCTTCACTTGCTCCTGGATTATAAGGATGCTTAATAAAATCTTTCCCCTCATCCAACGGCCGGCATGCAAACAGTTAGCTCTTGCCCTAATAATGTCCAGACTGGACAACTGTAACTCGCTGTACCTGGACTCAAACAAGAACATGCAATATAAACTCCAGGTGGTGCAGAATGCACTGGCGAGATTTGTCCTGGACATTCCTAAAAAACAGTCCGCGGGGAAGGGATTAGAAACCCTGCATTGGCTCCCCATCAATAAACGCATTAGTTTCAAATTACTCTGTATAGTACACAAGGCACTTTATCTCCCTTACCCTACAAGATTAAAAACCATGTAGTGGGCGATATGGCATTCTCTGTGGCCGCAAGCAAACTCTGGAATTCTCTTCCTTTTACCTTAAGGGCCATCCCTCTTCTACTGCCGTTCAGGAAGGCTCTTAAGACATGGCTATTCTCCGGCTAATTCCTCGGCTGGATAGGAGGAAATGGTGTATTAATGGTCCTCTCCCGGACGCTAGTCTTTAGCGCCTTGATGCCTTCGGGTGAATGCTGCGCTCTATACATTTCAAATTAAATCAAATCAAAATTGTTAAACGTGAATGAGGATTTGTGGTGCAAAACCAATTTCTTTATTACCTGATTAAGCTAAGAAAGAGTAAAAATCAGTTCGCTCTAATTTTTCAAAATATTTTTTGTTTTCTACCTTTAAAATCACAAGGACACATGCGAAATGATTGATAGAAAATCATGTTTCATTTATGTTTATTATTAGTGCCACAATCAATTTCATGTTCTTATTTTTGCCCTAGTGTCAAAACGTTTCTGTAATATGAATGGGGGTATTACTTGTTTGCTCCACTTGGAATGCAGAAAAGACCTATAGTGAAAATGTCTTCACCCTTTTTTGTTCTTTTACAAAGTTTCCACATTACAGTACTTGAATTTCAATACCTAAAACACAAGTGCTAACCGAGTCATAAATACTACAATGAGTGAATATGTGTCAGGTTGTGTAATGAGTAAACTAATCCCATTATGACTGTCCATATATTGTTTGATATTGAGCCAGGGTCCTATCATAAAAAGTGAACATTGAAAGGGCAAATTTTAGATACAAACGTGCCTACAGATTGTGTCAATTTAAGACAGATCTCTGCCACAGGTTTGGACTGACGTCTGTCAAAACCACTCGAGGAGCTCCTGCATGGTATTTTAACATCATAGCCAGTAGTAAATGGTTGTTTATCACTGACACATTATAGGAATGAGCTAGTTTTTGAGTGGAAAGGTAGCAACTTTGTAAAGTACACTTCAGAAATCAGCACAATGTCATAGCTCAAAGTGAAATAACAACAGAATAAAAACGTAAACTGGAACAAAACAACAAAATAGACGAAAGAGAATGCAACACAGCAGCCACAGTAGAATACATCAATAACACAGTAAAAAAAATGCAACACAAACACACAGCAGCACGTAGACAACACCAAGGATCACTACCACTACCACATTCTGCACACAAATATGCAATACGTTTCTGGACCCATATTACCACCTTCAAAAACCTGCCTTTTTATTATGTTTGTAAAAGTTTTCACCAAACACTGCCTTACCATCAAGGACATGAAATGGTGTCAATCAGAAATATTTTTGAATAGGCCGCTGGCACCATGGATAGTGGTAAATGGTTGCTTGTCGTGACATTTTAAAGGCTTGTGCGATTATCGGTTGACACTGTAGTAGCATAACTGGGGTGCACACAACAAAACAATTAAAACTGAATGCAACATAATGATCAAGGTACAACACAAAAAGATCACACTGTAGTAATGCAGCTTAAAGGCACAGCAGCTCAAAAATCAACCGAACAAATCACCACCACAACAAACACCGCACAACAAATATGCACCAACATTCTTTTTACACATTACCACCCAGTAGCGTAACATAGGCACCCACAGCCCCTGTGGTGTGTGGGGGGCGAGCTGCAAGGGACCCCCTCAGCAAAGTACCCTGGTCTGAGAGCTCCTGGCAGAGTCTGGAGAGGGTGGCCAATCCAGGTACCTGGCAAGGGGGGGCGGCTCAAGTTTCATCACACCACTGTTACCACCCCCAGAAACCTCATTTCAGTAAGGCATTTACACAAAACTGCGTCAACTTACCACCAGGGACATGAAGCTTCCAGCCTGTTATAAAGTGTAAAATGCGACAACGACCCCGGGCTAGGGTCACTTTTAGTCATTACATAAAGACATTAAAAAAGTGCCCAAGTGATCCTAATGAAGATGTAGAACTGCACATCTCACCTTCGGGGATTGACTGCCACAATCAAAAACAAAAAGTTTATACTCATTAAAATGTTCCATAAGCTCTGTGCATGCATAAACGGCCATCCCAAAAGGGATATTAGAGCAAAATTATGTTTAGCAGATTATATATAATGTGCTGATTTACGAAAATCGCAGGTATGAAAGACACCTCCAGGATCTGTCCTCAGCATCTTCACAAGGCTTATCTTCAACTCCCCAAAGCACCTTTCATGTTGGAATTGCAATCTAATTAGTTATCAGCCATCGTATCAGTGTGTCTTTACAGCAGGACACATTTCAGAGGCACAATGCCTTCAAAGTGGGAGCAAACAGCTACAAAAAAGTAAGGAAAACAGAACAGCACATTCTGATTGAGTGATGTGTAGTAATACTACTACTGTTTTGTAAGGCTATCTTTGTTACCTTAGATTTTATACTGAACATCCACTGGCAGTACCAGCTTCTCTGCACTACCACCCCAGTGTGCCTTATGCTGCACCGTACCTCATACCTATTGACCAACAGATCACTCTTCATATGCTGCTGGCAAAGTGTCAGGATGACTTGATCATCCTCTGCTGTGATATGAAGGGCATGTTGAGGTCTCAAAAATACTATTCTGTAATTTTGACATTTTGGGGGAAATTCATTAAATCTCCACACAACGCAATGCAGCCTCCCGCGAGGCTGCACTGCATTGCGCGACAGGGGAGCAGCAGAATGCCATATGTTCAAAGATATGGGTCTCTCCTCCCCTTTCCCATGCGCCGGTGTTGATTACAGCTGCTGTCTGCCACGCACCACCTTAGCGCCATAGCGCTAGGGTGTGTGTGTGTGTGTCTTGCATAGGTTGTGTACAGGAAGGGTAGTGCCCTTCCTGTACAAAATACTATGCCTAGACACAAGGGAAAGCTTTTCCCACTTTGTATGCATGCTACACAGTGCAGCACGCAAACAAAAGCATTTCTCCTTCCTTGCGCCTAGTTTAAAAGGACGCAGTTTTCTCACTCTAATCCCAATCTACTGTATTTAGTAAATTGGGTTTATGGTGAGAAACCTTGGGTGGTTGCATAGGAATGCCCTATCACCACCCTTGGCACGCCCCCATGGCGCAAAGTAATGTGAAGCAGCGCTATACGATGCTTAGCATTACCTTTACGTTATTTCCAGCGCTAAACAAGTTTAGCACTGGAAAGTACATTAGGAAAAAAAGATTTTGCGCCGTTTTGCATTACTTTTGTGATGCAAACACGACGCAAAATCTTAGTAAATCCCCCCTAGATCCTTTATTACTTTATCCTATCATTTACATCCACAAGAATATTTCGGAAACGTAGACTGCTTGCTTGAATCATTAAATCCAAAATACCATATGTCATATGTTCCACAAGCTGTATACTGCAGTAAAAGGCTTGTCTAACAATGTACTTCACAAATGTAATAGTGTTAAAAAAGAGCCCATATCCAGTGAATATCGAATGCAGTTTCATCAGACCGATAGTTATTCCCAGCACGGACTCATTGAATTATAATGCACGCACATCATCCACAGCTATACATCACACTGAGAGCGTCCTATTCACGAACTGCCTTTGTGGTAGGTGGATAGTACTACACTAGTACCACTCACATACTACAAAATTCACAAACCTACATGCGGAGACCTCTGCTTTGCCTATTTCTTTATGCAATAGTTTCTGCCCCCTTTGCCGAGGTCTCTGCACATGTTGGTATACATTTTAGTAATAAATGTGGGGGGAGCTGGTGGAGTAGCTGGAAAAATGGGGAATGCTCACTACTAAGGAGCCAATTCCGATCCGGGCCGGAAAGGCACCGAACGCGATCCGGCCGGAAAAAATACGAGCCGTGCGCGTGTTTTGAGGCTGACTCGTACAGCTGTACGAGCGAGCAAGTACGATGCGAGCTACGTGAGATTCACCGACCGAGTCGTTTCTGGGTCCGAACCGCTCCGTACATCTCGGTCGGAAGCTAACCGTGGCATGCAATGGATGCGATTTACAACCGAGCCAGTACGATGCACGCGTCGGACAGCCTGTGCGAGCCGGAGTGTCCGGCTCGCAAAAGCTCCCGGAGTCGGACTTCGGGGGTCCGCGTCGGACCCCTAATACCCGCAGCCCTACGACTCGGACACAGGGGAAGACCTATGGTTCTCCCCAACACAGGTATGTACGGTGCGGATGGCACCGATGCGTACCCACTGTAGGGGGCGCACTTGTTCGAGACGTACCCATTCAGTCAATGGGAGCGCATGTACGCGTTGTACAACTGGCTCCCATTGACTTCTATGGGAGTCCGACCGAACCGAGTCCGACAGCATACGTGCGCATCGTACTCACTCGGTCAGACTGTAGGGGCCCGGCTCGGTCGGAAAAAACTCCGGATCCGACTCGGTCGGAGTGCTTTCCGACCCGGATCGGAATCGGCCCCTAAATGGGTGCAGAATAGGGAGGAGTAAGGAAGGGCTTACCGAGAGGTAAGGAGGTGTTTGGGAGTGACATGTAACAACAAACACTAACCCACAAAAGGGTAAGCCCATTGTAATGCACAAACTGCACTTCTAAAGTTTTACAGCCAAATACACCCAAAACACTCATAACTTTACTCCATCCCAACCATGGAGTAAGTCCACCACCTCACATGGCCTCTCACGGCTACTGCAACACACTTCCATAGAAAACAATGGAGGTAGGGACTGTGATGCCACTGATCTTCTACAATCTCAGATTGAAGGGGTTCTTCCCATCGACCTTTCACTCTTTCCAGTCTTAGAGTGCTTTCTCATGCCAGTGTGGCATAGACATCAGAAATCATCACATCAGAAATCATCCCATCAGAACCCTGAGCTTTGATAGTGATTGCAATGCCTTGAATTTTGCAGTGTGCGCGAGTGGTTGAGTAAGCCTCTAGATATAATCAAATTGCACGCATAAAGTAAAGAAACACGTATGCATTAGATAGTCCATGGACCTTAAAAGCATCAAGACTGATGAACATCCTCTCTGGAAACTGGTCACCAAAAGTTTATTGATTTAATTTTTCTGCAGTTTACGGAAGGCGATCTCAGAGGTCAGTCTAGACCTGATAGTATAGCCATTCTCTGCTCAGCAACACCATCCATAGCTCCATTCATTTCAACCTGCCACCCTTAGATTTTTTTCTTTCTTTTTTTAAAGAATTTTATTGAGTTTTTCCCAACCAGTGTACCAATAAACCAATATAACATACAATAGCATCTTGTCAGGAGAAACCGGTTCTTCAACATTTTCTCCCTAACTCCCCCACCCACCACCCTCTCTACCCCCACCCCCCCTGTCAGTGTGCCCGCGTCAACCCCCCTGCAGCTTTAGGCATTTAGAACCCCGTGTTCCGAGAAAGCCTAACTAAAATCAATAGAAAATACACTATCATTGTTCTCAAAGGACAGGAGGCTCCATGTTGCCACCCATATGTGCTCTATGCTTCCACCTTGACTATTCGACAATTCTCAATATGTTGTGCAGACGCTGATTCCTCACTGAGTGTACTTAAGTGGCCTCATCCTGAACAGTCTCCCCAGTAGTCCCAGAGGGCCCCACCCTAGGCTCCACACTCTGGTCCATGTCTACAGGAGCCCTGTCCCCCTCGTCCAGCTCCTCCGGAGAAGGAAGCCCCTCTACTAAAGCTCCCCACGCCCTTGCAGCGTCCAGCGCCTTGTCATTAGAGGCACGCCTGGCCAGTTGTAGACGAAGCGTCCCTTCACTCCCTGCCCAGGACAAGAAACTCGCCTTCCACCTCCGAAAGCTAGGTCCAGCCCTTGCCTTCCAATGCATGGTGAGCTCCCTCTTCGCAATTATCAGACCCAAATCATACAATTTGCTCGTAATTTTAGTACTGGGGGTGTGCGGAAACCAAAGCAAAAGGCAAGTCCCCATCTCCACTTCCAGCTCGCACTCAGTCACTTGATTCAAACACGCCACCACATCTGCCCAATAAGAGCCTAATCCCAGGCAGGACCAAAACATATGACCAAAATCAGCACCTTCTGCATTGCACCGGGGACACGGCGATTGGGACCCTCCAAAATACTGTAAAATTTTAACCGGAGTTAAGTAAGCTCTGTGGAGAGTGTAAAATTGGACCAATTGAAACCTAGCGTTGCGCGTGCCCTTCCAGGCCCACCGCAACAACTGCGGCCACGTCGTCTCAGGAATGGGCCTACCAAGATCTCCCTCCCATTTACCCCGCAAGGTATCCAGGGGTGGAAGCCTCACCGTGGACAGCCGCCTATATAGACAGGTGATTGCCTTGAATGTACCCGCCGCCATAGTGACGTATTGACACCCCAATGAAGTTCGGGGTTCCGACAGTCCCATCTTCCATTGTTTCTGAATCCCTGACACCAAGGCGGCGTGTAAAAGATAATCCCCCTTCGGCAGATCGAAAGCCCTCTGAAAATCCTGGAATGGCAACAAGACACCATCCCTGTATAAGTCCCCAATCATGTGGACCCCACACTCTTCCCAGCCAGCCAACGCCGACCAATCCCCGCCATGAGGGAGGGCCGTGCACATGCCCAAAGGAATTTCCGGGGCATATGGGACCACGAAGCCTGCCCGTTTCTGACTGCGAGTCCAGCATAGCCGGAGTGTGCGCTCCTCGAGGGTGAGCTGGTCCAGCCTGATTTTTTGCCGAAGCACAATGAATGACAACACGTGTCGAGGGATGACCCTACCCTGGGGACCATCAGGGCCTCTAAACTCACGCGACACGGCCTGTGTAAGCCATTGCAGCTGCGCCGCCAAGTTGTACCACTCAAAATCTGGGGCCGCCAGCCCCCCCTCCTCCCTCGGCCTCATCAGAGTGGCCAGTGCCACCCGCCGTCTGCCAGATCCCCAAATAAACCCTGTCATCAGTGCCCGAAGCGTCTTAAAAAAGGAGTCCGGGAAACATATCGGCAAGGTACGGAAGAAGTAGAGCAACCGTGGCAGCGCTACCATCTTCAGCAGCGCTACACGCCCAGCTACCGAAAGAGGGAGAGTGCGCCAGAACGCCATACTACCCTTGCCCCCTCAGCGCGCCACCCACATTCCCCTCAAAAAGGTCAGTGGGAGCGTGAAATATGCGGACGCCCAGATACGGTAAGCAGGCAGGTTCCCACCTCAGGTCTTCAAGCGCCAAGGGCATCTGAACTTCAGGGGACAAAGGAAACAGGCAGGTCTTAGTCCAATTCACCTGCAACCCCAACAAGTGGCCAAACTCCCGGAACAGGGCTCTGGTGCCCCGTAGGGAATCCCCCGCATCAGCCAGATACAACAGGAGGTCATCCGCGTACAGGGATATGTGATGGAGCTCCCCGCGCAGCGGAACACCCTCATAGAAACGCCCCTGTCGGGCATGCGCCGCAAGAGGTTCAATTGCCAGCGCAAACAAAAGTGGGGATAGAGAACAACCCTGGCGAGTGCCTCTCTTCACCTGGCAAGCCGCTGAGATAGTGCGTCCCGTGCGAACCCTAGCTGTGGCGGAGCTATATAACAAGCTGGTCCAACGCACAAAATGATCACCCAGGCCAAACCCCTTCAACACCCGGAACAGATACGGCCACTCCACACTGTCGAATGCCTTTTCGATGTCCACCGACAGCACCACGGCCTCCGACGAACCTACCCCTCCTTCCCCCAGGATCTGCACCAACCGCCGAATGCACGTCGCAGTATTCCTAGTGGGAATGAAACCCGATTGATCCGGGTGTACTAGGGTGCTCATGTGACCCAAGAGTCGCGTGGCCAAGATCTTACTGAGGATCTTATAGTCAACCGAGAGCATGGAAAGCGGCCGGTATGCCGTCCTGGAGGTGGGGACCCCACCCTTCTTCAGCAGCGGCACTATGATCGCTTCTCTCATAGTGAGCGGCAGCCTACCCAGGTCCCACGCCTCTCTGTACACCGACTGCAAACGCGGTGCCAGAATGTCCAAATACGCTGAATAGAACTCCACCGGGAGTCCATCAGCCCCTGGAGTCTTTCTCCGGGCCATGTGTTTAACCGCTGCCCTGATTTCTCCCAGGGAGATAGCTGCCCCCAATGTAGTGCCCTGTTCCGGGTCCGAGTGTGGCAACCCTGAAGCCTCTAAATAATCGTCCAGACCGTCGGGCAGGTCCCTCATCCTACTCTGGTGCAGCAGCGTGTAATAATCCAGGAATTGGTCATTGACCTCCTTTTGCGAATAGACCAGGCTCCCTGCTGGTGTAGACAGCGACACTATTGGGGATCCCCGGACAGCCGGATTAGCCAGCCAGGCCAGTAACGACCCTGCTTTGTCCCGTTCAGCGTGTGCCCGTACCATGTATTCTTTATAGTCATAGCAGCGAAGCCGCTCAGCCTGAGTGGCCACCGCCTCTTGCGCCGCCAACACCTCCTCCCGGGTGCCCCCATTCGTGTGGCCATCGAGTTCCACCTGGCGCAGCCGAGCCTCAGCCCGGTCAATGTCCTGCAGCAGCACCTTACACGTCCCAGTGACGGACGAGATGCAAATCCCTCTCACCACCGCTTTAAGCACGTCCCATTCATGAGCTCTGCTCGTCGCCGTCCCCGAGTTGTCTAAAAAGTAGTGCTCTACGCCCTCCCCTAGCTCTGCATTAAACACAGGATCTTCCAGCGTCACCGGATTCAAACGCCACGTCGGGATCAGTTGCTGCTGCTCCGACCAGAGTATCGTTATCAAACAGGGGTTGTGGTCCGAGAGTGTCTTTGCCAGATACTCGCTATGGCGCGTGAGTTCCAGGGCTCCCGGGGTACAGAAAAAGCCATCAAGCCGAACATGTAAGTAGAATGAATAGTCCCTGTCTAACGGATGTTGTACCCGCCTGGCATCCAGAAGGCCCCACGCTTCCTGCCAGTCCCTTCTCACCCTGGCCACTCTGCGTACCACCGACTGAGCCAGCGGGGGGTGAGAACGATCCAACTCCACATCAGTGACAGAATTAAAGTCCCCCCCGAGGAACACTGTACCAACTAGAAATGACGCCAGCCTCCCAGAAAGCCGCGCAAAGAATGCGGTGTGGTCGGAATTCGGGGCATAGACACTGCAGAATGTCACATCTCTGCCATCTAGACGGCCGAACACCAACACAAACCTCCCCTCCGGATCTACCAGCGTGTTCATGGGTTGGAAGGGAACCCCGGACCGCACCCAAATTAAAGTCCCTCTAGCAAATGCAGAAAAAGTAGTGTAAAATAACTCTCCCCTCCATCTCCTCTGCAACACCCGCCCCTCAGCCTGGTCAATGTGTGTCTCCTGCAAAAAGGCCACCTGGATCCCCCTGCAGACCAAATATGCATGCACTTTATAACGTTTTCTCATCGAATTCAGCCCTCGCACATTCCAAGTGACACATTTTAATTCAAGTCGGGTCGCCATATAGAAGGATACAACAGAACACAATCCAATGCAGCCTAGCGGGCACACTGACAACCCCCCCCCCCCTTGCAAAACATCCCCAACAAACCCCCCTCCCTCCCTTCCCCAGAACAGCCTCTAAACCATAGTTACCAATCCAAACACAGACCCAACGAAGGAAAATACCCTGGTAGCTACCAGAGTCTCACAGTAAATGTGAGGTAGAGGGGGTGACCCAGCACCAACACGAGCCGGACAGCGATCTCACCAGCCCAGCCTGTAGGTCGGGCCTCACATGTCGGATTCCCCTCCTCCCGGCAGTGTCCCGCGCCAAGCGACCCCCCCCCCCGGTTAGGATACCCCCCCAAAACCGCCCCCCGTCCGAGCCAGGAACCAGGCCCCCCACTATCTTCAGCAGAACCATACCCACTCCCCACTTTGCCACAAAGCAGCTACTAGCGCGCCTCCCCTTACTGTATACAGATTGAAGACAGGCATCGTCACTCGTCCAACAGGCCATCGGCAGTTCTTGGTGTGACCTCTGGTAGACGTCCAACGTCTTTCCCAGAACCCTCCGACCCCTCCGACCCCACCCCTTCGGACCCCCGCCGGGATCCTGAATCCGCCAGCGAGGCCGCAGTCGCCGCTCCAGAAATGATGGAAACCGCCTGTAGAGCCGCTTGCCTCTCCAGCTCCGTCTGAGAGGTCGACGGTGACTGTCCACTCGCCACAAGTTTCCTGTTTCGGCGGCCCGACAAGGTTTTGGCTGGGTCCCAACCTCCGGTTCCCGCTTTCCAGCGCTGCCCCCACCCGCGCGGTACTGCTCTAGCCAGTGCCATGCGTCGTCTGGCGCATCAAAGAAAGTAGCAGTCCCGTCCACCATCACCTTCAAACGTGCCGGAAAGAACAGAGCATATTGTATCCCCTCCGCACGAAGGGCCTTCTTAATTGTCATAAAGGAAAAGCAGCTCCGCTGGACCTCCTGGGAGTAATCAGGGTAAAGGGAGACTGAGGCATTGTCCACTCTGTATGGGCCAGATGTCCGGGCATTCCGCAGTATAAGGTCACGGTCCCTGAAATGCAGCAGGCGTGCGACCACCGGCCTAGGGGGACGGCCCAAAGCCGGCGGGCGGGTCGGCACTCGGTAGGCCCTCTCAAGGGTATAGAACTGCGATAATCCTTCTGGCGCCACCACCTCTCGCAGCCACTTTTCCAGGTAGTCGACCATGTTGTCCCCTTCAATTTTTTTGGGCAGGCCCACCACCCGCACGTTGTTGCGCCTGTTGTGCCCTTCTGCCTCTTCGGCCCTCTTCTCCAGCAGCTGCACTCTGCGCGACAAGTCACCCAATGATGCTTCCGTCACCTTCTGGGCATGTTCCAGTGTCTCAAGCTTGAGTTCCGTGCTTTTGACGCGGTCAACCAGTTTGCCATGATCAGCACACAATAGTCCAAGGCTCGTGGACACCTGGGCTATATCGTGGCGTAGTGCCTCCCTCGTGTCTGATATGGCCTTGAGGATTTGTTCCAGTTGCTGCTGCTGTAGCCCCGCCGCCAGGGTTCCAGCTGGGTCTTGATCCTGAGAGTCGAGTGGGTCCTCCACGTGATCAGTCTGTGCCACACCCGGAACGCGCCGCGGCCCTCCCGTGGCCTGACTGCAAGAGCAGTGATCCAACTCAAAGGGCGATGAGCCTCCCGCAGCGGTCTCCAGAAAGTAAGAAATGCACTCCAGTCGCCCCACTCAGCAGCCACAGCTCCAGTTGTCCTGCATCACCACAGAAGCATCCACCAGTCCATCAGGCACAGCTCAAGGGCAAAAGCATCGACCACTGCCAGTCAAGGGGGCACCACTCCACCAAATCCTCCCGCCAGGCCCACCTGGAAGGAGGCCACACCCTGCTTCGCCAGCAAGCTGTCCACCGCAACCACCCTCGTCGCAACCATGGCGAGGTATTCCCGGGTGCTTCCGCGATATCCCCAGCTACTATATCAGGCGCGCCGTGGTCTATTCATCAGGGTCGCCAGCCGCCTCCAAAAGGAGCCAACCACTCCAAGGCATCCGAGTCAGCGTGTTCTGCAGGGTAGCGGCTCAGCAGGGATGGGGGGGGATGACCAGCACCATGTCGCCATCGGAACTGTGGCTCCACCAGCACAGTCACACCGAGTTGCCCTCCACGAATAAGCCCCTCCAGAAAGCTCGGGCCACAGGACTTCAGGGCAGTGTACTTATGGGAGCGTGCTCGTCTGCTCCAGTCCTCCTGTGGGCAGGCTCTCTCCCACTCCGAAGCGCGGGAAGCGAAAGCGCGAAGGGGGGGTGTCCCACACTACAAAGTCCCCGCAGTGCCCGCACAGTACCTCCGCAGCCGCTCTTGCGGCGGGCCTCAGTCCGCCATCCTGACCGATCCTCAGGGCACCGATGTTAGGCCCAGCCCAGTGCCAGTCACCATCGGCGCAGCAGCCACACCTGCGCCTCCCCGGTCATCGCGGGTTCCGCCAGTGCCACCAGCCGTCCGCGGTCTTCTAAACACCGCCCGGGCCGACACAGCTCACCCTGCCCTCCTCCGAACCAGTGGACCGCAGCGCGGCCGGTGCTCCGCCTCAGCCAGGTCACCGCTCACTTCCGGTGGGCCTCAATTCACGCGAGGCCGGGGATGTCAGGCCCTCCGCAGGCCACAAGCAAGATGGCCGGGCCTCTCAAAGAGGATCAACAGCAGTCGCCGAACAGGGCGGCCCCTGGGTCCCGGCGTGAGGCTCAATCAGCAGGCAAACACCTCTCAGTCATGGGGGGCCCCCTCGGAGCCTTCAACACCGCCAGGGAAGTTTTTGAACAGGATAACTCACGAGGCCGACAGGAAGCTCATCAATTTTCCATCAACAAGCCTACAAATGTTGAGACCATTCACTGCAGTAGTAATCTGTTTAATCTTTTAAATTGCCCTCTTATCAGAGAAAATGAGTTGTCTGAGTGGAGAGCGCACTGTCCAGAAACTACTCAAATGGCCGCCTTGCTTCTGCCAAAGGATGTGGGAAGAGTTGAGAGCAGACAGGACCCACCTGGGAGGAGCGTGCTGAATTGCGCCACTCCCTGGGTTGGGCCAAGAGGAAGCTGTAGCATTCTCTCCTCCTTGAGCTCTTTGTCAAGGGATAGAATCCCCTGAGGAATGCAGACCGTGGACCAACGGACAGCAGGACCACTAACCGCAACAAAGTGTTGCATCTCGCTGAGATGATTTAGGTGTTGCCCCTATATCAAAATCTCCAATGAAACATTTCCTGAAAGGGAAATATGTACTTATTATCAATCCATAGCGTATCCTTTAATAACAATAAATACATATCTGTTTTAAAAAAAGAATGAATGGTTAAACGTAAAGGTACTTAGCTCAGCTACCATGAGCAGAAAAGAAAGAGAAGGAAGGACTATGAAGAGAATAATTTATATGGTTACTAGTTTTATGATTGGACAGTTTTGCATCATGTGTTTCTAGTCCTTTACTCACCACCCTGCTGGGTACTGTAGTTTGTTGTTTATTGGCTGTTTTGAGAAAAACAGTAAAGACAGTTTAGCATAATCTGAGCCTACGATTCTGACATAGAATTTAGAATCAGCCACTGATGAAGGGCCTGCGATGCCATCAATGGAATGTTGGAACTAAGGTGAATATAAAGTGAACGAGTTGTGTGGGGGAAGCAGTCTTTACCACGAAGCTGGAACCCAGCGTGCTTTTACCACGCAGGCTTCCCTACACAGGCAACACTACCACGCAGGTAAGTATTCATGGTTTTAAGAGTTTTTTTATATATACATATATATTAGGGAAAGGTTTTTTTTTTAGTGTTTAGGGTGGGTAAGAGTATATGGGTCTTTGGGTTGTAGGATTTTTTAGCGTTTAGGATGGGTTTGGGGTTTTGGATGGTTAAGTGAATTTTTAGGGTTTAGGGTGGGTATAATTTTTTGTGTGGCAAGGGAATTTTGTTGTTTTTAGGCTGGGTATGGTTTACTTTACTTTATTTCAGGCGAAGACCATGAAAGTAATACAACTAGAAAGTTAACAAAGCAGATACAATATCATCTGACAGCTGTGCAGATGCCATGCATATATTTTCTCAAAAGGGACCACAATAGCATAGGAACACGAAGACAAGTACTGACCATAGACAAAAACCTAATTGGTTCGTCATGCCTATTGTACTGATTATACATATCAATCTATAATATTATATATATGTGTTGAAAAAAACCAGAAGCTGTAAACTCTAAGAGAAAATAAATCTCTAAGCATGTGCATACTGCATTTTACACATAGGACATAAAAAGTTTGCTTTCCAATGTAAAACAGAGGCAGCATAAATACAAAAATACGGCTAAGGTTACTTGCTATACCCTGTCTTGAATGACATCCTAAAAAAGGTACAAGTGCTCCAGCTACATTATAGCAATAAAATCAGAAGTTCTAAAAACAATAAAGGCATGGTTTACAGGGGAATAAAACCCAAAAGAAAACACGATCACAATAAGGCTTGGCAACGGCTGTAGTGAAGATAAAAGGACCAGTTCTTTGACAAATTGGCCATATGCTTTCCAGATATTTAGCAATCGAAAAGATGATGACCGGTGACGTGTCCATGATACATAATCTTAACATTACCCTATATTGGATTACACCTAAGAAACAGCACAAGGCAACAATGCAACGCCTACACTACTTATACTACCTTGGACAAAAAAAAGAGGAGATGGCTGTCTGTTTCTTCAGCACTTCCACATGCAAGACATATTTTACTTCCTCCCTGACTTCTAATCCATTTGGCAGTAAAGGTAGCAAGAGGAAGTGTACCTAACCGGAACCTTATATTAAGAGCTTTTGTGAATGGGAGGTCGATATCATTCATATAATTTTCAAAGTACGAGGTCGGTTTGAATACTATAAAACAATCAGTCATTCAGCCCAAGCCTACCTGTTTGGAAATTGTAGCCTCCTCAAGCTCCCAATAAATGTCCTTCAGTTTCTTTGTTGCGGAGGATAGTTTAGGGGACAACCAATATTCGTGTAAGTTAAACATGGTTTTCTTTGATTCTTAACTCAATCATGATCATACAATGATACAGTCCAATAGAAAAAGGGGTTGTAATCCACAAATGGAGATATGTTTCACAATCTTAATACATGTTGTCATATCCAGAAGGAACACAGCCAACACATGTTTGTCAATCTTTGACTTTTTCAATTCTAAATAGGTGGTGGCGTGGTTGGTATAGTCCTAATTTTCAGTTTACAACCCGTCGCAATGATAGAATCACGTTCCAGAGAAATTGTTCTTCATAAGAATCTTGGGGCAATTTAAATGTCTTGAATGGTTACAGTAACACAGGAGCAATGTCCAAATCAGAAAAGGGATAAGAACACCATTAAAGTCCCTCAAATAAAAACCCAAGAACCAAGGAGCCATTATCACAGCCCAAAACATAATCAATACAGCCATTTATAAACAGCAGGAACAATTTTGGCGCGAGGACACATCCTTGCCTGAGTCCTTTTTCAACTTTAAAGGGATCAGACCCCACCCCATTTAACTTGTGCAAAGGTGTGGTGGTGGAGCCTAGAAAATACTTCGGGGAGGGGTCAGGGGACTCCGAAATCACCTAATGTGCTCCATAACTTATTCCTAGGCACCATATTGTATGTTGCCTTAAGGTCTACAAAGGCGACATAAAGGCTACCCCTTTTTATTACAACTTCTTTCCACTTAGAAATTTGATCAACCTGCTAATTTTGGAATGGAACCCAGCCTCTAATTGTCTTAAAATGTTATTGTTGGTGATCCAGTTAAGGAGCTGGTCGAATAAAAGCTTGCAGAGGATTTTTTGACTAGAATCAATGAGACCAATTGGGCAGAAGTTAGCTGGATCTGACTTTGGACCCTTCTTGTTTATAGGAATGAGTTCTGCCCTTTTCATGAGGTTGGTATCTCACCTCCAGATAAAATGTCATTAAAAACACATGGAAGGTAGCATGCCCAGATTACCAGTTAGGATTTAAAAATGTCAACCGGGATTCGATATAATCCGGGCGCCTTCCCTGCCTTCTGTGATCTGATGGCTACAGATACTTCAGCCTTTGTGAATGACTAACTAGCTTTACCAGTAACTGAATTAGAAGCTATATTCTTCCCAGGTATAGGGGTCTGCATGAGACCAGAATCATTAGGGTACTCAAGGGCTACTTGGGGGGCTACTATATCGAGATTTAAAATGGTTCACCCAGTCTTGTGAAAGAATGTGTGATTCTGGCTTCATCTTAGCTGTCTTTGCGCCTTGTACTATTATATGCTAGAATGCTACCTGGTCTCCTGAGTGGACTGCAAAGAAAATGTCACTTCAAATTGCTGTGTCCCATGTATATTTTTTATCTTTTTTAAGGCTAGAGTATAGTCTGCTCTGGCTGACTTTATGTCAGGGGAAACCCTCTTTTAAGGGCACTAAGCAGCTTACTCTTAGCTGAGTTAAAAGCCCTGTTGTACCATGTGGGATCTGCCTTCTGTGGGAGATTCTTACATGGGGAAAGAAACTCATTTTCAGTTGCTCAAACCATTTGCTATGCCCATCCATGATTATATTGTGAGCTACCTCTATGTTGGCTGTAAAGGACAAAATGGGAACTAGGTCATGGTATAATAAAGCTTGCTTGGACTCATTGTCCGCAATTCTGTGCCACTTAGTTCTCTTCCGATTATTGCTCACCGAAACGACAACTTGAGGCAGTTGATGGGTCTCACTCCTTCCTTCACAACTTCCATGAAGGGAGAGGCGAAGAGAAAATTGATCACTCCTTGTCTAGACAACACTTCCATATCTATATTATTTACCCAGAGTTGAATATCTAGTAAAATAATAAAGCTCTGGTAATTATTTTGTTTAAAAGTGGGACACATCTCTAAGTCAGATCTAGTTCTACTGGTTCAAGCCCTCAATAGACTGCTCATAAAGAGATCCAACATTTGCAGGGCAACCAAAGGAAATAACGTTAGGAATGGTCTCTTAATTTTGGGCATCCCCCAGTATTGATCTTCTTTTCCTGCAACTTTATTGTGAAGTGCAGATGGTTCAAAACATACATTGAAATCCCCACTCACGATCACAAATGCTTCTTCCCGTGGTAAGGTGGAGATATAAACCATTCAAAAGGTAGAGGACACAGGAGTCAGCTGATTTGGAGACATTCGTACAGTATACGTTAAAAAGAAGAATTTTGTTTATCAGGAAAAGAGATTTCTATGCTAAGCAAATCTGGACAGTTAATGGGAAGTTGACTAACTTGGTACCCTGATGAAATCTTAACCAGAAATAACATCCCCCCCAGAGGGTCTACCTGGTTTGGACTTACATGCTGGAACATGAAATGTTTGAAAGCCCTGTCTGTATGACAAAGAAATATCCCAAGTTTCTGGGAACATAATTAAATCAGCTGTTTCTATAAAATCCCCCAGTCCTCTTGAAGAAGCTTATTTCCCAGCCCGCAATGTTCCAGGAACTCATTGTTAAATTGTTCACGTGTGGGGCATGTGTTTCTGAGGGAGCACTATTTGTTGGACTCAGCCGACAGCTATCTCTCCCGCATGCTGTAATCATTCCTTGAAGAGCTAGAGCAAACCTCCCTCTGGACAAGCCTTCAATGAATTGCAATGGTCCTTGGGCTCTCAGGAGTTGCAACTAAGCTATAGTTTCCCCCGATTGCACCCTTCAACACACAAACTGATGTTTCAGCTGGATGTGGTTTTAGGAGAACATATGGGTATTTCACTGCGGCAGGAATATGAAGTAGGCCTGGGCGGTGAACTCCGCTCTGTTCGCCGAGTCTGCAGAGTTTTCTGCACTCCGCAGAGCTCGTGGAGTGCAGAAAACTCCACTCCACATAGCAAAGCAGAGTTTTTTCCCCTCCTGCGCTTGCTAACGGTAAGTTGACGAGTGCGAGCTGCCCCTCGGGTAGAAATTCTACCCGAATGCAGGAAAAACAGCGTGAACAGCAGTTTGCGCCTCACTCCGCCGCTTGCTGAACTCCGCTGAGTTTTCATGTCACTTTGCCCAGGCTTAATATGAAGGCAAATGCCACATTCTTCAAATGTAGCCCTTGTGGCCCATATGGCATTCCGTTGATCTTTTCTTTTCCAAGTTGTCTTGGTCACATCCCCAATTGAGTTTAACAGAGGTGGAACAAATTTGATGCAATCCAGATCTGCTGAAGTTATGTTCTTAAGTGCGGGAATGCAAAACACCAGCCACAATAGGTTCCCTCTATTGAGGGTGTTTATAGAGTCCTTCGGGATATATTGAGGGATAAAGATCAGATCTAAATGAATACACTCCTCCTCCTCGCACCTTTGCTGGTTAAAATCCTAGTGCTCATTCAATTTGAGATTAGGAAGGTCTATTCTGGAGGCCTGCCTGCAGCACTGCTGGGCTCACATTTCTGAGAGTGATTAAATAAGGCTTCCTGACAAATTGAATCAAATTTCAATTGGGGCCTTTTGTTTTCCAAGAATCATGAGGATCTCTCTCTTCCAAGCACTGGGGGTACAGGTCTGCTCCAACGTGTCAATGATCTCTCCCTTTTGGCCTCCTGGTGTTTGATTGTAGTTCTGGAGGTTGGTGGTCTCCTTTGGAGACCCCGAGGATTTGAGCCAGTAAATTCCAGGGTTTCCCATTGAGCTTGAGTGCCTTGGTCCAACCTTTCTCTTTGCATGCCAGTTGTCCCATCAGCTCCGATCACAGCACCTTCCCTGCCGAGGGTGGAAGCCCCTTGTCCTGATGGTGCACACTCTGCCGGTTCTGTATTTTGGATAGACTTTTGCCCCATCTGACCGGTGATCTCCAGAGCCCCCCTGGTCTGAACTGTTTCCTTTATTTTTTTCCACAACAGGTATTTTCTGCCCTTCTTGTAAGACTGGAGTTAAGGGAGGCTCAGGGATGATCCGTTTTCGGGTAACGCTTGTGACCCTCTCACAGTATCAGCCACTTCACTCATTGGAGTGAGCCTTTCCTTATGGTCCTCAGATTGGTTCGGTGCTTTGATAGCTGAAAAATTGGGTACTTGTTCCTGTATTTTGGGAGTTTGATGATAAACTTCCAGAGGAGTGGCCATTTTAATCATACCATTCTTAGTTTGATAGATATACTTCACCAAAGTAGCATGGGTTTCTTTATTTGTTGTGGAGGCCTTGATTGTACCAACCAAATTCCCCAGTAACTCTAGTAAAGTCTTCAGCTTACTGATGATTGGAGAACATGGGCAGGGTTTGTCTTTCGCAAGTTGCTTTTCCTCAGTTGCCAGGAGATTAAGATTGGAGCTAATTTCTACAATATGAGTTGCCAATGATTGGATCAGGTCTAATTGTGGTTCCATTTTACTTGACTGCCAAAATAGGGCTCTAGCTATTGTATTCTGTGTAGCTCTTATTGCCACTGTTTCTTGGGAGTGTGATGTTGCCTGCGATGTCGAGGCTGGCTCAGCAACCTTTTCCGATGGTCCCCGTACAACATATGGGGTTAGCCCCAGTGTTTCTTCGATTTTGGCCTCAATGTTGGAAAGAAAACGGTGCAACAAAAGACCCAGTTCCTGATCCGTAAACCTCCCCCTTCTGGATAATGGGTAAGCAGACTTTAGAGTTGAAAAAGAATTGCTTGTTTGAAGTGGCAATTCGGTTAGACTTCTTTATTCCAGGATCCAGTCCAAAGAGCAATGATCCTGTGGAGTGATTGAAGCCCTATTTGGACTTACAATTACGCTTGTGATAACCAAAGGGTTACCTGTTTTAGGAGAAGGGCTGGGGGTGAAAGTTGGTAAAATTTCTCTTGTTGGCTCTTGTCCACCAGGTAGAGGCTCTTCCGGTCTCATGTATGGAGAGAGTGGGCTCTAAAAAGGAATCCATTGATAAATCTATGACTGACTCGCATGATTTTAAACTGGGACAGGATTGTGATCTATGCAGGCTAGGGAGACCAGGATGAACTACTTTTTTACCTAACGTTGTTGTAGCTACCTGCCGCAAGCTAGGCAGGCAGAACACCCTAAAGTATTAAAAAAAGTATCTACAGGTGCCATGTCCGAAATGGCTTTTTGTTCCATTAGGGCCATTACTGTCGCCTTATGGAGGTACTGCTTGATTGACTTCTTTGTGGAAGACCACGCCTGGAAGGGGGGCAAAGCTGGTCTCTTTCGTAAATTCACTTTGGTCACTGTTCTGGAATCTGTAGAAGCAACTAGATCTAGAGGTGGGTGTTGCAACATCTGGTCATCCATTGTTTCGCCCACCAGATCCTTTTCACATGATGGCTGCTTCTGTTTCACCATTTCCGGAATGCTGCAATTTTTGCCAAGGCTCAGCAAGTTTCGTCTCCTTGAAATGTAACTTAATAAGTCTACTCAGTCTTAGCAGCGCCGCCTCACCTTCTGAGTTGCGGGAGTATTGGAGGGGCACGAGCGTGTGGCTTAAAGATTTCATGTATGAATGAGCAAGAAGATACAAGCTGAAAGGCACCAGATGATTAAAAAGCAACTCCTGTGTCCCACTCTTGATTCCAAGAAGGTTCTCATGAAGGCCGCCAAGTTACCAAACTACCACCCCCTACCTCCCGACTTTCTCATGCTGAGGGGCCCTAGGGGAGCCGGTAACAATATTCCTCCATGAACCGAATAATTATTATGCGGCCGCTGGATACAACGTTGGCTAAGTTGGGCTCTATAACACCAGTCAACATTGCAAGGGCCAGCAATCAAACACAGGCAAGGCAGCAAAGTCAAATGCACTGGTGAGGGTATAAAGGTGTAATGCCAGGTAGATGGTCGTGCCTGCTCCTCAACAAGGCACAAGCCACACCAGCCTACTGCCGGCTACCTCCGCATCTACATCGATATTTGTATATAACATTTTATTTGATTTGGAGTTACACTTACCTGGTAGGATTTTACCAGGCATATGCCTTTAGCATACATGCCTCAAAAACGCAAATTTTGTGGTAAAGGCATGTGTGGTAAAGACATATGCATGGTAAAGACTTGCGCAGTAGTGGCATGGTTGTTGTAATGACCGCTTTGTAAACCTGTGTATAGTAATTGCTTCCATGGTTCTCTCATGCATCCGCTGTGAGGAGGAGACTGAAGAGTGAGGCGTGCTAAACGGTCCAGGAACTCCAAAAGCCATAGGTTTTTACATGAATTTTACGAAAATCCCTGCTACAAGCGTTGTACAGATAGTACATGGAGTAACTTTTCTTTTTAGCATTAGCTGGGCCTTATCTCAGGCTCTTCCTACAGAAGTCCTAGGTGTATTTCAGTGAACCAGC
Source organism: Triturus cristatus (assembly GCF_964204655.1). Classification (NCBI taxonomy): domain Eukaryota; kingdom Metazoa; phylum Chordata; class Amphibia; order Caudata; family Salamandridae; genus Triturus; species Triturus cristatus. The sequence continues at coordinate 594,580,500 of NC_140593.1, forward strand.
CTCCCGATATCAGTAGTTGAGCTATGGATGAGATGGAGACCCTGAGGTAAATAGTATTTCAGGTCATCAGATGCTGATTCAAACCATTGCTTGGCATTAAGGTAACAGAGTCAATCCCTTGTTTCTGTGCTGTACTGTTAGAAAAAAGCCAAGGGTTACTGAATGTATGGTGTAGGATGAAATGTAAAGGAAATAAGGTCAGGGAACTTAGAAGACCTCTTTGTCTATATCTACCCATGACATCACCTCCACCATACAGGAAATAAATGGCTCCTTCTGATGAAGCAGAGAATCCCATAGATCTGGTGAATGAAGTTCTTAGCTAAAGTAACTTAGGGGCTTATTACAATGTCGGTTGAAGTTTCCTCCGACTGACAACGTGGCGAAAATCGAACTGACCGACCTCCGTTCAGCAGTCCTGACTGCCTAATTATGATGCGACCGCACATGGTGCAGTCACATTCCCACACTTCCCTATGGGAGCAAGTGTTACGGCCGTAAACCGGCCATAACACAAACTCCTATAGGGAATTGGGAGGTTGTGTTCATTCCTGCACCGCATTGCAGGCACCTTAGGGTGCCTGCCACATGGTGCAGGGATAAACAAGGGGGCACCATAGGGGCCCCCTCGACCCCCAACCGCTGGCCGCAGGGTGAAGTGGGCCCTGCTAGGGGCCCCCAGACACGCTTTCCGTCAGGCTTTCCATGTCGAAAAGCCTGGCATGAAAAGCTTGTCGGAAACCATGCATCGTAATCCCAGTGGCGGAAATGCCATCCATTGGGATTACGGGCCAGTTTCCGACTGCCTGACGGGCTCCTTGAGCCCGTCAGAATCCAGCCAGAATGACTGGCTGGTTTCAATTACAACCGCCTGGATTGTAATCAGGCAGTTGGAATTGAAACCGACGATGAGTGTCGGAAAGCCTCCGGCCTGAGGTTAAAGGCTTTCCGACACTCATCGTAATTGGCCCCCAAGAGTTATATTACTAACTCAAATTATTTACCCATAGTATCAGAGAGGGATAATATAATAGTGTGTGATACATATTGAGTTTTTCACATAGAAGAGAAGCAAGTGAAACATAAATATTTGTGCCCAGCAGAGTCTGGGGCCTGTGACGTTCAGTTGCATGGTTTACCGTTTAACTTTATAACAAACAAAATAATGTGTCTTAGAACAGAGAACATTGTTTAGGCAATTGTCTATTTTGTCAGCACTTTAATCTGTATGTTCAGCCATGATGTCTTTGCCTTTCAGGCATAGAAAGAGCAGCAGTTGAAATAAGTGTTAGGCTTCAGGTTAGGCGAAGTGGGGCACTAACTTGAGAATACAAAAACGGAAAAATGTCAGCCTGGTATCATTACACATTTATGTTATTATGGAATCGTCTAAGAGTTCAGGTCGACTTGTCCTTAGCCCTTTGCTGAGAAAATGAGGCTGTGGGAATTATTTATCAACGATTGCGCTGTTGCTCATGAGACACAATGCAATTGTGTGCTTCTCTTGCAGCCTTTTTAGTATATAGTGAATAGATGCTACTTTCTGTGTTGCTTTGTCGGTATGGCTGCCCTTTGCAATACTTTAGTAAATATATCCACTATCTTCTGTTTTACCATTCCAATACTAATGAGAAAAATGGGAAAAGATTAATATATTACGGGTATATATAAAGCTAGTGCTATAGTGCTAGTTTAGCGCCTAGACTGCACGAAGCCAGATGTGTATAGCACAGGAACTGCTGTTTAAGGAAGTAGGTTCTAATCTTTTTCAGTTTTTGAACTTTTGGCTTTTTCACTTCTATCATGCATGGGACTCTCTAATAGCGCCTCACTCACTGTAAGCTCTTAGGTAAAATGGTTGTGATCTGTAATCATCATAGCCCACCTTTTAAAATATGGTAAATTGATCTGCAGCTGGGCTAAGGGACACAACAGATTGTGCATAAACATACGCCTACACCTGTGTGCCCATGTGTGGGCTGAAAGAGGAAGACGCCTGGCATCTGCACACAGGAAGCCCAGTGGCAGATGAAGTCCAAAGTAAAATTAACTCGATTTTACAGGAGACCTAAAGGGAATGCACAATCCCATTTTGAATGTATGAGTGTGTGAAGATTGGCTCAGAAGGAGAAATATGTTAAGATTTTAGAGAAGTTGCCATGTTGAAACCTTGCCAGAGTGAGGCATAGGGGTGGTTCGGGTAGTATGAGTGCCCTAAGGAGTAAAAGGAGTGGAAAGATGGTGAGGCAATAAAAGGTTGGATGGGTACCACAAAAAAAGAAGAAAACTCCACCTTCTCTTTTATAAACCTTGCATAGCCTCGGAGGACTGAGAATTGGAGTGCAAAAGTGAAGGAACAACCAGTCTCGGGTGACATACCTCTATCTTGAGCAGTGAGGAAATCTCATTTGGGATCAGTTGTTCGCTCCCCAAGGAGCCTCTGACAAGTTGGGGACTAGGGGCACGCCTGCACTATTTGCACAAAGTTTACTTCAAAGGGAGGGAACTGTTGTTGTGGTCCCTGCAACCTGCTGTAACAGGACAGAGTTCTAATCTTCCCAGGAGGAGCCCCTGTGCTTTCCAAACACGGTCCTGCAAGGGTAGGGGCCCCAGTGCACCAGGATCATGAGCCTCTTCCTCATATAGTGACATAGAAAGTTGCTAAGAGAGCTCTATATCCAGTTCCTTCACCTGGCCCAAAAAGAAATGTGCTGGATGAAGTGGAAGTGCTGGCCTGTGTGTGTGCTGTGCCCCACAGAGGGACACTACACAGTGTAGGAATCCCAACAGCAGTTGATGCATCAAAATTAAAGTAACCTGCATGGTAAAAGTTAGATGGCCCGCAGGCAACTGGTGGGCATCATTAAAAAAAATTAAACAGTAAATAAAGGAAGAAAAGACAAGCCAGCTGAAGTAGAGACTAGCCAGAGGCAAGGCCCCATCAAAGCAACCTAAGACAACGGTCTTGGATAAAGGAGTGCTCTATAAGGTGCGGGGGCTTTGAAACAGGCTCCTAATTGTCAACACCACACTTAGAACAGTCCACCGCATGGTGGCGCTGCTCATGTAATTTAGAGATGAGCAGTATAACAGTTGTTTAGGAAAACAATATACATTAAAAAAATACTAATACCTGCCTCCCCAGCCATTCCTTTAGCTTTGGGGACCTGGAATAATCTGAACTGTCACATTTACATGCGATAGAGATGGTTAGTAGTTGTTTTGGCAGCGATGACAAGGGCGATGGGTGGTGCAAGCTGCAGTGGTCTCCTGGTCAGAGCCCTGGCACTTAATATTTTATAAATTAAGCACTGGTCCCTCCCTCATCTCTCCTTAGTCCTCCCTAAACCCACACAATTAGGAATATATTTTCCTCATTTTCCAGCCTCTTCCACTAGTTGTTCCCACATTTAAGAATGACTTGACCTGTGCTAAACTGTTACCTTACACAATCGATTGAATTATAAACCTCATGGTGACTCCATATTCACAGAGAGTCTTTCTGAATTAGGCTCAGGGAGATAAATACATTTTCCCAGGGCCACAAAACGTGTTCAAGTGGAGAAGCTGGGATTAGAAATCCATCTTCTGCTTCCACACAAGGTAAGTTTGCAACAAAATCAGATATAACTAACATAGGACCACGTCCGAAACCTCAGCATCGTACTCGACTCCTCCCTCTCCATGACCCGACAGGTCAACGCCGTCACCTCCACATGCTTCAACACCCTCCGCATCCTCCGTAATTGCCCCCCCCCCCGAATCAAGGACGACCGTCACCCACACACTCATAACCAGCAGACTGGACTACAGAAACGCCCTCTTCGCTGGGATCAACAAGACTCCAGACCATACAGAACACCGCAGCCAGACTCGTCCTCGGCATCCCTCGACACAAACACGTCACCCAACACCTGCGTAACCTCCACTGGCTCCCCGCTGAAAAAAGAGTAACCTTTAATATACTCAACCACGCCTACAAATGCTTCCACAACACCACACCCCAATATCTCAACTATAGAATCTCTTTCCATGTACCCAAGAGGAACCACCGATCAGCCCGACCTCGCCCTCGCCGAACCCCTGTGCATCTGCAGAGCAAGAACAGGAGGAAGAATCTTCTCTTACATCGCGGCCAAGACCTGGAATGAGCTCCAGATGCGCCTCCATGCTGCACATCTTCAGGAGGACCCTCAAGATCCTGCTCTTCAACTGACTGGAGCTGCCCCCCCCACCAGTGCCTTGAGACCCTCATGGGTGAGTATCTTGCTTAAAACTCCCTGATTGATTGATTGATAGGTCGAAGAGTGCACCATCCATCCCAGATTTTTAAGCTATTCATGGAAGATGAATACGAATTTAGTGAATGTAAACAGAACTGATTTTCATTGCACTTCCAAAATCTGGCTTGGATCTGGGCCGTTTGAAGTTGTATTTCACATGATAATATCTCCATCTCAAGGTCTTCCTCAACTAATTCTCCTCCAAAATGTGTGCTTTGTTAAAATATCCTTTTTTCATATACCCAGTACCCTTTCTTCTTTAGTCCATTTGTGGTCTGAATACCATAAAGTGCTCGGGGGTGCTAATTTGCACTAAGATGCTATTTAGCACCATATTACTCAAGGGAAATGTGTGCAATTGTTCAACATTTGTTTTTGCGACTTTTAGTACAGTTTTGAAGCAGCCAATACTATGGTTCCTATGTGTTTCCTCCAAGTGCGAGTACCAATTCTGAGAACACCATTACAAATCTTATATTTGAAAGAGGCAACAGAAAAAAATTATGTGATCCTTAACCAGGTACTAGCGAGCCATCAGAAAGAAATTAAGGATAGGAAATCCCGACAATTGAGACGGGATGAAATTGATTACACAACGGGTAGAATCTTTACTTATGCCAGAAAATACGATTCCCTAATTCAAATGGGCACTAAACAAAACTCAACATCTAGAGCTAATTCAGCCTCTGTACATTCTAGTTCCACCTCCATAAGCGCGCCAGCCTCCAGTGATAGTGAATTGGACAATAATCTGGGGGACGGCGCTACGATGTCTTCTTTTTTACGAGAGGTACGAACGGTACGCAAGGGGAACAGAACCCAGGCCACACGAACAGGGGTAATTCAAAAACCCGTAGAGGCCGCAGGGGGAAATCAAGAAGAGTACAAGAAGAGGCTCAGATCAGGGAACGAGAGGAACAAATAGATACTTCAATTAACAATTTGCAGGTTATCAATCTCTCTTCCAAAGTGCTTACTCCTGAGATGATTTCACTTTTGGGTAAGGGTCTTAGTTTTAATCCACGGGAGGTGGGGGATGTTTGCAGATTGAAAGTGGATCTATTTAAGTTTGTCAGAGGACTTAAATTGAAAAAATACTTTTCATGTAATCCTACTGTGAATAAAAATGTGAGCAACACTCTTTTGGGTAGTGTGGTTGGTGTTCCTAGCATACAGGATGTGCAAGCTACTAGACTCTTGCTTTCTATCACTGAGCTAGAAGATTCCCTCTACACAATGACTCGTTTATTGGGAGATCTGGATATTGATATGGACTACTCTGTTTCTAGTGGTCTTGGAAACAAATCCAGATGGAGCCCGACCCTTCCAGGTGGGAATAACATTGATATTTTTCATAAACGGGTGCTTGAAGACCTTAATGATTATGACCTCAAACACACACCTAAAAACAGCTTTTCACGGGACAATCTCAATACAGGTGAAAGACAGGCACTTAAAATGTTGAGTAAAGATCATGAAATACTCATTAGAGAAGCTGATAAAGGTAGAAATGTGGTGATAATGAATTGGGTGGATTACAACAATGAAATCATGTCCCAACTCATGGATACGACTTGTTATGAACAGGTGTCTTACAATCCGATGGGTCCTCTTAGTACTTTGATTAACAAACATTTGGCTGATTGGCATACTAAGGGCCTTCTTGATGACGATGAGTGGGCTTATCTGAAAGTTTTCAGACCAACCTATCCATGCCTGTATACCTTGCCCAAGGTGCACAAACATCAACCTTTACCACCAGGCAGACCTATTGTTTCAGGCATAGGGGGCCCCACGGAAAAACTTTCGGAATATGTAGACCTTTTTTTGGGTCCATTAGTCTGTAATTTAGCGAGTTACATCAGGGACTCTAAGCATATCTTGAGTCTACTTACAGACTTAGAATGGCAACCAGGGATGATTCTGGCCACACTTGATGTGGTATCACTTTACACCAACATTCAACCGATATTGGGACTTGAAGTAGTGACACGACTACTTAACAACAGACCAGCTGCCCAATGGTTACATAATGAGATGATAATAACTATGATGCAGCTCATTTTGGATAACAACTTTTTTATGTTTGACAACAAGTGGTACAAACAGATTACTGGAGTCGCAATGGGCTCCAAATTTTCTCCCTCTTTTGCATGTTTGTTTATGGGAGGACTTGAGAGTGAGTGGATATGGGGTGACAAGGGAGCAGCATGGGTGGATCATATTATTTTTTGGGGCAGGTACATTGACGACTGCCTTTTGTGTTGGTCTGGCACCCAAACAGAATTGGAACAATTCAGCCATTTTCTGAATACCAACGATTTTGGCATGAAATTCACTATGGAATCCAGTCCCACAAACATTAATTTTCTTGACATTGAACTGTATGTTAAGGACGGCCAATTTCATAGTCGTCTTTTCCGTAAAGATACTTCGTGTAATTCTGTCTTACACGCAGATAGTCATCATCCAGCACATCAAATCAGATCTATTCCCTATGGGGAATACATTAGGGCTAGACGTATCTGTAGTGAAGAGACTGAATTCCGAAACTGTATCAAGGACATGAAGACCAGATTTCAAAGAAGGGGCTATGCCTCGACCCACCTCAATAGAGCAGAAAATAGAGTCTCTAACATGAGTCGTTAGGACACCCTATTGACCAAAGAGAAACATAGATCTAACAATCAGAGTATTCGAATGATTACAGATTTTACGGATCTCAACCAAATCCTTCGCAAAAGCCTAAAAAAACATTGGGGTTTACTTTTGTCAGACAACTCTTTGTCGGGTTGCATTACCAATTCTCCACTGATTACTTTTAGAAGGGGTAGAACACTACGTTCCAGACTCAGCCCTACAGTACCCAAGACCAATCTCAAAGAGACGTGGCTCACCACACATAACACTGTTTTTCATAACTGTGGAGCTTGTGGGGTGTGCAGGTGGGCTCAACATAAGGTCAAAACTTTCAAGGGTATAATGACAGAATTTAGGATATTAAATCCAACATCAATTGTTCAACTAAGTTTGTGATTTATAGTATTGAATGTCAATGCGGTAAACAATATGTGGGGAGCACTATCCGACCCCTTAAAGAGAGAATCAGTGAGCATGTCAGGGCACTCCATCAGCAGGATGTGAGGTATCCAGTAGCCACGCATGCATCGGTTTGTCCATCGCAGGGCCCACGCAAGGAATTAAGTTTCTTTGGAATAGAACGAATAGACCCCAGTAGTCGAGGGGGTAACAGGGAGTTGCTACTTAGGAGAACAGAGGCATTCTGGATCATGCGCTTACATACGGTTGAGCATGGTCTCAATTGTGATTCAGAGATGCAATATTTCTTGGGTGATTAAGTACTCTGTTTGTCAGTGATGGGTGGGATTCTTATACCAACAGATTTCCAGTCGCCTGTGTTTGATTTGACTGTTCATTGTCATGATATTTCTGCTGATTTACATTTAGGTTTCATGTACAGATCACTGTTTATTCCTGCTGATTATTTATTTTGTGTAGTTATATATCTGGTATTTTGTAGCCAGTTTGTGATTATGAAAGGTTCATGTCAATAATTCTTTTTATACTGTTTTGAAATCAACTGTCTCTATTAATGCATATCATGTGATACTCATTTTACATATTTGGATCCGCATAGTTACACCATTTGATAGAAGATGATGTTTTGGATTTTATGCTTGCTCTAATTCGTAACTGCAATACTGCTGTATATTGAGTGTGGTTTCTTGCCTGTGCAATTTGCAGGCTAAGCTGCTTTTATAATTTTGTCTAATAGGGACCTAGCACAAGTTTTATCTGTTTTTCTTTTACACTTTTACTTCTGTTAAATTTACGGTTTTCTTTGTATGTCTTCACTGTTGGCGTATTTTGCTTTTTGTTTTCTATTTTGTACGTGTGATATTCTTTTTTCTTTGTTTCAGGGGATTTCACTGTATTCTATTAATTGTTGGTGCCTTCATATGCTGATGCGCCATACTTATTTGTAGGTATGGTGCGAGTGGCTTGGATCCTAATATGGATTCGGACTTATTTGTAGGTATGGTGCGAGTGGCTTGGATCCTAATATGGATTCGGGTCGGTTTATCTGGTAATCCACTCTGATGATTACTCGAAATACAATGGTTCATGATTATTATTTGAAGATGCTTACACTTCTAGTGATATATGTCTTTAATGAGATCGGCACCCGTATTTTGGATGAGAGATATGGCACTTCTTATTTTTTATTTTTTTATTTTTTTGGTGCGAGTGGCTTGGATCCTAATATGGATTTGGGTCGGTTTATCTGGTAATCCACTCTGATGATTACTCGAAATACAATGGTTCATGATTATTATTTGAAGATGCTTACACTTCTAGTGATATATGTCTTTAATGAGATCGGCACCCGTATTTTGGATGCGAGATATGGCACTTCTTATTTTTTATTTTTTTATTTTTTTGTTTTGTTTCCCGTGACGATTCCTTATTTTGCATTCAGTATTCTAACCTGACGCGGTCTAGCGGTTGAAATGAGCTTGGCTCCGCGTTAGTTTATATACTTCCGGGTTTCGTGTGCCGTTTTCACACTTCCGGTTGGAGTTTTAGACGCCAGGACGCGCACCCGTGTCGGAGCGAAGTAAGTTAGATACTAACTTCTCCTGGAGCAGTTATTCTCTTTTAACCATTGTTTTATAAACTAGACTGTCTGATATGGATTAGGTTATTAATATGTGTATGTGCCTTTTTTTTTTTTTTGGTCCCTTTTCGATAGGTCTTGGTTGACACACACACGTGTCTCCAAGTGATGCAAAGAACCCTGTGTTTTTTGAGATATGTAAGTTCCCCGTTCAGGGTTACACAGGGTGTTGGTTCACACTTGGTGTTTTATATTGATATTGCTATTTGGAAAGGTATTTTTACTTGTTCTAGGTATCTATGACTAATTGAAGGATCCTTGTTGTGCGTGTCTGTACTGGCGTCACTTACCTGGATTAATATCCCTTTTTTTTTAGGTAAGCTAAAAACGTGTGGATCGTGATTTAAGTCGTGGGTCTATCGGTGTATTCGAGCCGGTCTTGGGCTCTGGAGTTGGGTCGCTTAATATGGTTAACAGTCTTCTGAGAGTGTGTGCCTCTTTCTTTTCTTTTAGGACCTTGTTCACATTCTTAATTTCAGTCTTTGTATCTACAAAAGCTGATTTTGTAACAATCCGGATCTTGGCTTGACGTATTAAACGCATATCTTCCTTGTGGTGGATGATTTCCTGTTCTTTTGGTAAGATGTTTTTAGTATGAATGTTAGTTTTCACATGGTAGTTTTGTTTGTTCGGTTTTTTATCTGCATTTCAGTGATTGTGGTGTTGGCATTAATCTGTGTCGGAATTTGTGTGCTAACCAGGTGTTTTTTCACGTTAATGCATGTAACGGTGTGGTATTGGGTTCTTCTATTTCTGCACACGATTGTTCTATTTTTTTGTTTATTGTTCTAAACGAGTGTGGGGTTTACGGTTGCTTTTTCTCTTTCTTTTCTTTTCTTTTCTTCTTTTTTAATTGTGGGAAGGTTGTTTTTAGCAATTTGAGATTAGAGTATATATTGTTTTGTGCTCAAATTATGTGTTTGTATTATTTCCAGCCCTGAAGAGTCAGAGTTTGACATTTACTCTGACGAAACACGTGTCGGCTGGCTGTTTTGTGTTCTTGCCTGATGACCTATTAAAGGAAATACAAAGATTGCCACGCTGCAGTATCTTCATGTCATACCGAAGACACACATACCTTGTGTAATTGATTATTGTATGAGTGCACGGGACTTGTCTTTATTCGTTCAAGTGTTGGGATTTTCCCTCACTGATTGAGGGGTTTCAGGGTCTTCCCCTCCCTGTTAGCACCGTACTGTCAAATTATTAATTTTGCATTGGTAATTCTATTGCGTATATTTGGTTAGTCCGCCATTTTCTTCCTGTTCATAAAACCCTTTCCTTGTATCAAATCTTATATTACTTTTCGATTTTCTTGATGCAATCTGCATGTATAAACCTGCTCCTGTTTCTCACCCTCTTCTCTGCCTCATTGACTCCAATATAATAATCTGTTATATGTGCATGCATTAAAAGCTCTATATTTGTGATGTAAATTATTGTAGTTAAATATTTATGTTTGCCTGAGCTGTAAAATGTAATTAGTTTTAATCTTTTGGAATTGAAAACTCGATCTGGCCATTTAAATGCATCTATTAAATGAGTCAATGGGAGTTCATTGATTACAGCTTAAATTAAATTAAACTTGACTATTTTTCAGTCATGAGCGGCTTCAACTTTTTGTAGCTTATTTCTATACCATGTTTTATAGTATTCTTATCTGTCATTACTTTTTACTGGAGAGCACAGGAGTTCTAATTTTTCAAATATGCACTTTTTCTATGTTTCTCTATTATGCTACTAGCATGCAACCTGGTCTGATAAAACAGTGTACCACCATTTAGTGCTACATAAAGTCTCAAAAATATACATATGCTCTTGAAAGCGTTTTGGTCGAAGTACCTTTAATGTGACAGATATCCAGCCGTGGCCCTTGCAGGTAAGTGCGGTGGGGGATTTCGACAGACAATGACGGGGGAAAATTAATTCTTTATTTAATTTTCACTCATGGTCCTCTGTCGAATCCCCCCTAACCCAGCCCCACCGCCCTACCTCTCTTACCTGCACGGGCCTCGGCTGCAGATATCCCGTCTGCCATATTACAGTTGCTATCAATCAATCAATCAATCAATCATAGGCATTTGTATAGCGCACTGCTCACCCGGAGGGTCTCAAGGCGCTGGGGGGGGGGAGGGAACGCTACTGCTCGAACAGCCAGTTCTTGAGTTGCTTCCTGAAGGCGAGATGGTCTTGCGTTGTCCGGAGGTGGATGGGGAGGGAGTTCCATGTCTTGGCTGCCAGGTAGGAGAAGGATCTTCCTCCGGCGGTGGCTCTGCGGATGCGGGGGACGGTGGCGAGAGCGAGGCTGGCAGAGCGGAGCTGGCGGGTGGGCTTGTGGAAGGTCAGGCGGCTGTTGAGGAACTTGGGGTCCAGGTCGTGGAGGGCCTTGTGTGCGTGGGTGAGGAGTCGGAACGTGATTCTTTTGTTGACGGGGAGCCAGTGCAGGTCTCTCAGGTGTCCGGAGATGTGGCTGTGTCGGGGGATGTCCAGGATGAGTCGTGCTGAGGCGTTCTGGATCCGTTGGACTTTCTTCTGGAGTTTGGCGGCGGTGCCGGCGTAGAGGGCGTTCCCGTAGTCCAGCCGACTGGTGACGAGGGCCTGGGTGACCGTCTTCCTGGTCTCGGTGGGGATCCACCGGAAGATCTTTCGAAGCATGCGCAGGGTGTTGAAGCATGAAGACGAGACGGCGCTGACTTGTCTGGTCATCGAGAGGGAGGAGTCCAGGATGAAGCCTAGGTTGCGTGCGTGGTCCGTTGGCTTGGGGGTGGCTCCCAGGGCGGGGGGCCACCAGGAGTCGTCCCAGGCGGAGGGTGATGATCCCAGGATGAGGACCTCCGTCTTGTCTGAGTTCAGTTTCAGGCGGCTGTTCTTCATCCATTCGGCGACGTCTTTCATCCCTTCGTGTAGGCTGGCTCTGGCGGCGTCCGGGTCGCTGGTGAGGGAGAGGATCAGCTGGGTGTCGTCGGCGTAGGTGATGATCTTGAGGTTGTGTTGACGTGTGATGGTTGCGAGGGGGCTCATGTAGACGTTGAAGAGGGTGGGGCTTAGCGATGACCCTTGTGGAACGCCGCAGATTACTTCGGTGGCCGCTGACCGGAACGGGGGGAGGCGGACTCTCTGGGTTCTTCCGGTGAGGAATGAGGTGATCCACTCCAGGGCCTTCTCCTGGATGCCGGTGTTGTTCAGGCGCTGTACCAGGGTGCGGTGGCAGACAGTGTCGAACGCTGCGGAGAGGTCCAGGAGGATGAGGGCCGCAGTTTCCCCGTTGTCCATTAGGGATCTGATGTCGTCTGTGGCTGCGATGAGGGCGGTCTCCGTGCTGTGGTTGGCTCGGAAGCCGGATTGCGAGTGGTCGAGGGATCCGTTGGTCTCGAGGAAGGCGGCTAGCTGTCTGTTGACGGTCTTCTCGATGACTTTGGCAGGAAACGGGAGGAGCGAGATGGGGCGGTAGTTCTTGAGGTCGGAGGGGTCTGCAGATGGTTTCTTCAGCAGGGCACTGATCTCCGCGTGTTTCCAGCACTCCGGGAAGGTGGCGGTGTTGAAGGAGGGGTTGATGATGTCGCGGAGGTGGGGTGCGATGATGTGGTCGACCGTGTTGAAGATGTGGTGTGGGCAGGGGTCCGTAGGGGATCCGGAGTGGATGGTGTTCATTGTGCGTGTTGTGTCTTCGGTGCTGACTGGGGTCCAGGTGCGGAGGGTGGCGGGGGGCATCGGTTCGGTGGTGGGGTTCGTGGTTGGTGGGCCGAAGCTGTTGTGAATGTTGGCGATCTTGTCGTGGAAGAAGGCTGCGAGGGAGTCGCAGAGGTCTTGCGAGGGAGTAATGTAATTGTTTCCGGCGTCGGGGTTGGAGAGCTCTTTGACGATGCTGAAGAGTTCCTTGCTGTTGTGGGTGTTGTCCAGTCGTTCCTTGAAGGCTGTCTTCTTTGTGGCGCGGATCAGTTGGTGGTGTTTGCGGGTGGTGTGTTTGAGGGCCGTCATGTTGTCTGTGGTCTGGTTGGTGCGCCAGGTGTTCTCCAGGGAGCGGCAGTTCTTCTTGGAGGTGATGAGCTCGTCGGTGAACCAGGAGGCTTTCTTGCTGCCGCGTCTGCTGGGGGGGGGTTCTTCTTCAGTGGTGCGAGGGCGTCTGCGCAGTTGGTGATCCACTGTGTGAGGTTGTTGGCAGCTTTGTTGGGGTCCGTTGAGCTGGTGGGGGGGTTCTGGCTGAGGAAGGTGGTGAGCTGGTCGCCGGTGATCTTGTTCCAGCTCCTGCGGGGGGCTTGTTGAGGGTGGTGGTGGGTCGTCGTTTTACTGAAGCTGAAGTGGACGCAGCTGTGGTCAGTCCACTGGAGATTGGTGGAGTGGCTGAAGGTGACGTATTTGCTGGATGAGAAGACTGGGTCAAGCGTGTGGCCGGCGTAGTGGGTGGGGGTGGTTACCAGTTGCTTGAGTCCGAGGTTGGCCAGGTTGTCCAGCAGAGCAGTGGTGTTGCGGTCCTTGTTGTCCTCCAGGTGGAAGTTGAGGTCCCCCAGGAGGATGTAGTCGGTGGAATTGATGGCGTGCGGGCTGACGAAGTCTGTGATGTCTTCGCTGAACTGTGTGCGTGGTCCCGGTGGTCTGTAGACGAGGGTGCCTCTGAGCGTGGTCTTGGGGTCGGTGTGTATCTGGAAGTGGAGGTGTTCGGCGGAGGTGAAGGTGTCATCGGAGATGGTCGTGATGCGGATGGTGTTCTTGTGGATGATGGCGATGCCTCCTCCTGTCTGGTTGACGCGGTCCTTCCTGGTGATTTTGTAGCCTTCCGGGACGGCGATGGCGACGTCGGGCGCTGAGGAGGCATTCATCCAGGTTTCCGTCAGGAAGGCGATGTCTGGTGCTGTCGAGTCGAGAAGGTTCCAGAGTTCGACAGCATGCCTGTGAACGGAGCGGGTGTTGAGCAGGATGCACATCAGGTGTTTGTTGCTGGGGCTCGGTTTAGCAGGTGCGGTGTTGGGTCGGAGGCCGGTGAAGCGGCAGGTCAGGCAGGTGAAGGGTCCGTGGGTGCGTCTCGGGGTGGCTCGGTAGCAGGCGGTGTTTCGGCCGGCGTTGAGTGTGTGGAGGGTTTTGGTGTCGTAGATGTGCAGGGTGTGCTGGCGAGGGCGAGGACCAGGGGGTCTGGCGCTGGGCGCGGTCCAGGCGTGGACGGGCGCAGACGGGCTTACCTTTGGCGCACCTTCGGCGCTCAATCGGTGCTCCCGCTGCGCGCGTCCGCTGCGCGGTCGCTTTGGGGGCGTCATAAGTAAGGAGCCGGGAGGGAGGAGCAGCTGGGTGGCGGGAGCGTGGCGGCGAATGGAATCACAGGGGGGCGGGGCCGCAGGGAGGCAGCGGCGGGAAATTCCAAGAAGCAGCGGGCAGCGGGAAATTCCCAGGAGCAGCGGGAAATTCCCAGGAGCAGCGGGCAGCGAGCGAAGGAATCTGCAGGCAGGAGGCGGCAAAGGCAGGCAGGAGCGGCAGCAGTGAGTGGGGCGACCAAGCCCTGTGGAGGGCTGATAATGCACTTTCATTACAGTGGACGGTACAGCTGCCTCACTTGTGACAGATTATCCCATATGCCAATCTCTAAATAAGGTGCAATGTGACAGACAATACTGTTTAGACTTTTTCCATGGGCCCATTCTAACAGTACTCAAATAGCCATAGATATATACATGTAATTTGTGAGAGACAGGCATAATGTGCAGTAGGCCTGGTGTTACCCTACAGCAAGCAAATTCTGATCCAGTTTTGGAACTTGATCTTTCTGCCTTATCCTTATGCAGATCGTACAGAACTATTTTTCTGTATTTCCCCTCTTTTTGGGTCGAGCATTCGAGACCTCTTGTATATAGTATATACTTATATGTGTATGCACTTTGTGGACTCTGGAGATCAGCCCTTGGACTTGTCTGCTTCCGCTTAGGGACTTATTTTTCTGTTCAACTGCCTCTATTTAACTGTCTTGATAGAAAACGACCAGCATAGGTCAGTAAAGTACGGGAATCACTTTAGCATTCTCTAGATTCCAGTCCATAGAAATTGTCTTCCACGAGCACCCGAAGACAACATTCTTTTCAAATCTTGTATTTTCAGTGATATGACCACCGAAGGCCCTTATTTTATATTAAAAACAGAGCTTTGGACTATACCCTTTTCCGCTGAAAGGCAATATTTCTCTCCATGTGTTCCCATACCTGGCATGTCACGCAGTATGGTGCTTACTTTCCCTCCATGTTAAAGAACAGTAGATGTTTCAGCACCCAGGCTAATGTGCTGTATAGCTAAATATATATAAGGTCCCAAAGGCGAGACCTTTTGCATTGCAAATGCTTGTTTACTGTACCTTGCCCCTCCAACAATGCCAGGTAAAAATAACCTCTCATAAGCATCAAGACCCTTATGATAAATCCTGCAGCAGGTACTTACCAATACCGTGGGGTGTGTTAATTGACAGTGTGGGATTCCCTCCTAATTAGGGCTTTGACACTCTGGATGAGTGATAAACGTCGGAATCAACTCTGACGCTCTGATTTCTGTAGTTTTCACCGTAACCGAGCACTTTTGACGATTTTTCTTTTAAAATGCAATTGAGCAATTTACAGATGTGTGTGTGTTTATCAGCAAAACTTGTAATTCTGGTTCTGTTTGAAATTTCCACTCAAATCTGGATTACAACCGGCTTCCTAATAAGCACCTATTCACACTCTTCTGAGTTTGGGGGAAAATAGGTGGTAATGACTGGTAAATACTGGTACCCTTGGGTATGGTATTTACAACAGCTGTAAGTAACACCAATTCTGGGTTCCGCTGGTCTGAGTGACGTATAACATGCTGTAGCAGTTTTTTATGCTTGTTTAACAACTAATCAGACTATATTCGCTTGAGCAATTTAGCCAGTTTTTTGTCTGGCAAATTGCAGACATGCGGTAATTGCCATAAGTTATAATTACTGCAAAACTCAGAATCCTGGTTAATGATCAAACTACCATTTGCGCGCAAAACAAGATTTCCTTAGAACGTGGAGTAAGCGGCTTAGTGTTTTTTGAGCTGAAAGCCCTATATTTGCCGACATCTTAGAACTCTTGTTTTCAGATCAACCCTGGCCTGGAACTCATCTGAGTCCCAAATACTACTTCCTATTTTCTTTGTACATATGGTAATAATTTCAGCCTAATAGAAAAGCTAGAGTCTAGCAGGAGTACAAAAACTAATCAATTTCTGCTTGGGCAGGCGATAAAACAGGCCTTTGGATCCATTCTCTTGCCCACTTGTTCATTGTTGCCTGCAGGGGCACCTGCACAAGGTAGTGGATCTTGGGGAACCTAAAAATGCTTCGTCACCTACACTGCCCAAATGATGACTAGCTAAATGCTGACCTATATTTTGGTGGTTTGCACCATTCATTTGCTGCTATCTTAATATCAATTTGGTATTTGAGTCCAGCAAGTGAAAGGGGTTGTACCTCATTTGCCTGGACATGGCCCATGTAAATCAGGCCCGCCCAGCTTCTAGTACAGCAATTGTGCTGGTGTGTATGTGGGCCACCAATGGGAATCATCCTGTTGGGCTATTCCACCAGCTATCAGCCAGCATTATGTAATTGGTCTGTCCAATTGTCTAGTAACCCCATGTACGCCAGGAAGTAAGCACCATCTATTTACATAAGTATTGTCACATTTAAAAGTGAAGACCTCAAACATGTGACAAGTAAACAATTTCTTAAACTTGAAAACCCAAAGATGAATTACTGCGAGAACTACCATCTTTAATATAGCCTTATAGCCCGCCGTAGCGGGCTAAACCGGCTATTAAAGGCCCGCTGCAGCGTTACAGGCCCGAGCCGAAGGCGAGGGACTTTAACAAAGCAGAGGGACTTTAAAAGCCGGTATAGCCCTGCTACGAAGGGCTATAAGGCTATTAGAACATTCTACCACTAGTGGGCAGAATGTTCTAAGAAATTAAACAAAGCCTTCGGGGAGCGGGAGGGGATTGAAATCCCCTCAGGCTCCCTGAAGCCTTTGTTCACAGAACATTGGAATGTTGGAGCTCCGGGCTAATACCAACCATTATATGCCCGAAGCACTCCATTGTTTTCAATGGAGCTTCCAACATTCCAATGTTCTAATATAGCCTTATAGCCCGCTGAAGCGGGCTATACCGGCTATTAAAGGCCCGCTGCAGCGTTAAAGGCCCAAGCGAAGGCAAGGGACTTTAACAAAGCAGCGGGACTTTAATAGCCGGTATAGCCCAGCTACGAAGGGCTATAAGGCTATTAGAACATTCTGCCACTAGAGGGGAGAATGTTCTAACAAATAAAACAAAGCCTTCAGGGAGCGCGAGGGGATTCACATTGGAATGTTGGAGCTCCGGGCTTATACCAGCCATTATAAGCCAGGAGCACTCCATTGTTTTCAATGAACTACCATCTTTAACACAAATTAGAACATTGGAATGTTGGAGCTCCGGGCTTATACCAGCCATTATATGCCCGAAGCACTCCATTGTTTTCAATGGAGCTTCCAACATTCCAATGTTCTAATTTGTGTTAAAGATGGTAGTTCATTGAAAACAATGGAGTGCTCCTGGCTTATAATGGCTGGTATAAGCCCGGAGCTCCAACATTCCAATGTGAATCCCCTCGCGCTCCCTGAAGGCTTTGTTTTATTTGTTAGAACATTCTCCCCTCTAGTGGCAGAATGTTCTAATAGCCTTATAGCCCTTCGTAGCTGGGCTATACCGGCTATTAAAGTCCCGCTGCTTTGTTAAAGTCCCTTGCCTTCGCTTGGGCCTTTAACGCTGCAGCGGGCCTTTAATAGCCGGTATAGCCCGCTTCGGCGGGCTATAAGGCTATAATAACCTTTCTTCAAATCAAATTTGCAATGGATTTTTATGCGTTCATTCTATTGTGAGATTATATTTCAGGGCATGCAAATTCGAGTATACCTATAGTTGAGTGCTTTAGATAAACTGCAGGGTTCGTTCAGAACGACCTAACTTATTTGGTGTAAGGGCAAATGCCCCTGACCACCTATGTGACTGTACCAACACCACCATTTATTTTGTGTACATTGCTCTGTATTTTTGTTTTATTACTGGTATCGCTGTGGATTGTGATTTTTGGGTATATTCTGAGATATTAATAATGTATTATGCATTTACAAAAACACATGTTCCTGGCTGGACATTCACATTTTTATTGAAACTGTCATAACTGTGGTGCACTGACCCTGGACTCAACTATTTGCCTCTCCCTTTGTGGACATAGACGGTTTGTCCTCATCCACTGGAGAATCCAGGACATTTGGGAGAGCAATCTCAACTTTGACAGCCCACCATTGCACCTGTGAATGCAATAGTTGGGGATGAAATACTAGCATATGGACTTTGTCAGCACAATTTTTATGACACCTTCCTGTCTTTTTTAGCACTAGGTATGAAGTCAATGACTTTATCATTAAAAGACTACCCTGCAAAGAGCCACAGTACATTAACCAGTAATCTAGCAAAAAGTGGGAAGAAATGTTGTTTACCTACCTTGTTTGCGAAGCGGATCTGGGTGCATGTTTGGAAAGTGATCAATATCCTCATTCACAAAGGTCCAGTTGGAGATTGAGATTTGCATTGACTTCCATTCAGAATAAGAAGCTTGGAACTAAAGGGGTGGTGCAACAGAATATTATTATCTCAGATCCATGGTGTGAATGCTTTATGCAATGATGTTCCTTGCCCTGTGTTTACTCAGTACACTCTGATCCCAGTATGTGGTCACCTAAAAAATCAGTCTGCAGGTCTTCATCTTTTGCTCACTCTTTCTAGATGGACAGTCTTAATAATCCTGTTTTACCAATTCCCACCCCTCCTCTTCCAGCATGCTGTGATAGAGCACACTTGAACTCTTTTGAACTTGAACCAGAACATGATGTGGATTACATATCACAGGTGTCAGTATACGTTCCGTGGGGTACCTAACCATGTCTGATTCACGTGTAGCAAGGCAAGCTTTAAGTTCTATTAGAGACTGTGTACAACACTCTGCAGGGTATGGGCCTAAACCAGTTGATATCTAATTTACACAGTTCGAAAAACTTCTTATGCTTCCATTCTAACTTTTAAGTGGAACCTACATTGGAAATTTTGGACCCGAAGTTACTGATACAACAGTTATCAGAAATCGAGAGACAGGACAATACCTACAAGTTATGGGTGAGAACACAACTGCCCCAAAGAATGGGAAATTGCAGTGGGAATTGGGAAAAAAGCAAATGATTCAATGAGGTATTCCCCATTTTCAGCCCATTTCCAACCCAGACACGTTGACTGTTTTTGCAGCCACAGTTTCCAGGCAAAATGTTGGGATGCTTGTTTGTAATCCCGAGGTCACCCGTAACTTCTGTTACTGGCCCCCTATTGGCGTTTGTAATCAGGTATTAAGTGTGACCTTCTTGTCAATACCGCCTCTAAATCTCCTGTGAACCCGCACCTCTACCCCAACCACCACATATTACAGCTTCTGTTTATAAGTAGAGTAGGCTTCATTCTATAAGGATTCTGTAGATCAACTCAGGTTTTTTGACTTGCATGCAACTTTCCTGAGCCTCATAGGCTGCAAAGGCTATTTCATCACCCTGGAAGACTGGTTTCTGCACTGCAGTTCTGTTAATGAAACAGATAACACAAGTGTTACCAAACTTTCAATTGAACGTATTATGTCTGAAGATGCCATAATTTTTCAGTGAATAAGCATGTTGAGAAAATCACTATAATTGAGGTCAGTCTCGTCAAGTCAACTCAAGTAATTCTGTAAACACTACCTAAGGACAGATGCGTTGTCACTTTCCAAGTCATCTTTTTCCTGAATTTTTTAATTGATATATCCATAATTTTAATGCACAGTTTGTTGCATTGGGAGTTGGATTAAATTGTATCCATTGACTAATGCAAGGTATAGTTCATGCTATGTTTGGACTTTAATTTTTAATTAATTTTAATATTTGTATGGCGCAACGAATCATCCCCAAGGGGCTCTCTCGGCGCCTGGGAGGCAGATTACCGGAAAAGTGAAGATCTAACAGAACAGCCACGTCTTAAGAAGCTTCTTGAATTGTGACAGGTTAGGACATGCTCGCAGCTCATCTGGTAGGCTGTTCCAGTGGGCGGGGGCTAGATGAGAAAATGCCCTCCCTCCCATCTTGGTTTTTCTGATTCTGCAGGTGCGGAGCAGCCTTTGACTACTAGATCTCAGGGGGCGCCCTGGAGAGTACCATTGCATCTTCTCAGTTAAATATGTCGGTCCAAGTCCATGTAGGACTTTGAATGCCAGGCACAGGAGTTTAAAAATGGATCTTTTCCTAATAGGAAGCCAATGAAGGTGCCGTAATAAAGGTAGTGATGGGGTTCGTGGCGGCTTGTTTAAGGCCAGGTGTGCTGCCGTGTTTTGTACAACCTGCAGCTTAGATAACAGATCTTCTCTGATCCCTACCAGTAGAGAATTCCCATAGTCTAGTCTATTGACTAGAAGCGCCCGAATGAGAATTTTCCTGGTATGAAGGGGATCCAGGGAAAGACTTTTCTTAGCATGCGCATTCTGCCAAAGCACTTGCCCGCTGTGATTTTTACGTGCTCCTCCATTGGGAGTTTGTCATCTATCATCACCCCCAGGTCCTTTGCACATTTTGTTGGAATGGGGGCTTCACCTAATTCTTCTGGCCACCACTCTGTGGACCATAGCTCCTCAGCTTTGCCGAATAGCAAGATCTCAGTTTTACTGCAGTTCAATTGTAAAATGTTCTTGCTCATTCAGGTAGCGATTTTTAGCAAGCAGCCTTTGAATTTTTCTCTGGTCAAAGCAGGGTCTTTCCCAATGGGGACTATCACCTATGTGTCATCTGCATAGGAGATCGAATCGAACCCACAAGATCTAATAATTGGGGCCAACGTGGAGACATAAATATTGAACAGGGTGGGACTTAGGATAGAACCCTGCGGTACCCCCTTGTCCACCACTGCCATGTTAGATACAAACGTGTCCATTTGTACACATTGTGTTCTTTCTGACAGGAAACTATGTATCCAATTTAGGGCTGGGCCTCTGACACCAATCCCTCGCAGTTTATCCAGAAGAACACTGTGAGAGATGGTGTCAAAGGCTGCTGAGAGATCCAGGAGAACTAGTATAGCGGGGGTTCCTTCATCCAATAGCATCCTTATTGAATCTGTGACCTCTGTTAGAGCTGATGCCGTGCTATGACCCGCGCGGAAACCCGGCTGCGATGAGTCAAGCAGATGATTTTGTTCTAAATAGGAAGAAAGTTGTCGATTAATCAGAGATTCCATAATTTTAGAACAAAATGGAAGAAGAGAGATAGGTCTATAGTTGTGTAGGTCTGCATGTGGCTTTTTAAGTAGTGGCTTTATATATGCCTTTTTCCATTTTACCGGGCACATAGCTGTGTCCAGAGATAAGTTACATACCTCCGTGATTGAGGAGGATAGGGCAGGAGCCAGATCTGCGATGATGTGAGGGGGGCCACGTCTGAATGCGAGCCTGATTTAGTGTGTGACAGTAAGGCACACACTTGTTCGCTGGAAATGGCTGCGAAGGTCTCTAGGCTAGGGGATGACGGGTCTTCCAAGGGGGGATTGACTGCCGGAACAGCCTCTTACACCTCAAATGTGTTGTCGATTTTATCAACTTTCTGTTTGAAATAGATCATCATATAGACCCTGTCTAGGTGAAGGGGTGGAATTGTTGGATCTGGGATTGGTGAACTCATTAAGGATTTTGAAGAGTTCTTTCGTGGAATTACTGGCTTCCGCAATTCTTCCCCTAAGTGGGCTCTCCTTGCTCTATTGCAGTTCCCCAGAAACGCTCTATGTAAAGATCTATAGGCCAGTTTGTCGTCTTCCCTCTTAGATTTCCTCCATTTACGCTCAGCGCCTCTGCAGTTTGCTTTTTCTATCTTCAAGCTTTCTGAATACCAAGGAGCAGGAGCGGCTCTTTCCCTTACTATAACTGTCTTGGCTGGAGCTATAGTATTAAGGGCCGTTGTTATAGCTGCCTCTAGCATATGAAGCGCTACATTGCTATCTGTCCCACTGCTGAAAGATGGGGGTGGAAATGCTGAGTTAAATGCTGATAAAGTCACTTTCCTCCATGATCTACGTAGGCTCTTCCTACCTTGTACCTGATTTGGAGGTCACGGAACAGCCCAGGAGAATCCTAAAGCCATATGGTCCGTCCAGCTTAAGGCCAGCGGGGGATCAACTAGGAGATCCTCCATGTTTGTAAAGATGTTATCAAGCATATGACCAGCTATGTGTGTAGGGCTATAAATTCTGAAATAGAGGCCTAAGGTCTCCATGGCTGCTAATAAGCCTAGGGAGTCTGTGTTCAGTCTAATATCTAGATGATGATTGAAATCACCTATTAATAAGAAGTTATCGGCTTGCATGGTGTAAGGAGCCAGACTCTCCAATAGTGACACACAGAAGTTCTTTTGGCTTTCCCCGGGGGGATGGTATACTACCGCGCCCATCAGCCTAATGCCAGGAGCCAGTTCCAAGTTAAATATCATCAATTCCATACTAGGGGCTGTGATGGTATCTACGATTTTTATCTGATGGGCTAAACGGGTTGCTATAGCCAGCCCTCCACCCCTTTTGCCTATTCTGTCATGCCTCAACACTGTATAATCTGCAGGAAAGGCTATAGCTACACAAGGAGGTGATTGAGAGTTCTGCCAGGTTTCTGCAAAAACACAAATATCTGGCTTTAAATCATCCAGGAGATCCCAGACTTCCCTAGCATGTTTAGGGATGGACCTAGCATTGAGATATAGACCTTGAAAGGTCATCTTAGGCACACCCGTCCTACGCTTTTCGCCTGCAGTCTGTTCCACCAATCCTCGCCAGTCCGCGAGATGGCGGCCTACGAAGTTCACATTGCTGTGCCCCTGATTGATGTGCCAGCCACATTGCGGGCAGTTACTGGCCGTCCCCTCCAGCTCTGCCATAGCCTTTCTCCTACAGTCAATCCCAGGGACCTTGTCCCTTAAGTCAAATAGTAACTGTTTGGTATACGTAATTAGAGGCATTTTTAAGAACCTGGGAGAAGATAAATGGACGAAGTGTCCTGGCAGCTGGCAGCGTTCAGGCGCGGACGGGCGCAGACGGGCTTGCCTAAGGTGCGCCTTCGGCGCGCCAGCGTCGCACCAGCTGCGCATCATGAAGATGGTAGCCTTATGCCTAACTGCCTGTAAACACTTGTGCGCTAACCGCAACAAAGATGGTGCCCGTTCTCGGCCCCCTGCACTCGGCTTACTCTCTCCACACAATCGGTCATAGGGTAGACCGTCATGGACCGGAGAGTTGCCGGTGGGTGCTCAGGTGAGTGATTGCAGATAAAGCAGTCTCAGTATTAAGGTACACAATGCTGGTTGCAGTGACTAAAAACAGTGAACACCAGAAAAGTAATATTTGTTTAAAAATGCGATGAATAAAGCAGTGTAAACCCACAATCAGTACGAAGCTATGTGGCAGTGTCAACTTTGATAAACATTCTAGTCCATTTTCATAATGACTACAATATCTGTTGTTGAGTTTAGAAGCATGATTTGAATTTGTATTTTAACCGAGGACCACACATAGCTTTTGGCCGTACTAGAATGTTGATTACTTACATTGCACACTTTAGGATTTTACTGTTGTTTTCTTAATGGGCTCATAGAGAGTTGGAAAAGCACTATTACCATAAGGATTGCAAGGATTTCAGCATCACTGGTTCAGTATCAGCGCCAACGCTTGCCTCAATCTATGGGATCAACGACGATGCCGTGCCTAGTCGACTTGAGTCCTCGACATCGACGCTTTGCTCTATATACGGTACTTTGTCAGTGGGACCTGTCTGAGTCCTGTAGCCTGCCTCTCCTCCATCTCTGTCGGCCTAAACTTTGGATTTAAACCGGTCACAAGCAACCACAAGTTACCTTTTAGTGCTATTGATTTCTATGCACTACTTTTGGTTTATTCTTTAAACATTCATAACTGTGGTTCTAAGTGTTGGATTTTTGTCGTTTTGGTCTTGATTTTCTCATAAAGATATTCTCTATTTTATTTAAAATGAAAGTCTTTTTATGGTGTATTTATTGTGTTACTGTATGTGTGTGTGTTTGTGTGTGTGTGTTGCACAAATACTTTACACATTGTCTGTTCAGATATGCCTGCCAAGCTACCAGAGGGGGAGCAGAGGTTATCTTTTAGTGTATACCTAAGTTACCCTGACTCTGAGTGGTGATTCCTGCTTGGACAGGGTGCATACGTCTTCCAAACAGAATCCCCAGTTCTAACACCTGATTTATAATTTGGTGGGCAGCCCGCTCTCTGCCAGGGCGACAAAGTTTATTACTTGATAACCCTGACGGAGGTGCTGCCAGCCAAATTTAGAAATGTCTGCTGGCCCACTGGACAGTTCTAGCATTGGCACAAAACACCGTCACAGTAAACATAAAATGCTTTTTTTATTTTCAAAAAGAAAATCCCAAAGCAGGATTTTCTTTTTGTAAAACAAAACAAAAACAATGCTCTCCTTGCCTTGGTTTTTTGTCGCGGTGACCGGGATTAAAAAACGCCTCCATGTCTGACCATCTAAATTACAGACATACAGGCAAACCTCCGATGGCCCTTACTCCATCAGATCCATAATCAAAGGAGAGTGAGCTCGAAAATTAACAGGTCCAAACAATATCACATTTTCACTTTTTAATCTTACCCTTGTATATTTCACCCATATTAAAGGGTATATTTTTTGATACAGGAGGTAATTTTACTCACCACCATGGATCCTCCACAGTACTTTCCATCGGAGGGAAGTCGTACTCACTTAGAGAAGCGAGTACCTAGGTGCAAAACCCAATGATAAAACCACCCAATGATATAGCATAGTGGTGATCACTTACACCACCAGTGGTGAAGGTTGGTTGAGGGTTTCAGGTTCACATTGGAGATACCTGACCTAAGACAACTATCCGAGCTCAGTCTCCTTTGATTATAGAAGTTATGAGTGTGAACGTGGAGTGATCTCTACAAAACCTCTATCTCCCCCTTCTCTAATTTTTTAACATACTTCATCAGGCCATTGGAAGGGTTCGACCATGGTGGAGATGGGGTAGTTTCTGTCGTCATCAAACTATGGTACGCCTGAAACAAAAATGGGTGGGCATATCATGATGTTGGCGTGGAGGGAACTACATCACCATTGTGACAGAGTTCCCTCTGTGCCAAAATTTATATGAGGCCCATAGTCTCTAAAATGAAAGTCAAAAACCTTCAGCTGAGCAAGGTTACAGGCTGTATTCAAGAAGGCACTCTTGAAGTCAAATAGCTGTTGGACGAGGTCTCACTGAAGCCGTTGGATCGGCCAGGAAAAGCCCTGAGGGGGAAATCCAAATTTAATTCCTAGGGAAGTCCTTGTGACTGTTGGATACTTTTGGAGCCTTCACCCAGTCACGATTTCTACGTTTAGTCTTAGTCTCTTTCTTAGAGCTCAGAATCCTCCAGCTTTTGCACATCGGCAATCCCTATCAATGCCGCAGTTCAGGAAGGACTTCAAGACTAAATCTTGGCGGTGAGCTCCAATCTGCTCGCGGAGTTTGCAGAGATTTCCGCACTCCGCGTTACACGGAGCTTGCAGAGTTCGGAACAACTCTGCTCCGCTGAGTTTTTTCCCTTGCTCGGGTTCGCCAACGTCAAGTTGGCGAGTGAAGAAAATCCACCTCCCGGGGAGATTTTTCCACGTTAGTGATCGTCAACATCAAGTTGGCGAGCGTGGAAAATCAACTTCCCGGCGAGATTTTTCAACGCAGGCGGTCAGATTTGGCATTACGAGTGGTCGCGTATGCTTGCGACTGCTCATCTTGAGAAACTGTCCGTTCAGTTTGAGAAAGCTGCAGCACGAGTAAAAATCTACTCGAGTTGCAGAAAGGAAGCAGTGCCCTCTTACGCTGTGCATGGTGCTGTTCGCAATGATTGCACAGTGCAGACAAGCACCTGGCACTGAAAATCCCTGCGAACAGCATTTATCCAATGCACTCTGCTGCTTGCAGAGCTCCACGTAGCGCGCAGAGTTTTTTTTTGCACTTTGCGAAGTTTCACCTAGCAGAACTCTGCAAACTCCACCCAGGCTTACTCAAGACTTGGCTTTTCGACTGAATCGCAGACCCCTCCCCCAGCTCCTTGAGACCCACACGGGTGAGTAGTCACGCTTTACAAATTACAGATTGATTGATTGATTGATTGAGCAGGTCAAGGTTGCAGGCTGTACCTGTACCTGACAATGAGTTCCACGAGACAGGATACCTTCTCTCCGAGGGCCTGCTGAGATGTATTATGAAGAAGCTCCTGGTGGGAGAAACCTGTTTCTTCAGTCCAGAGAAATCATGCCTCAAACCATTTTCCCTGGGTGGATTTTCATGGTCCTGTTAGACATAGTAAAGGGTCCCAGGACCTCAGGAACGGTACTTGGGGGGGGTCAAGACTTACTCCAGCAGAGACCAGTAGTTGGGTCTAGTCCAGGTCCAGTTACTCATGGTGTGCTCGGCACTTCAGGGAAAAAGCCTCTTGCAACTTGTGTTGTCCCTGTAGCCATACAAAAGGTAAGCCATCTGACCCTTGTAATTCACTTGTTTGTCCTGAAAATAAATGGCAGCATGTTGAGCCCTTCAGGTTTCTCACAGGTCTCAAACAGCAAGTGCAAAGCTTCTTCTCTTCTTCTACAGGTTCAGAAAGTGTTCTGAGGAGAGTGCTTTGGGGTGCTATATTTATGGTTGCCAATAACTGGAGGGTGGGAGTGACTCCTATCTCCTCCCTAAACAATGGGATCAAATATTCCAGGTTCAACCCTCTCCATTTTTGCAGCACCTTCTGTTTGCCCTACTATAAAGGATCTCACAGTGCACCTCACTCCTAATATTCAAGATGGGGGAAACCCTTCATCCCTAGCCTGGTGCCTGTGTGGCCATCCAGAGATGTGGCTGAGTAAATGAGTCCCCTCCTCTGCAGTCACTGACAACTTGTCCTGTGGTTAGCTCCCCTCCCCTTGTTTTCATGGCAGCATGACTGGGGGAATAAGATGTAGCCTTCTCCAGGTCTCATCTTGCACTAACTTGTGAAAAGGCAGTTTGTTTCCAAGTAATGAAGTTCCTAGGTCTACTCTTCCTGAGCAGGTGAAAACAACACCTCCTCACACATTCAGGCTACTGTCCCTGATCTGGGAGCAGTTTTCATGCCGCTTTAATGCCAAGTGCTGGCCAGGAAGCTGTAGGAAAACTAATTCAAATTAGGCAGGCAAAATGTAACTCTCTAAAATGAACTGCTCTAAATATTTATTACAAATCCAACTTTATATTAGATTGTATTTTTCATAAACATTAAAAATAGTGGTTGAATCATTTTTCTAACTGGTCCCAAACTCGAGATAAGAGAATTGGGGCCTCATGTAGGTAGCCAAATACCGGTCGGTAACGGCCGATTTTCGGTAAATATGCCGTTACCGACCGGTATTCAGACAAGTGAGATGTAGGAGTCCAAAAACGACTTTTCGGTAAATATGAGGCGGTAAATACCGAATCATATTTACCGAATTCTAAAATACCGAATCAGACTTACCGAATACATACTTAACGAATCGGTAAATATGAAGTGGTAATATGAAGTGGTAAAAATTAAAATGACATGTAGGAGCACTCGGTAATTAAGAAATCCAAGAAAATCGGTAAATAAGAGTCGGTAATTAACACGGATTGAAAGCAGGTGGTAACCATCAACAGTGCATATAAGCAATCCCAAAATGCAACAGCGTGGACAACATGGCCGCTATGTTTGTCGTTGCAAGGCGCCTACGTCTACGGGCAGCAGGACTGAGGGTTTGGCGACGGGAGGAACGCATCTACAGACAGAAAGTTGTCTGCTGCAATAATGTTCTTTTTCCACCCCCGCATGGGCGGCTGGTTGTTTCCATCTGGCCTTCGATTCCAACCTTGAAAGCAGAGTTCAACAAGTTGTGCAGAATAAGAGCGCTATTGTCCCAAAAAGAGGTGCCTTTGACTTCCTCTCGTGAAACATTTGTCCTTCACGTTGCTAATTCGCGCACTGAGGTACAGGCGCTTCTGAATACTGACCTCCCCCTGCATTTCGGCTCTTTGATCCATACTATATTCAATGCCTCGTCCACGACCGGCCTGGCTCATTTTTTTAAACTTGTGGGCTCGGGTCTCGTGACCTCTTTCCCAACTATTTTTGGTGTGATTCCGGCATTTCTTCATTCACTTTTCTCGAGCATCTTTGGAGGTGTCCCGCTGCTTCTGGCGCTAGTGGCAGGTGTGCTGCTTTTCCTTTGTATACTCCGGAATGGCTGCTCCTTCTGTGCCACACGAGCACCTGTCCCGTCTGCATCTTCTTCGTGATAGGATGCTTGACTTTTATGGTACTTTGCCATTGGCGACTTTGAGCCTGGCTTATGGATTATCCTTCAGGTATTCCTACTTCACCTGCGTACAACCTGTATTTCACTGCCTGGATTGTCCCTTTGAATGGCCTCTGGATTTGTGCTTGACCAACATGGTGTCTCCGGTGCCGGATTTCGATCGACTGATGAGGCCCTTAGTGTCTCACGAGTTGGCCTGTTCTGGTGTCCGGATCATGGCCTGTGGTGCGGCGCATGGTATCCTGGGTAATTGGGACATCTCAGCGGCCGCCAACGACTTCTTGGCTATGAGCTGTTTGGAGGAACATTCCGGGTGCCCTCTGATTGTGCTAGAGGCTCCGATGGTTGGAGAACACGTATGTTCCTTTTCTTTACTAAATTGGATGGCTGAGACTTTCAGTGGCCCTGCAAACGATTTTTTGTTGGAAGCAGTGGCCACATATGCTGCCTATACATTCATGGATTAACTGGACTGTCGTCCATTGCGCCTGTGCCACTGGACAGCACCCTGGCGCAACATTTATTTCTTCAATTTCTCATTTTTCTCTTCCTGATGGTCGTTTTGAGTTTTTTTAGATACTTGCATTTCTTTGTTAGAATTCTATGCTGCTATTTTTTGTAGTTTCGGACTTTGGCGCAGCATTGGTCACGCCTTGTTCTGCTCTGACGAAACTGAACTCTGCGTTCTCTCTTTTCTTGCCTATTGAATAGTGCTTCGATCAAGGGGGCGTGTAGTGAGTTCTCCCTGAATACGTACATACATTGTTAAGTTGGCATAACCACGTTACATGTTAGAAAGCCATCTTTTGGTCGTTGCACACGACACTGCGTTTACATGTTATTTCTTAAATAAACTGCTGACTCGAGACTTGCTTCACACGAGAGCAATCTGTTGTTCCATCCCAAGCTCTGCGCAGCGCCCTTGGTCTGTACATGGTGTGACAAACAGTCTGGAATATTACACAATGCATGTTTTCCACTCTAGGTTGATCGACCCACTGTTTAGCCATGACACACGCGCAGCTGCAAATACCTGAAAGTTGGTGCTTTTAATATCACAGACATCATGTGTATGATTCAGACCGAAGACGAGCCTTCCTGCGAGAAGACTCCTGATGCTCCTGTGATGTGATTTCACTGAGCTGATCTTTGAGGTATGGGGTCCCCTATTCAAGCCTAAGATACCTTCTATTAGCATAATGATAATGTTAGCTTCTTAGTGAAGGGAAGGTGGTAGTATCCTCGGTATTTTCCGATTCGGTAAACACCACCTCGGTATTTACCGATTCGGTAAATACCACCTCGGTATTTACCGATTCGGTGAATTCCGATTCGTGATTACCGAATGTTACCGAATCGGTAACTGTTACCGAATTTTTACCTACATATGACTTACCGATTCTACTTTACCGATTCGGTACGGCTCGGTATTTAAGAAACGGTAAAATTTATTTACCTACATGAGGCCCTTAATATTTTAATCTGTACTCTAGTTTCCTCATAGGACAGTCAGAGCCTTCTACAGCGAAAATAGCGTTTGAAGCCTTATCACTGTAGGAACAGAGGAACATTAAATTCCTTCTTGTCCCACTTTTAAATGTACAAGATCTACAGAGGGGTGACATCATTATATACAAGGGAGGTTTTTTCATGCCAAAAAGGGTTATTTTGAGAGGTTGGACAGCAGATTTACACTGCAGAAGTTAGGCTACACTGGTAGGCCTGAATCCATGTTTCCTCTGTCACTATTGGACGGCTTAACAAGTGCTACAACCGGGGGGGGGGGGCTAGAGGGCCAGCGAAGAAGATGGCCGCACCCTAGGGAGGCTCTGTTAGCCTGGGAGCAACATCCGTAAGAATCTGTTGCTAACAAGCAGTAATCCACCCCAAACCCGCAGAATATGTGCCGAGAGACCGCCGGCATTGCCTGATCCCCTCAGCACGAATATCAGTGGCAGATATCACGGAGAAAACGGCTCCTTGGCTGCGAGGATGTGGCCCGGCTCAAATGGTGGCGCAAGTTGCACCACATTGCTCAAGTGATCCCGCGACTGCTGAATGGAACAAGCAAACTCACTGGCCCCTACCTGTGGGTGGCCCGCGATCTCCAAATATGAGGTGAGGGGCGGCCGTGTGCCGGGGCCGCGACCGGCACTGGGAAACGGCTCTCGCCTCCTGTGCCTGACGGAGCACTGAGCGGGGCCTGGCCGCGGCCCGGGTCAGATGCCACAATCCTGCTGCTACAATCACCTTAAGGTTGGGCGTCGGAGCCGGTTTGGAGATGTAAGCAGAACTGAAATACTTCGAGGGGCTTGAGGCTGTGGTAAGCACTGGGTGAGCTCGCCGATTCCCCCATTGTAGAGGCACAGGGATATCCGGAGCTGCAACCAGAACAGAGCAGCTCCCGTGCCCCTGAGATGCTGGAGTACTGTGCGGGGCCCTGCTGTGGCCCAGACTGATTGTTGGCATCCCGCCCCACGGTCTTTCGGGGGCAGATGACCTGAGCTTGCCCGACGCTGGGATTGGCGCCGGCTACTGTGCTGCACTCACTGGCATACACTCGCTACTCTCTAAAAAAGTGCAAATACTGGAGGCAAGCACTTAGGAGGCGAGCAGGCAGCCATTAAGAGGGTCTGAGAGAGGAGTGCGATTTCTGCCATAAGCCTGCATTGAGTCGCGGCCCAAACGGCCATCCTGGGCCCCCGATTTACCAGAGACTATCCATTGGCATATGCCTGCACCTAGCTGCGAAGGGAAACTGTAGAAGAGAGGAAGCATCCCTAAAAGATGACATGGAGGTGGAACACTGATTTGGCTGCAGACCAGCATTAAACTGTGACACGCGCGACCATCTTTTAATTGAGGCAAAGAACAGAGCCGCATGCCTCATGGTGACTGACTCCCGAGACTTGAGGCCTAGCAAAGTCCGACTCTGGCCTGAGAACACCCAGCCACTACGATTGCCTGAGCCAATCAAGTTAGAAGAGGCCTAACCACATTGCACAGACTGGCTGGGAGCTGGATACCAGGTAACGAGCGAACTACGCATGGGGTGGTGAGTTTCTGACTACTTGAGGATTCAAGACGCCCACGCACCCACTCTAGCGGATCGTGGTGGGCACTACATAGAAGCAGAGAGCAAAAGGTGCATCCCCCCTGAATCCACGGCGCAGCGCAGCATGACTGCACTAGACATCAGAACACACCATGGGCTGCACGGAGGGCAGGCAGTCCAAGCTACCCTTCTCTGCCCGGAAAAATGCGGCAGAGGAGCAAGACGACCTGACACCCCATAAGAACTCGAATGCACCCACTGCAACCTCCTCCCAAGACACAGACATCAAGGAACTACTGTTAACTATGCGTCAAAGCCTTACGTCTATTGAAACTAAGATGGATGCTATGAACAGGAGGATGGACTTTATCACCCAAAAACTTGACAAGCATGATGGCCGTGTTGTAGAAGCAGAACAACAAATCTCTGCTGTTGAGGACTCCTCTGCAGACAGCAGCGGAAAGATCCTAGGAATGGAGAAATTCTTGAAGGTCATAGTGGCCAAAAATGAAAATATAGAGGTGAGGTCTAGGGGGAATAATTTGCAAATCGTGGGAATTGCAGAGTCCACCTCCACAGGGCGCATGGAGGAAGGAGTATGTGGAGAAAATGTTGCTTAACATCTTTGGCGCTGATGCATTCTCCCGGGTCCTCATCGTGGAGAGGGCTCACCGATCTCTAGCCCCGAGACCACCTCCGATGGCACCAATTCGTCCCATCCAGGCGTGGCTATTGAATTGCAAAGACTGACTCTCACCTCACTCCGAAACTGAAGGAACTTCTCCTAGAATACAATGAAGAGTCGGAGCGCAAATCCAAATTTCGTTCAAAGTACTATGTGGCGAGGGCATTCGGGGAGGGGGAGCAGCTAGTAAAGGCACTAGCAAAAGCGACCAGAGCACCTAGATTCACCAATCAAGTGATGGAGATAGTTGATGAAGAAGGTATCAGGCATACCGACACCAAAGAGATGTTAGAATTATTCTCCAATCGCTATTCGGCGCTCTACCGCTCTAGTGAAAATGATACATTCGATGTGGTCTCTTACTTTGAGGACACAGCGCTAGGCTGGATAAATGACTCCCGATGAGAATTCCTGTTAACAGACATGGACGAAGACGAAATCCATGTGGCCATAATTAGGCCTGAGCTAAAATTTCGTTCCGTTCGCGGAAATTGCGATAATTTGACATTTTTGCGTTCCGCGGAAGGCGCGAAAATGTCAAAATTTCCGCATTCCGCAGCTTAGCGATAATTTGGTTCTTGCTCGCGCTGTAAAATAATACATTCTCGCGCGATCGCCTTACCTGAATCCCTGCTTTCGCTGACAAGTTTTCTTGATCCGGTCGCGTTCTCCATGAGATGTTGTATTGTTTTTAGCCATTTGCGCTGTCTCGCGACAGTTCGCGCCCGCAGTGACGTCATGCGTCGCACGATCACGTCTTTCTTCTCGTGATCATGCACCGCGAGACAACTGAAAACAAGATGGCCGCGCCCGCGAGCAACCACATGGGTAAGTTGGCGAGCCGCAACCATGCAGAAAAAAACTTCTGCATCTTCGCGATATTTCCGCGTGTTTGCGATAATTTTTAACATTTTCGCGATTATTTGCGAAAGTGGATTTCACAAATTCCGCCCACCCCTAGCCATAATGGGGTTACGGTCGGGCAGGGCGCCCGGACCGGATGGACTGCATGTCGATTTTTACAAAGCCTACATCGACCTGCTGGTTCCAATATTTAAGCAGGTTTTCATGGAGGCTTCAGATAAGGGCATCCTCCCTTCATCGCTGCGCTAGGCTAAGATAATCTCACTTCTCAAGCCTGATAAAGAGGCAGACAACTGCGACGCCTATAGACCGCTGTTGCTTGTCAAATGTGACACTAAAATCCTCGCCAAGGTCATAGCCAACAGTCTCTCATTGTTGATGGAGGGTCTGGTCCTTCCAGATCAAGCTGGGTCTGTACCGGGAAGAGCCACGTCGCACAACCTCAGAACCACATGTGCATTCCTGCACGACATTGATCCCGAAGACTCTGTTGCGGGAATCTTCCTCGACGCTACTAAAGCGCTTGATTCCCTTGAATGGGGCTATATGTTCTCAATACTTGGCAGGATGGGCCTCCTCATTCCATTTCTGGGGTGGATAAAGCTGCTATACACTAAGCCGGGAGCAAAAGACACACAATTGATGGACGGAATGCAGAACAAATCAAAACATTCACCCCCAGTTAAGAGATCTAGGTTAAATCCATCATTCTTTTGCTTGATTCCAGTGGCACGGTGAGCCCAAGACCAGGATTATGGATTTAACCCAGATCTCTTGACTGAATGGATTTAACTCAGATCTCTTGACTGATGGATTTAACCCTGATCTCTTGACTGGGGTGAATGTTTTGATTATTTCTGCACTCCCTCCATCAATTGTGTATCTTTTGCTTTCTTGCACTAAGTGCGCCAGGTATGCCCAGGGTGAAACCCTGAAACCGGTCCTAGGATGCTTGTTTCCAGTCCAGGGAGGACCTGGCTTGGCAGTTCGGGCTAGACTGTTCCCATGAGGCACAGGGTCAAGGCTGATTTGCATATGGCCAGGTCTAAACTGGGGTGGCATGGTGAGCAAAAGAATGATGGCTTTAACCCAGATCTCTTGACTGGGGGTGAATGTTTCGATTTGTTCTGCATTCCGTCCATCAATTGTGTATCTTTTGCTTTCTCGCCCTAAGTGCGTCAGGTATGCCCAGACGTGGGTCCTGGGCTCACTGTGCTACTGGAATCAAGCTATCCTGGCTGAAGAGGGGTGAAACCCCGAAACTGGTCCTAGAATGCTTGTTTCCGGTCCAGGGAGGACATGGCTCAGCAGTTTGGGCTGGACTGTTCCCATGAGGCACAGGGTCAAGACTGATTTGCATATGGCCAGGACTAAACTGGGGTGGCATGGTGAGCAAAAGAACGATGGATTTAACCCAGATCGCTTGACTGGGGGTGAATGTTTTGATTTGTTCTGCATTCTGTCCATCAATTGTGTATCTATCATACACTAAGCCGGAGGCAATAGTACAGATCAATGGACTACAATCCCACCCGATCGCTTTTACGAGGGGCACGCAACAGGGATGCCCGTTATCCCCCCTATTGTTTGCCCTGTCCATTGAACCACTGACCGCAAAAATCAGACAGCATCACAGGGAACACGCCATTCCATATCCCTCCCGTCAGATATTGATATCGCTTCGTGCTGACGATATCACCCTCTTCCTTCGAGACCGAAGCACTAGCTTAAATCCAATACTTAGAGAATTTATATGATTGGGGGACTTGTCAGGCATTAAACTAAATTGGACCAAATCCCAGATTTTCCCGCTTACTCCCAACACTGCACGCTTTGCTCCAGACTACCCGCTAAGCTGGTGTGATCAGGAAGTCAAGTATCTAGGGGTGGTCATTACCAGAGACAATGACGCAAAATTGCGTGCCAACTATGGCACAACAATCGAAACTATCCGATCCTGGATAGACAGATGGATACACCTGCCACTATCATTGGCTGTGAGAGTGGCACTAATGAAAATGAACATTTCAGCTAAGCTCCTTTATCTATTTGTTAACATACCGTACTACACAGGTAAAAAAGTTTTTTAACACAATCCGATCCCTACTTATTAAACTAGCATGGGGCGGTAAACAGGCCAGGGTGAGTTGGAAGGTCCTGACACAACCATTCTCCAGGGGAGGTTTTGAAGCGCCCGGTATGGAACTTTACTATCTCAGCGCACAAGCACATTATGCCATTTCTTGGTTACACCCCCCCCACCCTACATGCCACACTTAGCTATCGAACAGGGGTACTGAAGTGACCTGGTTCCATAAGTTGATGTGACACAGCAGACGTAGCCAGGATAGATCTTAAGCGTATTTATTAAGTTAGTAAAGTCCATAGAATAGCCCCACCAGGAGCAGCCTGCTAGCTGCTCAGCCCATCCTCTCAACTGTCTCACACCACACCAACCTCCAACATTCCAGTCACATCAACATTCCACATGGAACTCTCACACTGGCTGAGCAGCTAGTTACAAGATACAGGAGAACAGTAATAACCTTACATGAAGATACTACAATATCTCCCTTCTTTACAATTGAAAATGAAACAAACAATACTCAAAGTTCAAAACAACTATACACAAAATATAAACAAGAGATAAATAGTCCAAAACCCAAGAGTAAGATGAATAAACTATACCACGAAAGGGAACCAGACTATAAAACGGAAGAAAAAGGATAAGAAAAGGATGACAAAATAAGAATTAACTATCACCATCCTCCTCTTATAATAAGACACCAAAGAGAACATTAAACTCACACACTATCACCAACCTCCTCTTTTAATAAGACACGAAGAGAACGTTAAACTCCCAAACAGAAATTGAAAAGACTACATAAGATACATATGGAACAAAACGCAAAGAATCACAGTAGAGAACGAAAAGACTACATAAGATACATATGGAACAAAACGCAAAGAATCACAGTAGAGAACGACTACAGGTACTCTACAGATTGATGAATCATACAGGAAGAATCACTCCCAGAACAAATACACAATGGGTGGATCTCACCCATCACTAAAACGTAAGTGGGACTATGACCCCCTACCCCGAGTATATGGGACTAACACCCATTAACAACAACCTAGGTGGGACTAACACCCCCTAAACACTCAGTATATGGGACTAACACCCATTAACCATAAGCTAGGTGGGACTGACACCCCCTAAACTCTAAGTATATGGGACTAACACCCATTAACCATAAGATAGGTGGGACTAACACCCCCTAAACTCTAAGTATATGGGACTAACACCCATTAACAATAACACAGGTGGGACTAACACATCTAAACACTAAGTATATGGGACTAACACCAATAGCTAATTTGATAGGTGGGACTAACACCCCCTATACACCGACAAGTGAGTCACAGCATGACTAACACCCAAAAATAGAAGACAACGTGCAGCACAAAGTGACTGATACACGCTACACAACCAACACAAAATGAAAGTGGTACTAAATCAGAACGTTAATACATAAATATGCACAAACATTCGCACTAGTAATGCAAAAATAAACTGTGACCCTCCGGTGAGCGATCTCTCACCCGAGTAGTGAGACACTGGGTACACTCTCACATAGTGCACCCCAACTATAACCAATAGTGTGGAAATTTCAGCTAAAAAGACATTAAAGCAAAAAAACCATTTCAATAATATGTTATCATGCGTAAAATAACTGATTCCCCTGTGAAATAAGACATTTTGCATAAAATCTTTAAACATGGACCACAAACTCGTATTTCAAAAGGTCAATGGTGTGCCTGTCACCGCAAAGATGAAGGACAGGTATTCCTAGCAAGAGGACTTGAGGCTCTCCAGACAGTATGCCAGCAAAACTTCGTGACAAAGAACTGTACCAACAAAAAGCAGGGACTCACCACCAAGCTTCCAGCAAAGAAAAGTGTCCTCGGAGTGTTCAAAATGAAAGAAAATTCAGACCACAGCCCCAACTTAGAATCATAAGCATAGTCCGGTGACCAAAAGAAGAACTCACTGACCAAGCATCGAGACTGAAGAGGCAGACACTTGTGGGGCAGTACGGCCAACCAGTAGAAACTGAAGAGTAAAAAGCATGCTGGGAGATGAGATGAGCTCCGCACGTCGCAAAAAAAAAAAATAATAATCTTTATTTGTAACAGCCCAAACAGCTGCAAAGGCAACCAGTAGAAGCGTGGTTGGCAAAAAAACGGAGTGAAGACCGCCAACCACAAGATGGCGGCACGTTAGCTGACGTGCTGCCGGATGGCTCTCAGCACGTCTGTGCATACATGGCATGGAAACAAACAGCAGAACACAGGCAATTTCTCCCAGCGTCACAAGGATCCTCAGAGAGATCATGGGTGCAGGTAAGACTGAGCGCGAGCTGGAAACTGCGCGCGGGCTAGGAATAGCGCGCGCCAAGATTTTAAACCGCTAAGCAGCGGTTGAACTGACCCAAAGTACAGCGCTGCCAGAGATGAATAAAATAGGTGAAATAGACAAAGAAAAAAAAATAAGGCTCACCATATCGTGTTGCTAGTAAAGCAAAGTCCTAAGAAGACACCCGCAACAGTGCTACTCCTGTGGCAGAAAAACACTATTTTCACCAAACCACACTGCTCCTGCGTAGCACCAGTGCGCACCCACGTAAGTTCAGGAACATACAAGACAAAGTGGGACATCGAGAGTTATCCACGAGAACAGGCGCTGCACGCAGTGTTGTGACTGCTGCACTCACTTTGGTTCCTGAAGTCACGGTAGAATTGAAGTCACTAAGGATGAACACTCAAAGAGGAAGACTGCTGACCTTGTGCTAGTCAATTCCCGAGCAAGACCCAGTGAGGGCATCTCTGCTGCAATGTTGACAGGAACCAACGTGTAGAAACCAAAGAGTGCCCAAAGACATTGAGCTGGCACCTCGCCTCTAGAACAGACATCCAGAGGTAGACAAACCAAGAGCAGGTCCCACGTTTCTTTGAACACTTTTCTTTAAACAGGCTGCAGCACAATAACACGTAGTATCAAGTTAGTGTACTGACTTTGGCTGAAATTACAAATATCGCCAGACACCTCTTCCGGTGACAGCTCCCAAACGCTCACCTCACGACCGTCAAGTGGCCCAACATAGAGAGACTGCAGGTACTTCTCCTACACGACTGTCACATGGGCCAGCAGCCTTCAAAAAACACCAAACTTGGTCGCGAAGACATCCACAAAAAGGCTCTGGGACACAACACCTTGAAGTAGACACAGGACTGAGGCAAACCTCTGTGCTGCACTAGGGAACAACTTGCAGCTCCACTCCTCACTCCACCTGGCACACAGAGGTATGGGCGACCGGTGTTGTGGTCACTGGTGGGGCTCACGTTGCCAGGTAGAATCACCAAATGAGGAGTTTCTTTTCTTTAAGTCAAATTTCTTCAAGTCACACCAGTTTAGTTACACACCAGTCTGTTCAGGTTACACGCACGGTTTCTTTAGTCCAACTCGTCGCCAATTGAAGTGACCTGGTTCCATAAGTTGATGTGACACAGCAGACGTAGCCAGGATAGATCTTAAGCGTATTTATTAAGTTAGTAAAGTCCATAGAATAGCCCCACCAGGAGCAGCCTGCTAGCTGCTCAGCCCATCCTCTCAACTGTCTCACACCACACCAACCTCCAACATTCCAGTCACATCAACATTCCACATGGAACTCTCACACTGGCTGAGCAGCTAGTTACAAGATACAGGAGAACAGTAATAACCTTACATGAAGATACTACAGGTACATTAGGCCCACACCCCTTCAGTCCTTCCTAGGCACAAAGGTCCCAGGGGAGGGGGTCAAATTTCAAACAGTGAGTTGTACGAACTATGCATGGAGGAGGCTATCCAACATACTGGGTAAATCAGTGCTATACTCCCTCCTCGTGCCGCTTCCGTACTTACCTAGCATGCCTGTCAAACAGGAGGGTGCATGTCGAGACATGTTTCATAAACATGACCTTACGGTGTGGGGGGAACTCTACCAGGGGGGACAATTCAAAACTCAACAGGAACTACTGCAGGGTGAAGGGGTCGCTCCTCTGGAGATATTCCTATACATACGACTAAAACATGAAATACGTGCAAACATCCCTGGGTTCCCAATGGAACCTCCGGTATGTGAAACCCTACGTGCTACACTGAAATTAGCTGGGCCCGCCCATGCCGTATCTAAAATATATCGAGCAGCAATGGGTAAGAGGCCACAGGCAACACACAGGGCTCGAGGAGATTGGGATACAGACCTTGAGGAGCCACTAACAGACGAACAATGGACGTACTGCTGCTTGCAAACAGAGGCCATCACTGCGAGCAGTAGATTACGCATCACTCACTTTAAATTCTTGAACAGAATATACCCCAGCTAAGCTACATAAGCTTAGACTCAGGGAGGATGACCGCTGCTGGCGATGCAGGAGGGAGGTGGCAGACTTCATACACCATGCATGGTACTGGCCGACCATCTGCAAATACTGGTAGGAGTTACTTGAGGCACTCTCCAAAATAACTGGCCTAAACATCCCCATACCCATGGTAACGCTTCTAGGATACACAGCAGACATACAACGGTCATGCATGAAATTTGTCTCATTAGGATTATTATGGTTGGCGTGCAGATGGGGCAGAGGGCGAGCCCCTAAATTAAAAAATGGCTGACCGACTTAATATACTGCAAGGACCAACTTACCACATACGCTGAACTTCTCCCAACACCCTCCCACCCTAGAGACATATGGGAACCACTGATAAACGTATCTGAGAGAAGAGGCTGAGGATCAGGATAAAAGCATACAGGGCTGTGCAGAATAACACAGGTGATCAAAGGGAATCTGGATAAAGAGAAAACGCATATCGTCCCAACTAACCCACTCCCCCACTTGATTCCATTACACACATCTGGGACATAACCTATGGTAGAGAATAAGAAGTAATGTTATACATTAGGACTCGCACCCATGCCACCTGTTAATGAACTATTATTAAAAAAGCCTACCTGGACAAAGATAGGTGCTCCATAATTAATAGAGTCCTACACTAGAAAAAACCTTTTGTTTTTCTATAGTCCCCTCACTCACCTAGGGTTGCCCCAGGGTGACATGCTTCATCATAGGGGTCCTCCCAGGCATCTACTGCCTGGGGCGTGCTGCAACTTGGCGAAATACGCAGGAGCACTTATATTTTCAACTATGTGTGGTGATGTGTAGTGCTGTGCTATGTGGAGTGAAAAAAAGGAAAATTATAATAAAAATTACCTGGATAGTGAACCCTAATTTTATTCTGCTCCTATCCGGTAAATGTAGATTAAAATGGGGCTAGTAATAGAGTACAGTAACGTTATGTGTGCCTGTCCCTAATTACTTGGTCGACATGTTTCGTGGTTACCCCAACCACTTCCTCAGGACCGCGCAAGGACCAGCCTTGCGTGTACCACTCCGAGTTGTTACAAACAAATCACTAATTTGTATTGTTATTAAACTATTTGTTAATCAAATACGATACCCATAATACGCTTAAACTTACTTCCTTAATCATTTTCTAGATATCTAGAGCCTCCTTGCCCCAGCAAACACCATGGAGTAGAATTATCCCTCCTGAAAAGTAGGTTTACTCGTGTAATCTACCGCAATCTTGTGTTTTTTGTCTGTATGTGTATGTATCTGTGTGTTTGCACTATAGTCACTTAAGCACTTAGTAAATCTGCACTTTTTTAAGATTCATAAGCAATTTTAGGTATATAATTAATGTAAAGTAGTTTTTGGTCCCTAGTCCACATTAATTTGTGGACTTTGGGAGTGCAACTAACCTTTTGTGTCATTGTTTTTCTATACAGAAACTACGACCCAATACTTCGAAAGAAATCCTGGTATTATGGGTATCGTATTTGATTAACAAATAGTTTAATAACAATACAAATTAGTGATTTGTTTGTAACAACTCGGAGTGGTACACGCAAGGCTGGTCCTTGCGCGGTCCTGAGGAAGTGGTTGGGGTAACCACGAAACATGTCGACCAAGTAATTAGGGACAGGCACACATAACGTTACTGTACTCTATTACTAGCCCCATTTTAATCTACATTTACCGGATAGGAGCAGAATAAAATTAGGGTTCACTATCCAGGTAATTTTTATTATAATTTTCCTTTTTTCACTCCACATAGCACAGCACTACACATCACCACACATAGTTGAAAATATAAGTGCTCCTGCGTATTTCGCCAAGTTGCAGCACGCCCCAGGCAGTAGATGCCTGGGAGGACCCCTATGATGAAGCATGTCACCCTGGGGCAACCCTAGGTGAGTGAGGGGACTATAGAAAAACAAAAGGTTTTTTCTAGTGTAGGACTCTATTAATTATGGAGCACCTATCTTTGTCCAGGTAGGCTTTTTTAGGATCCTTCTAGGTTCCTTATTTTGTTAGGTACATTATAAAAGGAGGAAAAAGCCTGCCTCCCTATCCTCCTACTCCCTTTCCTTTAAAATGAACTATTATTGCCTTAAAATGTAATCCCTGAATGTGTCATTTAAAATGCCTTGCCTTGATTACTGTACTTATGACTTGTTGTTAATGTTTATAAAATCCAATAAACAGACTTAAAA
The DNA here is from genome assembly GCF_964204655.1 of Triturus cristatus. Lineage (NCBI taxonomy): Eukaryota > Metazoa > Chordata > Amphibia > Caudata > Salamandridae > Triturus > Triturus cristatus. The sequence goes on from NC_140593.1 coordinate 594,622,217, forward strand.
AAAAGCAAAAACAAGTGCTACAACCCACAGGTGAAAAGTAACTTTACATGCCATGGATGTACTTCTTCACCATATTCTATGTCCGAGCAGGAAATGTAGAAAGGCCAATTAAGAGTTAGCCAATGTTACCAAATGTTTTTTTATCAGAACACATACACTTGGGAATAGCAGTGTCCTAGTATACAGAGTGAAAAAACCAGCAGCATCAATCCAAGAAAAAAGGGGGAGAGCAAGCCGAAAAAGGCTACTTTCTCACAGAGTGTCTAGAATTCTGCTGTTTAAAATTGTATAGATCGCACCAGAAACCTATGTAATTGGTGGAGTTCAATGTCCGACCTCATTTTTTGAAAAAAAAGAAGAAAAAAAAGAAGAAGAATGAAGTGTCCTAGAGCTCCAAGCTTTTGGTGCTTGTTGTTAACTTGACAAGCCTATACAGACCCATGAGAGGCCTAAATATCTCTTGGCTTAACCTTTTTGAACCATAATATATTATTGTTCAGGTCATGCACACATAGCCACTTGAAACACAGTTAGCCAAACTAGACCTAGCCAAAACCAGCTTAGTGTGCTATGACCTGATTACTTAAATTAATAGATGTGGAAAAGCCCGGGTCCTTCTTCACAAGGTCCGGGTCCAAATTCACAAATTCCAGCACTGTATTTGATCATCTCATTCCCCCCTCCCCACACCTGAAAAGCCTTTACCTAGAGCTAAGCATGGGTGTTAGAAGGGCGTAGGTTGATCACCATTACTGAAAAGCCTGGAGTGTAATTGTGGCTCATTGGTCCACCAGGAGAAAAAATCTATACGAAATACTAGGTTAGATCCCATTCCTGCAAAGCCACCATCGTGGAGATTGACGGGATGCCAGTGCTAATTATCTCATCCATCTCCCCTTCTTGTATGTGAAAGGGCTGGTGATGTTCCATCTGGCAATTCTTTACAAGAATGACATACTCTAATACAATGTAATGCATCAGTTGCATGTTATTTATTATAGTGCATTGTAATTTAACGCAATAAATCAATGTAATGCATTTTCCTGATTAACCTCGTGCGCTTCTGCAATCCAACAGAACATGCTAAACATGCTTTCCTGCGTAGTCATGTGCACGACATGGAACAAAAACCATAGCATTGACAAAAGGAAGTCCTCAACAGAACAACCGACTTTTCCCACAGCAGCACCTCACAAAGACAACAGAACATGTCAGATAGAACATGGAGCGCAGGTCACCACTAAAGCCATTTTGTTGGCACAGCATTGTTCCCCATCGGTACAGCTCGCCACTCACGAATAAACCCACAACAGCAATAAAACACGTTCGGCAGTTCACATGAACAATCCAAACACAAAACAGGCCATGTGAGACATTCTACTCAAAGTCATGCCACGCACTAGTTCAGTACCTTCATGCATAAAACCCATTATTAAATCTATATATTTGGCAATGAAATATCTCCTAATACACCCAGGGCCCCATTGACAAAGAGCCTCTGCAGTCGGAGCGGAAGCTTTGCAGTGGTGGTGGAGTCTCGGCACTCATGGCGGAATCTCCACACCGCAGTTCTCATTGCCGAGATTCCGCCAGGAGTACGAAGAATCCACCGTGACTGCACATAACAGACGTTAAATCACACACCTCAAAAATGCCGTGCAACCTAAAACACATAGAGGCATATGTGCAACAGAATGACGGAGTGTGGCGTTAAACAAAACTTGCTAACGCCACACTCCGCCATTCTGTAAAACAAAGGAATACGCTATATTTACAAAGATACGGTGCACCCCTGCATTTCCCCTAGCACTGAAGCTAAGTTAAGCTGCCTAGTGCCAACGCAGGGAGCCTTGCAGCATAGTGCAAGGGTGCCTGCGTTGGTGGGAATGATTGTTTATATAAGTTGTGCCTTCCTGCACATAAATAATCACAAATTGCGATTTGTCACTCCTATGTGAGCTACATTGTGCAGCACATGTAGAAGTTGCAAATCATCATTTTTTAATGATTGTTTATGTGCAGGAAGAGATAACTTCCTGAACATAAACAATAATTTATGAAGTGTTGCTATTCCTATGTGTGCTGCACAATGCAGTACACATAGAAACAGCAAAAACGAGGACATATAAAGCATTTTTCTTCGTTTCGCCAAGTGAAGACCAGTTTTTCCCTGGTCTTAATTTTGGCGCCGCCCTATATTTACGCCTCCCTTGTAAATATGGGACAGCGGCAACATCAATGGGTGTTGCGGCGGAACCGCAGAACCCACTGTCCACTCCTTTCACGCTAGGTATAGCGTGAAAAGGTATCTTATTTACAAGGCGTCAACAAGTATAGCGTGAATAGGTGCCTTATTTACAAGGCGACGTTAAGCCACCTTAAAGGGACTTAACGCCGCCTTCTAAATAAGACAAAGCCCTTATCGCCACAGGAACGTCGTAAAAAGTGACGTTCCTGTGGCGATAGGGGCTTGTAAATATGCCCCATAGAACCACACGTGGCCTTTCCATTAAACCGACAGGCATGATCAATGAACACTAGTCAGAATAGATTCATAGTGAATCAAAATGAGACTCACTGAGGCAGAACCAGAAATGCTCCACACAAACGCTAAAAAGCAAAAAATAGCAGCCAGAGCTAACTTCCTTAGCAATACCAGGGGTGGTATCCGAGGCATCGGAAATCAGCAAAGCAGCACCACTGGCCATTGTCCCACGAGCCTGCATTTAACAACATAATAATTCAAAAGAGTGACATAGTTCAGTGTCTTCAGTCTAAACCACCCAAGTAAACTATGTTGCAGCTGTAAATTGTGGCATTGCTTTCTCAGTCACATTTCCTATGGTGAAGCAAAAATAGCTATCAGGCATGTGATAACCTGTCATCCCAAGGGATTGAATTAGAACACCGTGGAAAATATTTTCGAAAGCGTGAAATATTGTGACATTCTGTAAATGTTTCTGTCACGAAACATAAAAATATCACGCAAGGCATGACCGCAGCCTGTTAAACTCTGCTGCTGCGCTGTCGGAATTCTTCTCTGACAGGTATCAAGGAGTGCATTGAATTGGTCTGTCTGAGGTGATACAAAACCCACGATGCAATTCCTCAAGACGAAGCATTGCTCCAGAGCAGTGGCGTCGTTTCATTTAAATCACTTCCATGGAAGAAATAGCTCGACAAGCCCTTTGTCCCCCCACCAATGGTGTTGAAAGGTCGCCATGTGTCCTAAAGCAAGCCTCCCCCTGTCCCAGTTTGGTAGTAAAGTACAGCTACTACAAGAAAGCAGAGGGCCCTCAAAGCCCTAGGCCCTGTTGACAGCCAAATAAAGAAAGAGGGCACCCCAAAAAAAGGAACCTGGATACTTAAGTTGTGTGGAAGCACAATGGTTCTCCTTTTTGAGAACAACCTATTTTTTATATACGAAGTTGGAATTCAAACCCAGCACAATCTTGACCAATGCAGAAGTCAGAGGCCACGTGAAACAATTTTTAAACTGTGTTCGTTTCAAAGAAATGTAGTGCGTGATATGGTGAATAAAAGGGTACAACGATGAAGAGAATGATTAGTGCTGATAAAATGTGGTGAAAGTACCGAGTGAATTATTACTATAATGAGGCAGACGCTGACGGTCGTAGTCCACGTGTTTCTCTCTGCTAGATTGGAAGCCTAGGCAGCACAACGTTTCCCTAAAGGGTCCTCCTCCCATTACACGATGTGGCGTAAGGGCCAGAGCTTCCAACTTTGGAGCTGGGGAACAAGGTTCGAGCCTCAGCTCAACATCCTGTGATTCTGTGCAAATCACGTAATCTCCCTGTGCCTACCAGAAACGAATGTGTCCTTGTGTAACGCAACTGGTGCTCATGTCGAGCAGCCCCAATACCTTTGGCCAGTTCTCGCTATATAAATCCGCCTCGGTGGACACAGATGGTGCGGTCCACACCTTTCCCTTGATCACGGGCTACACGATGTTTTCCTAAGTGGACCCCTCTCTAACCCTTCTCAATTCAAAGGAAGATATTTTCACCTCCAAAGCTACACCTTCCTAAGATGCAGTAAATATTTTACTCCATCCTGATGATGTCCCCTGATATTTGCTCTGGGTTTGAAACATCAGATGTACAGGTGAATTTTGTCCCCATACAACAAGTGCCCATTAGAGTGTTACACTGTGGACCTGATTGCGGCCTGCGATATGTCTGCCTTCAACACCGTGGGCTGCGGTTCAGCCCGCGGCCTCTCACTCCTATTGGGCACCCTGCGGTTCTACGCAGCGGCCTGCTGTGGCTATCTTGGTGTCACAGGTGTGTCCTGCGACACTTACATATAATCAGCCGCGGGCCACAGCTTAGCCTGCGGCAGATCTCCCTTCACGTCAGGCATGCCGCAGATCCATGCGGTGGCCAATTACTGCATCTTTAGTACCTCAGGTATGCCACAGTTCCTATTTTAGAACTGCAGTTTCCTATGAAACACGCTGTGGGGGCATTAATACACTCACCTTCCACATGGGGGACAAATGTAATAACCATCAAAATCTTCTTCCCATAATCCTGCAGCCTTGTTTCCAGAATCCATTTGTCTTGCACCATTCAAGATGGCGACTTTTCTTATCTGTTTCATTACTACTTCCCTATCCAAGATGGTGAATGTTCACTTCCTGTTGCATCACTTTCTGTTTCTGGCTATATAAGGGTCTGAATCTCTCATCTCCCTGCATTGCAACACTCCTCAGTCTTGCTGGTGTGTCCTTGGTCCTGTTGGTGCATCTTCGCTCCTGTTGGTGAATCTTCGTTCCTGTCGATGCTTACTGTTCCTATTTGAAATTCCATTAATCCCTTTGTTCTTGCTTGGATTTTCTGTTTCCTGGTCGGATTTTTCCTTGCTGATTATTTTTCCTTCTTGGCTCATGTTTTTTTTAGGTCGCCTTCTGACCATTCCTGGAGCCTCCGCCTGCAATTAGAGGTTTTTTTCCGTTCCGGGGTTTTCCTCTTGGAAATCCTTCTGGAAGGCACTGTCTGCTCTGGTGTTACATTGTCAGCAGCACCATGGCTACTGGAAAAGGTCGCTCCTACCTTGAACAAACCAGAATCTTCAAGAACCAGAACCGGAAAATATCTCTATGCACCCAAATCGATAAGCAAAGTTCTGAACGTCACAGTAGAGTAGTCATGAATACAATTGGAAATCTTGGCTGGATAGATGTTGGGTAGTACAGAAGATGAAGACACAGCATGGGGCAAACACAGGTGTTTTCATCAGCGTCAGAATTGAAAGGGCATAACCTCACAGAAACTTTCTCTCTAAAAATGATCAACAATCTTCCCAAACTACTTTAGAAATATGCAATAAACAGAAACACTCAAAATGGTAAATTCAGTTCAGGAGAACCCGAGATGTAGATTTTAAAATTTTTAAGGCAAAATAGTCAAATATTACTCATAGAAATAATTGAAATACATAACCCATTTTCAGTTTAGGTGCATTACTCAAAATCGACCGCCAAAGGCCACTTTTTACACTAGAAGCAAAAACAAGGAAATGTTCCATCAAACTGCAAACAGTTCTGCCTCACTGAGGCTGGAAGGTGAGGGGCACAGTAAGTACACTCCCATGGGGAGTAAGGAATCTCAGGGTCTGCTTCCTGCTGCAATCAGCAGCCCAAAACAATTTTTGTTGTTGGTGAAGTCACTCCTTGGTTTTATTCTACAGCCCTCTGGGTCCATGGGCACCAGACCTCCCTTCAGCCTGGGTTTTCACAGGATCCAGTTTCAGGTGGTCAATCAGACCTTCTTCAGAGTTGGGAGCACTTCTACCTTTTCCGTCACTGTAGCAGCAACAGTCAACCTGAACCTTGGAATGCAGTTCCATTTATTGTGTGTCAGCAGGAATTAGGGGTCATTTTCTCTTCTTTCCCTAGTATTTAGGCAAAATCTTTCAGATGTTTGTTCTCAGGTCTAGGAATGTTCTTAGATGTGGTGGCGAGGTTCAGTCTTCTGCTTTGCCCTCGCAAATTATTGCAGAACTTTGCACACCCAATTCCTGACTGTTTTCACATAGAATCCCCACCTTCGTTTTCAGTGATTCCTATCTTGGTTTACCATAAACCTATCCAGAGTCTCTCAATCAAGCATGCTGGCCAATCCTCCACCTTCTCCAAGCCACTGCCTTCTGGAGATGAGGTGCGCATCCCTCTGTCAGTGCTTGCACGGGTGTTCCCTCCTGCTGGAGATGGAGGATGAAAGTCTAACCTAGATCTGACAGGGAATGGTAGCAGTTCCTGGCAGTACCATTTGTCATTTTCAAGTCAAAGGAAGATCTGTGAATGCTGCCCTTTGGTGTTCCAGTTGTTTTGTCCTTCTCCCAGGTGAGTATTCCCTGCTAAGTAACATTTGCTGACAACAATGCCTTCTGGCTGCCAGAGGACAATCCATTGTCTTCCAGAAGGGAGGTCGTTGACAAGCCAGCCAGGTTGTGTATTGGGCTTCTGCGGCAGGGCTGAGAGATAGATCAATTGTGAACCAGTCTTCTCCAAGGAAGCACAAAAGACACTTTCTTAAAGTTAATTTTTCACTAAAGTAATCAAAAATCTACCTTCACCATCAAATTCGATATCTGAAGGTAAGTGAAAAAATATAATTTAATTGTTACTTTAGCATTTTCTCATACTTAGGTAAGGAAAAGTGATTATGTGCATTTCTAGGCTAGTTCATGGAAAATTAGATTTAACTGCACATTAAAAACAGCCTTTTTTGTCTGGTTACTGTGACGGCTTACTTTCACAAATTTCTAGTATGCCCTAATTTAAAATATTAAATATCCTGTTCTGGGGGTTTACAAGTCTAACTTTAGAGGTGACTTGTCTAATTAAGAAAACTACATTTTTCTACATGGCAAAGACATTTTTCCTTGCAATGTGTCCCTGCAGTTCTTTTAAACTTAAGCCCAGCAACAGCACAATGGTGCTTTCTTGAACCATACATTTTTGTCATCTTTGTCGGTGGTGTGAACAAAAACGTCAGCCCACATATGACAGTCCACGCCAATGATGCACTTGCTATGCCAAGTAAAAAAGGCCTCCTTAAAATGTTAAATACCTCATTTGGGTCAAGCCAATTTTACAGTACAGTTTTAGAGGCAGAGCACACTCACTGTGGGATCGAATGGCAGTGCACAGTCATAGTACTAAAGGAAATAGGGTCCATGCAAAGGCAAACATTCCACGGTCATCACTTAGAAAATGGGGCGCTCTTTCAGAGTGTATGATAAAGAGGCTTGTCTGGACCGTCAATGTACGGTACAAATGAAGAGTTGGTTGGCTTGAGATTAGATAGGAGCTCAAACAAGATTTGGTCATGGATTAGACTCAAGGTAAAACAAGCAGTGGCAAAGTCAACAGGCTTGGCTATTCACATAGCTACAGTACCTCAAGCCATTGCAAGATGTCCTTCTCAAGTCAGAAGGAATAACTTGAAGCCTCTAACAAACCTGGAGCCCTTATAAACAAGAATACCACAAAGCTGCAATAACTTGCGTTGTTCGTCAGTGTCTTTCTTGAGTAAGATGCAACTGCTTCAAATGTCCTTTTATGGCGTGACTTCTACATAAAAATGTACATATAAACTTTTGCTACTCTATTGAATTATGCTTGGATACATAAATATGCCAATGCTGGTATATGATGATGAATCAATATTACAACTTTCAATACAGATCATAGGGGAGAGGAGTTGGCCTAACGGCTAGGGCGGTCGACCTCGAATATGGGGAACTGAGTTTGAGTCTCAGCAATGACGCTGAACATCCTGTGATTCTGGGCAAATCACTTAGTCTCCCCGTGCCTAACAAAGAATGAATGTGTCCTCATGTAATGCATCTGGTGCTATGTAAATCGCTCTGATACCCGATTCGGGCAAGTTTGCGCTATATAAAACTCTGTAAAAAAATATATCTTGGTTATTTTAGAACACTTGTGAAGAAAACCTAGTATACATAAGTACTATCAGTCGTTGTTTAATTAAAGTGCCTTTAACCCTATCAAACCTCTTTTGGAGTGACACTATACTTCTGTCAGTTATATTAAAGCTCACAACCTTGTGCTATGGCAGGAAGTAACAAAAGGTTTATGTTAGTTCAGCACAGAATTAAAGATGTTTGATGAAAGCTTAATCTATCTATCTATCTATCTATCTATCTATCTATCTATCTATCTATCTATCTATCTATCTATCTATCTATCTATCTATCTATCTATCTATCTATCTATCTATCTATCTATCTATCTATCTATCTATCTATCTATCTATCTATCTAACTATTCATTCACTGAAAAAACAAAGGGTAAAGTTTGCTATAGATAGGTGAAATGTTCCGTGACAACGTAACATTTTAAACCCCCCAAAAAACCAAATTCACCAGTTATAGTTTCTCATGCAACCATAACTCGTGCCTTAATGTACAGCAGCCGCCTGTCCAGGTAAGAGAGGTGAGGCGGTGGGGTGGGGGGGGCGGTATTTCGACCGGCGACGAGGAGGCAAAATTAAATAAATAATTATTTTTCTCTCGTCATCGTCCGTCGAAATACCCCCTCAACCGGCCCCACTGCCCCACCGCTCTCACCTGCACAGGCCGCGGCTGCTAATGTAACTATAACTCGAACCCCTGCCATGCACAGTTTTCTCATCAATTATTTCAGTGCAAATGTTGCAATGAAATTACAAAAGATGTCATAGAGAATGTCATAAGCGGTGTAATATGTGGGGTAATTAGCAGTGCAGAATAGCTTACTCCCAAGCACAATTTGTTGTAAGTTCTCACCAGCGACATATAATTAAATACTGTAAATAAGTTAAAAGAAACCCTTTTTAACATTTATTATTTTTTGAAGAAGTGAAATTCTCATTTACCGCTCTTTTGATCTGCTCTTGATGAAGAAAATCATCCTATTGGCGATGAGCCTGCTTGGTTGTGCACCACACTCCATTTCTCCTCTTCATTTGTTGGACCACTTTGGATGTTGCACAGAGAGTATGCACACTGTTTCCAATAATTATGTAAACACTTTAATTTTGAGATGTACCACATTACGAAAAACACATTGCCTTACTCTTAAGCATTGCTAAGGGTTTAAAAAACACAAAACAAGACAAAAATAGACATGTCTCAGAGAGCCAAGCAGGTCAAAGGGTAGCATTGCAGCACGTAAGATATATTGCCATAAATTGAAAGACACTACTCAAAATCAGTTTTTGTATATTTCTCCCCCCCCCCAAAAAACAATCATTAAAAGTTTTTAGAAAAAGCTGCAATAGTCTACAAATGACCTTTACAAAAATGCAATTTAAAATATATGATAGATCGACCTTGGCTGAATGGATATGGTTTGATGCCCAGATATGGGACTGGCAATGGGGGAATTCATGAGAGGAACGTGTATCTCTGTTTGCAGATGATATCTTGCTATATCTGACGGAACCAGAGGCGGGCCTAATAAGACTTAAAGAGATAGCCGCAGTCTATGGACTATATTGAGAACTAGGTATAAACCGGGAGAAATCACTGACATCCCGGGTACCTGGTCAATAAACTAGACCTACCCTTGCCACTCCTGTTCACCAGCTGGCACTTTTAATATCTGACAGTGTGGATACCCAAAAACAGGAGGGTGCACTATGCAGACAATCTGGCCTGCTACTCCATAGACTGGAGGATGTAAAACACTGGAGGACACTGCCACTCTCTATTCTGGGCAGGGTTGCACTGCTTAAAATGATCTCACTACCCTGATTTAACTGCATACTGTCAAATAGTTTATATGCCCTCTCGCATAAGGTTTTGCATACCATAAATAAATTATCAGGAACCTTGCTTTGGTTGGATCGCCCACCATAGATCACGTTATTCACCCTGCAAAGATCTGTCTACAATGGGGGCATATGGCTACCAAACATTTGCAAATATTATGGACTGTTCAGGTTAGCATCGTAAATGAATGGGCAAACACATCACTAGATGACCCTGCATTGAGAATGGATCAGGCTAGGATGGGAAAGAAAGGCTACCTATATGTACTGTATGGCTGGAGGGTGGAGAAAGACATCCTGCCAGCAACTGGAATGGTCATATCCACCTGGCATGAACTGAATATGGAAATGGGTTGGGAGAAGAGACTGACACCGAAAACCTCTCTGTGACTGGGCAAGAGACTTGGTCCTGTGTCAGGGCTTCCGTGTTTTAAAAAATATAACGATATTGGCTTTGCGTCCCTTGATGATGTCTGGGACGCAAATGGTATAGTACCCTTTGAACACCTGTGAGCCGAATATGATATGGGGATGATGTAAATATTGAAATGCTTATAATTGTGCCATACATTACAAGCAAGGATTGCACTGGGAGAGGACACCAAAAAAGACTCCGCCCTAGAGAGCAGGGTGCTACGTGGACACATGAAGGCTATCTCACTCGCATATGGCACATTGATGAAGAACACACAGTGAGAGTTAGAAGAGCTGAGGGCTCGTTGGCAGTGAGATGTGAAGGAGATGGAAGATGATGAGTGGAGGGATGCACTACAATTCCCAAGATAAGTGGCCATAAAGGCGAGATTTCACTAAATCCGATTGAAAGTCCTACATGGTATTTACTACACCTACACAGAATTGAAGGGGCAGGGATGACAAATGCAATGGGAATTGTGGTCAGAAAGGCACTTTCCTCTACAGACTATGGGAATGCCATAAACTCCAAACGCATTGGAGGGAGTCATGCAAACACCAGAAGAGGCCCCCGCACCCATAGTACTGCTGCGAACTTGGAGGGACTCTGATGCAACATCATACAAACAATTATTGATCAACCTAGGATTCATACTAGCAAAGAGAGAAATAATGCAAAGTAGGGCATGGGAAAAGGCTGTCTATGAGGGAAGGGGATGTCTCAAAATTTTTTTTCAAAAAGTGTGGGGAGAACGGGACACAGGGAACTAGAGCTATGGAGGCCATGAAAAAGGGACAAAGAGACGATGCAGCAGAGATACAACAGACTTAGAAAGAAGGAGGACAAAAGGACAAGAGGGAAACCTGGTTACCTGGACCCATTGCAAACAGCAGGAAGACGCACCCCAAGGAGCAGTGCCTGTAACAAGTATTTGCAGGGTGCTGGGAAGAGGGTAGTGAAGTGTGCAGGAATCACTGCAATCTTTACTCTTATGATTTGTTCTTACCAGACAAGCTTATGACAAATCAAAACCCAAATAAAATATTTCCCAAAAATATATTTATATAATAAATCTAGAACTAGGCCCTTATGTATCAACGCATTTATCCAAAAACAAAGAATAGGCAAACTCCTTTGATACATCAGGCCCATAATGTGGTAAGTGACCATACCTGACAGCAAATAGAAAATACACACACGCTCACAACGAAGCTGTTCTTGACCTCAAAATGTAATTATCAGTTTCTCCTACTGATTAATCTGAACAGGTAGGAGACCCACTACGTTTAAGTCTACTTGTAACATTATCATAATAATTGTGTTAGAATATCATTCATTTGGACCCTGACCAAATTATTACATGAATTGGAGGCTTGGCAAAAGATGGATGCTGTGAAATAGCATCTTTCCACTAACTCTGGCCATCTTGGGTTAGAAGCACAATTGGCTCTCCCTCTCCCTGCACACCGATATACTCACGGAAACAGGCACATGACAGACAACCTAACTCTCAGCCCCAGAGACAATTACTAAGGCCCTACCAGTGGTAATGACCAAGGCGCACCCAGTGAAAGAGCATGCTCCACCATCATAGCTTGTTGATGTCCTCATACCTTTCAGTTTTCCCTACATGGCCACATCCCAGGCAGATAAAAAGCCCTTAAGAGGCAAGCCTCCCATAATGATTCTCATCATACACCTGAAACAGGCTTGGGGTGTGATTATGTTTGTCTGCCCTGTACCATACATGCAAAAGCACAGGCCTGTCATCAGGGATCGGGCTAGATACCTAAAGGGACACAGCGTTGGCTCACTATTTTTGCCCGCAGTTGGGTATTAGGCTAAGTGGATACCGAGACATTGTGCAGGCTACCATCTTGTGTTAGGGACATCACTTGAACTCGCCATTTTTCACCTCCTGCCCTAGTCCAAAAGTAGCTGAAAGTGCATTAAGAGTCTAGCCTCCCACAGTGCACTTTTCTCTTCATTTGAAACAGTCTTGCATTATGAGCACAATCATTTCCCCGCACATTATTTAAGCTGTAGGAGACAGGCACCACCACAGAAAATCGAATTCTTTGTCCTAAAAACAGAAGCGCTACCATTGGGCATAAGGTTAGATTTATCCAGTGACGGAATGAGGTTTGACATTCCAACTTAGACTCTTCCCACACATCTCAGTATGAATATTTGTGCCCCCACTGGGACAAAATACCTATATTTTCTAGAGTGTTTTAGCCCAGGTGCTTCCTGTTAAGGCTCAAGTGCAAAGAGGCTCTTTTTCTGGTCTCTTCAGTCTATGAACGGGCAGAGAGAATCACTCTATGTTAGACACAACTAAGGACTGTTAATTGCTATCTATGAAGGGATGACAGTCAATCTTCCAATGGCCACTTAAACCAATATTGTTAAACCCTGAAAACATTTGTCATTAATTTACACTTCATATCTTATGCTGTTGCAAAATGCAGGTCAATGTATGATCTGTAATACCACAGTACCACTGACTTGGTAAGTGCAGTACTTAAAACCAACAAACAACAATTCACATATCTCTAAATTATCTCGAGTATTCTCTATATCATAAAGTTGAGATCCCTGTTGGTGCATGTGCACTTGCATGTGGATCTACAACCCCGTACATGCTAAGAGATGGCTTTGTTGTTACATTCTCTGAAGATTAGTTCACTAATCTACTCTGTATGCTATATCAATTTCCCAAAAATATTACCCATAATATCCATTTCCTGTTCTATTTTACATGCTCCAAACCAGAATGTTCATTTTGATATTCGCATCACCTGTTGCTACGTTAACTCTCCTCCTCACTTACACTCTTTGCCGCATTATCTCGCAAGTCAGAAATCCTGCCTAACCAATACACAAATTCGTTAGTTTATCCACCCAGACTGAATACAAGTAGACCTTTGCATGCATTAAACTCATCTATAGAGAACTTACTACATCTTTCTACCAATGGGATACATAGTCTATTCACAACAAAACATCCATCATCATTGCCCATTTTGATGCCCACAGGGCCCCACTGCTCTTCCCCACACTCACTGAGACATGGAGTGACTAAAAATGGTGTCCCTCAAGCCACCCTACAAACCAACAGTGTCATCTCTAGTAACACAAATCCACCGGCTCCTTCACCAACCTGACCAGCTACATACTTTGAATTTCAATTCCCCATTCAAAGCTAATATTCATTCAATATACCACCTACATGGCTCCACAGTTTACTTCTTTTAGGACCATAACACTGTCATTAGCCTATACTACTACAGAATAGTACTCTTGAACTACTCACTTCAGTACACTCATTCTGAGCCTACACACAACCAGGGTAAACATCTTGACTTCATCCTTTTTTTGACAAATTATCCTTTTCTCGTCGAGCTATTAATCCTTCTTTGCTGACCATGACATGATGCATACTGTGGCAGATCTCTTTCTTCTCCTAAGCCCGTCTTCACTTTTATGCTATTAGAAGGAAAATTTACCCCTGGCTCTCTCCCTACCTCCCTACAAGAAATTCACAATGACTTTGTACCACTTCAACACCACATTGTTTCACAATTTTAATGAAAGAGTTAAACAGCTTTTGATATTAGGGGCCTGCATTTAGAGTTTGGTAGTTGAGTTACTTTTTCACAAATGTGACGTATATCCCTTCCACCTTATTTAAAGTGCATTGTATTCTATGGCACTAGTAATAAGGGGGACTGGAGTAACACATATGCCAAACTGTAAGTCAGACACTAATATTTGATATTAACCATCCCTTAAGTATATTCTACCCCCAAAAAATGCCTTGGCAACAACCATGGAGCATACCTGATATTTGCATACTGCAAACCAAGATAATGGCATAACTGTGTAAACATAAAGGCCTTGAAAACCGTGATGCCTAACAAATTCCTTTGAACACAATTTCTTACCAATTCCTTGTGCTTCCAAACATCATCTCATCACTTTACCCTCATTGCCATTGCCTCTGACATTCTACTGAATATTTAATCTCTCCACTATGCCCACCCATCGCCCCCTTGATGCTCACCGCACATGACTTGGCACTTGAATTTTTCTATGAGATACCTACAATCAGAAACAACCTCACTACCTCCTACTACCTATGGTTGTATATGAGAGGAGGGACCACAAAAATATCCCGTTATCAACATATCATAGCCAGAATACTGACTATCAAAGTATCATTAAGGTAATAATAGATGTACTGTTCTTAACTTCACATTTACGTATCTTAATGCACTATGTATATGGTGTTAGAAATTGGGTTTCTGGTTGGCAGAGGTATGCACCTTGTCCAAGCAACAACCACAATCCTAGTCAGGGTAGCGCACAACACAGCCCAAATAATCCAAATAATCCTGTGCTCATGTTCTGGCGGTAGCTTGGCACAGAGAACTCAGGCTTAACTTAAGAGGCAATGTGTAAAGTATTTGTGCAACACTTCAAACAATAACACTGTAAAAAAAACGCAAAAATACTTCACACCAGTTTAGAAAAATAAAGAGTAATTTTATAAATAAAACAAGACCAAAAAATCAAAAATCCAATGTGTAGCAATCGAGATATGAATTTCTAAAGAATAAATGTCAACATAGTGCTTAGAAGCAAAAAGCGTTTAAGTGGGTTATCTGATCACGCTGGACTGGGGCAAAGTCAAAAGTTCAGGCCGACCACGATAGAGCATTGGAAATACAGGGACTCACTTGGGCATCCTGAACCAAAGTACATTGATCCTTGAGTTGTCGTCGATGAGGATGGGCGGTGCAGTCCGGGTGATGCGTCAGTGTCAAACCACACAGTTGATGGGTTGCATCGATTTTCTCCATGCAACAGCGGCGATGCATCAGTTCTGACTTCCGAGTGCAAGCTCTGGTTCCAGATATGATGCGCAGCTGCTGCTCCTGCTGTAGGTGATGCGTCGATGCTGAAGGTGATGCGATGGTTCCAAGGACGATGCGCTGGGTCCGCTCTATGCAACGACAATGATGCACTGGTTCTGACTCATGCAAAGGCAGAGATGCAGAGGTTCTGATAGGATGCATGGGCTCTGGATGAAGAAGCAACCTAGGCCCCACTTCCAAGGGTCCAGGACTAGAGTTGCACCAATTGGCTGGGCAGGCTCACAGCAGGCAAAGTCCAGGTGCAGATACAGATGGTTCAAGTCTTTGATATCTCTAAGACTTGGGAACAGGAGGCAAGCCAGCAAACCCTTGGAGTCACTCTGGGTTCAAGTGAGGCAGGTCCAATTCTTCTCACCCAGACAGGAGAACAGCAGACAGTAGGGCAGCTCAGGATGTCAAGAGAACAGCAAGGCAGAGTTCAGAAAAGCAGCAGTCCAGAAAAGTAGCCGTCCTTTCAGCAGCACAGCAGCACAGCAGCTCTTCCTCCTGACAGAGTACTCACAGGTCCAGAAGTCTACTGATTTAGTAATGCCAGAGGTCGAGTACTTATACCCAGTGGTGCCTTCAAAGTGGGGGGATTTAAAAGAAATCTTTGAAGTGCACAGAGGTTCTTCCGTCCTGCCCTTTCTCCAGACACACCACAGGGGGTAGTCAATCCTTTGTGTGGGGACAGGACACAGCTCTTTCAGGTGTATGTGCCTCCCTCCCATCCTGCTCAGGATGGTCCATCTGCATGTAGATGACCACTCAGGCACACATACACTTCCTTTGTGCGTGACTGTCTAGAGAGAATGCAGGAAGCCAGCTGTTACCCACCCCAGACGTGTATTCCAGAGAGAGGCAGAAGGCAACAAATGGCTAAAGTAAGTAAATGTCAACTTTCTAAAAGTCATGTGCCTTACGCGCCAATCAGTCACACTGCATTGTGCAGGAATTGATCCTCGGGATAAACAAATATGCATGTAGTACTCCATGTTTGATCCAAGTTATAAACCAATATTTTTATCAAGAGCTTGTTCCAAAGTTAAAATTCATTAGTTCACAATCACAACGAAGATATTGTGATTCCACAGTCCGGGCATCAACAGCGACATGTAGGGGTAAATAATTCATGCTGAGTAGCCTCATGTAATTCCACCCAATGCATTTCGGACTGCATAGCACTTTGTCAGGGGTTTCTGAAATAATAAAAAGACATCTAAACCATTTGCTCAATGCAAGCTGTCTTTAGCATCTGCATATAAATAATACTAATACCCCCAGTGGTTAGCCCTTAACAAACCCCACCCTGCACCCTTGTGAAACCATGCTTGTGTAAACATAATATTGGTACCCCTTGCCTGCTACACAAAATGCTCAACCTGAAATGAGTGCTCCAGAAACCTTATCTAATCAGAACCCAAAATGTTAATAAAGCAATTGTGCCAAATATCAGCCGCTTCACTACCTCAGTTGTCCACTCTAAGATGAATGAATACTTAGACTTCAACCAATTTACTGTCCACCTCTCATCTAACTACCTTCTCAACCCCTTTCAATTTGAATACTATAATAATGTCAGGAACATGAACATGGTATGCATCACTTGTGGTCAGAGAAGATGAGAATTAATCACAGGGGGCAATAAAGGTAGAGAGACGTCTGCATTAGGAACATTTATGGTTTTTTACATTTAGTTATTGTGAATATTTTATCTTGCATTTTAATGTCATGTCATTAAAATTGAGTCTTTTTATTAATGTTCTATACTTTTAAGATGGAGACGAAATGGTGAGTATCTGGTTTATCTTTGCCAAGCCAAGATGCGCCTACAATAGTGAAGATCTTGTGTCAAAAGAGAACAAACGTGATCTAAAATGTCGCAGCCATCTTTGAACTCTAGTACATTAAACCAGTTACCCAGAAAAAACTTGCTTCCAATTGGCCTCATTTTTCTTCTTGTATCTCACCCAGTTTGAGGACTGAATTGTTCTATGACTATCCTTGGATATCCTTTGATTCATAGAGTACCACCATCAGTGTTTGTGTGGACATTCCTTCTAAAGACTTTGAAACACATATTTGTTTTGGCTTTCTGAATGTATTGTGGAGTGCATTCATCAATCAATCAACCAAGGCATTTATACAGCGTGCTACTCACCCATAAGGGTCTCAAGGCGCTGTGCGGGGGGGGGGGGGGTGCTGCTACTGCTCGAACAGCCAGGTCTTGAGTAGCCTCCTGAAGGTCAGAAGGTCTTCGGTCTGCCATAGGAGGATGGGGAGGGCGTTCCAGGACTTGGCGTCGAGGTAGGAGAACGATCTGCCACCGGTGGTTGTTCTTCGGATGCGGGGGACGGTGGCGAGGGTGAGGTCTGCGGAGCGGAGCGGAGCTGACGGTTTGGGGTGTAGAAGGTGAGTCGTCTGTTGAGGTATGTTGGTCCGGTGTTGTGGAGTGCCTTGTGTGCGTGGGTGAGGAGCTTGGCTAAAAGATTAGTTTCTGCATGCACATAACATGAGGATTTAGACTTTAGATTAATATTTCACATTATACCTTGCAGGCAGACCATTTGTATTCACAAGCACATGTAGGTGCAGAATGTTTTCCAACTCTTTAGTTCTATATCCGTCCGAACACATGAAACAAACCCATACCAGGTGCAAGAGAGGGTGCTATGCAGTGATGTGAGCTTTTTTCCAATTTACCATCTCCCTGTGTTATCAGGGGTGTCTCTCAGCCTCTTTGGATTACAAGGTGGCTAGTGGAGCAACAATGAAAATCAGACACTCCTACAGTCTAACTGTTTTGTATCGTAATTGCATTTATATTGCGCTTACTACCCCTGACAAGGTGTTGAAGCACTTTTTCTGCGAGTAGCATGCTACTTTGGAACCCATAAAGAATTAGTGAAAAACAAAAGTAATTTGAGTGGTGATATGTTAGTCAGTTATTTGGATTGAGAAGGATAGTGGAGGGATACAAGTGAAAAAAAGATTTGCATTCATATAGCACTTTCTACCCCTGATGGTGTGTTGAAGCGATCTTTCGGCAAGTAGCACGCTACTCCAGAACCCATAAAGGATTAGTGGTGAATTAGTGTAGCAAAATATGAAAGTAATTTGAATGGTAGATATGTTAGTTATTTGGATTGAGAAGGATAGTTGAGGGATAGAAGGGGGAAAAAGTTTTGCCTTTATATAGCGCTTGATACCCCTGATGAGATGTTGAAGTGCATTTTCGGTGAGTAGCATGCTAATCCGGAACCCAGTACAGGATTAGATGACAGGTCAAAGTTGCTTTTGGATACACAGAAAGTATAGAAAATGGCACAATAAACAGTACTGAATAAGGAAGAGGTGATACTATAGCCAATAAATTAAAAACACCCTATGAACATTTTTGGTATGAAACAACAATTATCTATGAGGAAATGAAGAGTCATGTTGTGTAATCTGTCGGGTAGAGACAGCGTTGGTGTTTCAACCCTAACATCCAGTTTATACCATGGTCATCATCAGGGCAGGTAGACAAAGCATTGTAGCCACTTTTGCTTTTTTTTGTTGCTAATCCTCTTCCTTTCCTTCAGCCTCTCCATACAAAACCTGGACAGTATGTTATCAGAATACTGTTGTAACATATTCTGACAAAATATTATGTTCTACTTATTCGTTACAAAAATATCGACTCATTAGAGCTAATAATAGAAAATCTACACCCAATACAGTAATATTTAGGAAACAATTGTTATGTCAGATGATATTTTTGAAGTGCAATCACCTGGTCTACATCTTCCTGCTGGTCTGTGGCCCATCTACCTGGCATTCTAATCATGCCCCCATATTCCACTATCAGACGCCCACAGCCCCTCCAGGGGCCTTACTCTACAGTGTGCCCTGGGGGCGCAATGGGTATGTGCACCTGTGGGGCACTCTAGTATTACAGAATATGTGCATCCTCTTCTATAATGCTGATAGTGCCAGCACTATCATGAAAGGGTGTTTCCTCATTTGCATGGGGTGTCGCCATTGCACAGGGACATGGGCATAAAATCAAGCATTGAAAGAAAAAAAAATAATAATAAAGTGGCCACAATAAGGGGGCGTAGTTTCAGTGCACCTTCTCAAAGCAGCCCTCGGGCGTGCCCAAAATGGCTGGGGGTTAAGATGTGCTTATCCATCACCGCCATCCATCTGGCCTGAAACCACACCGCGGCCAATGCATTACAGGGTCCCGCAGTGAATGTCCTGAATACCGGAGAAAATGGGGGGGGGGGGTGAAGCGAACCCCCCAGGGCCTGATAGCTACATGATAAACTCTGACTTAGCTGAGGGCGGCTGTGTAGATGGCGGAGAGGTGACTTCCCTGCAGGTAGCGAGCTGAGACACAGCCCGATTCCTGTGGGGCACCATCAACACACACCCTTACCTGGACGTGGGCTTGCATCCCTGATGCAGCCCCCGAGCACTCCATGGCAGACTGCATGCGGGGACATAGTGGCAGCCGTGGGGAGACAGGCATTTCAATTAGGACTCCTACCTGTCATCTGATATGCGGTTGACTGGCTCTTGACTGCTCTGCACGTCGATCATGGCTTGCTCTTGTTCAAAGATGGTGGCTGATTTTTCCAGATGCCAGAAACCTTGCTGAGGCCTCTGCACCCTTAACACGGCAAGTAGCAACATGCTGGAAGGGGCCCCTTGCTGAGGCCTACTAACCGCTCTTCGCCACAAATTGACTTCCTGCTGCCAGCGGCCTACCGCACCCCTGTGCCATAGAGGGGCTCTCTGCTAGCGAACGAACCGAGACGTGGCCCATATCGAGCCACTCACCATTACCGCTGCAGAGACCTATCCAAATGTAGCCAATATAAGGAGCAGGGTGCAGGTCCCGACCATTAGTTGACTACTCTCCCCGGGTCTAACTCCTCCACATGGCTTTGTGAATCTGCACTTTCATCTAGTCTATAATCATTATTCCAGGCATTTTACCCCAGTCTGTGAGTCTGACAAATAGCTATTTAACAGATAAAGCACTCTTATATCTTGCTAAATATCCTGTGCTTTCCAAATGCACCAATCATTCTTCTGGATCTATCTGCATAGTTAAACAAAAAATATCCCCAGCACACGTCAAGGGTGTCTCATGTATTTTTTCAGATGCACAGTGTGAGCACAAATAATATACAAGTGAGTCCTTTTCTTTTTTCTTTTATCTCAAGGTCTTCACACAGCCTGTTTGAAGGCCCTGAGATTAAAGAAAAAAGAAAAGGACTCACTTGTATATTTTTGTTTATGTATTTAGTTCACTAACTTTGGGGAGGTCAGTGGTTCTCCTCACCCTGCAGCACCGTCACATTTGATTAGAAGGTCTTGAAAAAATATGAGTGATATTCTTTTGTGTGGCGCCATTTACCCTAAATAAGTATACCATGGACCATTAATTCTCCTATCTGCAGAGTTACACACTGAAGGTCATCCCATGCCAACATCCTGGCACCAGTCCATTGACACAGGGAACAGAGCTATTGAGCTTACAAACACATCTCTTCAAGGTTTTTCTTATACCTTTCGGATCTGACCACTCTTTCTTAGTGTAATGATACTCAAGTATGATGATAGCACAACCACTGTTCATGCTGGTGTACCTAAATAATCCGTTTTTGTTCCCCTCCAAATCTGTCTCAACACCAATTTACATGAAGACATCACCTCCTCTTTTTGGTTCTTTTGCTGTCTCTACACCAACAACATGACAATCTTTTTCTCTTTTTCCAGATTATGTTCCTACATATCTGACAGCCTACCATAAAGGGACACTGTATTACTCTCAGGTTAGGCAAGTTGAACTCCTAAATGTGGGTCCTGAGTCTCACCTAACTTTGTTCACCTCCCTTCCAAAAATCTGACTTTCTCATGGGTCTGGGAACCACCATTGCCAGCAATGAGTGTAAGAAAAGTTTTCCATCTCTCCCATTCCAAAATGCTAAAGCACTACTTCTATCTCTAGTACTTACCAAATAAAATTATTGATGTAGCTTGCTGGTGGGCCTCGATCAGTATTTTTTCCCCACTGGACAAGTTACTTAAGTCTGCTACCAGACCCTTGTTCAGATTACTCAGACATCTCCATTTCATTTCACCAGAAGACTACTAAAAACAGAAGCCCCTATAAACTCCTGCCAATTGCTTTCAAAGTGGCCCATGGTGGTTTCCCACACTACCTTTCCAATAGTTTGTCCTCCACACCTAAATGGAAATTGCAGTCTGCAAATCAGAACCTGTAGAACATCTTGAAAACATTTGTGTTACATTTAGATCCTGCCATCTCCTAAACTCTCAATACTGGAACACGCAACCCTCTGTTATCTGAGCCTGCCCCATTCTCAACAAGTTTAAAACCAGTCCAAAAATAAATTCTAGGAAATCAGAAGGATTGAATAACTAATGATGCAAATTGTTGGACCTGTCTCTTTAGGCAGTTATCCCCAAACGTTTTGCCTTCCTCCTCGTATTTTTTCAGACCTGTTTTTGTTGGCTCTAGGACTCCAGGCACTTTACCACTGCTGGTCGGTGCTAAACTGCATTTGCTCTCTATGTAAAATGTTTTGGTAATTGATTATCCATGATTGCTATATTTGATTTACTGGTAAGTCCCTAGTAAAGTGCACTGTGTGTGCCCAGGGCCTGCATATCAAATGCTACTAGTGGGCCTGCAGCACTGATTGTGCCATCCATATGAGTAGCCCTGCAAACATGTCTTAGGCCTGCCACTACAGTGCCTGCAAGAGCAGTTTTAAACTACCAAGTCAACCTTGCAAATGCACCTACTTGCCAGTCCCAGGCCTTCCCTTTTATTACATGTAAGGCACCCCTAAGGTAGACCCATAGGCAGAGTGCAGTGTATGTGAAAGGTAGGACATGTATTGGTGTGTTTTACATGTCCTAATAGTGAAATACTGCTAATTTCGTTAATCATTGCAAGGACTATCTCTCCCATAGGTCTTCATTGGATCTGCCTTGTAACACCTCACAAGTGTAACTTTCAATTGGGAAGAGATAGAGATTTGGAGTTTGGGTTCCATGAACTCACGATTTAAAAACACATCTTTCTGTGAAGGTGGTGTTTAAATTGTGTGGTAGAAAATGCCACTTTTAGAAAATGGGCATTTTTTTGCTTTGCCATCCTGTGCTTCTGACTGCCTGTCTGTGGCATTCACATCTGTTTTAGACCGACAGTTGGGCCATTTGTGCATTCACTCTAGACACTCACACAAAGGGAGGTAAGGTGTGCCCTGCATATCCTGATTGCCCATAACAAGGCTGATGGGCTTTGTTGAGCTAGAGTGGTGGGAGGAGTTGTCACTGACACCTGAATAGGCCTGTGCCTGTCCTCTCACAATGCTGTCTCCACCCCTCTGTAGTGTGTCTAGAGCCAGGTCAGGGCAAGGCAGGATCTGTGCATTACAAAACCTTTCCTTTGAAGTAGGTCTACTTCAAAGACAGAAAGGGGTATAAGTATTGGACCTGTAACCCTACATTTTTAGGACACTACTGGATTGAGGACTCTGCCAAGAAGAAAAGCTGAAGAGCTGTCAGTAGGACTACTGCCCCTTTGCTGTGTGTTGATTTGCTGGGTTGGCCTGTTGTTGCTGCTTCTGTCTGTGAGCAGAGATAGAACAGGACTGTGCTTTTAAATCCTGTTTTTCAAGGGTTCTCCAATGGCTCAGGGCCATCAAAGACTTTGCTTTCAACATCAGTGAACTCCACTGCTGGGGTCTGACCTGACAAGTGGTCCCAGTTCTGGGCCCTTGGAAGATGTACTGCTGCAAAAGTCTGTAAAATCGAATCATCGCCCTTCCAGTGCCTGTTTTTTTGACGCAGCACCGCGGTGCAGGAGAAATTTTCGCGGCCGAAGGAATCAACGTAGCGCCTGTTCCAGCTCAAAGAACCACCACAGCCCATGTCCAGCACACCTTGTCCCTGATGTCGGAGACCACCGCTCTGATGTAGGTGCCTGCTATGTAGCTGAAAGAATGGAAGCATCACCGGTCCGCAGCTGAAAGTACTGCTGCAGCGACTGTTTGCTGATGCCTCCATTACCTTGGGACATCACTGTGTTTTCCAACGCCTCTCTCCTTTGAGGCTGTTTTTCATCTTGGATTTTGATGCATCAAGGTACTTTGTGCGAAAATCACTGCATCCATAGAGTTCAATGGACAGAATTGCTTACACCTTTAAAAAGTGATCTCTTGAGTTCTGTGTGTTGGATGTTTATCGTTTTGGTCTTGCTTGGTTTAGATAAAGAGTGTTTCTTTTTCTAAACTGGTGTGGTGACCACTTGTAGTGTCTCCACTGCGTTACTGTGTGTTTTTAGCTACAAATGCTTTACACATTGCCTCTCAGATAAGCCTGACTTCTGGTGCCAAGCTAACAAGGGGTTGAGCAGGGGTTTTCTTGGGTGTGTAACTCCCTTACCCTGACTAGAAGGAAGGATCCCAACTTGGACAGGGTGCATTTAACTGCCAACTATAGACCCCCATTTCTAACACAAATTAAGTTAACATAGTCATTATGACTCTTGTATGGTAAATACTCACTTTGTATATAAGCTGCAAAAATGTTTATCAAGAAAATACATTATGATGCATGTTTACTTTTATTTCAGATAATGCAGCACAGCAAGGGAACTTGCTGTGCTGCTTTGCATGAAAGGGAGAGAGCAGAAATGCTCCATATTTATAATGATATGGATAATTTTCCCCTCTCTCCTTTTGCCGGTGCACTGTGTGCTGCCAGGCACCATAGTGCAAGGGGGCCTGAATTAGGGGTAGGATTGTTTTTGTGGAGGAGGGAATACGTTCAGGCACTGAAGCGATCCAAAGAGGAGTGTTCTTCTATTAATGTATGGTGCAGAATGATCACACATGGAAAGAGGACTTAATTAGGAGAAAACATATTTTTCTCCTCGTTACGCCATCCTCTGTGAGATGTTCAGACTTGGTGCAATCTCATGTTTACATGCCCTTGTCAGATCTACGGGTGGATGTGCAGGATTGCCTATGCTCCACCCATGGAACGCCTACCAGCTCAAACTTTTATTTAACCCCGCGGTAGCTGCTGCATTGCATCATATTTCTTTACAAAGCCACGCATTGTGGTGCAAATCGCCCTTTGCGTGGCCTTGTAAGTCTTATTGAAGCCTTGCAGCACAAAGGCAAGATGGCCAAAGGGAGAGGAGCTCACTAGGAGAGCTACTCTTGCTTGAGATCACGCTCCGTGATATCCCTGTTAGATCCATCCAATGCTTTTCCGAACAGAAAGAAAAGAGGATTTAACAATACAAGAAACAGGATAATCTAACAGGATCAACTACATTTCTTACCTCTACAACAGCGGAGCAGAGTACAAGGTCGGGAATCAACGAGCGTCTTCATCTTGCGGCGCCACAGATCTTGGAACCCAGAGACATAGATATCGGTGTTGATACTGACAGTCCCCATCAGCGCCCATCTGCAGGACGCCGCTTGCTGGAATCGACGGAGTACACTGAAGACTGGGTCGCCCCCCCCGCATGAGTGGAGGGCTGAATGATTCTGGCTGCAGGCTCCGGATTAGGGAAGCAGGCGGCGTGCACCACGCTCTCCAGGCTGGTTCCCTGCTGCGATCCTCCTCCCATTATCGCGGTGACCAGGAGAGGAGGCTGCCCGGAGGCCCCGGAGATCTCCCGGATAGTTGGGCATCCATGAGTTGTGGACACGTTGGCGGATTGACTGCGGTATGTCCACGTCGCTGGATCAACTCCGTTGAGCCCTTGATTCAGCTCTCAGGTAGCGTGCAGCGTTCCCTCCCCGCCATCCCCGTGCCAGCCCCAGGCGGAATACCTCTTTCCGCAAGACAGCAAACTGGGACCGGAAGGCCTCCTGGACCTCCTCTCGGCTGCAGAAGAATTCCAGACAAAGTAGGCACACCAACAGTTCTTCTGGGAGGCAGGTAGGCACTGAGCCTCTTATTACGCTGACGTGCTCAGGACCGGCGCGTTTCAATATCTCTGCAGTTACAGGCTGGGCGCCTCCCCCACCCCTCTAATAAATGAGCAAAGATAAAAGCATACCGGGGTGAAGGCAAAGGCTAACCCACGATCAGATAATGAACACATTTCTCGAGGTCACAACGGAACTTGCTATTTCAGGTTAGTCAAAGCGCCCAATATAAATGCAAACAGGTTTTCAGGCTATACACATGCCAAGTGGATAGAAGGTATGCTGGATTTAAGCAGGGGGCCCAGGCTTGACCCCCAACCTCCATCCCTATGACGGAGGACTCCATTACATGCCGGGCACTGATCTCACTCTATGCACACTTGCCACATTGTAACCTACAATCTCCGGAGCACATAAAGGTACTTCTTGTCTCTGATGGCCCACTGGTTTACCACAGACTGTTGGGCAAAAGCTAGGACATCCATCTAGAAACTCATATACTTTGATGAGGTGAAGAACCTCAGCTGCCTCTTCAAAATACGCAAAATGGCCGCAATAGCTATAAACAGAGATACGGGACTATAATCATGGAATGAATTGAAAGAAAAATAGGACTTCTCCAGAGTATTAACTACCTAGAAAATAAAAAAGGACCAATCTCCACTATTTAGATAAACAGAGAAAAGAGACTTCACCCCAAGAGGACCCTTAATGGAAAGCGAAAGAGGACTACTTGGCAAGTACAGGTCTAGTCAGCAAAACAGGGCGGCCATCTTAGACTGATACATCCAAAATGGGTGGTCACCCACAGAACACAGTCAACAGCCTCATCTCCTAACCCAACAATTGCTAAGGTGAGAGTTCCGCCCATCAGACCTAGTGCCACCTCTCCCCCAAAACACAACCCACCGCATGCACACCACCCTGATCGTCCCCCTCTTACAAGCTTTAGTCCTCATGATGGAGCGCACTGGCAGGCACACCTATTCCATTAACTACCCCCCAACCTTACAAAAAAAGCAGCTAAAGGATTTAAACACAACATTCTAAAATCTCACCCTGAAACCCCAATCTCTGATCCCTACTTCTCAATGAACAAAGGGCACATTACCAATGACATCATTTTATATACTAAAAGAAGAACTCAATGGAGACAAGCCTTTCTCTCTCTTTTTAAGGTCACCAACATGAGGAAAACAGCACACGGACTCATGCTATCTATCTTCCCATCCCCATTCTATAAAGCAGCAGATACAATCACTATATATCATAATGGGATCATCCTCATGCAATCATCCGACCGCAACCTAAACCTGCTAGATAACATCTTTCCGCTCATCAAGGAAAAAGTTATAAGAACACACCCCCACTCACCAGCCAACCAGAACTTAATTACCAACTCCCAATTTGATTCCCAATTAAGTCATGATACCCAGCTGTTCCCCCTACACATACACTCACCCCAAACAATACTGACACCCGGGCCAACAACACGTACCACCTTAAGCCATTTTCACACCCTAACGCCACCACCGCACACACTATCTCCCCCCTCCCCACATTACCACCCCCACCATCTCCCCGCACCAATATTTCCAGCACCCCACTCACACCCCTTAGCCAATCCATCACACATACTCATAGCGGCACTCATCTCCCCTATTCCCACTCCTCCCCCAACAACAATAATAGGCACACGGTCCCAACCACACATATAACCCCTACCTCCCATAATCCCAACGTACCAACTGTCCCTTCTATCCCCACGTATACCACCATAGTCTCTTACACAGTCCACATCCAGACCCTTCCACACCCAGCCTCGACACTCCCCCTCCCCATTGACATACACACAGAAAGATCTCAACACAATGATCCCGAGTACGACTCCCCCTCAAACTGCACACAAGGCACAACCTCTCCTCCTTCACCCACAGTCATCCATCAAATATGGCAACTCTCACTCCAGACCCTAGACTAGACGAGATATTATTATCCCTTCAACAAGTCAAAGCTGGCATCCAAACTTTACATGATTTGATTCTGCAGCAACCCAAGATCACGCACCATAAACATGAATCCAGAACATACCCACATATCAAAAATTCTAATCGCACCCAACAAATACACGTAAGCTCCCAAAATCATGAGCCCCCAAGATGGAATACAGTGCCCTACCCCAATGTCTTATCCCGCCCAAGCAGAATGCATACATCAGAGCAATCTAACAGTGACCAACGCCAATGCCCCTGCAGCATCCTCCTGTGAATACCTTCGCTTAAACATCTCTAGTAATAACAAACAAACATGTTAATTACACACATTCTACCACCCTCCAGGAGAAAACCTCACATTCATAGAATACCTCATGGATATTCTAGCTGAATATGACGGCCAACAAAATATACAAATATTCCTGGGGGACTTCAACCTTAACTGGGATAACCAGAACGACCCAGGTGTCAACAGCCTCAAAGCTTTCCTTTCAGACCTTAATCTTAACCAAATCTGTAACAGCCCCACACACACGACAAAGGCGCAACCCTCGATTTAGTAATCTCCAAAGTTGACTCCACTCAGCTCGACTCGATCCTACCCTGTGATTGGTCTGACCATCACATCATTACATTCCAAGTCATGGAATCAGTTAAACGACTTTCCACACAACCCCTAAGAACAAAGATCTGGAAGAGAAATCTGAAAAACGTCGATACCAACCTACTAGCAAGAAACAAGGCTGAACCCTTCCACTGCCTCCTTCAAAAAAGAAGTAAAAGCAATTCTCATGGCTAAATTCACATGAATTACTTACTTATTACTGAATGTTAATTACTAGTATGTATTATTGAGCACCTTATATCTGAATCACCTATATTTGTACTTCACTAGGCTGATACTTGTTTCCAACATCTGACATGTAATGCACTCTGATACCCGCAACGGTCTTGTTTGCGCTATATAAAACCTTCAAATAAATAAATAAATAATTAAATAAAGGCTTAGTAAATCTGGCTCTATGTATGCAGCCAGCATAAAATATTACATTTACTTTTTCCATTAAATCATAACACAACAACCACCGTTATCCACTCTGTTTTATGTTTCTCACCCTGACTATCATTCCTCGACCACCCTTGTCTTTTTGTGCGTCATTTTTGCTCGGAAAATTGTGTTAAACAAATAAATGCATAAATAAAATAGCTGCCAGCATACAGCCGCCGCTCACTTCCTAGAGCTACAAGGAGATAATTGCAAACTTGGATTGGTGCATGGGTATCCATGGATACAGATGCACAGAAATGCTTTACAAATTTCAGTCATTCTGCGAAGTTGTCCAAGAAAACATTTGGCTCTGCACTTGCAAAGCATCTTTTTACTTGATTTGTCCAAGTTTGTTTGGTGTTGCGGATATATATCATGTACTTGATTAAGAAAACACGATTGGTCAATTGCTCTTCTACTTTATGGAAACTGCATTTGCCTGTGTGTGAACACCATCTTTCCCACATATATTTGTGTACCTTATTCTTGCACGCATTCCCCTTCATTGATTACTTGTACGCTCTGTGCACTTCTAGTGGACATCCTCTCTTGTGAAAGACACATTGGTCACAAGCAGGGGTGGGCGTAACTCGCGTAATTTCATGTAGCGTAATCACAAAGAATTACGTATGGACATCATTTAGGGGTCGCTGCTGTGACCCCTGGCATACCCCTTGTAAACCATGGCTCTGCCTTTGCGACCCCGAGCATCAGCAGTGTCAAAATCAGTGGCAGGAACAGAAGCAGCTCGTCCTTATAGATGTCGGTGGGGTATTCACTTACCTCATTTTTTTTCACTTTTTTAATATACTTAAAGTGAATAATATCTCATAGTTTAATAAAAAATGGAGTACAAATAGCTGCAATATGACGTTCCCTGGCAGATGAGGTAAATAGCTTTTAAATGTATGTACGTGTGTGTGTGCTTGCAGTTTTGAGTGTTTTTATGTAAGAGGGAGTGTGTGTATGTGTGAATGTGTGTGCATGTGTAGACAGTGTGAGTGTGTGTGCATGTCTATTAAGCATATGTATATGTGAGTGAAAGTGAAGGTCAAAGGGCATGTGAAGTCAATTCCACTACCCCTGGAATTTTGGTGTGTTGACGTCCATGGAATTACACAAGATTATGCAGAATTACACAAGAAAAGTAATTCTGCATTAAGTGCTATTTCTTAGCGCAAAAATGCCCCCTTGTGTCCAAAATGGAAGCGCAGATGCATTCTGCGCTAAGAAATAGGGCTAAATGCAACAGAACACAAATAGCGAGAACAAGCAGCCTCTCGTGCTTGCTAAATGTGCTCTTGGGGTAGAATTGTCCCCCAAATTACTCCCAACATTTAGCGCTATTTGTTTAGCACCAAATGCACTCTTGCATCCAAAATGGACTTGAGGGTGCATTTTGTGCTAAGAACAGCACTAAATGCAGCAGAACACAAATAGCGTGCACTCGCTAAATGTGTTCTTTCAGTAGGATTTTGCCCCCAAATTACGCAAGTAGGAGTAATTGTGTAATTATTGGTAATTTTTGTGTCAAAGAGTAACGCAGAATTACCTAAATTACTCCAATTACTTCGGCATCACAGAAATTCCGTCTAGGCCTAGTCACAGCTACCTTGGCGACAAAATGTGATGGTCGCTGTGCATTTATTACAGGATAATTCAAGTGATTAATGTACACAGTCTTTTGTGTGCCTATATTTTTGTTAATCAATGCCCTTGCAAGACCTGTTGTAGATTGTAAAAGGTTCTGCTAAGTCAAAAAATCCTCAAATAATAATATTAGAAGTGTTAATATTGTAATGCTAATATAATAATAACGTAATAGTGCTTGTGGACTGTACAAAGGTGATTGACACTCCATCGGCGCCATTCTCTTCAGATCGAATTACGGTTTGAACACCACCTTTATACTGATAACAGTGGATTATTCTACAAAATTTTCTGAGAATCCTCGGTCGACTGGATCTTTATTACCTGCTGAAAAGTGTAAAGGGGAGAAACCATACATTTACGACTAACTAGTATGGACCACTCCAGTAAGACTCGGAAAGGATCACTGACTCCGAACTTCAATTTAGGGGTTTTATTACAAAGCTAAAAATAACTGAACATACAAACACCTCATTACAAGGTTGTAAAAATACATAGGCACAAAAACAAAGTTCATCCTACGAATCAGTCTAATCGAGTGCAGCATAAAAAGAATGAGCAACTCCAGAAATACTAAACAGGCAATAACTGCACCAACATCGATATTAGTCTTCATTAGTGGCTGTAAAAGAAATCCGTTAACCTATCCCTACACTATCACTAAAGTGGCATCCCTACTTAGCATTTCCCAGGCAAGATCAAGAAAAGGTGTCAGCTCGTGAAGACTTCCTAAGAAGTACACTTATGTTGTAAGGGTCAGTAGCCAAAGCTACAAGATTCGTTCTAAGTCTTCCTTCTAAGAATCAATCCCTTCCTTCTACCCTCTAACGGCTCTCTACTAACTCATCCCATGGGCACTTTCCCTCATACAAAATGCACAATCGATAGAACACGCCCCTGAAACACCTCCTCTGGCCAGGCACCTCTCGTATGTAATTTTCCACCAAAACTTGTACTCAGTCCAGCGACGGTCGGTGTGTCCTTGGGTCTCAGGCTTCTTCAACAAGGAAGAATATCAGCTCCCAATCATCGGCATTCCTGTATACTATGTAGCAGGTCTCCTCCATAACTAACTCCTACAACAAAGGCATTCGTCTAACTAATGAGGATGGTGTCCTTGCATCTGCAACAGAATCATGAGAACAGAACAACCTTGCACGCACATGAATTTCGCTGACTGCCTCTAAATGAGAGCTTTACCAGGGAAAATGCATTTAAGGCCTACACAGGATCAGCTAACATAAGAAATACGAATAGGCCTTTCATAGCACGAAAGAGCAAATACTCCATCTAGGCCTTTGACATCAAATTAAACACGCATTTATAAATGTTGCATCTGCAAGCACTACATTTCATCACATTTAAGGCACAATTAATCATTTCTACACGTGCAGACATAGTGCACATTTAAATCTAATGCATTACATTACACATGAGCTACTATATTAAGCGCTGGCAATGAAAATCAAGAATTACATGATTCCCTCTAAATGCCATTTCATGTTTCTTGAATGGCACAACTCATTCTAACATTTCATTTACCATTGGTTATTACAACACTAGTTGCTACCTAGGATTAACACACAAAAGAATGTATGCGGGTACGGACTATCCATCAATATAATGTACCCCTACAATTTCCACAATATCACTGCGCTCTATCAATAGGACTAGAATGACTGATTCTCAAGAAATAAATAGAGTAAACTAACTCCTATAGATTTACTCCTGTGTTTGGAGTAAATTCATATAAACAAAATTAGGTTCAACAAGTTGAGTTAGTAACAGAACAAGCTGGAGAAATTTCAACTGCGTGCTTATCTCCAGGAGAATAAAAAAAGTGATGGATGGAAATGCTTGTACTCATTTTAACCACTGACTATGGCTCTGGGTACATTCTATTCCAACTGTTAAGCTCCTCTGTCCCATTTTAGAAAGGGCTAACCATATGCAAATATGACTTGGTCCTACTCAAAAATAAACAGCCCTAACCAAACTGCTAGGCTACATCCCTTCTAAACAGGAACACAAACAATGTTCGACCTTTTGGGATTTAGAGGTGCAGCTTGAGACAGTAAGGCTCAGAGAACAAAGGGCCCACATCTGAGCACATCCACCTCACTCTAAAACACTCACTTGATAAAAAGGTTATAGAAAAGCTTTCATTTTTCTGAACCATTGTAACTCACTGTCTTCACGTTCCATTCCATCGTTTTAACTAGCCTGTGCCATTACAACAAGAGACCAAACTAATCATAATTATCTTTGACTCTCCTCCAGATCTTTACAGAGTCAATAAACTATAGCTGAGAAAAAGATCCATTACACATCATTATCGACCACATTGTCTCTATCTCAATAATAAGATATTGGAATGCTCAGTGAAAACGACCTATTTTAAATCATCATAAACTATAGGATGATAAATACATTGTGCCCAATTGTCGGGCATTCCCACCTTGATTAATTCCACTTTTTAAGCGACTAAAGTAATCTTCCTCTTGTTCTTGGCACTCGGCGGTTTTTTAATTAATTACTATTTGTAATGATAGAGACCCAAAAATGT
Organism: Triturus cristatus; assembly: GCF_964204655.1. Lineage (NCBI taxonomy): Eukaryota > Metazoa > Chordata > Amphibia > Caudata > Salamandridae > Triturus > Triturus cristatus. Next base: position 594,654,589 of record NC_140593.1, read on the forward strand.
TAAACAAGTAGTGGTGGAGGTTTATCTGGAATTAGTTTTAAAAGAGAACCTATTGGATGACTGTAATTAAAACGTTACACGGTAACACCCCATTGGTCATTGCTCAGGAGACGCTACCGGAGCAAAGCTTATCACCTACCCGCTCACTGGCTGATAGCTGTGCTCTCGTTCGTGTATCTGATGCGTAGAATGACGCACGATTCGGTGCTGCGCGTGCCTGGCTCGTGCAAGAAACACCAGGCAAGCAAATCTGCAATCACAATAACGGCGAAAGAAAGAACTTTGGCTTCAATCCCTAGCGCCAAAGAGCGAGATTAAGTGTCTCGTGCCTTGTTTAGGATTCCTTTTTGTGAATCCAGATCATGTTTGAATCATCTCTGGGGCGAGCGTGACTGTCACGTTTTCTGCTCAAAGATTCAGAAACATGACTACCGAGCTACACATGCATTTTGCCGCGTGCCAAGGAGCTGTCAGCTAGGATTATAATTGGCTAAGCACATTCTATGTAAGACATCAAATGAGCATTTTGTTCTTTATGCGTTGTACTGGTCTTCCAGGATAGCAGGATGGGGGAGGGGAGGCGGTGAAGGTGCTGTAGGGCACGACTTGGCACTGACCACTCTTCCAGAGAAGATGCTGCTTCTTTTTAGGGGAGTCGCTGCAGGTAGGGGGTACTCACAGATTTGATAAACTGTGGTGTCTGTTTTCCCATAGTCATGTTGCTAGCGGAATTGACATCACATGCCTTTTTGAAATTACATCAACGGAAGTGACCCACGATCTTCGACCCTAATGCCTAGCCAATATTTTTAGACACTCTTATATGGAAAGACACACGGTACACGCATCAATCACTAGTATAAGCAAACAATTAAGGAATATTTACTTAAATAAGTTGTCATTGTAGTAAAACGGAGGGCAAAACTGTCTTTAATAGCTGACAGAAACCTCGGCGGTTTCCTTTGTGGCGTGGGGCCTGTCTGTGTCCCCGTCTCCAGGGGCGACTCCTCCATTAAGGGGGAGGAGCGTCGTCCCACTGCATTCCCGCAGTGCGAGAAGCAGAAACATAAAATGGTAAAATTAACATTTTATGTTTCTACTTCTTACATTGTGAGAAAGCAGAAGTTTTTGGTTGGGGGCGGGCGGGTGGGTGGACGGGTCTGCTGGAAAGCTGGGGAGGAGTGGCTAGCCCAATGCTGTGGTCCCTGACTGTTTGGCCGGCCCTCTGGGCACTCTATCCTTTTCTCTATGTAAGCTGCATGCAGGCTACATAGAGAAAATGGCCGCCCCAAAGGCGCTTGGCTGGGCGCCGTCCCCACCAATCACAACACTGCCATTGCAGCATTGTGATTGGCTTAGGGGAGGGGAGGGAGGCTGCTTGCTTCCTGTTCCTTACCGGGGGACCTGGCCAGGAGGTATGATGGCGCAGGACTTGGGAAAGTAAGTTTGTTTTAATTTTTTTTAATTAACCCACACCTCGTGGACCCCCGCAAGAACCCTCGCCCCCCACCCGCCTGTCATGCCGGCCACGACTCCCCCTCTCATATGAACAGTCGTGGCCAGCATGACTCATGGGTGGGTAGCTGTTAGATCTGGGGGTCTCTAGTTGGCAGGGTAGGTACCACTGTCCAAGTATGGACCCTTGCTTCTAGTCAGGGAAAGGGGGATACACTGTTAAGATAACCCCTGCTCACCCTCTAGGTAGCTTGGCCTGAGCAGTCTAGGCTATCAAAGGCAATGTGTAAAGCATTTGTACCAACACTCACAGTAACACAGTGAAAACACCACAGATTTACTCTACACCAGTTTTTTCGGAAAAATAAGGTATCTTTACTAAAAACTTCACAAGACCAAATACTACAGAAAAACCAACATACAATTAAAAAGATTACTTTAAAGATAGTTCAAGAGTTTGTAGAAAGTACTCCAGGATGTAAAAATCAGTGTCCTGCACAATGCGACTCTCAATGCACAAAATGCGACACTCTCGTGCCCAACAGTACCTGTAGTTGCGCTAAGGTTCCCCAAAGCTATAACAATGAAGACTGCAAAGGCGATGCGATACTCTTGAGACCTTGGGGAGGCTTTGCAGCAGCCCTGCTTCACGCAGCAGAGGTGGATGCCCCGGCTCCGATCTGTAGGGGGAGGATGCGGTGACTTTGGCTTTCGTTGCGTAGGTTCCTTAGGGGGAAGCTTCACGCACAGGTACGGTGCGACGCTCTTCGATGTGGCGCGATGCGCAGCATTGACTTCTGGCGCCGCAACCCTCGTTGCGCCACGGGCCGGGACTCTGCGTCGACGCACGCCGCGACTGGATACTTTCACGCACCGGCAGTGGTGCGGCCCGCAAACTGGTTCTGTGACGACCTTCGCAGTGTCAGAAATCTTCACGCATCGGGACGATGCTTGACGCACTCGGCGATGCGGGGACTCCGGGTGCTGCGATGACGCCGCAATGAAATTCTTCTCGCACTCTCGATCTTGCGACTCGCAACCGGATGATGCGACCCGCAAACGGATGATGCGATGGGTACCAGTTACTCTTGTTCACGCTTTCTGCTTTCCAGCTCCCAAACACAGCAAAACGACCTCCTGAGGCCCCAAGACTAGGCAAGCACTCCAAGGCAGGTCAGAACTCCCTCAGCAGAGTTCCAGGGGAGCTGGTGGTGAAGTCCTTTTGTTCCTGGGACTTCTTAACAGGGAGCCAGCACGCCTCAGGCCCTTGGAGATCAGAATCTAAAGAAGGGGACACCACAGAGTCCTTCCCCTCTCCTTGGCAGCAAAGCAAAACAGCAAGCAGGCAGTCTTCTCCTCTTCAGTTCCTTCCAGCTTTCTCCTTGGCAGAGGTTCCTTCTTAGTTCAACAGTGATCTAAAATGTAGGTGTCTGGGGTCCTCTTCTTATACCCCTCCAAGTCTTTGTCTCTCTTTGTTTCAGTGGGGGATTCCCCTGCTCAAACTGGTTCCTGGGTGTGCTCTGCCCTGGAGCACCTGGTTCCTTTCAGAGTGAGGGGCAGGGTCGTTGGACGCTCCGCAGGAGGTGGAGCCTTCTTTGTGCTGGCAGAGGCAGAGTCCTCAGCCTGGCCAGCATGGGGTGGAGCCGGCATTGTGCTGGCAGAGGCAGCCCTATTCAAACCCAGGGGCTACTCCTCCCACCCATCTAGAGCAGATCTCCCTATTCACCCTGCTGCTGACTCATCCAGACTCCTGGAGCCACCTAGCCCATCACATGACACCAGTCAGCCAATCTGCACACAGGCACACAGGAAGGTTAAACAGGAGAATAGCTACTTTCTAAAAAGTGCTATTCTCACACAGTGAATTTAAAAACCATCTTTCTAAAAAGATGTATAATTAAATTCTGAACACAAAGACACTAAACTTGGATTTTCTATCTTGCATTTAGGGGAAGATAGGCATGTAAACAGCCTCCCCCATTCTGTCCTATGGGCAAGATAGCCTCTCAGCAGTGAAAAACGACAATGGCTGTAATTCACTACCAGGGCATGTTACACACCTCAGTACATGCCCTACCTTTCAGATACACTGCACCCTGCCCAGGGGGGTACCTAGGGCCACCATAGGGATGCCTTACATGTACAGAAAGGGAAGGATAAGGCCTGGTCAGTGGGTGCACTGGCCAGGTCGACATGGCAGTCCTGGACTGCACATAGGCACTGCAAGCAGGCCTAAGACATCATTTTAGCGCTACTCCTGTGGGTGGCACAATCAGTGCTGCAGCCCACTAGTAGCATTTGTACTACCAGCCCTGGCACTCTCAGTGCACTTTACTAGGGCCTTGCAGCTAGAACAAATATGCCACACATGTTTAGCCAATTACATCACAATTTCCCTAGGGAGCACTTGCACTTTGACACTGATCAGCAGTGGCAAAGTGCCCAAAGCATCCATACCAGTAAAAACGACATCCAGCATAGCATCAAAAATACAGGTGGTAGAGGCAAAAAAGTCAGGGGTAACCACGCCAAAAGATGCCGGGTCTAACAGTAACCGAGTGGGGGGGGGGGGGGTCACGCAGGGGTTTGCGGGGGGTGGGTTATTTAAAAAAAAATTAAAACAAACTTACTTTCTCAGGTCCTGCGCCGATGCAGCTCTTGGCCTGGTCCTGCGGTAAGGAGCAGGATGCAAGCAGCCTCCCTCCCCTCTTCTCTCCTAAGTCAATCACAATGCTGCAATGGCAGCATTGTGATTGGTGGGGACGGCGCCCAGCCGGGCACCTATGGGGAGGCCATTTTCTCTATGTAGGCTGCATGCAGCCTACATAGAGAAAAGGGAGAGTGCGCATGACTAGTTTGGTCAGCCCCAGAGTGCAGGCCAAACAGTCAGGGCCCACAGCATTGGGCTAGCCACTTTTCAGCAGACCCGCCCACCTGCCTGTCCCCAACCAAACATCTTCTGCTTTTTCGCAGTGCGAGGAGCAGAAACATAAAATGGTAGTTTTACCATTTTATGTTTCTGCTTCCTGCACTGCGAGAAAACAGTGAGGCGACGCTCCTCCGCCCTAATGGAGGAGCCACCCCTGCATATGAAGCATGCAGTGCTTGTATCCCCCACCTGATGTTGAGCCTGGCTAGCCTCTCACTCCTCTGGTGTGGGCATTATCATGCTTATATTTTTTATCTGGCTTAACGGCTGTCCTACCGCTGCTCCTTTTTGGCATGGTGTCAGACTCCCGTATGCTCCCTTGGGACATGGGGCCTGGCTCCCTCTGCTCCCATCTGGCATTGGACCTGTTCCCTTGTGCTGCTACCTGACATAGGTCATGGCATACTAAAGCCCATGGGTAATATTTTTCTTGAAGTAACAATCCAGTAAACATCTACTTCTCATATTACTTATTGATTCTATGCTTACCTTGAATTCTTTATAGCGCTCTACTGCGCTTTTGGCTTCACGCTATAGAAATACCACATACATACAAACATACCTGTAGTTCCCTTGGGCATGGAGGATGACTTACACACACTATATCCTCAATTGTATGAGGTCCAACCTGCCTCAGTTCATCTATGGCATCATTGGCTCAACAAACCATCGGAGTCCAGATAAAATACGTTTATGAGGCAATTGGTGGGAGAGATTATATTTTCGCAAACCATGAGCGAAAAACGGTGTTGCTGTTTTAGTGAAAAAGTGAGTGAAATGCACGTTGAGCTTCATTTTATTGGATGACTCAGTCAGATGTATTCTTCTACTGCCAGTAAATACTGTTGGTATTTTGCCATGCCTAATATTTATCGGACCACAGAGTTAGTTATAACTTTTAGGGGTATTTTGAGACCCATTTGTGTACTCTCCCTCATTCAATCTGGTGCAGTGTGGTCATTGCAACAACTTGGTTGATCCACACATAGTTTCTAAATCCAAAGTTGGAAAATATGATGAGGGAGATTTGTAAGCATGATGTTTCTTGGTATCCTAACCCCACAGAACTGAACGTTTTTATCATTCCAAGGCATTGTCCATTTTATAGATTGGATTCTTGGTCATTCATCCACTCCCTTTAGTCTTCCAGCATTCATATCTTGATAATTTCTAGTCATTTGCTGATAATTTCTGCATCTGCACTGCATAAAGGCTAGGGTACCCTCCACCAGATAAAAAAAAAAATGCTGCCTTAATAAAGATCCAAAGATTGTTTCTTCTGTGAAGGAGTTTCACACACATCTACTCACAATATATGGACTATTAAGGCACTTATAACAATGCACATATTTATCTTCTCCTCAGCCTCGAATGGAGAGGTTGATAACATGGACGTTGAGTCACCAAAATGCTAGGGGGCAGGCCGGGTGATACGAAGTGCCCTTTCACGACCAGATGACATCACAAGAAAAAAGACACACCCTTTGAGCCTCTTAATGTCACAGGAAATTACGTCACTGAAGTAGAAACAAAGTGAAAAACTGAAAGAGCCACAGATCGATAAAAGAGAAAATTGATTAAAATCGACTTTACTTTGCACAAGTATATTAACTACGGTGCTGCTATTATAGTGACTATTTAGGGCTTTTCCATGAATCATCAGGGAAATGCCATCACAGTAAAAGTTATAATTATGAAATACCAGATGAGGTGACCTATGCTTATTGTTGCAATTGGGTTCAGCCCACTCAGCACCCCAGATTTTTTTCTTTTTTGATCACCTGGTTTCGGGCTTTTTGCTGAGTGAGTTTCACTACCGGTGTCTCGCCCACTGTAAACACATGGAAATAGGACTGTGCATGTTTCTGGAAAGTGTCCACCTTTTAGGATAAGGCTGCTGCAACGCAGCAAGGGTAAGGGGCACTTGGCTGGTTACACGCAAACACATTTGTGCACATGTGTGGGCTACGCACGGTAGACTGCTGTCGGGCACAGCCCAGTAACTGTACACAGGTAGCCTGGCACAATGGAGACTCTGCAGGATTAGATATTCACCTGGGATAGGCATTATAATGGTAGTGCACATGAATAGGGAAAGTCAGTGTGATTTACTGTTTTGTCTATAGTGACACACTATTATACACATATGGAGAGACCTGCATTAGAGTGCGGTTTTGCTCCCCTTTTGTCTACAGAGACCATTGACGTCTGAATTGCGGTGAAACCTGTGTGGAAAAGTCAATTAAATAATTTCAAAACTGATATCTGTGCACTTTATGGATCATACAGAGTTTTCATATTTCTTTGGCTCAGCTCCGGATGAGAGCCCAACCTGCTGTGCCCAGTTAATTGCATTTGTCTCCAGCAGCAGGTACAAAGGCCACCCTACACAAAGGGAGCAATTAACAGTACTTCATCAAGCTCCTAAGGAGAAACGGGGTGGGGCAGATGATTTGCATCAATACCCCAGCTGTCACACTACACCAGTAATGAGCCTGCCCAAGCCCACTGAAAAATGAGAGATCCCAGACAACTGGATCCAATGCAGGGGGGCTCCTTCTAGTATGCCAGTCACTGGCAGTGATGTCAGCAAAGGGAGGAGCTGAGACCGCAGGAGCAGATGTGACCTGTGACTCCTGGCAGATGCCATTTTGGACTGTCCCAGCATACTTTGCAGGAGGATTAGGACAGGGGTGGAGTGGTGACATGGAACCCTAGGATTGGCCAGGGGTGCCTAACTTCTGGAACATTCCTCTCCGCTTTAAAAACTCTTTCAAAAGGGGCAGACTCTCTTACCTGTGGATTTTTCTTCACTTCACTGCTGAAGTGTGGGACTGCCATGGAAAACTAGAAGGAGGAACACCCTGACCCCCACTCAGGACTGAGGACTCTGCCCAGTTGACCCCAGTTCCAGTGTGTCTTCCCAAGGGCCAGTGAGGCTGGTTCCCTTACACTCCCTGAGGACCGGTTGGGAAAATCCCTTGACCTTCCTGCGCCCAGAAGCCACGACCAGGAGGAGACCTGGCAAAGGGAACCAGGAGAACCAGCTAGTGGAGGACTGCACTGCCGTAGGGCAGCAACTGCTGCTGGTGGCTAGAGCTAGCCACTATGAGTACAATGAGCTCAGGATAGTCAAAATCAGTTCAATCGGGCCAGAGTTAAGGAATTTCAAAGTTTTGGCTACCTTTTTCTGCCTTGGAGCGCATGAAGCTCTGATGCCCAGCTGGTAAAATTCCCCTGGGCTGGGTCAGGGCCCGGGGGTGAGTGGATGGAGGAGACTACATATCCTTCAGGGAATGGGCATACTTGTGGCCCCCTCTCGTTCTTCATCCCTTTGCCCAGGAACACGATACCCAGGATTGTTTTTGTTTTAGGGAGCTGGGAGCCCATCCTCGGACTGCCGATTCTATGGAGCGCGAGGGGGGAGTGCAGCCCTGCTCACTGTGCCCATGACTGGGGGAAGCGGGAGGGCAGCCACAGTCAGATCTCCCTGCCAGGCCAGAAGAGTGCTGCCGGCTCCTACAGCAGCATGCTGGAGTGCTGCATGTGTGGGGAGTCAGCGGGGACAGCTGGGAGTTGTTTTCCCGATCTCTCCCTCAATGTGGGGGACTCTGCACACTGGGTGCCCAGGTGGGACAGGGTACCCCAAGATAAGAGACATGGGACAAGGCCGCAGATTAACACAAAAAAAACCCCAAAAAGCTTCACAGCTCAAATATTCACTGCTCTCGGAGAAGCGCCCCGTAATGCTCTGGGGGGCCTGCGGATTGTTGTTATAATTTCAGTCATCTCTCCCCTTGGGGTGGCCCCAGGATTACAGGGTCACCACCAGCGGTATCAGGAAGGCATAGCCTTCCCCCACAAGAGATTATAGAAGTCACCCCCCTAATTTAGAGGGGACAACAACTCTGCCAAGGAGCTTTTTCAGGTAGTCTCCACTTTGGTTGGACCCCCCTAGGAATAATAATAACCAGACTTTTTGTGATACACTGGCCAGTTTCTTTTTGGATAAAGTGGCCCAGATCTTTAATAAATTTGATCAAAACATAAATTATAGTCCAGAATGTCCCTCTCATTCTGCCACAGTTGAGGATTGTCCTAAATTTGCCAATTTCTCCCCTCTTCCAGTCCAGCAAGTGGCCACTATTATCAATGCCACTAAGTCGGGGTCACCCCAGCACCCATGTCCACCGACAGTTAATAATCAAGCCACAGATACCATTGCTATGGGTCTGACTATGTTCTTAAACTCAATGGTGGAACAAGGTTATTTTCCTTTTTCTTGGAAGGAAGCATTGATTCTTCTCCTTTCAAAAAAAGCAAACCTGAATCCGAAAAATTCAAATAACTACTGGCCTATTTCTTTCCTACCTTTCCGAGTAAAGGTAATTGAAAAGGCCATGAACTAGCAACTAGGTCAGTTTCTGTTGGATCATCAGATGCTAGATACAACCCAATTTAAGTTTAGAAGTCGTCATAGTACCAAAACGGCTCTGTTAAAAACAACTGAAGAGATCAGATCTATAGTAGATGACTGCGGCAGTGCAGCGCTGGTACTCTTCAATTTATCGGCATCCTTTAATACGGTCGACCACAAGATTTTGGTTGACTGTCTTTGGCCTGTCGATGTCCAGGGCTCGACGCTAAAACTGTGATTTTTTTTTTACCTGGATGGAGACAAATGGTGGCCCTGGATCTTTTTCTCTCTGAACCGTTCTGTCTGCCATGTAGAGTCCCACAGGGATATGCTCTTAGCCCCACCTTGATCAACATTTATGTTAAACCTTGGGCAGCACTGATAAGATTGTTCGGCATGGATCTTCCATCTAAAGCAGATGATACCCAAATTGTTGTAGCTGTGTCATCCCCCATCAGCTATGGAGGTGGAAGTTTCCATGATTGTATCGGAGCCATTGGTAAATGGATGGACAAAATTGTTTAAAATTCAACTCTGGGAAAACAGAGGTCATCCTGTTCGGGAATAACACCTCCCTGTGGTCCCCATTTTAGTGGCCAGAGGAAATGGGTTCACTTCCTGTCCCAGTGAGTAAGTGAGTAAGGTAAAAGATGTAGGCGTGGTCATGGACAATAAATTGACATTTGGACTGTAGGTTAACGTAATCACATCTTCTACCTTCTTAATCCTTTGAATGCTTAAAAATGTTTTTACTTTCATCCCCTCAAGTTCCCAAAAAACTGTGATAACTGCTTCAGTACTAGCTCAAAAATAATATAGTAATGCCCTGTAACTTAATATGCAGCTTCAACTTTTAAACAGGTTACAGGTTCTACAAAATGCGACTGCCAGAATGCTGGCCCGCATTCCCAAACATAAGTCCGTTGCACAGGTCATCAACAAGCTCCATTGGTTGGCGATCAGGGCCCTCTATGGAGCTGGCTCTGACTTCCTGAAGCAATCGTTTAGATTATAGGTACTCACAAACATTTTCCCAGGGGCCAATAAGTTTGGTCTGTGATGTGGCTGAGGGCTGCATTGATACCAGCGGGGTGACAGGTGGGTGGGAGAGTTGGCTGTAAGAAGGGTATAGAAGAAGCAAATCATATACTTCCAGTAGCTGAATTGAACAATGTGAAACCATGAAACAAGGGACTAATCCCGACTTCTTCACTTTATCAAATTGTGTGATCCTAGGTAATTGTTTTATTTCACTTTTCCTCCCTTTTCTTCATTATCTCCAAATAAATGACTTGATGATGTGCACTGTACAAAACCTTCTCCTGTGTTTGATTTACTAGACTATCATGTTGTTCATTTCTAAGAGAAACCCAAGCCACCCAAAGAGTGTACATAACCAATTACTTCAGGTCATTAGTTCACCATTCGCATTAATGTCAGGGTGGAAGGAAGAATTAATGTTTCTATATTCATTTTTGAAAACGATCACTTTTAAAATAATACTTCTCGAGGCACTGATATATTCTGATGATACTGAGGTGAAAAGCGTCTGCATGTTAATTAAAGACACTTTTGGAATTCTGAAGAGACATCATAATTTTACACATTTTCTGCAAGATGTCTTTAAAAGTGGACATGTTCCTAAAGTTGAGCAGTGCAGGACTCCCTAGTCACTTCCTTTTTTAAAACACAAATTAACATTTGAATAAATGCTTGCCTGTTTATTTAGTATATTTTTCTCGTTAGACCTGAGATGACTAAACAGCAGCCCAGAGCTGCTGTTGATCAGGGGGCTGCATGTAAAGGGCAGGAGGGCCACATGCAACCCCAGGCCGTACTTTGAGTAACTGGCTTAGATGGTACAGATCCAGGAAAAACCTTCAGTGCATGGGTACTCAGAAATCAGTGGTCAACCGATTTAAGCTTACAAACTGGGGCGGAAGAAGTTTTGTGAACACAACAGCAAAATAATGGAATCTACTTCCCTCTCACGTTAGGGCCTTACCAAGTTTTGTTATTTTTAGGAAGGCTTTAAAACATGGCTTTTTTTCTAACTAGGAGATCAAGACAGGGATTCTGTTTTCCTCACTCTGAGCTAGCGTCAGACACTTGTGGGTATTTGTTTGCACTCTACAAGTCACAGTAACAATAACTACAAAAATTCTTCACCCCATGATTTTACACACATTTTTAAGCAAGCCCAAACCTGGAACTTTTGATCAACACCTGGGAGTGCTGCGCTTTCGAGGGGCTATGTGTATGGTTGCATTCATTATGACCTGAAAAGCCTAAAGGTGGTTAAAGGCAGTATATGTATTGAAACGCTCACAAGTGACCAAGTTTAGGTTGCAATGCAATATCATTTCAATGTGACGCTCTCTAAGGGCTGCTTTTATGATTGCAGTTTGAGTGTGAAAAAGGTATAAACAAAGACACAAACACAGGTTCTACTCATGCTAAATGTTTTATTGAGTCCCCATAGCGATGTTAATGATTTCTGCTCACCGTACATATGTTTTAGCAATATTAATAAGTGCATTCATGCAGGATTATTATTATTTCTTTTGATTATGTATTTTAACATGTGATTTGTTGCTCCTAAACCTTGACAAATTAAGGGACTCACTTGATATGTTTGTATGACCCCTTTAGGGGGATCACAGGTGATTACACAATGGCATATATGGTATTTCCCATCTGCAAACATAGATATTTGTAAATTATTGCGTAGTATTTTGTAGTGTGTGCGCAATAAATATACTTCTCCTTTACTAAAGAAAAAGTACAGGCTGGATAATCATTTATTGGGTGTTATTATTGCATGCCAGTGAATGGTGATTACTAGTCCACACCATCTCCCCTGAGTAGGCCATGGACTGATCTGCCTCGCTATCCTGAGCAAGTCAAGTACTACAATGAGGTACTGGATTCCTAGTAAGGACAATTGTGGACCTATTACTTGTGCAGGCCACATAACTAATAACCTATTTTCCTACCCTTATCTACAGCAAGTGCACAGTTGTACCTTAATATGCCTAGAATCAGGCCAGTAACCACATGTGCAACGGAAAATGTTCAGGCAAAATGGCAGATACTAAGACACAGCGGCAGGCGACTAGCCACTGTCACAAATGCCCAGGCACAGCCTCGGATGTGAAAACACCAACAGGCACTACCTCTGAAGAACACGCATATGCCTAAATGTCTAAGTACCACTTTCAACTCCCAGACACAGGCCATTTACAGCTTAGGCAGTAACAGAGCACGTTTCCATCATGATAGATAAACATAGCCAGCGGTAGTATAAAGGCTCATGCTGGAACCTAGTCAAATACCAGCCTGCATTGCCAGCAGTAACCTCTTTAGGAGACATTGAATACCCCAATTTGCATTTGACAAAAATCAGGGATAGAAACAATAGCATCAAACAGACTTAGTGCCTGATTTAGATCTTGGTGGTCCGACTGCCGTCACACCAGCGGGACTGAGTACTCCCCTGAGCTGACGGTCTTCAGCTTGACATATTTAGATGTATATTCAATACACAGAAGACTGACGTGGCGGCAGTCTATTGTGCTGGCGAGCCACCTGCCATCACTGTCTAGACAGCAGGGTCCCGCCGAGCAGATTTGGATGTTTCCGTTGGGTTGGCGATGTCCGGTCAGCGGAGTACTGATGGGGTGACCATGATGGTAGGGAGACAGGTAAGTAGCTTTTTTTTAATGTAAAACACATCTATGTTGTGTATGTGTACGTATATGTTAAGTAGGTTATGTGTAGTGAGCATACTTTGTACATTCTGCATTGCGCCCCACCAACCTACACACCATGCAATGTATACCTGCACGCACCACAAACACCTACCTTCGGGTCCGTCAAAACGGGGTGCTAGTGTATTGCAGTCAAAGTGCAGCAGGTAAGGGGCAACCTGGGTGAAGGAATAAAGGATGAAATCACAAGCTGTACCCCGAGAAAAGATGAGTTTTCATCCCTTTGCGTCCCATTCCACCAAGTTGAAGTAGGAGGGATTCCCGCCAGAATTCCTTTTGAAACAGCCCACATCCAAATCTGGAAGAGAGGAAGCCTGGCTGGAGTCCCGCCATCGCCTGCTGCAGCCCATACCGCTGTAGGGGCAAGGAGCAAAGCTCTGGCAGAGTCGGCAAGACTGCCCAAAAATTTCACTCCATTGTGGTACTGCTAACATCTAATCAGGCCTATAATCTTTATTGCAGAGTGTAATCCCTGCAAGAGATGAGAAGCAACCACTTTCAATTCAAAGTATGTAATGGTTCCATTTCAGATAAACAACAATTATTGCAAAATGACTGAGAGTCCAATTCTCAATCTTACAGACGGTCACATTGTTCAGATGGATCAAAATTGATTGGTGGGTGTTAGAAATTGGGTTTTTTGTTTTAGTGAGTGAGTAAGTGAGTGTGAGCCCATCTCAAGCAATACCTGCAATCTTTGTCACAGTGAGCCACAAAAAATCTCTAAGTGAACATGTGCTTAACCCTCTGGTAGCATGGCACAAAAGCAGTCAGGCTTAACTTAGAGGCACTGTTAAAAAGTATTTATGCAGCACTTAAACAGCAATAATGAAAACACAACACAAGAAAAATCCCACACCAATTTAGAAAAAACGAGTAAAGGTTATTAAATAGTTTGACACCAAAACAACAAAAATCCAAACAGTAGAATTGGAATTATGCATTTTTAAAGTTTATAGTAAAAAACGGTGCCTAAAAGATCCAAGTGCCAACTGCTGCCATTTTGCCACATGAGACTAGGTGTAATTCCAAAGGTATGGCCGACTGCGTTCGAGCACCGTCCAAATATACGATTTAGATTGGGCCCGTTCTCAGCCTACCTTCAGACTTGGAAGCAATTTTTAAGAAAAACGTCTAAGAGGGTAAAGTTCAGCAAGGCCGTCGGTGCTGTCTAAGGGGGAGACATTATCGCCAGGAAGATACAGGACAATGTTACTGTGAAGATTTTTACATTTGGACTTTCTTTTTTTTTTGAGAGTCAAATATTTCCAGCAGGAAGAAGCTGCAGACTGTAGCCAATCAAGAGTCAGTATGACCAGATGCCTCTTCTGCAAGGAGTCACTGAAAAGGATTTGCTGCTGTGGAGAGGAACGTAACTGGAACTTACGTGGTCAGGCCGACCCATGATGTACCTTTGGTGGATCAGTGAGCAGTTAGGTCCCAGACTCCTCTCAGTTCTTTGAGCACCTTTTGGCTGAACATTTCCTAAATCCCAAGTTTTGGAATTAGGTTGGTTGGGCAGACTTAACACCACTTCCAATGGTCCAGGACTGGATGGGCACCAGAGGACTCACTTAAGTCAGAGTCCAGATGCAGGATTCAAGTTGTTGGAACTTTTTGTGTCCCTATCACTCAGAACAGGATGGCAGCCAACAAGCTCTTGGAGTCACTCTGGTAGTCTTGGGTTCATGCAGCAAGGCAGTCCTCCAATAGCAGGGCAGTCTTCCGAGGGTTCAATGAAGGATTCCAGCAGCAGTACAAACCAGGCCTCAAATAGCAAGACAGTCCTCTGAAGTGCAGGGCAGGTTTTCTGAGTGTCCTCCATATGTCCAGAAGTTAACTGAAGAGTGAGAGAGGTTTCTATTTTATACCTGCTGCCAGCTTTAAAGTGGAAAAATCTTCTGTAGTTGTTCCCTTACCCCACAGATGGTTCTGGAATTTCCTTCTTGCTCAAACTCCAAGGAGTCTGGGGTGACATAAGGCAAAAGGCTACTGTGAAATTCTTTATACGTGTGCTGAGGCAGCTCCTTTGAAGTGTAAGTGGGGCAGGGTTCGGTTCTTCCCCACACATCCTGGGAGGATGGCCTATCGATGCCACCCACTTGTCCCCCTGTGTCTCACTGTCTAGGAGGAATACACAAAGGCCAGCTTCCATGCTAATCACGGGCATGTGACCCAAATGTTTAGACAAGAAAATGCCAACTTTCCAAAAGTGGGACTTTCAGAATTGTAACTTAAAATCCAACTTTATCATTAAAGAACATTTAACATTACAATCATTCAAAGATCAAATATGACACTTCTACCTGTTCCCACAGAAAAGTTATCACTTATTAAATATAATAGGGTAACCCAATGTTTTCATACAGGAGAGGTAGGCCTTGCAGTAGTGAAAAACACATTTAGGAGTTTTTCACTGCCAGGTCATGTAAAACATTAAGAGTACATGTCCCACAATTTAAATACAATGCACTCTGCCCTGTGGGCTGTTCATGGCCTACCTTAGGGATAACTTCTATGTATTAAAAATTTAGTTTTAGGCCTGGAAAGAAGATTTTTCCCAGGTCGAATTGGCAATGGCAGGCCTGAGACATGTTTTACAAAGATACTTAAGGGATGGCCAAATAGGTGCTGAAGGTCCACTAGTAGCATTTAATTTACAGGTCCTAAGTACATGTAGTGTACCCCTTTACTAAGGGAGTTATAAGTAAATTAAATGTTCTAATCGGGTGTAGGTCAACATTACCAATTTTGAAGGCGTTAGCACAAGTACTTTAGCACTGGTTAGCAGGGGTAAAGTGTGCAAAGTCCTATGGCCAACAGAAACGAATTTCAGCAAACAAGAGTGGAGTAGGCAACAGGTTAGGGGGTTGACCACCCTAAGGCTGACAGGTCTAACCGTGGGGTGGGGCCTTGAGGGAGTGAAGGTGGGGCAAATTATGGATGTGAAGCCAAGAATTTAGTGACTTGTTGCATGAGCTTTTCTGCAGTCTAGGTTAGTAGCAGATGGTCACGAGTCACAGTGATATAAGTTTAGCCTGGACAGCCAAACAACACTGTTACATAGAGCCCAAGCCTGCCCTGCATCTGTCTCCCCAAGATTGCTCTCAATGCCAGTGTTGCTGATTCAACAACGTTTGTGTTTAAGATTGTTTCTTATTACATGTTTAGTGATGTAGGCAAGCAAAGCAGTTGTCATTTGTGTCTCAGAGGCACTCTGTTAGGTGTGTGATTGTCTGGTGTATCCTTGTTTGCACTGAGAAGGATCCTTACTGAATCTTGTCTTCTTAGAATGTTTTGTAGGTATTGCAGATTTCTTAATTGAGGCTAATGCAACTGTCATCTCAATGGCATTTGAATCTGTGTTGTTTGCATGAGGATATGAGGTGGATTATCTGACATTAATTACAAGTGGGCCGGTAAATTTATATTCTTTCACAAACCCCTCTTTACGCAGGGATTGGAGTTCTAAGTATTGTGGTAAACGCCTCATTTGGATTGCCCTCTGCTTTAATTTCGTCAAAAGGTCACACCTGCCTCAATTTAACATGAAAAAAATAATAGGAACATTCGACACATGCAAAATTCGTAGAGAGCACATATTTTGCATTTAATTTCTCATTTTCCAGAGGAAACTTTGGAATAGTATTACAGAGTGCCCTGGGGGCGCAACGGGTGTTTGCATCCAATTTGCTCACCTCCAGGGGACTCTGGTATTACAGAAGGGGCCGCATACGATTGTGCGTCCCCCTTCTGTAATACCGATAGCGATGTCATACATACAGTACCAGCGCTCTCTGCCCCATGCAAATGAGGGAATCCCCTTGCCTCTGCACCTGCCCTGTATTACTGACGCGGGCTTAGAGGCAAAGAAGCCCTCAGTGTGCCCCCTGATGGCAGCCCTCGGGCAGGGAGAAAAGGGGTCCCATGGACCCCCCAGACATCCCTTTGCAGGCAGATGCAGTCACTGACTGCATCCGCCTGCAAGGGACTCTCTAATCCCCCTTCAAAGTGCAGGCGGGGGCCGCCTGCACTGTGAAACACGGAGCGGCTGTAAAGCAGCCGCTTCGTATTTCACATGAAAGTTTGCGGCTGCCATGGGGGCAGCGCATTCACCATAATGCGGCACACTTTCCTTCATTGCGCTGGGTGTACCTTTACGCCGCATGTGTAATACGGCCCCTAGTAGATGCAGCACCCCACAATGTCAGTATTTACTGACTTTAGTATTTGCCTCACCTTTTCCCGGCACACTTGTAATCAGGGCTTGTGTTCTGTTATCTTGATCTTGGGGAATGTGGTTGCATTTCTTTACCCAAAGCAGCAGGCTATAGTACCGAGACTGACATCCCTATGGTGACCGTACGCACGCCCGGTAAACAATTACAAACACTGTCTCAGGACATGTCCCCACTGACTCTGAGAATATCAGATACCAGTAAGGTAGCCACAGATAATAATGTCAGCCTTTATTTGGGTAACATGCTACCAACATCCCACAAAGAAAGCTGCACATCTATGAATCATGAGGTGGTTGGCACTGACAGCTGTGTCCCCCATAACGTGGCCCTCATTTAGGTGTCACTTGCACACACAGAACACAGTTAAAGTTTAAGTGGTACAAGGAAGCCAAGGGGTGAATTACATTTTGAATTGCAGTAAATACCCTCCGTGTCTACATTACTTTCCCTTGAACTCTCTAACTCCAATTAGTCTATTTTAGCATTTCTTTCTTTCTCTCATGCCTCACTTTGTATCCCCCTCCCTCCTTCCTGTCGTCACTCCTTCCATTTCCCTTTGCCCCTTGCTTTCTTTCTCCCTCCGTCGTGCCCCTCTTTCTTTTACCCCCTCAACTTTTCCCTCTACTCGTCCCTTCTGTCTTTTCATTTCTCACTATCACTCCCTTCCTTTCATTTTATTGGAATCGTCGTTTCTTCAGTGAATATGTCTCCTGTTCCCTTTCATTCCCTCTCTTTCTCTCTCTGCCATTAATGTGCGCTTTCTAGGCTCCTTAACGTCTCTTCCTTGTTTTGCTTGATTGGCAGCAGGAGAAACCTGTAGAACTAGACGGCAGATGAAACACACCAGTGCTTACATTTTTAATATTTAAACTGTTGCCCAGGTATTCCCAATATAAATGCCTGTCTTTTTCGAGTAAGGTGGAGTATTAATGGGACATAGTTTGATTGAAAGTGTCTACTTTTTTACAAGACAAACTGCAATAAATAGTCGGATCAAACTCCAAACCCATATCTTGGCATCTTGAAAGGCCATAGTTTCTTTCTGAGACAATTGTATCTTTCTTCTCCTGCACCTGTTTTGAAAGATCGTTCGTTTTCACATTACAGACACTTCAGAAAAAATGTGTAGAATAAGAAATGCTTGACTTCACGTTTTAAGTTGGTACTCTGGAGGTATTTTTCTCTCTTCATCTAGAAGCTGATGAAAGCCACGTTTTCAGCTGGGCTGGTCACATTGTTGAACCCCGTAGACTATCTTGATTACTTTAATTGAAAGTGAACATCAAGTGAGCGGCAAAGGAAAGGCATAGGAGGCTGTCAGGGAGACGATGGGCAATTACCATATTGGGAATCTTCCACTAAACTTGCAGTTCGTCTAATAGATCGATGTTAAATGAAACCATATTCGCTTATCTCAATTGATCGATGGGTACGGGCTCAAAAATGGTGGTTTGTATGACTTGTTGCTCATTGGGGGGCAGATTTACAACAAAGTAACGCAGCACAGTGCAGCAAGTCCTTTTGCTGCGCCGTGCTACGTTAGTTTGGAAAGCACAGATCTGCGACATATTTACAAGAATATGTCGCATCTCTGTGCTTCCTCTGCGCTGGCGCACAAACTGCAGCCATGCGCTGGCGCAGGCACCCTGCGTCGTAGGGAGATTGTTTTTGTGCAGAAAGAGACACCTTCCTGCACAAAAACAATCACAAGAGGTTTTTTCCTCTTTCAATGCGTGCTGTAGAATGCAGCACACATTGAAAGAGGAAAAACGAGGAGAAATGAAAACATGTCTCCTCGTTGCGCCTTGACATTCACACGCATCTCCAGATTTACGATTTCTCGTAAATATGGGGATGTGACCTGTTCCATGGGTGTTGCGTGAGAACACCCACAGCAACACCCATGGAACGCCCCTTCCACGCACAGTGCTGCGTGTGAAGGGGGCATATTTACAAGTAGATGAAAAGTTATGCAGGGTGGCTTTTTCTCTCCTTGTAAATATGGAGGAGCCCCCTGCGCCGCCAGTACGTCACGAAAAGTGACGTAGTGGTGCCGCAGGGGGCTTGTCAATATGCCCCTGGGTCTGGGACATATATGTGTTGTGAAAAACAAAAGCCTGTGAAAGTGTCTCAACTGAATGATAATTCGGCGGCTATAATGAATTCAGAACCTATATCTATCTAGATTGTCATCTGAAATAGGTCCAGCCTGGTGGATATGAGGGTTATCAGCCACCCTCCAAAAGTCTGCCTTTATCTAATAATTTGAGTGCCGATCTGTTCCAAGAAATGTAGTTTTTTTGAATAAACTAATTCTTCAACCAGGTTTCTTGTAGGCAAATTATGTTGTATACATTTACAAATTCTTGGTGTTCTGTTGGTTGTATGACATAATTTCGACAGACAGAAAATCGACCTACAAATATATCGAAACAAAAATATCGATGTCAAGAATATCGACATCCTATCTACAACATGGTAAGTACAAAAATATCGAAAATTAAATATCGATGTCAAAAATATTGTTATTAAAAATATCGTTTTTTTTTAACTTTAAAAATATATGTAAAATAAACCAAATAATACTTAGAAATTAAATAAACATAATTAAATATATTGTATAATATTTAAAATGTATAATTAATATATATAATTTAATAAAACTTTAATTAAACATATTCATATAATATATAATATATATACTTACTTAATAAATAATTTTAAGAATAATTTCTGTAACGTATAAATTATTAAATGTTTTTAAAAATTACCAATACATCTATACACATAAAACAATAACATCAATAAATATTTAATAATTACATATAGCAAATAGTAATCAATATTTTTAATGTGAATAATTTTTCTTATTAATGATATATTACAATAGCTAAAATATTACAAAACATATTAAATATCAGACACAATAAAACTACTAGTCCAACTCCAACAAAAACAACAGTAAGGAAAATGTTGGATAGCGTAGGGGTAAAAATTACTATTCCAACTCCAAAGAGTGCAACAGTAGGGAAAGCGTTGGATAGCGTAGGGCTAAAATTAATATTCCAACACCAGAGAGTGCAATAGTAGGGAAAGTGTTGGATAGCGTAAGGGTAAAATTGACTATTCCCACTCCAGAGAGTACAACAGTAGGGAAAACGTTGGATAGCGTAGGGGTAAAAATTACTATTCCAACTCCAAAGAGTGAAACAGTAGGGAAAGCGTTGGATAGCGTAGGGGTAAAAATTACTACTCCAACTCCAGAGAGTGTAATAGTAGGGAAAGCGTTGGATAGCGTAAGGGTAAAAATTACTATTCCCACTCCAGAGAGTGCAACAGTAGGGAAAGTGTTGGATAGCGTATGGAAAAAAATTACTATTCCAACTACAGAGAATGCAACAGTAGGGAAACCACTGGATAGCATAGGGGTAAAAATTACTATTCCCACTCCAGAGAGTGCAACAGTAGTGAAAACGCTGGATAGCGTAGGGGTACAAATTACTATTCCCACTCCAGTAAGTGAAACAGTAGGGAAAGCGCTGGATAGCGTAAGGTAAAAATTACTATTCAAACTTCAAAGAGTGCAACAGTAAAGAAAGCGTTGGATAGCGTAGGGGTAAAAATTACTATTCCAACTCCATAGAGTGCAATAGTAGGGAAAGCGTTGGATAGCGTAAGGGTAAAAATTACTATTCCCACTCCAGAGAGTGCAACAGTAGGGAAAGTGTTGGATAGCGTAGGGAAAAAATTTACTATTCCAACTACAGAGAATGCAACAGTAGGGAAACCACTGGATAGCATAGGGGTAAAAATTACTATTCCCACTCCAGTGAGTCCAACAGTAGGGAAAGCGTTGGATAGCGTAGGGGTAAAAATTACTATTCCCACTCCAGTGAGTGCAACAGTAGGGAAAACGCTGGATAGCTTAGGAGTAAAAATTACTATTCCCACTCCAATGAGTGCAACAGTAGGGAAAACATTGCATAGCGTAGGGGTAAACATTACTATTCCCACTCCAGAGAGTGCAACAGCAGTGAAAACGCTGGATAGCGTATGGGTAAAAATTACTATTCCCACTCCAGTAAGTGAAACAGTAGGGAAAGCGCTGGATAGCATAGGGGTAAAAATTACTATTCCAACTCCAGAGAGTGCAACAGTAGTGAAAAAGCTGGATAGCGTAGGGGTACAAATTACTATTCCCACTCCAGTAAGTGAAACAGTAGGGAAAGGGCTGGATAGCGTAGGGATAAAAATTACTATTCCAACTCCAAAGAGTGCAACAGTAGGGAAAGCGTTGGATAGCGTAAGGGTAAAAATTACTATTCCAACTCCAGAGAGTGCAATAGTAGGGAAAGTGTTGGATAGCGTAAGGGTAAAAATTACTATTCCCACTCCAGAGAGTGCAACAGTAGGGAAAGTGTTGGATAGCGTAGGGGTAAAAATTACTATTCCCACTCCTGATAGTAAAACAGTTGGGAAATCACTGGATAGCATAGGGATTCTATAAACATAATAACCAATTGAATAATTAGTTATAAAAAAATAGCATGTTAATAATACATTTACAAAATAATTATTATTAAATACCAATTATTTAAAAAAAATATTTACATAAATAACTTTGAATTACATCCCACACTATTCCCCCTTTAACACACAACACACTACACATACAAAATACACAATACATTTAAATATCAATTTATCTATTATTTACAATTAATAATACATTCTTTATAATTAATATAGTTATTATTTACTAATTTATACATATTAACTACCAAATTACAATTATTCACAAATTAATTATTAATTAACAATACATTAATTAGCAATAACAGCAAATAACATGAAATAATAAATTATTTATATTTACTATATTTAACGTACTAATAACAATTAATTACCAATTAATAATTAATTAACAATTAATTATTATTAATTACAAATAAATAAAAATTATCATTAATTATTTCAATTTAATTACATCCCACCCTATTCCCCTATAAACCCACAACCCACTACACATAAAAATTCACATAATTAATTTAATCATCAATTAATCACTTAATAAAATTAAATCACCAATTAATTAGTAATTAACAATTAATTAATTAACAATACCAATAAATAAATATTAATATTAAACTAATTATAACTTATATAATTAACCAATTAATAAAATTAATTTACAATTAATAATTAATTAACAATTAATTAATCAATTAATATATTTAATTTACAATTAATAATTATTTAACAATTAATTAATCATAAATACCAATTAAACAATACATATTAATTCATTAATTATAATTAAATTACT
Source organism: Triturus cristatus (assembly GCF_964204655.1). Lineage (NCBI taxonomy): Eukaryota > Metazoa > Chordata > Amphibia > Caudata > Salamandridae > Triturus > Triturus cristatus. The sequence goes on from NC_140593.1 coordinate 594,676,727, forward strand.
TCCCACCCTATTCCCCTATAAACCCACAACCCGCTCTGATACTAAAACGCTAAATTAAATCTTAAATAATTATTAATCTCTAAACATTTATTTTTAAATGTATTAAAATACATTACAATAATCTTTAACATACAAATAAAATACATATTAAAATACATTACACAATACAATAAAATATCTATATTATTGACATCGAAATTTTTGCTTACGATATTACTTACATCTTTATTTATGACTTCGATATTATTAACTTCGATAATACTTACCTTGGGGTCGATATTCTGTCCATCGATATTCTTGACTTCGATATTCTTTACCTACGATATTAACAACTCGATATACTTGTAGGTCGAAATTTAAAACTCGATATTTAGACTGCTCACCGTTCTGTTACTATTCTCATTTCAGTAATCCCTGCTCTATTCCAGGATAATGGCCATAAAGTATTAGTAGTGAGACTTCTTCTAGCTCGCCCTTTGTTCTGTACCTTCAATTTGTTATGTTTTTTTTGCAGCTTGTAGCCATGGAAGCCATCCGAGCCACTACTGCTGGGCTCTGCGGAACCAGATGACAGGACATTAAGGGAGCGCATAGTGGCTAGTGTCTGCTGTCCCAGATACCCACCAGAAGACATTCAAAAAGTGCAAGCTATCCCTCACAATCAGCTCCCGCTTTGGAACGGATAGCATAGCCATTCAGGTAAGGGTACCCTATCAATGGTTTATGGCCATAATAGCAGTCACAAATTATTGATACATAGACTTACTTTCAAGCCGTGAGGGGAACGGCCAGCGTGTCCAGTTTGCCCAGCAGTGGTGCTCCAGCCCTCCAGCTCACCAGCTCTCCAGCCATGAGGGAAACGGCCAGCGCTCGCGCACCGACGCTCGGGGGAACTACAGTACCCAGGTGCCCCGGCGGCGGAAGTGACGACGCACGAGCGCCAGGAGGCGCCTTAAGGCACGGAGCGCCCTGAGCTCCTCGGGGACTTACTTTCAAGCCGTGAGGGGAACGGCCAGCGTGTCCAGTTTGCCCAGCAGTGGTGCTCCAGCCCTCCAGCTCACCAGCTCTCCAGCCGTGAGGGAAACGGCCAGCGCTCGCGCACCGACGCTCGGGGGAACTACAGTACCCAGGTGCCCCGGCGGCGGAAGTGACGCCGCACGAGCGCCAGGAGGCGCCTTAAGGCACGGAACGCCCCTCGCACCCGCGAGTCGCACCCGCGAGTCGCACCCGCGAGTCGCACCCGCGAGTCGCACCCGCGGGAGAAGCCCGGGCAAAGGGCGGGCCGTCTGTGGCCGTCCGGGGCCGACGGAGGCTGGGCTGGGCCATCCCCCGTTAATCTCTGTTAGCCCTGCCCGCATATATTGGCCTGGCACCTCGGGGGCACGTTATTGAGTTTTGCTGAGCTTCAAGCCAACAATTCCACCAACGCTAACATGCCGAAATGGAAAGCTGGAGATAAGGTAGTAGGCACTCTAGATGCTTTCCTAGTACGTGCAGAATCAGTGTTGATACACGAAATCGAGGCCACTGAGAGAAGATTATCACTGGATTCCAGGCTATTGGGTGGGGGGCCCACTTCTAACACCCCACTTTATGCTCCCAGCCCGCTAAGGCATTCAAATGACTCCCTTGACCAGTCCCTGACCACAGTTAATAGTGATGCTCCAACTGCTCCTGTATCTCCCCCCGCTTCTACTACTCAGAGCAACCAGAGCAGATCCGTAAGGGCGAAGACTAAGGGAACGAAAGTCGCAGGGAAAATTGTTAAGGACCAACACACAAAGGCTAAGAAGGGCTGCCATACACCCAAAATCACTAGATCCAAATCAAAAGCCCCTGCCACATCCGCTAATAACGACCCAGCCAACACTCCTGCCTCAGGCGACCCAAATACTTCCTCCAACGAAGTCACAGCTAGCGACCCTGTAGTGGTAAACCCCTTACTATCATCGAGGGATCTTATCTCGCTCCTAGAAGGAAAACTAGCCTCCATTCTTGAGCCAATATGCAAACGCCTTGATATGGTAATCCTAAGGTTAAATAAAATAGAGGAGGCCTGCGCTTGCACAGCGGCAGCGGCTACGCTTCAATCTTGTACAGAGGCAGTAGCAGAGGCGCCTTTATCCATGTCACCTGCCAAGGTAAATCGAGACAACCAGACCAGGGGCAATCCTTCCCAAGACCGAATGGGGTATGTGGGAGCACAAGAGGGGGCAGTTATGGCAAAACCACAGCCACCTATACCCACCATGGTAGTTCCAACGAACAACGGAACCTCGACTCTTGTGAAGACTCGTGGTCAGGCTACCAATAATAAGACAGGCGATTACCCCAGGTGCCCCTCTCTCCACCTGCCACCCCAAGCAACCCCATATACTATTATCTTGGCAAACGTGCCCGTATTACCACATAATACACAAGAGCATTGGTCGTCCCTTAAGAACAAAGCCCTGCATCATTTAAACAAAATGACAAACTTAGGCAACAGACTACATAGGGACTTTAAAATGGTTAGAAGGATAGATTGGGTAGGTCACTCAGAAAAATCTTTTGCTGGGGACTGTGTGGTTCTAAGCTTTAGGTCACCAGATTTGGTCTATGATATCCTTGAATCCACTGGACATCCATCATGCGATTGGTCATCAATCTGGGTATTGCCATTGGGGTATTTCTATAAACAGGACACAGTAAGACACCAAATAAATGATCTCCTGGGGAAAGCTACATCAGGCCCCGAGCAACGATTTGTATCTAAAAATCGCTTTGAAGCATTGTCTTCTCTTGGAGACATTGATTGACAAAGAACAGGGGGCCTAAGAGCATACAGGGAAGGTGCAATTATCACTACCCCAGAGGCCCCGATAAGCAACCAACCTCCACAGCCAAAGCCCGTTGCCCAATCCAGGGCATTTCACACAATACAACCAAGTCCCGATAGACTCCCTGTTGCGCATCCATATGATGCAGGGAACTCGACCAACCCAGCCACAAACGATTCCATGGCCATTGCCTCTTGGAACATCGCTGGCCTGGAATCCAAGGTCGACATAGATGACTGGGTAACCTTAGTTAATGATGTGGATATATGGGCCTTTCAGGAAACATGGGCTGTAGAGAATATACACAACGTTGGATACTTGAATTTTTCAAGACCCGCGAGAAAGGGGCCTAGGGGAAGACCGGTAGGGGGCTTGACGTTTTGGGTTAGACAAATTCATGGGGTCTCTATTGAAGTAATTCCAATAGATAACCCGGACATCCTGGCTATTAATCTAAAATTCCAGAATGGGCCAGCACTATCCCTAGTCAATGTTTATGCCAGGGGACAAGCGGGTGGAAAGAGCTCCCAGACCATTACAGTATTGGAATCCCTTTTAGCGGAAGGCTCCATTAAAAACAACTTGATCATCCTGGGGGATTTTAATACATGTTTTGAACCCCTGGATGGCGATGATGGTAAGTTGAGTGAGGAGGAGGATGCCCTTTGGGGCATCCCCTTGCTAACCTCCAAACCAATAAACAAATGGACCGAGGCAGCGCTCCAGCTTAAAGGAATGTGTCTGGAAAGGGGTCTTAGGGCAGTAAATGGAAGAACAAAATCTGATGCCCAGGGTGCACCGACCTTTAACAACGGTCGAACGAAAAGTAGAATCGACTACATTTTAGTCAACCTGGAAATCTGGCATATCGTGTCTGACATGGTTATACAAACTAGGCCAGAAAGTGATCACAATCCACTGATTTTGACAGTGGATATCCAGGGATTTGCACAACAGACCAGTGGTAATCCAATAAAAAGTGGTGCCCCATTAATTATTGGCAACGACTTCAGACGAGTTAAATGGGACAAGGTGGCACTGGACGAGACCAAGGTGCTAGGTATAAGGGCCCTGATATCAAGTGCATTGGGCGAAATAAACACCTGCAACACACAAGAGTCCCTTAACGATAAACTACCAAAAATCCACTCGGACCTCATAAATAGGCTTAAGACATATTTCATTAACACAAAACCCATGGGGAGTAAAAAGAAACATGAGCCCACTACATGGTATAACGCTCACTGTAGGTCCACCCACAAAGCCCTCTTGTCTGCTATTAAATCTAGGTCTTATGTTTTGATTAAGCAGGCACGGATCAATTACAAATCCACCATAAAACACGCTAAAAAAGAGTGGGATGAGGGACGTTGGAAGGACCTGCTGGAAGCCTGTAAAGGCAGGAATATGTCCCATTTTTGGGACCTAATAAGGCGGGGAGATGGACGAAGGTCTCAAGCCCCAAACAATAATGTGGAACCTGACAGTTGGGTTGCCCACTTCAAGGCACAATACCAACAGGGCCCAGTTCGAACTCCTTGTCCCGCAATTTTACAAACTAAAATAGAGGTTCCATTAAGATTTAGCACAAAGGAGATTGAAGCGGTTTTAAAAAATATACCTAGCGGCAAGGCCCCTGGTCCTGACTGCATTCCTGCAGACCTGTTTAGACAGGATAAAGATCTTTGGGTCCCCTACATTACCAACTTAATGAATTCCCTGGCCGGGGGAACTTCTTTCCCCGAATCCTGGTCGGGCGCAGAAATAATACCGATCTATAAAAAAGGAGATCGTGCTGCCCCAGGGAATTACAGGCCAATAAGCCTCATTGATGCACTGCAAAAAATTATCGCCCGTGTTATTCTAGGTAGAATACACAGTTGGATTGACGATAATAAGATTTTATCTATCCTCCAAGTAGGGTTTCGTGCACGCATGGGGACACTGGATCAGGTTTTTAAATTTGTTTTAATTTACTGGAAGGAGGTCTTGTTGGGCAAGGGTCTTATCTTTGCAGCTTTTGTGGACCTAAAATCCGCATTTGACCTCGTCCCAAGATTCAAACTATGGGAAGTCCTACTCAGGCTAGGGATGCCCAGGGAGTTAGTTGACTTCGTGGTCAAGCTCCACAGCTCTAACTATGCTCAGGTTCGGTGGGGGAACCCTGGCGAAGTCACCAATAGATTTAAGGTCGAGAAGGGAGTCCGGCAGGGGTGCGTCCTGGCACCCACACTGTTTTCGTTATTTATTAACGGTGTAGTACACTACTTTGAGGATCATCCCACTGACGCACCTAAACTAGATGGACAAAGGGTCCCTCTACTCATGTTCGCTGATGACACCCTGATATTATCTAAAACCCGTCAGGGACTACAACGGGCGTTACATCGATTTGAGGCTTTTTGCAGCGAACATGAGTTAGAGATTAATGTGGACAAAACTAAATTCATGGTCCTTCATGGGGCAGGTGATGTTGCAGCAAAAGTGTCTATGGGGGGGAAGCCACTAGAACAGGCCAAGGTCTTCACTTATCTGGGCATAACCATTGGTGAGAAAATGAGCTGGGCCCCCCAAATGAAGCTTCTGGCTTTAAAACATTCACAGCTGGCGGGAGCTTTATTAAGAGAACACAGGCTATCCACCACCAAACCTATAGCCCCAGTAATCAAGTTGTACTCAACGAAAATCGCCCCAGCCGTTTTATACGGTGCAGAAATCTGGGGGAATTGCAACTTGTCAGACCTAATACTGGCCCAGAACAAATTTTTTAGATCGCTAGTAGGACTCCCACAATCGACCCCACGAATTCCCTTATTGTTTGATCTTGGTTGCAACCCAATTGAGGAAGTCGTCAAGTTAAAAATGTTATATTTCTGGAGAAGGTTGTGGTCGAATCAGGAATTAGTCCAATTCTCTAAGGCCCTACTCGAAGTAAGGGGGTTGGACCATTCCAATAAGATTTCATGGCTAAAAACCATCAAAAACCTCCTTATAGATATGGGCATGAGAGACCTCTGGTTTTCCCCGTCATCTACTGTAATCCCATCAAAATCGGACTTAAGAGTGGCTTTCTGGAGTTTGGTCAAATCAAGAAGGATCAACATACTATTGGACTCTCCTTTGACCAGAGCCTTTTTGGATTTTAAAGACGAACCCTCTCTTGAAGCTTATTGGGACCTGATCACAAAGCCCAGAGATCGTAGGCTGTTTCACCAGTTCAGGGTGGAAACGCTCCCTCTAAGGGATTTTACCAGAAAATGGAAAACAGGCCTGGGAGACAGGTGTCCGTTCTGCCCTGAGCATTCTGAAAACATAAACCATCTCCTCTATGTCTGCCCAGCTTACCAATTACCTAGGAACACATGGCTTAAACCCCTGTGCCGCTCACTGGGCACAGCCTCTGCCCTGTCTGCTAAAAGGTTGTTAAAAATTGGTGACAAAGACTTAATTATTGTTGGTGTAGCCAAATTTCTTAGTTGGTCTTGGGCAATCAGGGAAAGGAGTGGAGGATTGTAGCCCAACTTGCTTCCCTCCATTTTTACTTATAAAGTTGATTTTATGACCATTTTACACTTTATGAATTGTGTTACCACATTTTAATTATGATGTATTAACTTGATTGCTGCTTTTTAAATTGATTTGTATAGTATGTCTTTTAAGATGAATAATCATAAATAAAGACTTTTTGAATATTGATACATAGAGGAGATGCTGCTTTCACACGCTCTTTTCCTGGCACATCTCAAGAAGTTGCAATGTGGAAATCTCTAGTTGTAAATTAATTTGTAAATCACATTGCCCTTTTCAGGGATGGGGCTTTTGATTGTACAAAACGTGGAATTGTGCGCGCCTCAGGCATTATGGGTGCTAAAACGATTTTGAACAGTGGTCATCAGGAGTTTCTCAGCCCTATTGAATCCACCAAAGTATTTGGTCTAATTTATCTGAAATTATTCAATTTATTTCTGCTAATATTTCATTGTGTTTATTTTTTGCTAGCAATTATTGCTTGAAAAGTGGATGGAAATGGATAATTGATGCAAATCTTTACCTTACCTAGCATATCTTTGGATTTCAAATCAGCATAGACATCATTTATGGGTTGACAGTGGTTAGCCACTACTGCCCATGGCACTTCTCTTGTGATCCCTGGCAGTTTCCTTGCAACCACTGACCTTAGACGTAGTGGGCAGTGCCAAGACTACAATAAGCAATAAGTAATAAGAGATCTCTTAAAGTCATGCGTATTTCTTTCCTTTCCATAGCTCTTTAGCAACCAACAGGTGACTGCTGATGGAGATGGAGTGTGCCATCACAGTGGGTGATGAAAAGAACATCCACCTTTTCTACCTCGCCTAGATGTCAGAAGCTCCCTATTGGGTGCCAAGGAGAGAGCTAAGGCTTTTCTGTCTCTGCACTTCACCAGAACTTGCAAAAGGAGTGGAGACTGAGGGAAAATCAACATTCATGAGTGGATCTTTAAACCCCCCCATTCGTAGGTGCGGAATATATATATGTGTATATATGTGTGTATATATATATATATATTGGCCAGTGGCGCGCAGGGGAACCCTTCCGTTAAGTGTCCTTGGCATCAGTGGCAATATTCGTGTAATTTTTACTCCGAGGTATCGGAAGCCGAGGACCGCCACCGGACCCAAGAAGGCTGAGGAACTGCTATTAAATACAGCCCATCACTGTATGGAGTGACGTGGTCACTGTTACCGTCGTTTCCAGTTCCCTGCATGAATGGGTGAAGTGCGACTGGAAGTAGGGGAACGGAAGGCAGCTTACATGAGATCTGTGCTGCGAACCTACCTTTTTCATTCTGGCATTTAGACTTCTACTAAGCAAAAAACATTGAAGCTGCAAGAATTCCACTTTCTGGCTGTTCATTATGCTGCATTGTGGGAGTTGGAGTTTTTACCCTGAACCACAACGAGGCTTTGGGACAGAATGAGAGTCAGGTGAGCCCTCTCAATTGGCAGGAGAGGCGGGACTATTTTAAAGACTTTGCAGCAGTTAAATCAGAAACTAGCGGCATTTGAAAAAGGAATTAACCGAAACGCGTCATGCCATACAGTTTGTTAAAGCTGCCATGCCTTGCTCCGCTGTGTCCCTCGTGTCTACTTTAAATGGAGGAGACCTACCTTGTTACATATATATATATATATATTACCTACTGGCAGTCGCCAGTAGGTAGTTATAGTTAGGACATATTTTCCATAGGAAATCCACAACATTCTATTTGGAATAACGTTGGCGCCAATTGACGAATCTTCGCGAAATTTTCCAAACTTTTGGCCAGCTCTGGTCTGCTCCTATCCTGAAAATTTCACGGTGATTCATCAAGCGGGGGTCGAGAAAAAAGGGGGGTCCCAAAACACGTTTTCCCCATGCATTTTCCCATAGGACCTGTTGATGCAGCGACAGCCCGAACTGCTGAACGGAATTACACCAAATTTGGCAAAGAGGTAGTCCTCAGTTCAGACTCGTGCCTTTTGCTTAAATGGTGTAAATCCGTTCAGTAGTTCCTGAGAAAATTAGAGTTAAAAAGATAGATATATCTGGGCGGAGCCTAACCACACATCTCATCGTGAGATCTGATTGGCTCTCAGTACTTCATCCAAGAAGTGTTGGCAGCCATCTTGGGACCAATATACATGATAGCACCTCATCAAAAAGCATTGCAGTTAATAGAAGGTTTTAAGACTTTAGTTACATTATAAATCATTTGTTGACGGTACCATACTCATTTTAGGAATTGTGGTGTGTTCTAAGGTGATTTTACCATGTGAAAAAGCCTTCTGCTGTGATCTCATGAATCATGTTTGAGCGAAAACTATTTTCTCATGCTTTTCCCACAGAGGTTTGGAAGGTGATCTATAAGCTAAACTGACTGACAGCATATTTTCTGTAAATTCACATTATCTTTCTCAGTCATGTGAGAATGAAGTCTGACATTCTCAGTAAAACATGTACATCCAACAAGGGCAGAGACTGTCAGTTGATTCCTTTGTGTTCTACTGCAGCTTCCCAGAGTGTTCTAAAGAACAACTAGAGTGCTAACAGTCCTACTTATGACAAACGTATTGCACACCTGAAGCCATCTTGATTGGAATAAAGTGGTAACTCTTAAAACATGTAATTTAAAAAGGAACAAAATGAGGGGGTTCATTTTGCCATAGAAAGTATGATTAGTGCTGCAGAAAGAAAAATTAGGGCACATTTTGAGTGACTTCTCAAATCCTCTTCTATTTCATTAAACAATTCTGATATGCAGACTGAAACATGCACTTTTAATACCAGCAGCAGACTTCCCTGGTGAGCAGTAGCTTTACTACAGTGATCTAATGAGCAACTAGAGTGCTAACATTCAGAATTTATGGCAAATGTGTGACATATCTAAAAAACTGAAAGCATTTCCTACTGAGGAGACTGCAGTAAATGAGGAAATTAGGAAACTTCATAACAAATAAATCTCCCAAGATGGCCACCAGAGACAAAAGAGCTCAAATGCAGCACAAATATCACCCAGATGTAGCCCACATGTAGCCCAATGACAGAAGTGTGCAAAACACTTATTTTTTGTGAATTTGCAGTTTTATATAGTGCAGACTTGTCAGGTATTGGAGTGCTTTACATGAGCATTGGTTACATCACACAAGATCAAATTCATTTTGGTTGTAGACATGGGGAGATTAAGTGATTTGACCAGAATCACAGAATTATGAGCTGAAGCATAAACTCCAACCTGGTTCCCCAGTTGCAAAGTCTGCAGCTCTGGAAGTAACACCACATCCTCTCCCCTAAGTGCAACATTTAATCAAGTGGTCAGCTGGATAAAAAAACATAAAGATTACAAATAATTTAAAAGTCCTTTATCGCAATTTGAAAACTCAGAAAATATGTCCTCATTTTAGTTTTTTAGAGCACTAACCATAATTTTGATGCAAATAAGACCCTCTCTTATATGTGATTTCTAAAGGAAATGCTCTAGGTATTACAGTTTTGATTACCTCAAGATGACGTCAGGTGTTCCACACTTTTGTAATAAATATAGAATGTTAGCAATCTAGTTGTTCATTGGGATACTGTTGAGAGGCAGAGGCCAGGGGCACAGACTCTGAAAATTGAAGGCAGGTAGGAGAGTGCAGAGGCAACAATTTGACCACACTGGGCAGGAAGGAAGGGCAGTGGTAGCACAACAGACTATGGAGGGCAGTGGAAAGGGGGGCAGGGGCAACAAACCAACAATACAGGACTGGCAAGAGAGGCTGTGGCAATATAATAGACCATTGTGGGCAAAAGGAAGAGGCAGTTGTAGTACAACCATACATGCCAACAGACCCGTTTCAGCCAGGAAATGTCCAATGTTTTTAAGCTCAAATGGGCTTTATTTGATCTGTCTCCTGTCTACAATCTCCTCTTTTTCAATGTAGCTCAAAGGGGAAAATCAATACCCCAGTTTTTTTTCAAAATCTCCTTCTTACCAAGTTCAAAATGTTCACAAGTATGGTACATTGGATCATGGTAGACAGGAGGAATTGGGGTAGGGACATGGGCTCGGATAACAGAGGACAGGAGGGACATGGAGAGGTGCACCAAATTGACCCTACAGGGCAGGTATCAGGGTTTGCAGCAGCACAATACATCACACAGGGCATGCGGGGCGAAAGTGCTGCACAACAATCCATAGAAAGCAATAGGGAGGGAACAGGACCATGCACATTGACAACAGAGAACAGAGGGGAAAGAGGCAATGGTAGCTATCTGACCATAATGGACAGACAGGAGAGAAAGCTGCAGCATAACAGACCATAAAGGGCAGGAGGGACGGATCAGGGGCATTACAATGGAACAGACAAGCCAGGAGGGAGGGAATAGGGGTCTGCACATGGAAACAGAGGGCTGGGGGCAAGGGGGCAGGGCAGGAGCAGCTAGATGACCATGGAGGTCAGGCAGGATGGGCACTAGAAACAAGACACACCATGGAGTGCAACAGTGAGATTATGATGGCATACACACAGACCATGGAGGATAAATTTCATGATTCAAAAGAATTATTTTGCATAATGTTCACAAAGATTCGGCGAGAGTATAATGATGATTCAACCAGGTTCCAATGTATTTGATGAGGTTTAGTGATCTTCAATGCATGTGGTGTACGAGAAAATGGCCAACACGTGTTTCGTCTGTACACGAATAAGTACAAAGACTTTTTCAAGGCTGTATAATGAAGACATGCAAAAAAAAGAGAAAAAGGATTTCTATAAGCCAAGTTTGAATTAAATACAAGTTTCCAAAAGAGAGATATACAGTCCAAATTGCACAGTCCATGTACAAACAATAACAATATATTAGACATAAAACAAAATTTAAAAATATTTGATATTGCAAGAGGCAGTAATATATAGAATATAAAGTGGGAAATACCAATTGTCGTGAAAAAATGAGAAAGAATAATAAAAGTAGAAGAGAAAGAGGTCACCGAAAATCTGTGAATATCCAGAAAGAATAAATCAAAAAGGCTAAAGAATGTGCCAAGCCCTGAACCAATACGTGTAATAAAAGAATTAAAGTCAAAGCGAACGTAAACGGCCCAGAACTGTAGAACAAAGAATGAGGTGAATCAGAAAGGAGATGATAGAATGAGGTGAATCAGAAAGGAGATGATAGAACCAAGCATTGTTATTGATTTATGCTATATTTACAGTACAAACAACCGAGTTTACCACTATTGGGAGTGCTGTACAAGCCAAATCATCTTGATAATCCCTGGCATCTGTGCTTGCACGCTGCTCACTGCACTTCTTGGTAGTAAGTGCTTATGGCTAACAGCACCCACTGACATTTTGAACTCTTACTTTCGCCTTCATTTCACTATTTACATGTTCTATTGATGTGCGGTCCGCTCCCAGCTTTGGGTACACTACTACCTAATTTTTCAGTTTACAGACCATGGAGGGAAGGTGGGAGGGGGTCAGGGGCAGCTAGCTGACCACACAAGGAAGGTGGGAGGGGCCATGGCAGCAAGCGGGAGGGTTAGTGGCAGCACAATGGCTATGATGGGCAAGAAGGAGGCTGCAGGATAGAAGTGAGGGTCAGGACCTGGGCAAAGACAAGAGAGTTCAGGGGAAGGAGCCTCACAACAGGCCACGCGGGGCAGGCCAGGAGGAGCAGTTGCAGCACAACAGACCAGGGAGGACAGAAGGGTGTGGCAGTAAAATGGACCATGGAGGACAGGAGGAAGGGGATAGGGGCATGGCATGTGGACAGGCAGGGCGGAGGTGGCAGGGACAGGGTACAGTCATCTGACAATGCTAGACAGGTGGGAGGGGAGTGGCAGCTCAACAGAACACTCAGAGTAGATAGGAGTGGCAGGTCCATGGAACATGGTGGGCAAAAAGGATGGAGCAAGGGCATGTACAAAGACATCGGAGAGCAGGGGGAAGGAGAATAGGGGCAGCAAGCTAAGCACAGAGGCTAAGCAGGAGGTCAATGATGGGCCATAGAATTGGGCAATGGAGGGAAGGAGGAGTTGACTGGTACATCATGCTAAATGGAGGGTAGTGGCAGCACATCAGACCATGCATGGCAGGAGGGAGGAGGCTAGTCCATGGATTCAGACAACAGAGGATAGGGAGGAGGTGGATGGGGCAGCAAGCTAACTGTTCAGAGAAGGTGGGTTTTAGGAAATGTATTGTTTATAAAATGTGTGTCTGTGCGAACTACTTAAAATATGAACAAGTATGCAGCATAATCTCACTTTTATTCAGGAAGAAGAGGACGTTTGTGACTGTGACTCCGGGCTCACTTGGCAGAAACACCCCCTGACCCTCCACCCCATCGCAAAATGTAATGCCCGTGAAAAGGGTAGGTGGACGCAGTGTTATATAGAACATAGTCCTGAGAGCACAATTGAAAATGAAAACTAGATATAGTATATGGTATAAACTATGCAACGAAAAGTGTGATATAAGATGAACCGGGGCATGAAATATAATATGCAATACATTGTGCGCAATGACAGATTCATTGGAGAGCACGAGATAGCACAGGCACTAGCACGTGCTATGCGATATGCGCCTTGGAGTGTAATATGCACAGGGCAGTGTTGTGTAACCTAACTAGTCTCTAAAGTTGTAAAATAAAATATGTGCTGGGGAGTGTAACGTTGCATATGGACTGTAACAAAGATATGGATCCCAGATTGTAATATGTATGGCATAGCGCTGTGCGTTATAACATAGGCATCGAGGAAGGCACGTTAGATGGGGCAATATAACCCGTGCGAAGGCAAGTGTGGCATGACATATTCACGGGGTGGTGTTACAGTGCACATGGGCTAGAGAGTGTCATAGCATATGCACTAGCTGGTGGAATACAACACAGAGTTGTGTGGCACTCGGCGGGCACTGGTGGGTGTAAAACAGCATTGGGCTCAGCCAGGAGCACGCTGTGACTCTCAAGTGAGGTTCGTCTCCTTTCCAGAGAGTAAAATAAAAAGTATTACATATCCGGCGGTGGATGTGTGTTTTATTAACCTTGAGGGGGGTTTCTTGCATAGTTTGGTCAAATTTTGGTCGAATCCCCTTTGAATGGCTTGGTGTGCGTGTGTATTAAATGTGCCCGTCAATAGCTACCCATGTTTGTATAAATAAACGACAAGGGTGTCTACTTGGAGAGTACCCACCGGCGGGGGCGCCGGGATTAGGCACGGTAGGGCGTCAGACATGTCAGAACTTTACTAGCGGTGTTAATACATTCCACTTGGATTCATTGTATGCATAGTCGCCTTTTAATGAATATCACGCAAATCGTCATGGTGACAGGTACATACGGTTTGTCCAGCATGTCCTAGGTGTTTCTATAAATATATATATTTGTTAAATAATAAAAAACAAAGGCCGGCCTCGGGGGATGGGGTCCCCAGGGCCATAAGTGGCCTGAGGAGGGGGCAACGCAGTCCCCCTCCTAAAGAATTGAAAAAGAAAAGGCCATAACCCGGGGGTTGGGGTCCCTGGGGCCGAATAAGGCCTTGAGAGGGGGGCCAATTAGGGTGCAGGCCCTGGGGGATGGGGTCCCCAGGGCCAATAAATTAGAAAAAGAAGGGGAGCCACACAGCCCTCCTTCTTAAAAAAATAAAATAAATAAAAGACCTCCATTGCGCCGGAGGCCACGCCCCCTCCTTGCACCACTCTGCAAATGTGCCCCCTGGCCAGTTGTAAGTTGGGGAATTAATTCCCATTCAATACTGAGGGTCCCTGAGGGCCAACTAGCCCAACAGGTATCTCCAGTATGCGCCAGGGAGCTGCGTTGCAGATAGGTGTTCTGAAGCCACGCCCCTTTTTACACCTCTATGCAACGCAGCTCTGTGGCGCTTACTGGAGGTACCTAGTGGGCTAGTTTGACCTTAGGGACCCTTAGGATTCAAGGGGACTTAATCTCTCAACTTAGAACGGCCACAGGGCGCGTTTACACAGTGGTAAATGGGAGGGGACGGGGCCTGGGGTGACGTGTGCAAACACACCCTTTTGCGCGTTTTAAGTTGGGGAAATAATTCCCTTTCAATCCTAAGGGACCCTGGGGGCCAACTAGCCCACCAGGTGCTTCCAGTAAGCGCCACTGCTCTGCGTTGCAGAGAGGTGGTGCAGGCCATGCCCCTTTTTACACCTCTCTGCAATGGCGCTTACTGGACGTACCTAGTGGGCTATTTTGCCCCTAGGGACCCTCAGGACTCAAGGGGACTTAATCTCCCAACTTAAAACGGCCACAGGGCGTGTTTACACAGTGGGGAAGGGAGGGGACAGGGCCTGAGATGACGTGTGCAAACACGCCCTGTGGCGCGTTTTAAGAGGTCGTTTTAATCCCCTGCCCTATTATATACTAGGGGCTTACAGAGGAGGTCATGCTAATCACAGGGGGACCCCAACGCATAGTGTTCCCTAGTGTATGTAGGTGTTTTCACTGTATTCTGAGTGTCTTTTAACATAGCACTGGCTCTAGGACTGGTTAGTCAGACTCAGTTACCACCAGTATCCGTCTGAAAAAGTTGAGGGTACAGGATGATTTTGCAACAAGGCATCTCTCTGCTCTTCTGTTCGTTCTTTCTGCACGTTATCCTTCTTCCTGCACTTTTCTTCGTCTTTGAGGACTTCTGTTGCTTCTTTCTGCATTTCTTTTTTTTCTTTCTGTGCGTTTTTTCTTCTTTCTGCACATGTCCTATCTCTGTAGGCATAGTTAGAAATTAGCATTTAAAAAACCTTTGAAATTCACCGAAAAAACCATAGGTTTCAGGCACGTTATAGTTAGGAATTAGTATTTAAAAAACTTAAAAATTCACTGAAAAAACCATAGGTTTCAGGGGCGTTATAGTTAGCTGGACTTTTCACTCGTACAAAACCATTGAAATTCCCCCGTTATAGTTAGGTCAGCTAACTATAACTCGCGCGCCCGCAATGCACTGCTGATGACGTCACATATTACAGCACTCATGACATGGTCAGTGACATCACTCATGACATCACTGATGACATCTCAAATGACATCACTGATGACATCATCCTTGTGATAGAGTGGCAGACCTCCTCTCCCCTAATATAACCTTTGTTACACACATTAAAAAATAGAAACTAAAATTTTCAAAACAATGGACATACCAATACCAGATACAACAACCTATTTAGTAATTCTAAGATCCACATACACATCCACTCATTCACCACCAGTCCTATACAGTCACTCATACATGTAGTCACTCATCATATGTACTCATACACCTATACATCCTGTTACACAATGCCACTCATACATAGAGATACTCACACACATAGTCACTCATGCTAATAAAGAATCAAACATCCATTTACTTGCATATACAGTTATACACACACCACCACACTTACTTCTACAGAAACTTACACATACTTAGTCTTTTAAACAATCACTTATAGAAACACATACTTATTCATACAAGAACTCTTCCAATCTCTCACTCTCACATAAACTCACTTATATACACCAATAGTCACATATACTAGTTTAAAACGTATGTAGTTACTCATAAAGACACTATTGAGACAGTCATTCACTCACTAACACACCCATGAACACACTCATCCACCCATACAGTCCTGCACACATGCTGTCTTCAACACATACAAACAGTGAGTCACTCATTCATGCACCTATGCACAACGTAATCCCCCCCACCGAACCATACAGACACTCAGACACTCATACTGATACTCAAAAAACCAACTAATAACCTATATAGACACTCATGTAGCTACTCACCAACCCATGCAGCCACTTATACACAAAGTGAGAGACTGATACAGTAATTTACATATTTAAACAATACTCACTAAGCCATGTAGTCACTAAGATACACTTAATCAGTCAGTTATACAATCAATTTTTCAAAAACAAATCATTCATTTAGACACTTATATACCCATTTATTCTTCCATCGACCTTGAGATATACATATATAAACATATGTAATTTTCAGAAAAACACACATTCACTGGATGATGTCGCTTTCTTCAATCTCTCCTCCGAGACAAACAAGAGTGGACACGGGTTCCGTGCTTGAATTTTAAATTTTATTCACACACACACACGATTCTGCCATAAGGCATTTCGCAGTTGCCGGCCTTGATCACTTATATATATATATATATATATATACACAGATATATATTCACTGAAAAAACCAAATGTTACAGGGACATTATAGTTAAGCGGACATTTCACTCATACAAAACCAGAGAAATTCAGTATTATAGTTAGCTGAGCTAACTATAACTCACGCCCCTGCAATGCAATGCTTATGACCTCACATATTACATCACTCATGACGTGGTCAGTGAAATCACTGATGACATCACTGATGACACTCAAATGACATCACTGATGACATCAGTAATGACAATATACAGTGACTGTGAGTGTTTTTAAAAAGTTTATGAGTGTTAAATATATATATATCAAGGTGTATTGTGGTATCAGTGGATGTATGAGTGACTGTATGGATGCCTCAGTGGGTTTGTGACTGACTGTATAAGTGAGTGATTAGGTGTCTCTGTGAATGTATGGGTTAATGACTGGTTGAGTGAATGTGTGTATCTGTCTGTCAGTTGATGTCTAAGCGGGTGTTTGTGTGTGTTAGAGGGTACATGAATGGCTATATGGGTGATTGATTGGTTGATTGGTTGTCTGACTATGTATATGTTTGTCTGGGTGTCTGTGTTTGTGGGTGAGGAGGTGTGTGACTGCCTGTATGGATCAGTGAGTGGGTGAGCCAATGGCTGTATGGGGTACTGTTGCATGTGTGAGAAGTTGTAGGGGCGAGTGAGTGTCTGTATGACTGTGTCAGTGATTGAGTGCATATGTCAGAATGGGTGAGTAACTGAGTATGTGAAAGACAGTATACGTGAGTGATGGGGTATATGAGTGACTGTATGTGTGAGTGAGGGAAGGTGAGCGTGGCTATATGGATGAGTGCATGCTTCTGTCAGTGACTGTATAGCTGAGCTTGTGTTACAATTTGAATGAATAAGTAAGTGGGTGGGTGTTTAACTGTTTGGGTGAGTAAGTGGCTGTATGAATGACTATGGATGAGTGTCTAGGTGTATGAGAAGTTCTATGGGTGACTTACTCAGTGTGTGAGCGCTTGTATGGCTGTATGAGTGGGTATTTCAATGGTTGTATTAGTGAATAAGTGGCTCTATGGCTGGCAATATGGGTGAGCGAGTGGATGTGTGTGTAGATCAATTAATCAGTGACTGGGTGTGGAAGTACTGGTATGGCTCTGTGAATGAGTTTGTGAATGGTTGTGTGGGAGTGGCAGTGGATGTATAAAAGATTCTATAGAGGCGAGAGTGGGTGTGTCAGAGATGCTGTGGATCATGTTATCATTGATGCCATTTGAGATGTGATCAGTGATGTCATCAGTGATGTCACTGACCATGTCATAAGTAATGTAATTTGTGAGGTCATAAGCAGTGCACTGCAGGGGTGCAAGTTATAGTTAGCTCAGCTACCTACAACTGCTGAATTTCTCTGGTTTTGTACGAGTAAAATGTCAGCCTAACTATGACGTCCCTGTAACCTTTGTTTTTTTCCGTGAATTTCTAAGATTTTTTAAATGCTAATTCCTAACTATAATATCCCTGTAACCTTTGTTTTTTTCTGTTTATTTCTTAGTTTTTTTAAGTAGTAGTCGCATTTGCAGAGTGGTGGAGAAACGGGGCTGGGCTTCTAACCTGCTCTCAGGAATTCTGTTGCCTAGGTCTTACAGGAGGTACCAGGAGGGCTTTTGGCCCCCAAGGTCTGTCAGAGGTAAAGTGCACTTCATCCCCCAATCAGTAGTGCGCCAGGAGGCATGTTTGCAGAGTGGTGGAGAAAGGGGGCATGGCCTCCGAAGACCTCTTAGCAAACCCACTGTGTGGGACTTACTGGAGGAAACAAGAGGGGTAAATGGCTCCAAAGACATCCTTGTGGGCTAACTACCCTTCCTGTTACCTCCAGTAAGTCCCACACAGCAGGATTGCTGAGTTCTGATAGCAGGCCATGCCCCCTTTTTCCACCAGTCTGAAAACACGCCTCCTGTTGTGCTCTTGGTTGGGGATGAAGTCCCCTTCACTGCTGGGAGTCCTTAGGGGACAACTAGCCCACCTGTTACCTCCAGTAAGCCCTACACAGTGGAATTGCTGAGAGGTGGTCGCAGTCCACGCCCCCTTTCTCCACCACTCTGCAAACGCACCTCTTGGCTCGCTCTTGGTTCGGGGATGAAGTTCCCTTGCCTCATGAGGGTCCCTGGGGGCCTACTACCCCTACTGTTACCTATAGTAAGCCCCACAGAGCTGGATTGCTGAGAGGTGGTCAGAGGCCACACCCCCTTTCTCCATCACTCTGCAAACGCACCTCCTGGTGCACTGCTGCTTGGGGATGAAGTCTACTTTACTCCTGAAGCCCTTAGGATGCAAGAGGACCTCATCACCCCACCAGCAGTGAGTGCACCGAGAGGCGAGCTCGCAGAGTGGTGGAAAAAGGGGTGTGGCCTCTGACCACCTCTTAGCAATCCAGTTGTGTGGGGCTTACTGGAGGTAACAGGGGGGTAGTTGGTCCCTAAGGACCCTCAGCAACTAAGGGGACTTCATCCCCCAACCAAAAGCACACAGGAGGCGCGTTTGCACAGTAGTGCAGAAAGGGGGCGGTGCCTCCAGCGAGTTGCTGGCTTCCAGTTTCTTTTTTATTTTACCAATTTCTCCATTGATCCTTTTGGGCCCCGGGGGCTGTGCGGCACTCTCCCGAGGCCGATTTTGGCCCCGGAGACACCTCCCCCCGGGGCTAGGCCTTTGTTTTTATTTTTATATTTAAAGGGGAGGAGGGCCATGCATCCCACCTCCTGAGGCTGATATTGCCCCGGGGACGCCATACCCGGGCCATTTTCAGCCCCAAGACCCCATCTCCTGGGGCATGGCCACGTCCTGGGGGACTGCAGTGGGAGCCACAAGGCCCCCACAGTCCCTGCTGGCTCCCCGACTCCTGTGGGAGCTGGCATTGCTTTGTGGGCAAAGGGAGCTGCAACCTGACCTAGGGGTCAGGGTGTTTCTACCTTGCCCGCTTTTCTTAATGTTTAACGATTTTTTACCTTTTTCCTTGTGATTCGGTTAAACCGAGTCACAAGATGGCTGCCAACACTTCCTGGTTTGAAGTGTTGGCAGCCAATAAGATCTTAGGCACGAGCTCGGGAGGGTTCACGGTTCCTCCACAGCAATATTTGTATATCTGAGTAATGTTTAAATTTCTCAGGAACTACTGAACGGATTCACACCATTTAACAAAAAGAGTGCACACTGGACCAAGAGCTACTTTTTTGCCAAATTTGGTGTCATCCGTTCAGCAGTACGGGCCGTAGCTGCATCAACGATTTCCTATGGAAATTAACATGGAGAAAAAGCGTTTTGTGACCCTCCCTTTTTCTCAGCCCATGCTTGATGAATCACCCCAAAATGTTAAAAACAGCAGCTAAAGTGAGTGGGCCATTAGGTTTGAAAAGTTTGCGACAATTCGTCAAATTGCGCCAAAGATATTGGCAAAAGAAAAAAAACGCTTTTTGAACAGAAACAAGGTCCTAACTATAACTACCCACTGGCAACGGCTAGTAGGTAATATATATATATATATGTACATATTATCTACTGGCGTTCACCAGTAGATAGTTATAGTTAGGACCATGTTTCCATAGGAAAAGCATTTTTTCATGTGCTTATAACTTTGGTGTCGTTTGACGAATCTTTATGACATTTTCCAAAAAGTTTCTCACTATTGATCAGCTCCTATCTTTAAAGTTTGGGGGTGATTGGTCAAGGGGGGGTTGAGAGAAAAGGGGGGTCCCAAAACATTTTTTCTCAAAGCATTTTCCATAGTAAACTTTAGACAAGGCTACAGGTCAAACTGCTGAACGAAATTACGCCAAATTTGGCAGGGAGAAAGGTCTTGGTCCAGAAAGCACGCTTTTGTTGAAATGGTGTTAATAGGTTTGGTAGTTTTTGAGATATTAAAGTAAAAAAAATATATATATCTGGGCGGAGCCTAACTCCAGAGCACGAGCTTGTCCCTGATTGGCTGCTAACTCTTCAAACCAGGAAGTGTCTTCTGATTGGCTGCTAACACTTCAAACCAGGAAGTGTTAGTAGCCATCTTGTGCCTCGCATCGAGTGAAAATATAAACCAAAGGTGCCGGGGGCAATTTAATATACCGGAGCTCTGTCTGTGTGAGATACCCCTTTCACGCTCCCTCTGCCCACATCACCAGCTCGCAGCTATGCCTTTAGAAGGCAGTCCATCAGCTCGCAGCTCTTTACCTTTGCGAGCTAGTACAGTGCTGTGCCTCTTTGCGAGCGGATACGCCACATTTGGCAGGGAGAAAGGTCGTGGTCCAGAAAGCACGCTTTTGTTTAAATGGGGTAAATCCGTTCAGTAATTTTTGAGAAATATCATATTGTACAGATATCGATATTTGAGAATTCTGACATCTGATTGGTTGAGGCGTTACGAGCATGAGCTTACGGCTCATTGGCTGCGACCTGTTGAGACTAGGAAGTGTTGGCAGCCATTTTGTGATTCAGTCCGTCAACTCGTATCTCTCCGTAGTTGTACCTCTGCGAGGCAATACTGAAAATATACTGGAGCTCTGTCTGTGCGAGATTCCCGTTTCACGCTCCCTCTCCCCACATCACCACTTCACAGCTATGCCTTTAGAAGCCATGCCATCGGCTCGCAGCTCTCTATCTTTGTGAGCTAGTACTCTGCTGTGCCTCTACCTCTGTGAGCTAGTACGCTGCTGTTGCTTTGGGAGAAGACGGCCCGTAGTTCTCCCTCTGCGAGTCGAGCCCACGGGTTGCAGCTGTCCCTCTGCGAGCCTGGGTGCAAACTGTTGATAAGTCAGACTATATGAGCATTGAAAAGCCAATTTGTGATTCAGTCCATCAGCTCGCATCTGTCCGAGGCAACTCTGAAAACATACCGGAGCTCTGTCTGTGCCAGATAACCCCTTTCACGCTGCCTCTCCCCACATCAGCAGGTAACGCACCCTCTTCCCACATCGCCAGCATACCCCCAACAACCTTCTTGGGCCCGCAAGTCTCCCTCTGCAAACCACCGGTCGACTCGCAGCTCTTCAGGTGCGACTGCTCGGGCCGCAGTTGTATCTGTGAAGCCAAGACTGGAAATATACCGCAGGTCTCTCTCTGCGAGATACCCCCTTCAAGCTCCCTCTCCCCACATCACTGTTCCTCAGCTATCCCTTTGGAAGCCGACGGCCTGCAGCTGTTCCTGTGCGAGCTGGCCCGCAGCTCTCCCTCTGCGAACTGACGGGCCACGGCTCTCCGTCTATGAGCCAGCCAGTCGGCTCGCAGCTCTTCATCTATGAGCCAGCCCGCTGGCTCGCAAGTCTCTGAGAACAGAGGCAATGGAGCCAACGATCATGCAGGTCAGACACCCAACACTGCTCCGACACCCCCCAGCAGCAGCTCCTTGTCCGCCATTCCCCTCACCCTCACCCCCCACAAACAAATGTGACAGTCACGTTAGGGAATCTGGAACATAAAAAATTGGCTAATGTGGTACAATTATTAATAAGAAGATGCTTGTGAGGTTTGACAAATAAGAATCTTAGTCATGTATGGATTTACATATAAAACATTTTATTTAAACAAAAGAACAAAATAAAAATAGGTACAGGTATTGCGTGTCATCCCTCGACAATTTGTGAATCACAGCCTGCAAGACAAAAAGAAAGATAAGATGGTGCATCATGCGTTCAGCAAAGGAGAGAGAGAGAGAGAGAAAGAGCGAAAGAGTGAGAGAGAGGAAGAGAGAGAGAAAGAAAGAGTGAGAGAGAGAGGAAGACAGAGAAAGAGAGAAAGAGTGAGAGAAAGAAAGAGAGAAAGAGTGAGATTCAAGGAAGAGAGAGAGAAACAGTAAGAGAAAGAGAGAAAGGGTGAGAGAGAGGAAGAGAGAGAAAGAAAGAATGAGAGAGAGAGGAAGAGACAGAGAAAGAGAGAAAGTGTGAGAGAGAGAAAGGAAGAGATAGAGAATAAGAGAGAGAAAGTGTGTGAGTGACAGAAAGAAAGAGATGGAGAGGGAGGTTGAATGTTGACACTGTGGAGAAAATCTTCAAAGCTCACCTTTCTGCCACCGGTGTGTCTCCAACCACGTGCCGGGATATAATGTTTCCATAGGTTTCAGGGATGTAATAGTTAGTTGGTCATTTCACTTGTACAAAAACAGAGAAATTCGAACACTATAGTTAGTAGAGATAACTATAACTCGTGCCCCCGCAATGCACTGCTGATGACGTCACATAGTACATCACTCATGACATGGTCAGTGACATCATTCATGACATCACTGATGACATCTCAAATGACATCAATGATGACATCATCCACGTGATTATCTGATGCACCTCTTCACACCCTAATATAACCTTTGATACACCCACTCTAAAATACTGACTACCATTTTCTAAACCATAGACAAATCAATAGCAGTTACTATATACCCACTGACTACTTCCTAGTTATACTTACACATTCATTCATTCACCCATACAGTAACTCATACATGCAGTCACTCATCAATACAGCACTATTATATATACTCATATACCCATACAAACACTCATACACCGTCACTCATCCATAGAGTTATTGACATACCTAGCTAGTCATGTAAAGAATCTATAACACTGCCGTTTACTCACCTATTCAGTTATACATTCACTATCTAACCTATTCATACAGATACTAACCTACACTTACTCTCTTATACAATCACTGACACAAGCACACACTCATTTATACAGCCACTCTCACAATTACTCACTGTCACATAGAGTCATTTATATAATCCAACACTCACATATACTGCCTTTCACATATGTAGTTAGTCACACATATACCAGTGAGATATAAATTCACTCACCAACACACTGATACACACACTCACTCATCGAAACAGCTATTTCCACATGCACTTTTGAACCCATACACCCAGTAAATTAGGCACTCACTCATGTTGGCAGAAAGTCACACACTGCCCACCCCCCTACACACACAAACATTGAGCCACCCATACAAGTACTTATGCTACCAATAAGTATCCTATATAGACAGTCATGTACCTCATCATCAACCCATGCAGCAGCTTATACAACAGTTCATACAACAACTGAGCGACTGATACAGACATTCACACAGTTTAGTCACTAACCATGCATTCAATAAGAGACATAAAGGGCCACATGCATCAACGAGAAAACTGCTCGCAAACGGGCAGATTAGCAGAATCTGCCCCTTTGCGACCGGTATTTTTGCATTTGGGATGCATCATCCCAAATGTAAAAATCCCTATTTAAGGAATCTCTAAATAGCGATTCCTTAAATTGCGATTGCATTTAAGGAATCCCAAATTGAGATTCCTTAAATGCAATGCATGAAAGTTTAAAAATTAGCGATTTCGCTAATAGGGGGAGCAAATTACCATGAAGTTGAACTTCATGGTAATTTGCAAAAACTTTGAAAAATGCACTAAAGTGCATTTTTCAATGTTCCATTTTACACACACACATGCCCTTGGGGCATGTGTGTGTGCAAGATGTATTCATATGCATATTTCAGGGGTGCAACAGGGTGTCTTTTTGATGCCCTGGCACCCTTGAAATAGCATGAGCAATTTGCGATTCTCTAATTGAGATTAGCAAATTGAGAAAGTCCTCCCATTCATTCCTATGGGCCTCTAGGCCTATAGGAATCAATGGGGAGGTATTCCTTAATTGCGACTCGCAATTTGCGAGTAGCAATTAAGGAATGTTTAGAAATCGCCATTTTGTAAGCAATTTCTACATGCATAGCCTTTTGCTATTCCTTATTAGCGAATCCTTATTTTTCACTATTAAGGAATCGCAACTGGCATTGTTGATGCATGTGCCAGTTAATCACTAACTCCTCCACCCAGACACTTATACACCAACTCATTCTTCAATACACCTTGGCATTAACATATATAAAATATATTTAAACTTTACAAAAACACACATTCACTGGATGATGTCATCAGTGATGTCATCAGTGATGTCATTTGAGATGTCATCAGTGATGTCATCAGTGATGTCACTGACCATGTCATGAGTGATGTAATATGTGACGTCATCAGCAGTGCATTGCGGGGGCGCGAGTTATTGTTAGCTCTACTAACACCTGATACTTACCTGTATTTACCTTTAAAACTTTTACCACGCATTTGCCCTTACCATTCACGCCTTTACAAGGACATTTTTTGTAATGGCAATGCAGGGAAAAGCATGTTTGTTGTAAAGACATGCATAATAATGGCATGATTGGTAGAGTCACATGTATGGTAAAACCTTAGTTGTAAAGGCATGCGGGGTCCCAGCTTTGTGGTAAAGATTGTTCCCCGCGCTGACCGGGCCCAATAAACTTAATGAATCTGTCCATCGTGGTTGTTCATATTTGTTAGTTTTGACCCGGTTTGTGCGACTAGATATCAGTGGTTGGCGCTTATATCTTTTAGGTGCTAGTTTTTACCTTAAGATTTAAGAATTCATAATTCTGGTTCATAGCTTGAATGTTTGTAATTTCTGCGTCAAATTATTTATTGAAATATACTCTATTTTTCTAAATTGCTGTGGGTTTTTTCTTGTTATGTTGTCACTGTATTATTGTTTGTGTGCTTCATAAATAGTTTACACATTGCCTCTGAGTGAAGCCTAGCTTCCTTTGTACCAAGCTACCAGAGGGTTAAACACAGGTTAATTTAGTGACTTTTGTGGCTCACCATGACAAGGATTATGGCTGTTGATTTAAAAGGCAAGATCTCACAGCCATGTATGTTCTTTAAAATGTATGCATTTTCCTATGTTAGTAATATTTTTTACTAGGATTATTTCAACTTAATGTCATTTAATAGAACAAAGTTCCATCAGAGGTCCTTTCACAAATGGTCTGCCTCATATTGTTATTGAAAACAGATAGAAACCCATTTTTGGGGATACTATTTCAGCCTATTTTGCTTATTAATTCTCATAGCAAGGACCTTTGCCAAAATTCTTGCCTCAAGGATTGAATTCTTCCCATTTTCTTATCCTGACATAAGCTAATCGAATAGGGTTTGTTGAGAGATATTTCTCTTTTACCAGCATGCATCAACTGTGTAGTATTCTAGGTATGGTTGAGGAATTCTGTGGGATCTGTGTCCTTTAATGATTAAAATGAATCTAGCATGTTGAGGTGGGTGTGGCTAATAAATGTGCTTCCATCTTGACATTAGGCCCTTCTTCACATCACTTGTTATTGTATTATACATCACCGCAAGTCATGTTTTTATGTTATTGGCGTGGTATAAGCATTGTTGGAAATGACCATCTTTTGAGCAGTTTTGGCCCAGATTGTTTACTGAACCCATTTGTGTTGACCATAGGACTCTGAGCACTGAACTCCTGCTAACCAATGGTAAAGTGCATTAGCTCTCCATGTAAGCACAGTCAAATTGACATATTCATTATTGGCACATTTAATATACCTATATGCCCATAGTATATGGTACTACATGTACCCAGGGATTGCAATTGTAATGCTACTAGTGGATTGCTGCACTCACTGTGCCACCCACTAAATTTGCACTATAAAACATGTCTCCAGGCATACCCATGGAGTCTGGCCTTGCAGCTGTAAACTGCCATTTCGATCTGGCAAAATAAACCTTTTGTCAAGCCTAAACCTTCTTTTTTAATATTTATTAGTCACCCCCTAAGGTAGGCCTAAATGATCGGAGGGCGGTATACATGGTATTTAAAAATTAGGAGAAAAATAGATAATGTTTTACAAGTCCTGGCAGTAAATAAAACCAAAGTCGTTTTTTACTGTAGCAAGGTTAGCTCTCCCAAAGGAACACAGTATTACTTTACAACTGTGAGGAAATGTGGTTTATTATATGGAGTGGTTATATAACCTTAACATGTAATAAACTCACAAACCCACTAGGGTAAAGTCAGGCCTTTGTGTAGGGTCTTAGCTGAATCCTGGGTAGCTGTGGCCTTGAGCGGGGAACATCGTTTACAACGCGGGGATTACATCGCGATGCCATTACATCGCGGTTTTTACAACACAAGTCGTTACAACGACTTGCGCTAGATGGCGCTCTAGGACAAGGAATAGTATAATTTACTATCCAACACCTTCCCTACTGTACGTAGACTGGAGTTGGAATAGTAAATTATACTACTCCTAAGTCCTATTCCTTGTCCTAGAGCGCCATCTAGCGCAAGTCGTTGTAACGACTTGCGTTGTTAAAACCGCGATGTAGTGTACCGCGATGTAAATGTATGCGTTGTAACGTCATACATCCCCTTGAGCAGCCAGGCATCAACAAAGTAACAAGTACAAAGCATTTAGAATATCAAAACAATTGAATAAAAAAGAAACACAACACAAATGAAATCCGACACCAATTTATAAAAATAGATCTTATTTTTATTAACTTTTAGACACCAATAAGGCTTAGCAGGACAGTTACCTTGCAGCCAAATCAGTGTTCAGTTCAGTTCCAGGCAGGGATATCTTAAGGTTTTTGGGGTCCTTGGGACAAACTTATTTTGGGGGCCCCTGTTTGGAACAGCCTTGAATTTATGATCCAACTTTAGCTATTTCAAGCCCTCTGTGGCCAGGCCACTGAGAGTGCACAGGTACCCTTGTCCAAATTCTAAATGTTTTTACATCTAATTTTTGAGATAGTGACATGTGTTTCCAATATTGTAACACAGCAGCAGCTCACTAATTCTACTATCTCTGTGACCCCCTCCCATTTCTCATATGTGAGGTCTCATTTTGATCTAAAAGAAACTTTTTTATAGGTGTTGCATGAAACATAAACATAACATTTCTCTGCAAAATGTCTGTTATAGACTCACACATCACCCACGTTAAAAATAAATTAAAGGAAAACAGCATTTAAAACAATCTGTTTAAGAATTATTTAAGGTCATCAAGGAAATATTCTCTGCAGAACAAACCTGGCTCTATCAGGGGGCCCCCTGAAAGGTTGGGGCCCTGGGCAGAGCCCACTTTTTCTATGCCTTAAAACGTATCTGGTTCCAGGCTCTATGGGCAAAGCACCATAGACATCACTGGAGTTGTCCTGATGCCAGGCATACAGGTTGCTGAAGATGCTGAGGATGCTGATCCATTCGATGGAGGTCATCCTTGGACCACCCCTCAGTTCACGAACATGGTGGGGTGACTTTGTTCCCAGAGGTCAATGTCAGATAAAGTCCAGCCAAAAAACAGTGCCACTAATCTTTTGCTCTCCAGTCACAGGTAAACTAGTGGTTCCCTTTAACTGGGCTAGTGTCCACCTTGGGTGACTAAACGGCACTTTGAAGACTCTTTTAGGTCCAGCAGTCTCAGGTGGAACATTTGAATGTATGGAGCTCAATCTCTAAGGTTGCGCTTCGGCAGTCGGTAGCAACTCAACAATTGTGGCTACCAACTCACCATGTTTTCTTCTTCAGCTTTAACAGGAGCTGTAACAGGAAGTCAGTCAAATTGACTCTTGAAGTTTACCTCTTTTGTTTGGGACTTGGGGATGATGTTTCCTAGAACAGGGCACCACAAGTAAAGTCCTCTATTTGCTAACCCAGGAGCAGCAGGTGCACTCCAGTTTGTGGTGCAACCTCTCTTTGCCAGGTCCAGGGAACAGCAGGGCCGTCCTTCTTCATCCTCTCTTCAGTACAGACTTGATCTGAGATCTTAGTGCGAGGGATGCCACTTGTATGCCACCAACTTACCCTTGGGGGATACAGTGACTATTAGACAATGGGCTATCAGGTCCCATCCCGCCTGCTGATGACTTCCTGCAAAGAGTGGCATCTAGCTGTCTCAGAGTCAAATATTCTGTCCACTTTCAAGAAGACAGACCCCTCTTCTCTAGGTGTTGGAGCTTGGTAGCCCACCCTCGAGGTGTGCTACCTGACAGCTACACACCCACGGGAAAACTGCACCAACCTATCTACCAGTACAAAATATCAGCCCCTCCCGTGGATGTCCACCATTTTCCCTTCAAATGCAGCTTCCTCTTTGAAGCCCCCCTTTTAGGCTCACACACCTTTTGGCTTCTTTCCAGGGAGAGGTAAGACTTCTTCCAAGTGCAGGCCTGAATTGCATCATTTCCTTGGAATTATTCTTATATCTCACCTGTTTGAAGGCTGTATAATTCCCAGCAACCACAAATCACCACTGGCATCAGAGTGGCAACTTTCTAAATTAGCTTTTTACTTAAACGCTACATTAATTTCAACTTGGGCATAAAGTCTGGTTTAATGCAATGATCCTCCTTAGACCTTGAAGTATCAACTTTAGTAGTCCCATTCAGAAGTTAGCACAGCTAAGTGGTCAGCCTGTCATCCTGTATTTGGTAATGGGGCTACTAGCCTTTCTACAGTAAAAATGACAATTTGGGGTTTTTACTCTTAGGACATATAAAGCTGCATGTCCTATTTTTAACATATGCTTTGGGGCTTGATAGGCCTACATTAGGGACGGCATATATATAAAAAAAGGAAGGTCTGGGCTTTGTCATTAATTTAAATGGCAAAGTCTAATTAACTGTTTACCTTTTTTAAGATTGGAACTATCACAGACTGACACCATGTGGGATAAGGTTTTGTTAATTTTACATTTCTTTATGTCCCACTTTTAAATACCATGCTTCATGCCTTGCGAGCTACAAGGCCGACCTAGGGGTGACATACTGATATTCTAAAGGATGTTTTTCTTCTATTAGAACTGGTTTATTTTGATGGAAAAAAATGCAGGCTAAAGCTGCAGCTGCCAGGCCACAATGACAGGCTTGGTTCCTGTTTGCCTGGTCACACGAGTGGATAGCACAGTAGCGTTAATATTGATTAAATCAATGCTAATGTTCATAATGATACATTCATATGCAGGAATGAAATCGCATCTCTATTATCAAATTCACCCGTCATGAACTCTCTATCAACCCGACTCAGAAATGCATGATCAGGCAGGCGCTGAGACCTAGGCCTGAGGTTACTGATTGACAGGTCACAGGTGGGGTGGCACGTAGCTTGCAGACAAATGGGTGAACAGGAAACTCAGGACAATCCCTCAGATAAGCACAACACCACCACAATGATCCAGGGAGATTGGCCCCAATAAAGCACATATGGCCAGAGAGGAGCACACATTCACAAAAACACCATAAAGTCAGATGCCACATGAAGTTAGGAAGACACAGCCAATCAGAACATAGTACACACTGTACATGCATTAATCACGTGCCCCCTGTGCTGGACATCTGGACACATTACCCACTGGCCCCTATTGTATCCATGCAAGGTCGAGGTCCACCTGCATTTGTCATCAGGGGCCTCAATTATGATTCCAAAGACAAGTCCCACATTCTCCTACCAAAAAAGGATCAATGGAAGCACTTTACGATACCCAAATAAATGTATAAAACCTTGTTCAGATTGATTGTACTTTGAGACAGTCCTCAGACCTGCTTCTATAACTGTGCTCCCGGCCGAAGTGTTTAATTAAACCAGCTGTTGCTGTTTTGACAAACGCCTCATGTTATTTTGTTTTCAATCTAAATTCATATACGAGCAACATTTCGGCAAGCCAGAGAGGAGAGATTGGTACCTCAGACCTGACTGCAGCCAAAGGAAGGAGGCCCCACCTAGACTGATTGACATTTGCACCTTAAGGCAGGTGAGCAGACACTGCAATTCATTGAAAGTTCTGCTGAATCTGCGGAGTGGAGGTCTGTCCTGAAGCCGCCATTAGCGGGTAAGAGACCACATCTGTTCCTTAGCACTCACATTTGGTGTTTGGCAAACTAGGTAGAAGTGCAAAAATTAATCCTGTGTGCCCTGCCACTGACAGAAATCTGTCATGTTACCTATTTTATGTGTCCGAACTGAGTAGTCGCAAGGCAGCCTCGGAGGTATTCTCTCGGAGTTCACCATTTTCTGATAGTCAGAACTCTATAGAAAAGGTGAATATTGGTTATCCCTTGGACTGGTAGGCATGACACAGATGGCACGCATGGGCTTTGGGTGTGAAATAGAGCCGCCACCTTAATCTTATTTTTTAGTCTAAAAGGGTTTTCTAAGCGCTACCGGTTTCTTAACACTGTTGGTATCTGAAAGAAGTGAGAGATGTTGTTCGCTTGGTCCACTGAGCATGACCCAGATGGTGCGCTAGGTCCCTGGGTGTGCTGAAGGGTGCGATTCAGACGTTAGGAGAAATTCTTTTGGAGCTGAGAGATCAGGTGTAGCTTGTGTTTGGCCAAGAGGGGACAGTGGTTCCTCAAGGCATTCCTTTTTTCTGTGAAAAAATTGTCATTTTCTTTGTCACAAAGCCAATATTGACAAACTATCAGGATCAATTAGTCCTGTGTGCTGCACAGGGCCTCCCCTAGTCACATGATAGCATGTGTTAGGAACAGGCTAAGGAACTTTTTACAAAGTCATCATTTTCTTCTCTGTCAGTTTTTTCTTTATCATAAGTATTGAAGATGATGCAAGATATATTTGACGTTGTGGTGCTGGTAATTAATGCAACTGTGTTTTGTCCTAAGTGTTGTATATTGTTGATTATTCAATGTGGTATTTGAACGTGCTGCTATTTCTCACAGTTAAAGGATGTCAAAGCAAAAATGTGTTATTTCATGCCAAAGTCAAAATTCATTATTTGATGTCAAATTTCATATCACTTGCTTATGAATTACACTTTGTTCTAGGTTGTGACCCTTCATATGCATTGTTATTTGAGTTTGTGAAACATTCATGTTGATGCATCTGTAGATAGCACTGAGCTCATAGTAAGTAGTTAGAAACAGTAATCCCCTGGGTATACATTTAACCACGATTGGAGCAAAACTGAAAGATTTCCTAAATAAGAGAAACTAGGCTGCATCTCTCCTCTAAAAAAGTACCCAACTCGTTATGGAATCATCACTAAAACACATGCAAACCAGGTTCCCCGCCAGGCTAAAAAAATTAACAAGTTTTGCCACAAATGACACACACACACTAAGACACATGCATTTTCCTGGCCAAAGGAGGGAACTTTCGATACTACAATCGAACACAAATACGGACCAAGGTCTTCCTTTACAATAGAATGGTGCAGTGCGGTGCTGCAAGCATTTTTGCAGGTCCATGCTGTATCATTCTAAAAGTGCAAGAATGGGTAGTATTTACAAGAATATGGTGCATTCCAGTACTGACCCCTGTGCCGGCACAAATAAAGCAGCCCAGCACCAACGCAGGCACTCTTGCGCCATGTTGCAAGGGTGCTTGCATTGCCCGGACGATTGATTTTGTGCAGGAATTGACACTTTTCTGCATAAAATCAATCAATGGAGGCAATTTCCTCCTTCTGTGTATGCTGCAGAATGCAGCACACATGGAAAGAGGGAAAAACAAGAAGAAATAAGAATATTTCTACTCGTTGTGCCTCCTTAATGCCACCCCTGGGGTGGTGTCAGAATCTGACTTATTCCCAGGTTTAAAATTCCTCGTAAATCTGGAAAATCTTCAGATTCCATGGGTGTGGCATGGGAACACCTACAGCAACACCCACGGAACACCCCTTTCACACAGTGTTCTGCGTGAAAGGGGCACATATTTACAAGGCCATAAAAAAAGCCACGTAAAGTGGCTCAGCATGGCTCAGTAAATATGCTGCAGCACATTGCGCCAAACTTGCCGCTAGGGCCTCATAAATGAGACCCTAAATACGCAGGACAGAAGAAGGGCAGGAGAGAGGCACTGCTAGAGCTGTGGGCCATCTTTGAGGAGGCCCAGACCGATAATCCTATCTCACAGACAACAAGCAGGGCTTTCGCACCTCCACCGCCATATGCAGATATGGAGTTGCTCTCCGCAATGCCTGCTCTCCCGTATTAGGATACACCAACCCACCAGTTGAGGGAACCGAAAGATCCCTTACTGAAAAACGAGCTGTTAGGTCCAGGCATGAGAGCCTAACAGGCCCACAGGTCCAGGCAATTCCAGCGCCACCACAGTCCAGTGTACAGGCTCCCCGAAGACTGACCCCTCATCCACCTAATTCAGCCCATCGAACCCTTGCGGCAAGAATACTCACTCCCACCATTTGAGGCGAGCATACTTGAGTGACAGGGAGGTTCATCGCAGATCTGAACAGTGATACAACTAGCGGGCAAAGGGGTCCCAGTCCTCTGGGATCTGATGATGAAGGTGGAGCTTCAGGGTTTGTGCAGGTAGCCAAAGAAACAACAGAAAGCAGATTTGAGGGAAAATTCTGTCCCAAAAGATGAGCGCAAAGCTCAGAGCGAAGGAGGCAATCGAGATGGGATTTGAAGGAAAGGTGCAAACTAAGGAGAGAGAGCTCACACCATGAAAGTACACTGAGAAAGCAGAGTAGCGCACCATCCATCTAAGGAGGGCGGGAATAGGTGCGGGACACCGATCGGTGAGAATTCAGAGGTGGATGATAGACTTTTAGGTGGGATCTGAGCCTCACTAGATTATCAACGCATAAGAGGGGCTGACGAGGAAGTAATAGACCAAGGTAGGCTGATACAGACCCAAAAAAGGCACAGGAGAAACAAGATGGCTCACTTGCGTGCACAAGAGGGGTGCAGCGACAAAGACCTATGCTGCTCCTCCCAGACATGCAAGACCAATAGATTGTCCCTGTTAGATCCAGCGGTTTCTGGCTGGCTGAGACGCATCGAAGCCCAACAGAATTCATTGTCCTAGATAGGATGAGTACCAAGCAATTGTCTAATAAACTGTGCTCATCCTTGAGTAGCTTGGCACAGAGCAGTCAGGCTAATCCTCAGGGTCAGAGTGCAAAGTATTGGCACAAGCACCGCCCTCGCAACACACTGTATGCTACAAAAAGACTCCATTCTGGTCTTTGTATTACACACACATTGAAGTCAAAAGGACATGCACATTGGATATATACTTAACAGTTATTTGCAATAGTCGAACTCTTCTATTATCAGCAGAACGGCATGAACATATATGTAACTAGTCATAGGTATTCACTTGCCCTGTTATCCCCTCAGCCTCGTAAGCAACATAAACCCATGTATAACAAATGGCAAACTGATGGTTGAGGCACAAACAAACAACCACACCTGACAGAATCCAAGTCTGGGGAAGTGATCCTGGTGCAGGAAAACCAGGGAATACACCCCTCTCTACTCCCTATTTGGAATGCCCAAAAACAAACGCAATAATGAAGGAATTCCGCACACACAAAGAACTTTTCTTGAACAGCTATAAAAAGTCCATCAAATAATAGTCATTCCTGGCGATAAGAAGAAATTCACAGTCGTTGTATTGGTACTTCCAGATATCGTTCTTTATTGAAAATGATGATACATCAAACTTGATAAAATCCAATAGACTACGAGTTTCGTCCCTATCGGGACTTCTTCAAGGCTATAGACAAATATGTACAAATACATTTAGGAATATGTGTCTATATACAAAAACAGATGCACAAAAACACAATTATTTAAAATTAATTACAAAAATAGTTGCAAAGATAAAAACTTTTTGGGAGTTAGCTATTCCAGGAGCCATTCCTTTACTCCTTTACAAGAGAAAAAGCGAGATGTATTTATCTATACATCTTATTTTATCTTAAATAGATAGGGGCCCACTTCTATATACAATCATATCGATCTATTACAGTAATGACTTACAGTGTATGCCCACTTTTCCACATTCAGTATCCCCAATTAGGTCTTGGAACACCCATTAATATATGATGAACATTTACCTATAACAATATAATATATACATAAGTTATTTGTACATTTCTTTTTCTTCAATGTATTCACCAAATAACCATTAGCAGGACATATTCCTATATACATCATATGGTAATATATAAACATTATATTATGACCATGACTGCACGATATTGCAAACGAAGGCCACAATCTTAAAAACAATTTCTCATTTACAGGCAAAAGTTGAGATAAACAATCACCCTGAATATAAAAAAGAAATTGTATACCATTCTTCTAAGTTCAAAAGGTACCTTAACATTAATAACTAAGATCCCCTTGGGCATATATATATAAAAAATGTCGTAATACAATAGTGTTATTTTTATCAAAAATGAAGGAAAAAACGGAGGAGGAGGCAAATCTTCACATATTGTCTAAATTATGATTGAACCATATATGTGCAAACTATATCAATGTATTATTTCTTGTGTATAAATTCGTATGGGCTTTGTCATTCAGGGCAGCCTCATCTCGTGATGGTATTTAAGGGATGAAGTACAAATGGACATATTTGAGGCCGTAACCAGACATCTTGTTTTATTCATTTTCAATTGCGAACTAAATTCGGCACTAAGCCTTAATTAGAAATTACAAGCAAGATGGTTTAACAGCGTCATAACAACAAATTTTATTTATTTTCAATTAAGATCTAAGTGCGGCGTTACAACTAGCCTAAAATTAAAAACAAAATTGTTCATGGGAATCATTGCCCAAAGGCGTAAGCATCCTAGGGAGTGTCACAACCCCATACATATGTTCATCGCAAATTTAATATGGCCTATCACACGGGGCATGTCATCCCAGTGTATACATATGTCCATTGTAAGGTCAATATGGCTAACCACATTGGGCGTATTATCCCAGAAGTACTGTCTTACAATCACAAAGTTTAATATGGCTGAATTAACCTGAAATCGATCGCCATATTGAAATGTCAAAATCGCAATAGAATTAAATTGTGAAAAAAGCTTTTAACATTATAAAAATGATATCCTAACTAACAACATCCTCAACAATGGACAAGAAAAAATGTAATATTAACACTTACATTTAAATTGGATAAGTTCAGACAGACAGCATAACTCTATTAATGCGTCAAATAATATCCTCATTAGTAATACGGCATGGTAGCCCAAGAAATCAAGCAAGGTGTCTCTTTCAATACATTGAAGCCGAACGCCTTCAATATTATCACGTATATCGTAACAGCTGGAATACCTATACCCATAAAAATTAATGACGGACAAACATCAGTTTTCTTGGAGGCCATCTTAGAGTGGAACATATATTAGAGTATCCCAGGCTCCTAGCTCTGACATTAGTGTCTTAAACCACATGCAACACATGTAATATAAATCCTGTATATCAACCTTGTAATTGACCAGAAGGTGCATTTGATATTTGCGACAAGTTAACGCTATAAAAAGTATATATTACTTTCTGCATTCACAGAAATGATTAGTGAGAATTGTACTATTTGAAACCGACATTTGAATTCAATAGATTCCAACGGCAAACATGACAACATTTTAGCATCAGTCAATATAATTACTCGTCGTACGGCATGGTAGCCTAGGAAGTCACAACCGGGCATCTGTTCCAATGCGTTGAAACAGAATGCCATGATTCTTACCGCATATCTAGTAATTAGGGAACTAGTCTCACCTGTGCCCTTGAAAACTGAAAACGGACAAACCTCTATCTACTTGGGGGCCATCTTTGAATGGAACTTATACTAATATGTTCCAAGTCACTCATTCTTTCTACACGCGTCAATCCTAAGCCAATAAATATAATATAAAAACTGCATGTCATTATTAACGCTTTCAAAGAGAACGCATAGCGTAGTTTCACTCCATCAAAATAAATGTGCCCCATGTTGGAAAGTGCAAATCTATTAATACATATCAATTGAGACTTATAAACACGCGTTTGTTACAAGGTGGTATACACGATTCAGTTTCTTTTTAAAGAAAAGATTAAACTAAATATCATTTTAAAACTTACATTGGTTACAATAACTGAATAAAAGTCAGTTTCGCTTTAAAAAGCAGTTAGACTTAGTATTATCTGGTCAGTCCTCTATCATTACATTTATAGAAAATGAAATAAATGAACACATGTTAGGATATACAGAACTCTCAAAAACGAGTATAAGTGAGTGTAAGTCTCATCAGTAAATGACCACATATCTCACTGTATTGGCCATATTCAATTTGGTCTGACCTGATGTACAATAAATGTCACAACAATCAGCATATAAAAACGGAT
The DNA here is from genome assembly GCF_964204655.1 of Triturus cristatus. Taxonomy (NCBI): domain Eukaryota; kingdom Metazoa; phylum Chordata; class Amphibia; order Caudata; family Salamandridae; genus Triturus; species Triturus cristatus. The sequence continues at coordinate 594,713,233 of NC_140593.1, forward strand.
ATTCATATCATCATACAAGTCCATTATCTTCGTAATTCCCAATACATCTAGCAACAGATGGCCAGTGATTTGGAAGAACAAAATCAGATTCTGACTATACTATTACTAACTGAGACACAGCATGGAAAATGATGAAATTCATTATTTACATTGAGTCCCAACTTGACACTACGTAGGCGACAAATCCATGTCACCTCAGGTTGTCTTAGTGACAATTATCTGTTCCCACCTCTTTCATGTGCAGCTACATGATCAATTGCATGACATTTGATGGTTTTGTTGTTTGGATGATACAACATATGTGGATTGCAACAGGGTACCTGACATCATTATTTTTTATGGCTCTCACATGTTCCTGGATCCGCAACTTCAAATTGTGAACACTGCTGCCAATGTAAATCTTTTCACTTGAACATATGATTATGTATACCGTGAAGGTAGTGTTACAATTGATGAAGTTTACAACAATATATTCCTTTGAGCTATTGTAATTAAGTTATCCCCTTTTGGTACACAACTCTGGGCTTTTTGGATATCGCACCCTTAGGAATGATGTCTGAGTTCAGCAAGTACCAGTTTTTTCTTAATACATTATAATTGTGGCTGCTGTATGAGTTGTATTGTGTAATAAACAGAATTTCAGACATAGATTGCTTATTGTTTTTGTTCTTTCGTACAGCTGGTCTAAGCACTTGTTTCCTGTCTAGATGTAACGCTCGTCTTTCTGCTTTGTCCAGACAGTCTTTGTCATATCCCCTTTTTTCAAAGCTTTCTTTAATCTGGTGGACATTTTTAATAAAATCTGTGTCCTGACTACAGTTCCTCCTGGCACATACCATTTCTCCATAAGGTATTGCTCTTATGGTGGAACTTGGATGAGAACTGGTAGCGTGCAGGACACTGTTGCAGGAGGTCTTCCTCTTATATATATCACTATGTATGGTACAGTTGCTGATAAACAATCGTAAATCCGAAAATTGTATCTCACTGGTGGAGTATTTGATTGTTAATTCCACATGAGACGTATTGATATTTAAAAAAGTGTGGAAGTCATTAAGACTCTCAATTGTGCCGTTCCATATCATAATAATATCATCAATATAACGCGCATAAATATTATGTTGTTACTCCACTTTTGAACGCCTGGGCCCCAGGCATGCTCCATCTCATATAGACCCATAAAAAGGTTTGCATAAGAAGGAGCAAACCTGGAGCCCATAGTAGTTCTCTGTTTTTGTAGAAACCCCCTGCCGTTGTGTAAAAACACATTCTGTTCAAGTATCACCACTGACATATCCAGGAGCATTAATGTGTGCTCAAGATGTTGTGCACCACTTTTAAATAAAAAGTGTTTGAAAGCCCATACACCCTGCTTCATCTGGATACAGGTGTACAGGCTCTCACCATCCATTGTCGCAAATACTAAATCCGTCTGATCTCACCTGAAATCTTCGAGCTTGCACATAGGTCCCCACTGTCTCTCAGGTAGAAGGGTAGATTTTGTACAGTCGGTTTTAAGTAAGAATCAACGTATTCTGCAATGTGTTTAGTAGGCCCACCATGTCAGTTTTAATATTCCATTTTTTCTTGTCCCTATTTGAGGATGTTGTTAGTTAGGATATGGTTTTTATAATGTTAAAAGCTTTTTTCACAATTTGACTCTATTGCGATTTTGATATTTCAAAATGGCAATCGATTCCAGGTTTATTCAGCTATATTAAACTTTGTGATTGTAAGACAGTACTGCTGGGATGATACGCCTAATGTGGTTAGCAATACTGACCTTACAATGGACATATGTATACACTGGGATGACATGCCCCGTGTGATAGTCCATATTAAATTTGCGATGAACATATGTATGGGATTGTGACACTCCTTAGAATACTTACGCCTTTGGGCAATGATTCTCATGAAAAATTTTGTTTTTACTTTTCGGCTAGTTTTAACGCTGCACTTAGATCTTAATTGAAAATAAATAAAATTAGTTGTTATGACGCTGTTAAACCATCCTGCTTGTAATTTTTAAGAAAAGCCGAATTTAGTTCGCAATTGAAAATGAATAAAACAAGATGTCTGTTTACCTCCTCAAATATGTCCATTTGTACTTCATTCCGTAAATACCATCAGGAGATGAGGTTTCCCTCAATGAGAAAGCCGATACGAATTTATACACAAGAAATAATACATCAATATAGTTTACACATATATGGTTCGATCATAATTTAGACAATATGTGAAGTTTTGCCTCCTCCTTAATTGTTTCCTTAGTTTTTGATAAAAATAACACTATTGTATTAAGATTTTTTTATATATATATATATATATATGCCCAAGGGGATCTTAGTTATTATTGTCAAGGTACCTTTTGAACTTATAAGAATGGTATACAATTTCTTTTTATATTAAGGGTGATTGTTTATCTCAGCTTTGCCTATAAATGAGAAATTGTTTTTAAGATCGTGGCCTTCATTTGCAATATCATGTAGCCATGGTCGCAATATAATGTTTATATATGTTTATATATTACCATATGATGTATATAGGAATATGTACTGCTAATGGTTATTTGGTGAATAAATTGAACAAAAAGAAATGTACAAATAACTTATGTATATATTATATTGTTATAGGTAAATGTACATCATACATTAATGTGTGTTCCAAGACCTAATTGGGGATACTGAATGTGGAAAAGTTGACATACACTCAAGAGTGATATTTGAGGTATGTCATTACTGTAATAGATTGATATGATTGTATATTGAAGTGGGCCCCTATCTACTTAAGATAAAACAAGATGTATAGATAAATACATCTCAATTCTTCTCATGTAAAGGAGTAAAGGAATGGATCCCGGAATATCTAATTCCCAAAAAGGTTTTATCTTTGCAACTATTTTTGTAATTAATTTTAAATAATTGTGTTTTTGTGCATCTGTTTCTGTATACATACACATATTCTTAAATGTATTTGTATATATTTTTCTATAGACTTGAAGAAGTCCCGACAGGGACGAAACGCGTCGGCTATTGGATTTTATCAAGTTTGATATATCATCATTTTCAATAAAGAACGATATCTGGAAGAAAGTACCAATACAAAGACTGTGAATTTCTTCTTATCGCCAGGAATGACTGCTATTTGATGGACTTTTCATAGCTGTTCAAGAAAAGATTCTTTGTGTGTGCGGAATTACTTCATTATTGAACATAAACCCATGTGCGTACTTCTCCAAGATGTGCACGATCCAAACAATCTCTCCCACATCAAAAGCGACAGAAACATATCTGCATACCCCGTACCATTGTAATGGTCAAGAAGGCACAGGTTTTGTCTACGCCTCGTGACTCAGCCCCTCAGCCACTTAAACTACACCAGCCAATGCACCCACTGGCGACACTTTGATTAGATTGTCGGGACCTCCGAAAATAAGAGGAAACAGATGCATGTTCTCGTCCATACAGATTGGGTCCTAAGGCACCCAGTAGCACATTAACAACTGCAGGATCATTATTACCCTGTAGGCAAAAACTGGGACACTGGAAGCTGGTGTGCTTCCAATTGGGAGAATGGTTCCGCCTCTGTTGGAGGTGCGAGCTGTAATTGCTCCAGGCAGCCAGCCGTAGGTGCACACAAGGCACAACAAGACCCCTCCGGTCCAGTCACAGTATTCTCAACAACAGAGTAATTTGTGGTTCTGGGAGAGGGAGTCAGCGACCTCGGACTGAGGCTGCAATGTCAGTCACTGTCGTCCTCCTGATCTGGAGGTCAGAGACAGTCTAGGGTGCCAGCTGAGGACCTGCGGACTCAGCAAATGTCCCCAACACCCCTCAGACACCACACACTACAGAGTACAAGCTAGCACAGGTTTCTGGTTGTAAGCTGGGTCCCTTGAACTCAGCAAACTTCCCCTGCACTCCTTGAACTCCTCATGTTTCCGTTCCCTCAGGTGGGCCGTTGATTGTTACGAGCACACTCCTTGGCACAGTGTGATTCCTGCACACATCGGGACGTTCCATGTTCCAACCAATGATCCCTTCCACCCATTTCCGCTACACCCAGCGTAATCCCTATGATCTAGTGGAAATAGTGAAATCCTTTCTGTCCCTGGGATCCCATGGACAGGAGGCCAGACAACCAGCCCTTGGAGACTGCTTAGGGACCAGGCCTCAAAACTTGGCAATTAGCTGCAGGCCAGCAACATCCAGGCAAAACCCATCATATCATAGTCCACTTCCTAGAGCATGACAAGCCTTAGGTCACCACAAGTTTGCACATAATCCAGTTGCAGTCTCTCCTGCCCCCATAGTTCCTCTTATTGATGTCCCAGTGTAGTGTGGTACCAATACCACAAGCGTCGCTAACTCCTGAGGGCAGAGCCCCAGAAGTCATACCCACAATTGCATTTGAAGATGAGATCAGTTTAAAAGGCCACCTTTGAAATGCATGAGCCCTCTCTAAATGTTCCTGTCTTCCATCCTACCCCAGGAGCATTGATCAGTAGCTTTAGTGGGGACAAGACACTGCCCCTTGGAATGCAGGTGTCCATTCCGGTATGTAGACATAATATCGAGTTTTAAATATTGATATGCCATAATATTGATGTTTGAATTTCGTTGTGACAGAATATCGCCCTGCAAGAATATTGTCAACAAGAATATTGACATGCAGGTAAGAAATATCGTTTTACTCAATATCGAAGTTAGTAAGATCGTAAGTAAAAATATTGTTGTTTATAATATCGAATTTTTTTGGGGTGTTTTGTATGTTAGTATATGTATTAAAAGAATAGCTTATTGTTCTAATGTATGTTTGAAATTTTTACAAGTAATTAATTTTATGTTGATTAATTTTAGCGTATTTTAGTTCTGTAGCGGGTTGTGGGTTTATAGGGGAATAGGGTGGGAAGAAATGTAATTATAATATATTAATTAATAATAATTTTTTAGAAGTTATTAATTAAAAAAAGAAAATTGTGGATTAGTTCTGTAGCGGGTTGTGGGTTTATAGGGGAATAGGATGGGAAGTAATTTAATTCAAATTAATTAATTAATAATTTTATTAATTAATATGTTTGTATTTAATAATTTATATTGAGTTAATTAATGTTTTATTCATTAATCTTTAATTGGTTATTAATACTTAATTGGTGAATATGTTAATTGTGTAATTCTTTTAGGAGTGGGTTGTTGTTTTATAGGGGAGTCGGGTGGGAAGTAATTTAATTATAATTAATCAATTAATAAGTGTATTAATTGATATTTATCTGGTTAATACGTTATACTGTTAATTGCGGTAAACAGTTTTATTATTTAGTTATTAATTAGATATTAATCATTAATAATTAATTGATAAATATGTCAATTGTGTAATTTTTTTAGGAGTGGGTTGTGGGTTGATAGGGGAGTAGGGTGGGAAGTAATTTAATTTTAATTACATTTTTATTATTGTTTTATATAATATTTATTTAAAGTTATTTTGTAGTGTTAATTGTGTGATGTAATTTATTTTTGATAGTTTTTTAATTGTTTGTTAATTGTAATTAATTAATTAATTAATTGTTAATTAATTTTGGTAATTGTGTATTATTTTACATTTTTGGTGGTGTTGTCTATAGGGGAATATGGTGGGAGGTAAATTATTTTTGACCAATTAATTATTTCTTAATTAATGTTAATTATTTTGCAGGAGAGGAAATACTAAATTATTCCCCTCCGCTATCCAACACTTTCCCTACTGTTGCATTTGCTGGTGTGGGAATAGTAAATTATTCCCCTTCACTATCCAGCACTTTCCCTACTGTTACACTTTGTAAAATGGAAATAGTTAATTATTCCTACCCGCTATCCAACACTTTCCCTACTCTTGCACTCGTTGGAGTGGGAATTGTAATTTTTACCCACCCGCTATCCAATACTTTCCCTACTGTTGCACTCAGTTGAGTGGGAATAGTAATTTTTAGTCCCCGTTATCCAATACTTTCCCTACTGTTGCACTTGCTGGAGTGGGAATAGTAATTTTTACCCACCCGCTATCCAACACTTTCCCTACTGTTGCGCTTACTGGAGTGGGAATAGTAATTTTTACCTACCGGCTATCCAACACTTTGCCTACTGTTGCAGTTGCTAGAGTGGGAATAGTAATTCTTACCCCTCTGCTTTCCAACACTTTCCATACTGTTACACTTGTTGGAGTGGTAATAGTAATTTGTATCCACCCGCTATCCAACACTTTCCCTACTGTTACACTCGTTGGAGTGGGAATATACATTTTTACATCCGTGCTATCCAACACTTTCCCTATTGTTGCACTCACTGGAGTGGGAATAGTAATTTTTACCCACCTGCTATCCAACACTTTACCTACTGTTGCACTCACTGGAGTAGGAATAGTAAATGTTACCCCTCCGCTATCCAACACCTTCCCTAATGTTACAACAAAGAGACAAACAGCTGACTTAGGTCAAGCACTTAAAATTCTATATGTCGTCCATATAAGCATACGAGTGCCACAACTTCCAGTATCCGCTGTTTAAAGATATTTGTTTTACAAAAAGTCCACAAAAGAAGGAAGGTGCACTCTATCACGAGTCATACAAAGCCAACACTTGTAGTAGAAAATAATTTCTTCTTTTATTTGTAGTCTTGGTTAAAAGGACAGGCACACAGCCAACGCGTTTCGTTCCCTTGTGCCTTGGGAACTTCGTCAGGGCTGCAATAATTATAGAAACACCCACATAAATACACATGTAAAATACATATATAAATCACAATATACAAGACATGAACATAAATAACAATTATAAAAAATTATAAAAGGATCAAAAAACATCACAGACTCAGAATTTGTACATTAAACACAAACAACAGAAGGAAAACCTACAGTCATAATCAAGATCAGTTTTTAAGATCAGACCGCGCATACAGAGTATGACATCTAGACGTAAAAGCGCCTATGTATAGTTTCACCAGAAGAAAAATGAAACATAACCATCATACAAAAGGGAAACAAATTTAATACTTTTAACAAATGAGATAGTACGCAATTATTATACACAAATCAGATGATGAAAAAAAGGAGAATAAAAGACAGATAATTCAGGGTGAAAAGCAAAAAAGTAAGAAGAGAAAGGAAAAGAAGAGACCAAAGAGAGAAAGCAAAAAACACACATGGCTTATCTGTAACAAGCCTCTCCAATAGAACACGTAAATGCAAAAATCATTAGAATAAACCCAGAAAGAGCCCAAAAAATTATTCGCCAGAAACCAGAAGATACAGTCAAGATCAAGACATCAGAACTACCAAAAACACCAAAGGTGATTATAGTGCAGGATATGTTAAAAACCTCCATAAGGGGCAAGATAATATCCATCGTGATCATAAATAAAATATCCCAAAAGGAGAAGGAGTATAGACTAACAATCAATTAGAAGTCATCCTTACCTTACTACAGGTATCTGGAATATTCGAAAAGACCTCAATTAAGGATGACTAATCAATGATTTTTCAACAGTCTAGTCTTATTATTCAAAAAGCGCCAGTGCGTATGATTCTAAAGAAAAATAAAGAATTAAAAGACAATTTCTGGAAGAACACGTTAGAGTGTAATAATAAAGCAGGCATCAAAGTATTAATTAAGTGATTATCGCACCCAATTACGGATAGTTCATTATCAGCACCAATTATGGAACCGAAATGCAAGGTAGGCCTATCAGCAATTGAATATATATAAAATTATACTCAAAGAAAAGAGGGCTATTCATAATAACAATCGGTTGCATATGAAAGCCCAAAGTTACAGTATTCGAACAATTGAATCACTAAATCGATCAACATAATACGGAGTAGTGCTCTTTATTAAAAGAAGATACTCCTAATATCGAACACCCACATGAGCGAAGCCTGAGTTCCATTTAAATGTTCCATAAAATATAAGTTAAAATTAAAGAACACAAGCTCGCACCACATAAGTAGCACAATCCTACACAGCGTCTCACCTTGATCTATATCTATTATGCCTCCAGTTGTAACGCCCTGAACGTCTCAGGATCGTTTAACAGACACGATAATGAGAACGCAACCACTTGTGAAGGTTTAGTTATTTTAATGAAGGCAAAAATAATACAAGGAATAAACAAAGGTTATAGTCACTGGAATCCTCCAGGCTAAGTACGTTACCAGCCCACAGCACGGATGGTCCTAACCGTCCTCTGCATATACGCCGATCCCGGCGTATGCCAACAGAGGGCAGAAATGAAATGGCCGACAACGCCAATCGGTAGGCTGTGAGGGGCACGAAGAGTGTTGGTGAGAATCGAGGTGTCAGGGAAACACCCAGCCGGGGTCTCTACCTGAAGGGAGCAGCCGCTCAACCTCTTCCTCAGACTGCACCGGGACGCGGAGTCACCTCCTGGTGATGCGTCACCGATACCCCAATCACAAGCAAAGAAGACTGAACCGAGAGCAGCCGCTCGATCGATCCCGTGGACTTCCGAGTCTGTAACGCGGCAAACACCTCCTGGTGTGCGTTACAGCTGGCAGTCCCTGTATCTCTGTCGGGCTGGGAGTTACGACTCCAACCAGCAAAAGCGCCACTGCGCTTTGACTCAGCCGAGTCAAAAAGCGAAGCTCAATGGTTATCCGGTAGATCTTCCGGGTCCTTCACAGGTGAAGATGGGGCAAGACACGGCCCAGGGAGTAACGACTCGACCTACCTCCGTTCTTGCCTTACTGGAGCACCACTCCGGAACACTGCTCTTCACTAAGCAGGTACGTCGGTGTAAACACAATATCCGACAGCGTTGTACCTCCCGGTTCCTCCCTTTATAGGGCGTGTTTTCCTTGAGTTATGTAACAGCTCTCCTGTTTACATAAGGGCGTGTTTTCCTTGAGTTATGTAACAGCTCTCCTGTTTACATAAGGGCGTGTTTTCCTTGAGTTATGTAACAGCTCTCCTGTTTACATAAGGGCGTGTTTTCCTTGAGTTATGTAACAGCTCTCCTGTTTACATAACCTCTCAACCGCTAAGCATCCTGGGAGATGTAGTCCGTTTTCGCTGGTTACCGTTTTCCTCCCCTCGCATGACAGGAATTCTTGACACCAGTACACCGCTACTTAAGTATTGAAGGAATCAAGAAAAAGGAAAAGTCTCCAAGAAGTATCTGTCAAAAATAAAAATAAAGCTGAAAGCAAAATTTCAAACCAGAATTGCCCGTACCGAAGGTACACGGTACTCCTTAAAATGTATTTATATACCAAGAGAGTTCACCAGGCAAAACTTACCTATATTAGGTTATCTGACCGCAGGACAGTACGATAGCTGTTCGGTACATCGGTATTCATAAAGGGGGATGCTCGTCCTCCATCGGCGTTAAAAAGACGCGCTAGACCATCACGTGACCATAGTCAACATCATGCGCGTCAGAGTAAACATAGAGAAAGGAGAATTCTAAAATATAATCTCACCAGAATGGCAGCCATATTGGAATAGCATTATTCATGATAAACGATAGTATGGAAACACGAGATTCGTGTAAAAGTAAAAAAAACAAAAATCTACCTAAATGAAACAGAATATATAAATTGTGTCCATCATGGTAAATTTCAATTTATCACAAAACACAAAGCGAAATCATTGTGTCCGCATAGTTGGCAATAAAACAAAAGATCGGTTGATGTAACCTAATCACAAATACCAGCCAAGTCCGGCTATGTTGTGCAAAAGCGATATATATTAATATGTTTCTAAGAAATTGATATATAAGATGGCCAACACCACCAGATAAATACCAAAATACCCGTGGAAAATAGCATCGGCAATATAAAATCAATAGCATATCATATCAAAAACTAATTTACCACCATATCAAATTTACTTTTGAACAATAGGCATCTAATATAGTCAGATATTATATATGATAATCTATATCAATTAATAGACTTGAATAGTCCATACATTTACGAAAAAACTAATCCAGTCAGGTAAATCGGTCGAAAGAATGCTCTAAGCTATATTTCAGTGCGGGTAAAGCAAATGTTTAGAGAATATCTGTCAGCCAAAGTGCCTTACAGGTGCTGCCACATAATCAAACTCATCTTATCATATTAACCAAATCAACAGCCTTACCCCGATATCTAGAAAGACTATAGGCACATCTGCCAAAGTAAGTCAAAATGTCATTGTACATCTTAGTATAAAATCCTGTACCACCGTGCGGTTTTTATGATCAGATCAGAGAGAATATAATCGGAGGGGAAGAGAGAGAATAGATGAAAGTTGTCAATACAGTTGTAAACAAATACTTGACATAGTACTTTGCTCAGATACATTGTTACACAACAATATAACCAATTGTCACGTGTCCCATATTGTTGCGCTTTTTATGTTCATTATCCAGTCTCCTATCCAAGGAAGTAATGAAACTCCCTGTCTGTATTATGGCCCATTAACGTGGCTCTCAAACGACAAATCCATCTTGCCTCCATCTGCCTGACCTGTAGCTCTCGGTCACCACCCCTAACATTAGTTGGTACATGGTCAATTCCATGAAACCAAAGGGACATGTCATCAGGATGTGTTTTCATATAGTGTTCACTGACGGGATAGCGGGTATCTCCATTAAGTATGGCCCTACGGTGCTCCTGAATTCAAACTTTAAGTGGACGCACCGTACTTCCTACATAAATAACATTACAATTACACCCCAGGACATAAACCACATGTGTTGTGTTGCAGTTGATAAAATGTGCAATTGTGTGTAATTTAGGTGTATTGTAAGTAAAAGTAGTAGTTTTATTTTTTCCAAATGCGCAGATACTACATGATCCGCAGGTGAAAAAGCCTTTCGGTTTAGGAGGTAACCAAGTAGTCTGTATGTTGGTCACATGGCTAGAACATAGGATATCCCGTAGGGATCTTCCCTTACGATAAGCGATGGCAGGTCCACTGGGCAAGTGTTCATCAAGACCCGGGATGTCCTTAAGCAAACTCCAATTCTTTTTTAAGATCTTATAGAACTTGACCACTGTTACTGTTATACCGAGTGGTAAACCTGACTGTTCTCTCTTTTTTTGTTGAGGTGGCTATAATGGGTTTGTCACGGAGGGTATCTTCCCTCGTAAGTTGTTGTGCTCTATTTATAGCTTTATCTAAAAGCCCCCTATCATATCCACGTTTTAGAAATCGTTGCTTGGATTTCAAAACATTTTTTAGGTATATGTCCTCCTCACTGCAGTTTCTCCTTATCCAAGTCATCTCCCCAAAGGAGATATTGTTGATGACTGAACAGGCGTGTGCACTGTCTGCATGCAATACCGCATTGCATGCCGCTTCTTTTCTATATAGTGAGCTTTGTATCATCCCATCTTTAACGTAAAACTCAATGTCAAGAAAGTTGATCGTTTCTTTATTGTATGTCATTGTGAGCTTAACATTAAAAGGGTTGTCATTCAGATAAGTTTGTTATTCATGAAGTGATTCCATGGGTCCAGTCCATAACATAATGATGTCATCAATATACCTCCCCCAGAACACGATGTATTCAGTCCAGGGGGAGGCTTGTCTATGCCAGGCATACTCCCTCTCGAACCACCCCATAAAGAGGCAGGCGTAAGAAGGAGCAAATTTTGAACCCATGGCAGTCCCAAGTATTTGGTGGAACCAGGTCTTGTCATGTAAGAAAAAATTGTTACTTAAAATGATATCTATCATTTCAAGTATCATTTCATTAGAGTCATAGTGGTCAGCAGATTCTCTATCTAGAAATGATCGAACAGCCAACATCCCAAGGTTCTTATGAATACATGTATATAGACTTTCCACATCCATAGTGACAAAACATAGTTCATCGGACCACTGGAAGTTGTTAAATTTAGCCAGGATGTCCTTACTGTCCCTAATATATGAGGAAAGGTCTAAAACATATTTCTGAAGTTTCCGATCCACAAATTCGGAACGTTTTTCAGTGGGAGAATCCCTGAGATGATCGGGCGACCTGGAGGGAAGGCACCACCCTTATGGATTTTGGGTAGAATGTAAATGCAGGGATGCTTAGGTTTCTCAATTCTCAAATATCTGAATTCATCCTCAGATAGTAAACCAGTATCCCTCCATCCACATAGCTTCGTATTAATTGACATAGTGATATTCTTGATAGGGTTAGTTGCAATTCGCTGATAGCAACGTGTGTCGCTTAGTTGTCGCGTAATTTCAGACATATAATCAGAATGGTTCATAACCACAACATTACCGCCCTTGTCTGCCTCTTTTATGACAATAGTATTGTCAGATTTATGTCTATTCAGAGCTTTTCGTTCATTGGCGGTAATGTTGTGGTTAATTCGGGACGCGGATCTTTTTGTTATTTCTAACTTGTCCAGATCCTTACTTACTCTATCATAGAAAACATCTATGTTTGGATCATAATTAAAGGCAGGTGTGAACCTTGATCTTGGTTTAAGGCCACTGTCTATATCACTATTTTGTTCTATGTCAAAATGATTTAGTAAAGTGGACATATCACAATTGTCATCATCATCTAAACTAAGTAACAGTTGGATGTTTCGAATATCAGCCACCGTCTGTGTAGTTTCTTCTGATCTAATTAAGGGAGTAACAATTTTGGGTGTTTGTTGCGAGAAGTAATCTCTAAGTTTCAGTACTCTTGTAAATTTGTACAGATCGATATGTACATCAGTGAGATTCCCCCCCCTGGGTTGGAAAAAAACTCAAACCTTTACTCAGGACAGCTAATTCGTCCTTATCAAGAGTTTTATTGGTCAAATTGACAACCTTTAAATCACAGACATTGTCTACATCATTATCACCCATAATGTTAGTAACCATACTCCTATTCATGGTAACGGTTTCGCTGTCACATTCAATTCCCTTGTTGTCCCGCGACCTGTACCCATACCTGCCTTTGGACCTCCTGCCTCCCCTCCTTGTTTTGGCTGGTCTTTTTTCTGCTGTAATCGGCTGCTTATTCAGAGTTTTGCGAGCTCCTTCTGAAAAGAAGAAGCCCCTTCCCCTAAAGGGATCTCCTGTGCTGTATTAGAAGCTACACTACTTACTGATGATGAAGAGACACTTCTGATAGAACGAGCATCGTCACTTTCTTCCCTATCATCTCTGGTTCTCTTTCTCTCTTCCCCTCCCTGAACATTGTCAAATTTTTTGGCGAACGTGTACACACGTCCGTCACGATAATCTCTATCGTCTCTTTTGATTTTCTTAAATTTTTTATCTTTCAAATAGATTTGGTGTTCTTCCATTACTTTCTTTAATATAGTAAAATTCTTCTCAATCAAATCTTTTTGTTCCATATCTTTAATCTCTTTTTCTAAGGCCTCTATTTCTCCTTGTAACTTTTTACCCTTTTCCCTAGCATGGCGAATTAGTATTTGCATCATCACTTGTGATGCATTTCCCAGATTACTCTCCCACTCATTCAAGAGATTTTCACTTAAGTCCTCGAATGTCGGGAAAATTAAAATTCTTAAACCCCTGGGTATTTTCTTATTCACTAGTATTGCTGTAATGTTATCCCGTCCCACCCACTGTTTTTGGTAGTTTTGATGTCTTGATCTTGACTGTATCTTCTGGTTGCTGGCGAATAATTTTTTGGGCTCTTTCTGGGTTTATTCTAATGATTTTTGAATTTACGTGTTCTATTGGAGAGGCTTGTTACAGATAAGCCATGTGCGTTTTTTGCTTTCTCTCATTGGTCTCTTCTTTTCCTTTCTCTTCTTACTTTTTTTGCTTTTCACCCTGAATTATCTGTCTTTTATTCTCCTTTTTTTCATCATCTGATTTATTCTCCTTTTTTTCATCATCTGATTTCTGTATAATTATTGCGTACTATCTCATTTGTTAAAAGTATTACATTTGTTTCCCTTTTGTATGATGGTTATATTTCATTTTTCTTGTGGTGAAATTATACATAGGCGCTTTTACGTCTAGATGTCATACTCTGTATGCGCGGTCTGATCTTAAAAATTGATCTTGATTATGACTGTAGGTTTTCCTTCTGTTGTTTGTGTTTAATGTACAAATTCTGAGTCTGTGATGTTTTTTGATCCTTTTATAATTGTTATTTATGTTCATGTCTTGTATATTGTGATTTATATATGTATTTTACATGTGTATTTATGTGGGTGTTTCTATAATTATTGCAGCCCTGACGAAGTTCCCAAGGCACAAGAGAACAAAACGCGTTGGCTGTGTGCCTGTCCTTTTAACCAAGACTACAAATAAAAGAAGAAATTATTTTCTACTACAAGGGTTGGCTTTGACTTGTGATAGAGTGCACCTTCCTTCTTTTGTGGACCTTCCCTAATGTTGCAATTGCTGGAGTGGGAATAGTAAATTATTCCCCTCCACTATCCAACACTTTCCCTACTGTTGCACTCTCTGGAGTGGGAATAGTAATTTTATCCCCTACGCTATCCAACTTTTTCCCTACTGTTATAGTTAATGTAGTGTAAAATATTTTTTACAAATAATTATTAATTTTAATATTTTAATGTATATATATATTTTATTTTTATATACCAGGTGTATGTATATATATATATATATATATATATATATATATATATATATATATATATATATATATATGTATTTATAATTTTTATTATGTTTCTAACATTTTTTAATTAAATAAAATAATTATTTATAAATATTATTAAGGTAATATATATATATATATTTAAATATGTATGTTTAATTTTATTTATATTACATTTATTATTTTATCATTTTTAACTTTTTAAAATAATTCTAACTATGTTTTTATTAGTTATATTTATTATTTAATTAATTTTATACTATTTTTAAGACATTTAAAAAAATGATATTTTAAACAACGATATTTAAAACAACGATATTTTGGTTTCGATATTTTTGTACTTACCTTTGTAGAAATAGGATGTCGATGGCACAGTCCTGCACATTCCGGACATGCAATGGGGCACCGCCACGCTGATGGATACCTTTTGGCAGTGCAGCGAGTTTAGCTACACTCAGCTTGTGCCTGGATGATGTGACCTTTGCTCCCTCATCAACATACACACCCGGCCCTGGTCATTCCCGGAGAACAACTGTCGCAATTGTACCAACATCCACTAAGGAAGAAGACATCTCTGTTGTATCAGGCTCATGAAAAAAGAACTGCTGATTGTTTTTGCTGGTCTCAGTGCAAGGACATTCCGGAAGAATTCAGACTGTTCTCTGATGAACAAGTATCCATGGGAAGGTCCACAGTCTTCTTCACCTTACAAACAAAAGCGAATGCCCGCTGGTTGCAGATAACCAGGTGACAAAGGCTCAAGATGATGACAGCACTGGGCTCTGCCTTAACTCGAGAGTGGGGAGAACTGAGAACCATCTGCCTCATGGTGATGTTACATTGATATGTGTTGGACCTAATGACCACAAAGGAGGGAGGGGTTTGTACCAAGATCGGTGTGTCCTACTGTACATTTACTCCAGGGAATTATATGGACAACAGGACTCTGACTCTTGCCATCCAAGCACTGCACCACTTACATAGAGACATGCATGAGAAGGGATGTACCCCTGAACAGGAATGCTTTTTGAGTTGGTGTTCCTGGCTCCCCCAGTGACTGCGCCCACTGTGCACCTCACTGTTGCCCATTTTCTTATTCCTATTGATATTGTGTGGGTTCCTGCAATTGTAGGTTTCCTGCTGTAAAAACGCAGTCCTCAAATTTGGCAGAATGCAAGTAACTAGGAAAATAGTAATAGTCAAAACTGAAGAACAACAAGTCCTCAATGATGTGACTGTCATGAAGTATGGGTTAGATAATATAGTTGAAAATTCAACTAGACGGGTATATGTTAATATTGATAAAATCAGTGCCACTGTTTAGAATGATACATTCATACGCAAGAACAAAATCTTATCTCTATTATGGAATTCACCCGTCATGAACTCTCCATCCAACCCCACTCAAAAATACTTGGTCAGGCAGATGCTGGGACCTAAGCCTGAGGTTACTGACTGATAGGTCACAGGTGGGGTGGCACGTAGCCGACAGACAAATGCGTTAACAGAAAACTCAAGTCAATCTCTTAGATAAGTGCAGTGACACGACAATGGTCCAGGGATATTGGCACCAATAAAGCACATATGGTCAGAGGGGAGCGTGCATTTCCAAAACCACCATAAAGTCAGATGCCACATGAAGTTAGGAACACACAACCAATCAGGACACAGCACACACATTATATGCAGTGATCACTCACCCCTCATGCCGGACATCTGGACATGTTACCCACTGGCCCACATTGTGTCCATGCAAGGCAGATGCCACCCAATGTATAATGGTGCAGTCTATAGGTAACATTTAACTTTCCATGCCATGGGTGTTATTAGGGTACCATGTACTATGGCCCTATGGACGTGTAGGAAAGGTAAATGGGCTTGTTAAGTGCCAGCTAGTTCGATATGTTTTAGGCATCCAAGCACATGCACTGGGGCCTGATTAGCAGTGTCCCAGTTCACAGAGTTAAAAAAAACAGCAGTGTCAGTGCACAGAAAATGGGGGCTATACTGCAAAAAGAGGCACCTTCTCAAAGGCCCTGTTTGGAGATTCACGCCTGCCTAGTGTGGATCGCCATGCTGTAAATGGAGCCATCAACAGCCCAATTCACAGCACTGAAAGTTCAATTTTTTAAGTATCTGCTCGGCAAACATTTTTGCATTACGAATATAAACTCTTAAAATGGGACTTTGTTTTATCAAAACAAAAACAAACAAAAATGGCCCCAATATGCAAGAGGTTTCTCTCCTGCACGCTGGGTAATCCTGCATTTACTCTGTCTGTGTCTGCCTTGCCTCACTTGGTGGGAGGAAAAACAAGTAAAGGCTGCCACACCCTCAAAAGTGAGCGACCAATGTCACTGCAATCTTGTGGTGTCTTTGTGGACTGACTGCCAGGTCAGAGGCTTTCACAAGTAGAGTCAGCAGAGGTACTGTCAATTTATGATAATGTTCCTGCCAACTCTAGATAAGGTTCCAAGTTAGTGTCCAGAATCTCTTGCAACCCGCTGTTTCTAGTCACTGTGCCCTTCCTTACGAGTAGCCCTTTTCAATAATATTCTCTGCATTTACCAAATGTTAATTGACAAGTGGTAGACCTAAGATAACGGGCACTAAACAGAACCTGCATTTCAAGAAGGATTTCAACACACTTTCAAAGACTCCTGTCTACTGCTTTGACGATTAAATAGGCCACAGTGTGTTCCACGAGCCATGAACTCTTAACCATCTCTTCTGTTCAAAATAGAAAGATTGATTTGACTTTTTCTTTTGCTCTGAGAGACAAGGTGGTGGTGAATAAAACTTTTCGCTTATCACATTTCCCACTGGGCCATCATTCCAATGAAAGAAACTTACAGCAGTTCAGAACAGGCTCCAATGAAAGAAAGCTCTTTTTCTTTAATAACACAATTCCAGATGGAAATGGGGCCATTTCGACTGCAGTGTAAAAGAAAGAGTGTGGGTCAGTTGGCTCAATTATTTGATGAAAATCATTTCCTGATCTTGGGTGCTGGAAATTGTGTACAATATTTGCAATTGAAGAAAGCTGCAGTCTATTTTACTGTTCACCATAGTTCCTATTTTGAATGTGAAAGTGTGCCATATTCTAGATTTAAATGTTCAACATCACAGTGGTACACTTAGATACGATCACCTAGGAGTAGACAATCTTCAAATTAGGAGGGAGAATGATAAAGGAACTCTTAAGGCTAAACAACAATAATTAAGAAATTTAGAACAATGCATCATGACAATAAAAAGTGCTAACATGACACAAACTATATATTTTGTTTCTTCATGCCAATCCATTTCATTGGGGTGAGATAAGTCAATCTGAATATAAATCGCCCTTGTCTACCATGAGTTTTTTAGTTACCAGCTTTAAGAAAGTCGAAAACTATCGAACATGTTGTTCGGGTTCTCGTCTAAGCTGCAAATATTTTGTAACTTTTTTTGTAACTTTTTCACTCCAGTATTATTAGTGGATATCCTAATGCAACATTGCCTGGATCATTATTTTTCGGTTTGGGAACATATAATAAAAATTACTTGATTTATGTCTCGTTAAAAACTGCCCTTTTCTCTGTTTTAGAAAGTTGTCCACCTTGAAATGCTACTTGCGCAGCTTGGATTACGTTTTTTTTACCAGTATAATCTAACGTTTCCACGAAAAATGGTCCCCACCACTATCTTTCCATGTCAACAGGATCATAGCCCAAGAAAACACAGATAGTTGAGTGCAAAGTAGGAAAACGCCAACAAGAACATAATCTCCCATAACATCGTAGGGTCAAGTGTTTGTGAGGAAATTATCTTAATTTTTATTAAAGAAATCTCCTTTCCAATATGTTTAGAGCTACTGGTCTAATAAGTGAAATTTCATGCAGTTTTTTAAGTGCCCTCATTCACATTTAGGGGGCCGATTCCGATCCGGGTCGGAAGGGCACTGAACGTGATCCGGTCGAAAAAACTACGAGCCATACGCATGTTTTCCAGCCGACTCGTACAGCTGTGCGAGCGAGCAAGTACGATGCAAGCTACATGAAATTCACCGACCGAGTCATTCCCGGGTCCGAACCGCTCTGTATGTCTCGGTCGTAAGCTAACCGTGGTGTGCAATGGATGCGATCCACTACCGAGCCAGTATGATGCACGCGTCAGACAGCCTGTGCGAGGCCGGAGTGTCCGGCTCGCAAATCGTCCGGGTGGTTGCCTTTGGGTGTCCGTGTCGGACCCCCTGTCACCCGCAGCCCTACGACTCGGACACAGGGGGAGACCCATGGGTGTCCCCAACACATGCATGTACGGTGCGGATGGCACCAATGCGTACCCACTGTAGGGGGAGCACTTGTCCGCGACGTACCCGTTCAGTCAATGGGAGCCCATGTACACGTCGTACGACCGGCTCCCATTGACTTCTATGGGAGTCGGACCGAACCGAGTCCGGCAGCATACGGCCGCATCGTACTGGCTCGGTCGGATTTCAGGACTCTGGCTCGGTCAGAAAACACTCCGGATCCGGCTCGGTCGGAGTGCTTTCCGACCCGGATCGGAATCGGCCCCTTAGTAGGGAGGTCTGTGTGGTTAAGAGGCAAATAATATATAGTCAGTATAGGCAAATGTGAATTTATTTTAGTCCGAATGTTAAAAGTTTTATACCTCTTTCATTTGCCAAGACCTTGAGATTTGACTAAAACTATTATATATAATATACTTACTTTTTAGGGACTTTCAACCAGGCCTCTGCTTCTATTGATCTGTTTTTGTGTCATTCACATTTTTATTCTGCCCCCTATAATATACTGCATGGTGCAGTCAGACGGCTGACTTCAGTCATTAGCTCACTTTACTGTGAGTGAGTGATGGCATTCTGCTCTTTCACTGGGAGCACATCCTCACACAAATTAGTTCCCATCGTTGCCAGTAAACTCTATGGTAATGTGTGTGTTTTGATATCAAAACCATCATTTTGCTTTATTTCAATTGTTTTTGGTTCCAGTTTCAGCAGCTCCCTCAACAATAAAGCTTTACAAAAAAAATGAATAACAATACAAGCTTTGACAAAACCAAAATGGTAGCAGCCAATGGCAGATCTACTGGCTTTTCAAATGCTTGTCAAATTTTGTGTAGGACCTTTTCTTTACTGAATGTTTGAATTCCAGTTGTTTCATTGGCTACTTCCAAGGTGATTTTAGATATTTTGTGCCCAAATCAACTCCTTTCTTTGTTTTGAACTGCCAGTGATTTCCATTAAGGATTCCTCAATATTAAGGGCCAGATGTACAATAGATTTTAACAGTCACAAACCCTCTGATTCCCTAACTCAGAGAGATTGCCTGCACTGAAAATTCACTTTTGGATTTACTAAACCAATTTACTGATTTGTGAAAGTTTTTCACAAATGATAAATCGGTTTAGAAATGGATTATGAATCACAGTTTGAAAGGCGTGTCTCATGAACGCCCTTTCCAAATTCTGATTTGAGCCTTGATGTATCAATGGTTTACAACTGTAATTCCATTTGTAAATCATTGAAAATTTACCAACTCCCAACTTGGGATAGTAACTGATTTGCAAATAATAAGGGATTCCCTTTGGATCTCTTCCCCTTTGGGAATCAGGATGGCAGCTTCATGGGTAGTAGGTGGTGGTCTAAAGGACCTGTGCCTGCTTTCATTTAAGTCATTCAAAATTGAAAACTTTTTTTTTTATAGCAGCCCCTCTTTCTTTAAGGACATCGGCCTGATTTAAGAAAAAAAGCTTTCAATTTTAAAATGCAAACTCAGGCATGGTTGTCTGCTCACCCTTGCCAGCCGCCACCTCTGTCTTTGTAACCAATGGGAGTGTGTAGCAATTAATATTCATCAGGCAGATCTTTCTGGCATCCCTGACCTTATCCGTGCTGGCGACCAAGCCAAGTATCCTCAAAATAATCCATTATTGGAGCTAGTTTTGTTCATGCTGTTGATAATAGGGGAATCAAGTTGCATGTCATAATGTTAGTAACTTCTGTTAAAAGGACGCCCGGTAAAGCTATTAGTTTTTCTATTTTGTGTGCAAATTCTAGGTCGGTTGTGTATTGTCTACATAGGGTGGATTTTTGGAGGTGTCTCTATATGCTCTGGTTACATTGATAGTAGCATCCCTGAATAGCAGTACATGGATAGATTTCCAGTAAGGTCAAAATCATTGCTTGTTGAAAATCTACAATGATTTTTGTTGATTATAGTTGTTAGCGTGTTGATCTTTATATGTTTATTATTTCATTGTCAGTTACCCTTTGTTTGTTAGGTAAACATGCATACACTAATGGGATGTTTGTATTTTGATACTGACCATGTATTTTGTATACTTGACTTACTGGTGGAGGTCACGACTTAAAAATGCCACCCATCTTCAATTTGTTAAATTGAGTTAAGGTTAGTAAATTGTCACTGAAAGCATAAATTGTTGTTTTTTATTGTCATTTTGATTGAAATATAGTAAAAAGATGTATTTTGTTATGTGTTAGGGCTATATCAATAGCTATGTTTTTCCTGTTGTTTTATGTGCTCTGGCAATTAATTATTTTAGAATTGGCATGCCGATGAGTTGGTCTATTGCACATTGTGGAACGTTTGGTTTAATATATAAGTAGTGCTCCTGTTGGCTCTTGTGAGCCTGTACTTGCACCGAAAAAAAATTCTGACTTCTATTTCTGTAATGGTATGGAGATGTATAATATATCTGCAGTAGGCTTCACTTGCTAACTGCTTACCAAACTTTCCACAGATTGATCAAACACAGCCAAAGTTGAAAGCAAATGAAAATGTTATTACATCCCCTTTATGGATTGGCAAACAATTGACATACTAAATTAAAACTACCCCTTACTAGATTCTGCCAAATGTTGTGCAGCTTCATCAAGCAGTGCCACACCTACTGGTAAATTTATACTTTTTGCCACACCCTTTTTAACTCAGCCAGAGCCACAACAGGTGAATCACATTTGAACCAGAACCACAAATCTGTTTTTAACTTCTTTTTAGTGAATGACAACGTTTTTTCATGATGTACTTAATTTTTACCTCAGCTGTACATAGCCTTCAGCTGTACACAGCATGGCAGCACATCCCCCACTCATGGGCAAGAGGGGTTGAATTCAGGGCCAGGCCTTTTTCCTTCAGTGATTGAGCACTGGGCCAATGCCTGGCGTTGGCCACGTCTTTCTTCTTTTTTTTGATAATTTCACTGGATTTGTTAACCCTTTGCAAATTTAGAGCAAGCTTCCCCCTGATTTTTGTTCCCAACACGTGCATCGTGACTTGTGAGTCGTGGACACCAAAAATAGGGGCCAGGAACCATGGCACAAGCTTTGGGACCGCAGTTGCCGGCTGCCATTTTAGCTGCACATGTGATTCCTGTGTCAATTAATTTTTTTTAACAAATTAAGCATCCCTCTGCTGTGGGCTGGGTGTCACAGTCTCCCTACTCTTCCCCTTAATTGGCTTTTTTTTAAAAACAAAAGTTCTAACACAGGGACTATGGCCTATGTCCTAAAATGGCTGCTGCAAGTGAAAACTTTCTCTAGCTGTAATCAATCAGATCACTCAGATCCACTGATTCAGCTCTGGGTCCACTGAATTGAAAGGAACACAGGAAAAAAGGACCCCTTGACCAATCAGATCCCCCCCTTTTTTTTTAAGTGCAAGATTCATGAATTATTTGCAAGCCCAAAACAGCAGAGGTATGGACAAAATTAACCTTTTAAAGCCTACTCAGTAATTTTCTAAAAAGATAATATTTCCAGCACAACTTCTCAAATTTACACCAAACCAAAAATCAATTGCAATCTGAGTAATGTTCTAGTTCCTGCCAAGTTTGGTGAACATATATTTAGCCAATCGGGCTGTAGATATCAGATATTGAGTCTTACAGAAATCATGAGTTATGCCCAAGGTAACAAGAGCTGAGAAAAGGGGGATGGGGTGAAAGTGGGAGATAGACTGGGCCCTGACGATCAGATGCATGATGGTATCCAAACCTGAATGCCTTTTTTTCATAACTCTGTTGAAATGTGTTTTGGCCCAAGGACTGTGGCAATATATGCTAACTTCTTCATGGTGTGACAGAGAACAAGGTCATAACTGTGTACGAATAAGGAGATACTTGAGAGACTGTGTTTTTTTTAATTTGTGAAAGTTTGATAACTTTTGTGGGTTTGTTCGAAAATAACAATGAGCGACGTAAGTGAAATCGGAGACTAATGTATGAAGCTTGTGTAGGTCAGAGACGCCTACACCATCTTTACTGACTTTATTTTTCCTTTATAAATCCAATATCGCCCGTCCATAGCAAACCCCATGTCCCTTTCTTGATAAATGTATGTTTATTTAATATTCTTTTTTGTAGACTCTTGACCTCAAAACCTTTTTGGCCCGGATCATAACTTGATTGAGGCGCATCACCATGTGGACTATTCTCGAGCATATTTCTCTGCAAATTCTTGCCCACATTCCAGAAGTGATCACATTGGAGATTACCTCCTCCTCTCTCTCTCTCTCTCTTTCTCTCTGTATATATATATATATATATATATATATATATATATATATATATATATATATATATATATATATATATATATATGACTGTAAGTGAAGAAACTATTTGTTGGCAATTTGTTTTTAATTTGCATTGTTTTGCACAGTTCAACCGAATGTTATTTGCACTATGTTTTCATTCTGTTTACACTGATTTGCGATCTTTGCACTTAATTGGCATTTTTTGTCCCTGAAAAGACATTTAAACCCTTGATATCATCATGTGAGTCTTTTAAATACTGATTTCTGGGGGAGTGTCAGAAAGCTAGTGCATTGTTGATAATGTAATAACGTGGTTTAAAGCTAAGCCTGGGCAAAGCACTATGCTACGCTCGCGTAGTTTGCGAAGTTCGCGCTACTTCGCACTACGCGAACTGCACGTAGCACAGTGCGAACACGCGTAGCGTAGTGTTGCGTAGTGCTGCGGTCATTTTTTGCTTGCTCGCGGTCCTCAACGTCAAGTTGGCGACCGCGAGCAAGCAAAATGACATCCCGGCAAGACTTTTTCCTTGTTCGCGATCAGCAACATCAAGTTGGCGATCGCGAGCATGGAAAATAAACCTCCCGGCGAGATTCCCAACGCGAGGAGGTCAGGTTTCTCATTGCGAGTGGTCGCGTATGCTCGCGACCGCTCGCGATGAGAAACTACCAGTTCGCGTTGAGAAAGCTGCCGCTCGAGTAAAAATCTACTCGAGCAGCAGAAAACTACAGCTCGCACTGTGCAAGATGCCATTTTCAATGATTGCACAGTGCCGGTTGCTTGTCCGCACTGTGCAATCATTGAAAACGACATCTGGCACAGTGCGAACAAGGTACTACGCAGTTCGCGAAGTGCTACGCGTAGCTCGCGTAGTGCGAACTGCACTTTGCGTAGCTTCGCGAAGTGCTACTTCGCGAACTACGCCCAGGGTTATTTAAAGCACTGTCACTTTTGAAACACACTTGCACTTTAAATTACAAAAAAAGCAATAAGAAAAAAATGGTTTAAAAATCATGTGACTGATGACGAGCGCGTCATGTGATCGAGGCCCTCCGGGGCTGAAACGCGTAATGCCTGCTACTTCGCTGTACTGAGGGGAAAATAAACGCACTTTATCGCTTATTTGATGTGGTCTACGCTCCTTTTTGTTGGAAGGATTGAAAAAGCTTACGAGGAGTTCGTGGATATATATATATATATATATATATATATATATATATATATATATATATATATATATATATATATATATATATATATATATATATATATATATATATATATATATATATTTTGGTGTCTGAAAATCAAAATCGTCCTGTTTGGCAGAGATCTATACCAGCAGAGGAGAGGAACGGGAATGAGCACCTTCTTCGCCCCCAGCTATGCTAATCTGCATATGGGCTGGTGGGAGGAGCAGGTGCTCACCACACAGTATGCCCGAGAAATGTCCGATAACGTGGTCCTTTGGACCCAATATATTGATGATCTTTTTATAATTTGGCGAGGTGATTTACAATCAGCAGAGGCGTTTATTGAAAGCATTGGCAATAACGATCTGAATTTGAATTTTACATCAAACGTAAGTAAAGAGGAAGTCCAGTTATTGGATTTAACAGTGTACATTGAGGAAGGCAAAAGAAACACCAAAACATTTCACAAGGAGACTGCGGCCAACACAATACTCCATGCCCGCAGCTTCCATCCATCAAAGTTGGTGAATAGCAACCCTTATGCTGAGAATCTAAGGATGAGGAGGAACTGCAGCTGCCCTAGCCAATTGTATCAAGCACTAGAACAGCTCAATGCAAGGTTTGAGCAAAGGGGCTACAGTAAATCAGTTTTAAAAGCAGCAAGAGACAAAGGTAATGCTAAACCTGGAGATCAGTTATTGTTTGCCGATCAGCCAAAAGGGAAGGATTCACAAACAGTGGAACCATAATTCCGTTTTATCACAGGGTACAGCAAACAGCATAAGGAGTTAAGATCTATTATGCAATAACATTGGCATGTACTCCATGGGGATGTTTTCCTTAGACAGAAGCTAGGGGAAGGGCCTTTGATTACATTTCATAAGACGGGATCCTTAAGGGATGCATTGGTGACTAACAGCCCTGGAATCCCATTCACAACTTGGCTCAATGAAAGCAAGGGCTTCAGGAAATGCCACAAGTGTAAGGCGTGCAAATATGGAGAGAATACGACGGAAGTACCCTTGCCCTTTTCAGATAAAAAATGGCAGATCAGGAAGCCCTTGGCATTTAAGAGCCGATTCGTGGTATATGCCTTAAGATGTAGCTGTTTTAAACTGTACATAGGTAGCACGATTCTACCAGTGCATTAGAGGTTCCTACAGCATGTTAGAGCAATCAATAATAAAGACCAGGCATACCCCATGGCCAGACATTTCCAACAGTTTCATGAGAACAAGCTGGATGATCTGAGGTATTTTGTATTAGATCAAGTGCCACAAAGACTGAGAGGAGGCAATAGGGAAAGATGCCTGAGACAGCTTGAATAAAGATATATTGTACGTTTTAACAGTAAGATCCCCAATGGGCACAACACCGAGGAAGAGCTATATGTACATCTGTGAAAGCATAATATGTGTAGGATGATCGGCACCCATTAACTAATAAGAGACAGGTTAATAAATACAATTTTGTAGCTCTCTCATTTAAAGGTAATTAAGTGATTTTATACACTTTGGATCCACTCCTTTTTATTATTATGGGATTTTTGAAAATATACACATAGTTTATTCACTATGTGTGCACTTTAAATTTTTCTAATTATATTTTGAGTGGCCTATTGGGTCGGTTATTGGAGGGATCGGGCACTGGCCCAAAAATGTTTGAGAGGAAATACCGATTGAACAAAGTAGTGGAAGAAGTTCAATGTGGTTTAATCTCAACATGCTTTGAAAGGATCTGCCCTGTTGGAAACCCAATTGAAAGATGCTATGTAAATTGTACAAGAGCGCTTTTAATTATATTTGCTTCTAGAGTGTGTTGAGCAGCCAGAATAGTTGGGTCGGATGTCATGAAATAACATCTAGCAATGGCACTTGCTTGTAAATGCTACACATAAAAAACATAAAGAATTTGGATACAATTTAGTATGTATTGCCTCAATTCTATGGGTGGGGATTTTATAGGATTATTCTTTTAAGAACAAAAATAGATTTTAACTCTCATTTGCACAATATATAGACCACAGGGTCCAATGAGTAGGCTTGGGCAATGTAATTTGGATAGGAATGTAGCATTGGTCCCTTTAATAGATAATAGACATTGTGCAAGAGTAATTTTTATTGTTTGCTCTTAGAGCGGTGTGAAGGGCCCGGTAAGTTTGGGTCGGATTCCACTAACTTACCACCAATTTGGCAACTGCCTATAATGAGAATTCTGGTGGTTAAAACAATGTTGCCTATTTTATACCATTTGTCAATGTGAAAATATTAGGAAATCATTTCAATGTATTTTACATATTATGTTAACGCTCTTTTGCACATTAAATACGCCACATGGTCCATTGTTTATACTCTGCCGATGTCATTGTTGTAGAAAGGTTACACTGTCACTTTTTTCATTCTTGTTCAAACTTTATTCACTTTAATGTACTGTCACTTTAAATTTGAAACTGCTATAAAATGGTAAAAAACTGGCGACAAAACAGGTTTGAGAAGACTGCTTGTGCAGTTGAAATGCGTAACCTGGTTTAGCGGGGTTTGGAAATAAATCCCTACTGAGCGATCCCGAGCGTGTTGGAGTCTGTTTCTTATGGTGGGAACAGTCACTTGCGAAGATATATATATATATATATACATATATAATATATAATAATCCTGAAGCTCTGCACTTCCAGACACCTGGCGAACAGAGACCCAAACCCAGCGACATGAGGCCTGATGATATTTATTGGAAAAACCCCGAACCTGACGCGTTTCGGGTATCTGATACCCTTGCTCACAAGACAAGTAAGAAACGTCATTCGCCATTTTTAAATGCACTGCTGTGTTAGAGTGCCATCACCACGTGATTAGAAAACATAGAAAAAACACTGGCAGTCTTATTCAAAGGCACTAGCGGGTCTGTTTTCCAAACATTTCAAGTTCCAGCCATCAAAGGGTTCCCAATGTGGACATGAGACATAATATTGCTGCATAAATGCACGAAACATGATATCATAATATTGCAATTAAATTCAAGGTAATAACTCTATATTATAAATAAATAAATAATTAGAATTTATAAAAATACCTAAGCCATAACAAATGTTTCAAATTCACATTCTAAACGTGAAAGACTGCATATGAAATTCATGTACCATATATTTATATGTTAATAGAAACATGAAAACCGTACTGATAGTAAAAATTATGGCTGTGCAAATTGCAACAATTGTTACGTAAACAGTATATTTTTGAGACTCATGTCAGTGTCTTGTACAGTACTGGTCTGTTTTCAACTTCCTGCTTAAATGCTGGGTTTTACCCTTTCTGATTCCAAGGCTGAGATGTGCAAAAACGCAAAAGAAAGTGCCAAAATATCTATAAAGTGCAAAAAGATCCAAATGGATCCCCATAAAGTGCTAGTGCTAATACTATCTTATAAAATATACAACAACTAAAACCACTGGGTAAAACGGTAATAACCCTATTCAACAAAGTTAAAAACAGGGCTTAAACCTTAAAAACTGGCGCCATTTTTAAATCAATCCTAATTTAAGAGATCATAAACAACAATACTGATATATACATAGGTCAAGTACTACGAAAAATATTTTACAGAAAATGATACAGATCCTCCGTGTTATTCAGGCCATTAGGTGTTTTACTGTCCAGCTCTAAGATCATTCTTGATTCTAGCTTTCTCAACATCTTTTCCCTATTGCCTCCCCTTCGGGCTTTGGGAATAGCTGCCATGACAAAATACTGCAAACAACTGAGTTCATTATTGTGCATTAATTTAAAATGCTGAGCCACCGGGTATGTGGAATCGTTGTTGACAATGGCCCGCAAATGCTGCAGTATTCTGACGTGCACCTGCAGCTTGGTGCTACCCACATATCTGAACATAAACTGCAAACTGAGTTTTGCAATTAAAACTACCCTTAATCAGAACCAAGTCTGGACTAAAAGGAGTCGAGTAGAAGGCAGTATTAACACCGAACCTGCATGCTTTGCAGGAGGAACACTTAGAGAACCCCTGCTTTGGCTGTAGACATTTTTTTGCTGCTGCTAGTTTGGGAAAAGTCTTCACAATCTGTGTTGTCATGGAAGGCCCCTTCCTATATGTGATCGTGGATTGAGATGGTAGAATAGGAGCCAAATCTCCATCTGTCATAATAATGGGCCAGTTACGCCTAATTATAGACCTGATTCTTCTCTCCTGTTTACTGAAGGCAGTAATTAATCTTGGTGCACTCATGTGGTATCACTATTTTCCACGTGGTTTACTTTGCATAAGAGTGTGTCCCTCGGTTTCATATCAACTTTGCTAACTGCCTCAGCAAGAATAGACTCACTATAGCCCCTAGCTCTAAATCTTTCTAGGGCATCATGCTTGCATATAGTGAAATCCTCTTCTGTGCTACAGATTCGCTTAAGGCGTATTAGTTCTCCAAACGGGATGCTTTTTATTGTGTGTGGGGGATGCACACGTCTGGCATGTAGAGTTGTGTTGCCAGCTGTGGCCTTCCTATGAAGAGTTGTCGCTATGCTCCCATTTTTGATGTATATTTTAACATCTAAAAATTCCACCTGTTGATTGCTGATCTGTGAAGTGAATTTTAAATTGGCAGTATTGATGTTGATTTTATTGATAAAATCCATAGCACTCTTCTCATTTCCCCTCCGTATGATAAAAACATCGTCAATATAGTGCCACCATTGCACTACATGGTTACAGTAATCTGAATGAAATGTGTGCCTCAGGACCTGTTCCTCCCACCAGCCAACATGCAAGCATGCATAGCTGGGGGAGAAACAGGCCCCCATCGCCACGCCCCTCTTTTGCAGGTACACTTCGTTACCAAACCGAAAGTAGTTGCTAAAAAGACACCATGTTGTTAAATCTTAAAGCAATTTATTGTGGATATAAAAGTCCGATGGTCTAGTACCCAGAATATATATATTTTTATTACCTACTGGCGGTTGCCAGTAGGTAGTTATAGTTAGGACCAAGTTTCCATAGGAAGAGCATTTTTTGATTTTTTAAATAACTTTGGCGTCATTTAATGAATCTTTATGAAATTGTCCAAACTAATTCTTTGTTCATATCAGCTCCTATGTTGAAAGTTTGGTGGTGATTCGTCAAGGGAGGGCCGAAACGTGTTTTCTCCATGTTAATTTCCATAGGAAACTTTAGACCAGGCTACAGGTCGAACGGGTGAACGGAATTACCCCACATTTGGCAGGAAGAAGGGTCTTGGTCTAGAAAGCACACTTTTGTTTATTTGGTGTAAATCCGTTCAGTAGTTTTGGAGAAATATCGTAATTTGCAGATATCGATATTTGGGAATTCTGCCATCTGATTGGCTGAGGCGTTACGAGCACAAGCTTGATGCTTATTGGCTGCGAGCTGTTGCAACTAGGAAGTGTTGGCAGCCATTTTGTGATTCCGTTGAAATGAGTAAGGGGGAAAAAGGTCGAAAAGAGTAGGAAACAGGAGGATAGGAGCACTGTAACCTTTGTGGGGGAGTGCAAAGCGAAGGTAGTCACTCCTACCGGACTGAAAGTGCGGTGTTGCTCAGCTGAGATGAGATGCTGCTACACTCGTGTATTAAACCGAGAGCCTAAACCGTGAGGTCATTGCTGTAAAGTGATGTGCTCTGATCTTTGTAGCATACCTGTGGAAGTAGTGTTAGTAGGCGTTTATACCATACAGGGAGTGGGAAGCAAACTACTGACCTCTACCGTGCCTTTATACTAAACTGAAAGTGGGAAGCGAAGTACTCACGCCTACTGGTGTGAAGGCTAGGGGATTAAACCGAGCTGATTGCTGTAAAGTGATGGGCTCCGGGCGCTGTAACATACTGGCCGCTGTAGTATAACTGTGTAAGTAGTGTTAGTATGCGTTTATACTATGCGGGGAGTGGGAAGCAAACTACTCACCCCTACTGGTCTGAAGACTCTGGGATTAAACTGTGAGCTCATTGCTGTAAAGTGATGTGCTATGGGCGCTGTAGCATACCTGTGGAAGTAGTGTTAGTTTGCGTTCATACAATACAGGGAGTGGGTAGCGAACTACTCACCCCTACCAGTCTCAAGACTTGTGGATGAAACCATGAGCTTATTGCTGTAAAGTCATGTGCTCTGTGTAGTATTCCAATGTAAGTCTTAGTAGAATGTTAGTATGTGATGCTACTATAATGTAAGTATGTAATGTTAGAATGTAGGGCTGTCATGAGGGGAATCTTGGGAAGTTTGTACACTGTGCTGGAGAAGACGGTTGCCTTGCTGTCTGGTCCTGTTGGTGGCTGTTTAAACTGTCTTCTTTTCCTGCAATAAATCTACTTATCGGATCCACTGCTGTCTTCCTCTTTACTACATAAATTTGGCGACGAGTGGGAGAAGGTAAAAAGAAGGCAGCACTCACCAAGATTTTGAGCTTGCTTGCGTTCTGCTGAAGACCCGTTTTCTTGGTGAAGCTGTTTCTACTCATCCCAGGGTCGTCGGCTCATCGAACTATGTGATCCTACCTCTGGTAGGATTTATATTTTTTGATTTTGGGTTTCCACTGCCTCTTCACTACACTCTGGTTGCTGTACTACACGTGTGCAAGTAGTGTTAGTATGCCTTTATACTAATTCTGTAGTTATGCAGTAACCAATGCATAATGGCCCTATGGAGTGCCACCTCCCAGGCGCAGCTCATACAATGTCCCGGGGTGTGCATCCGCGGGATATTTATGTTTGCTATTACAGGCCGGGAGCATCCACCCTGTGATAGTAAATTGTTGTTTGCCTCGTTGAAGCGAGAGGAGGAAAACCTCATATCGCTTCAATAAAAATGGATTTGGATGGTAAAAATGGAGTAAAAAAAATGAAGCGGGGTCTCACCTGTTCATTTAAATGAGCCCACTGGTGGGTAATGTTCTGTGGCCAATCCTATTATTATATTGCGGGGTCTCTGCAGCACTGGGGACCTTAATCTCACATGTAAATTAGGCGCGGGAGGGCACAGAGACGTTTCGCAGCCTAGGGGATCGACACCTCCCTGGGTATTGTTTACGAATTGTTCGGGGGGCTTCGAGGCTAACTCAAGACCGGGGATCGGCAACCTCTGGGGCTTTACTTAAATATGCAGGGTGGGCCTCGCCAGTCCTTGAAGCCTCGGTGGCCCTAGGAAGTGCCTTATTGGTTCTGTAATCACACGGGCAGTAGTCATGGTGTTATAAAGTGATACACTCATAGAACCCTTGCCGTTGTAGAATTACCCAGGCTTCATTTATGTAATAGTCTGTTGATTTATATTTGGTAGGTGCACCGCAAAATTTCAAATGTTTTCCCTCATAACCTCCTATCAACCGCCAATTTTCACAATAAACTACAGACAAGTGTTGTCAGAAAAAGAAGACCCATACACCCACTTATTTATTGGTAAAAAAAATACTTTTATTAAAACAACACAAATAAATGGAAACGTAACTTTATTCGAACAAACAACAGTAAAACATGAAAGAAGTGGGTGGGACTCCTCCGGAAGCAGCGTACAAAACCTGCAAGAGAAAAAAGAAACATAAGTATGTGTGCCATGTCCAAGAGAAAAAGAAAGGTAATCAGAATGAAAGGAAGAAAGTGAGAATGGGACAGAGAGTGAGTGGGTGGAAGGGAGAAGGGGAGGGAGAGTCAAAAGAACAGAGGGAGGAGGATACAGAGCGTCAGCCTACTGCACCCAGCCCTCACTGTTCACCTCCCGTCACCCGGGTGTCTGGGATGCTGGGGTTCGCAAGAAACAGTCCGGTCCAGCAAGTCTTTAAACTGAAACAGAGATATGAATGAGGCCAGAGATTATATTATGATCTACGGCAATATCGCTTGCCTGCACCTGTGCACCCAGGCTGCTGCACCTCAGCCCCTTCCCCGCACTGTGCTCAAATGCAGCTCCTGCGCACTGAGGCTTCACTGCTCCCTCCCACAACCGGTGTGTCCAACGACGTGCCGGTGCGAGCTCCGACTCCGGGGTACCTCTCAGGGTGGCACAGCAGGTCTCTGGTGTGGGACGGTGTCTTGATGCCACGATGGAAGGCGTCAGAAAGGCCAGAGCATCCTCACCGGTTGAGCATCTGCTGCGTGCTTTTTCGTGCAACTAACTCAGTGTCTGAAAATGGAGAAATAATATAATGGTGGAAACGTATTAATGTAAATGAAGGTTTATTTCAAGCTTAAGAGAGAACACCAGATGAGTGTATCCTTCCTTCTTGAAGTACGATCTATCAACTGTTATTGGTAATCGTGGTTCAAAGAGGAGTTGGAGTGCACGAGGGTAAATAATAATACGTTATGCCAACGTTCACATACAAAGGAACAGAGCGCATGCTAGAAGCATAATGTGTGCGTGCAATGCAGTGGCGCCAGCCTGTGTGCATGTACACTTAGGAGTCAGCTCACTACAGTGCCCCAAAACCCAACGCCACATGTCAGTAGGGCAGCACTGCCCGCTGGCCCAGGCCTACAGTACGGTCCAGCAGGTCCTTAAAATGAGACAGAGATGTGACTGAATGAGGTCAGAGATCACATCATTACGCACGGCAACATCGCTTGTTTGCACCTGTGCACCCAGACTGATGCAGCCTATCCCTCCCGCCCCAACGCGCTCAATTGCAGCCACTGTGCACTTAGGCACCACTGCTCACCTGCTGTCATTGGTGTGTGTCCAAACACGACGGCCAGCAGGGTTCACAATTCAGATATAGTTTTGATTGCCAGGATGATGTATACCTCATGGATAACTTTTTTTTATTGCGCATTGGTGTATGCGAGGTGAATGCGGCCATATCACCTGAAGCAGTGTGGAAGAACTGGGACATGTGGTGTCGTCGTTATCCTATTTATACGTACGCAAAGTGGGCTGGGCTTGCGTACGCCAGGCCAGCTTAGGGCTGTGAATATTTATTCCGGGGACCTGGGCGTTGCTCAGTTCCTGCCTGGGCAGGAAGTGTACTTATGTGTGTGTCCCTGTTGCAGTTTTGATGTCGTACAATCCGCAATTTACATTAACGTAGCATGTACCGGGAGGGCGGCAACTATCGCTAATGAGATGCTGTCGAAAACATTGAATGGACATCAAATGTCGTTGTCAAGCTGGTGGATATGCGCAGACACACATGTCAATGGTGTGCGGTATTATTGAAAGTGTTGCTATCATGATGCGCACACATGTGAATGTGCTCGGATGGAGGGAGGATCAGCAGTGAGGTTACGTCATACACAGTGATAACGCTGCTTACAGTCAAGCAATGCATGTCAATCGTGAAGCTGAAAGCCTTAAATATGACACACAACTATACTGGTAAAGCCTGACAACAGAGCATACTGCAACACAAATCTACACATTACTCTTTACTGTTTGTTACATGTGATCTAGGATGTGCACTCTGCCCGTGGCTGATGATACCCCTTCGAGCCACCAATACCCAGGCCGAAAGGCAGCACAATAATGCGCGCACACACCAGGGGCATCGTGTAACACACATTTGTTTTTTGATGTAACGTTTCAGATGCATGGCTATCACACGTGGAAGGCTACTGTACAGAGCATGATTATTGATCAAGATGATCGTTGCATGTTGTGTATACTACAAGATATGTGTACACAGCAAAAAACTTTTCAAAAAAGCTCTGTAAGCAGAAGAGGTGTCTCTCATCAAACAGTGTAGAGAGAATGACTAAAATGGGTGGGGTCCTCCAACTGTTACAATGGAAAATTTTATGAACCAATCAAAAGCTTTGTTTTAAGGTCACATGGCAATCGCGCACCGAGTGCACAAGGAGGATACACCCGACGTGATTTTGAGAAAATATAGTTTATTGCAGTTAGAAATATATAAATGTGGAAAATATTTTAGATTATCGCTTGCTCTCATATACACTTTAAAATTATTTAGATATAGTTTTGAGACATAAAAAAATAAATGAGGGAATGGCGAACCCGGCGCGATGCCATACGTCTATGATGTAACACAGGGCCTGGCAGCGTGCACTCGTCGCATACGGAACACACAGCCAGCGCGACCCTATACGTATATGATGTAACATGCGTATTGGTACCTCGCACCCGTTGCATACTAAACTAGGAGCTGGTGTGACCTTATACATATATGATGTTAGGTGGTACATGGTGCTACGAAGCTGTCGGATATGAAATGCGCATCCGTAACGAGTTTCGCAATATAGCGTATAGGATTCGCGTGGTGATGGAATTCTTTCACACAGGTCAGCCCACCCATTCTGCATAAATGTTTACTATTGAATACTAGATCTCTACCCGGCCACGCTTTAGACATTTGGAATATGTTACAGGATTCTAAGATATCCTGTCTATTCCTCACGGAAACTTGGCTGTCCGAATCTTCCTCTCCCGATTTGGCAAATGCCGTACCTTCCGCCTATAATATTTATAGGAAAGATAGGTCATCTGGTAGAGGCGGTGGAGTGGCTATTATAGTTAAAAAGAATATTGTATGCCATACTTTCTCAGTAGACAATATACAGGGTTGCGAAGCTTTAGGCTTCACTCTCCAGCTCTCATCCTCCCAGGCCTGTACTGGTATCCTGGTCTATAGATCACCAGGTTCGGTGGGGCTGTTTTTGGAAGAACTACAGGCAGCCCTATCAATACCATGCCTTAGGTCCAATCATTGTTTTTTATTAGGCGACTTAAATATCCATATGGATAATAGCTCGGATCCGGACACTCTTAAACTGTTAGATATTACTTCTGTGTTTGGCCTATCTCCTTATGTGGCAGGACCGTCTCATAATAAAGGCCACACGCTCGACCAGATTTTTTCTACTTCTCCTATCTGTGTTGACCCTCCCATGCCAGTTTTGTGGTCAGATCATTATCTCATCACCTTTTCCATCTCTGTCATGGTTCCATCACGGTCTAAACCAGTAGGGTCGCTAAAGCATCTCTCTAAATCTTTCCATCTTCTTACCGCAGAGATGCTATCAAATGCTCTAACTAACTTTCCGTGTCCCACCTCTGACAACGTAGAGGAGTATAGCGATCTCTTCCATAATTGGCTCGCAGACCGTCTAGAGAGCTTGGTTCCGGCCATGAAACAAAATTCTGCAGATAAGAGAATATCTGCCCCTTGGTTTACCCCTCATCTAAAAAAAGCACGACAAGATCTTAAGAAAGCAGAAAGAGCATGGAGGCGATCCTATGATTTTTCTGAGAGGCAAAAATTTAAGATGCTGACTCGAGCCTACCATAAATTAATTTGGGATGGCAAAAAATCCTATCTGGAATCTAGAATAAATGAAGCGGAGCATTCTTGCAAGGAAATTTTCAGGGTAGTTAAAGATTTCACCTCCCCCTCTGCTTACACTCCGATCCATGCTCATTCCGAAATTTGGTTGAAGGAATTAGCTGTCTATTTTGTACAGAAAATCACCTCTATTCAATCATCTCTCCAGGCCACTCTCCAGCAGCATACGACAAGTCTGGGGTGTCCCTTACCTGATCATGGCCCCTTTCTGTCCAATTTTCCCCTATTAGATCTTGAGAGCTCTCTTGCTTTTCTGATAAGTCTCAAATCCGGATCTCCACAGGATCCTTGCCCTGCCAAGTGTCTAGCAAATATGGCACCTGTTCTTAATGATTTGATTAATCCCATTTTGAATCTGTCACTCTCTTCCGGGGTAGTTCCCAAAGCTTGGAAGAGTGCCATGATCCTGCCACTTATAAAAAAACCTGCGCTCGACCCTGCAGTCTACGCAAATTACAGACCCATCTCCTTACTCCCTGCTCTGGCGAAAGTGACTGAAAGGTTTGCTCACAGATCTATTTCCAATTTTATTGAGGAAAGGGGTCTGTTGCATAATACTCAATCTGGCTTCCGTGCTAATTTCAGCACGGAGACCGCGCTCCTTGAAGTCACAGATGCCATCAGGGAGGAGTTGGATGTTGGTAAAAAAGTGGTACTGATTATGCTGGACCTGTCGGCGGCGTTCGACACTGTTCCCCACGCACTTCTACTCTCGAGACTCTGGGACTTTGGTCTGCGGGGAACGGTGTGGAATTGGCTTAAATCCTTCTTAGCCGACCGCCGGCAGACAATCTGGGCGCCACCCTTCTCTGCTGAAATGTCACCACTTGAAGTGGGGGTCCCTCAAGGTTCCATCTTGAGCCCCCTCCTGTTCAACATCTTTATGGCCCCCCTGGCGGTGACAGCGGAGGCTTTTGGCGCCCGGATTGTCAGCTATGCTGACGACACCCAGCTCCTCTTTGTAAGTAACAGGGATGGTCAGTTTGATAGTGTTCAGGTCAACGGATGTTTGAGTGCCGTCTTTGAGTGGTTTGGACGCCATGGGCTGAAGTGCAACGCCGACAAGTCGGAGCTGCTCTTCTTTGGCTGTACATCTGAACCCGATTGGAAAACCTGGTGGCCGAAAGATATGTCTCCTCCCACTAGCTCGTCTGTGAAAGCTAAAAATTTGGGAGTGGTGATTGACAACAAGCTATCTTTCGGACCACATATTTCATCTCTTACTGGGAAATGTTTCGGCATCCTGCGGATGCTTCGCAAATTTCTCCCTTTAGTCTCTATCCAGCACAGAAAAATTATTGTCCAGGCACTGATCTGTTCCAGGCTGGATTATGCAAACATTCTGTTTCTGGGACTTCCCAAATATTTGGTCAGGCGTCTGCAAATCGCCCAGAATTCTGCAGCCCGAGCCATTTTTGGTCTTCCAAGAAAAGTCAGAGCCACGGATCTTCTTGCCACATTGCATTGGCTCCCAGTTGCAAAAAGGATTCTATTTAAAACTTTGACCATGACCTTCAAGGCCTTGCATGGCATAGGCCCCAAATATATCTCGAAACGACTGTCTTGGTATACCCCTTCAAGATCTCTCAGATCCTCGTCCCTATCAAAGATGAGTGTTCCCTCTATCAAACGAGCAAGAGCAGGAGGACGGTCTTTTCGTTACTTAGCCCCTCATGCCTGGAATGATCTTCCAATCTCTCTAAGACAGACTTCTAGTCTTCTGTCTTTCCGCAAGGCCCTTAAGACTTTGCTCTTCCCGTAATCTTGATGCTGTTCTGTGTTTGTAGCCCTTTTGGTGTTATGTTTTTCCCCATCTTCGGATGGGAGTCTTCGTTAAAGCGCCGGGATACTCCAGTGGAGTGGCCGTGCGCTATAGAAGTGTATAAATAACATAACATAACATAACATAACATAACATGGAGCTTGGTACACTACCGGTACGGGAGTCTAGTTTTCTCAGCACAAAAAAAATATACATACTTTTTTTTGAAGATATAAAAAATTGCATAATTTTTCACATTTAAAAAAAAGGTTAATAGAGTTCAAAAATATTACAATAAAAATAGAAAAAATATAGGTTTTATAAATATTAAAATATGAAATTAACATTTAAAAAACCTTTGAAATTCACTGAAAAAACCATAGGTTTTACAGACGTTATAGTTAGGAATTAGCATTTAAAAAACCTTTGAAATTCACTGAAATAACCATAGGTTTTACAGACGTTATAGTTAGAAATTAGCATTTAAAAAACCTTAGAAAGTCACTGAAAAAAAACATAGTGATGTCACTGACCATGTCATGAGTGATGTAATATGTGACGTCATCACCAGTGCATTGCGGACGCGCGAGTTATAGTTAGCTCAACTAACTATAACGGGTGAATTTTTCTGGATTTATATGAGTCAAATGTCCAACTAACTATAATGTCCCTGAAACCTATGGTTTTTTCAGTGAATTTCTAATGTTTTTTAAATGCTAATTCCCAACTATAACGTCTGTAAAACCTATGGTTTTTTCAGTGAATATATATATATATATATTGCCTTTCCACCTCCTCGTGTTGTGCCGGGACACCCTCGCAGCGGTGCACGCCAGGGTCCGAGGCAGCCCTGTATTCAATCCAGATCACTGCACAAAATTGCGCACGTACACTCCTTCCGTAAAAATTGCTTTGGATGTGTGCAATTTTTACGGAAGGAGTGTACGCGCGCAATTTTGTGCAGTGATCTGGATATATATATATCCACAACCAGCTCCAGCGTACTGATCCCAACAGCCAGATACCGACATCGCAGTTCCAGTTCAAAGTAAGTTTATGTATTTAAGTGGTGTTTTGCGTTTCGCAAGATCCCGTGCCTTGCTCATATATATCTAGCTATATATATCTATGTGTATATATATATATATATATATATATATATATATATATATATATACATATATATATATTATCTACTGGCGGTCGCCAGTAAATAGTTACAGTTAGGACCGTGTTTCCATAGGAAATCCGCAACATTCTATTTGGAATTACTTTGGCGCCGGTTGACGAATCCTCGCGAAATTTTCAAAATAGGTGGGGCGCTCCGCTCCGCTCCCACCCTGAAAGTCTCGGGGGGATTCGTCAAGCGGGGGCTGAGAAAAAAGGGGGGTCCCAAAACGCGTTTTCCCAATGCATTTTCCCATAGCACCTTTAGTCCGAGCTACAGCCCGAACGGCTGAACAGAATTGCTTGAAATTTGGCAGAGCGGTAGTCCTCAGGTCAGAGATGTGCCTTTTGCAGATCTGGTGTAAATCTGTTCAGTAGGTCCTGAGAAAATAGCATTTAAATCAATATATATATCTGTAAGCGCCCTCCGTGCAGGGTGTGCGCACAGTGAAAAACCAGAAAAAAAAAAAAAAAAAAATACATAACTTAGCATTTAAAAAACCGTACAAATTCACTGAAAAAACCATAGGTTTCACACACGTTATAGTTAGGAATTAGCATTTAAAAAACCTTGCAAATTCACTTAAAAAACCATAGGTTTCACACATGTTATAGTTAGCTGTACATTTCACTCGTAAAAAACCAATGAAATTCCACGTTATAGTTAGATCAGGTAACTATAACTTGCGCGACCGCAATCCACAATGTGTCATTTCAGATGTCATCATTGATGTGAAGAGTGATGTCACTGACCATGTCATGAGTCATGTAATATGTGACGTCATCAGCAGTTTATTGTGGGCGCGCAAGTTATAGTTACCTGATCTAACTATAACGTGGAATTTCATTGGGTTTTTACGAGTGAAATGTACAGCTAACTATAACATGTGTGAAACCTATGGTTTTTTAAGTGAATTATATATATATATATATATATATCACAAATTAGCCCCTTCAGGAAGAAAGCTCAAGGACACTGCGGGGATTGCCTTGGGAACCTCTTGATTTCACCAGTACAGCGGGCAGATGCATTTCGGCATATTAGCCTTCTTCTGTGCTGCTAGTACCTCGTGACCAACTTCGCCATCCTTTTAAAATCCTTCGGCACTCCCCGTTATGGGAGATCAGCTGCACCTGCTGCGCTTGGCTTGATGCAGTCTAGTGAGAGACTGCAACTCCCAGCATGCAACACGAAGTGTGTGTGTTGCAGGTTGTGATGTTGTTCCAGTGAATGCTGTTGTGTGCCAGGTAAGTTTGAGGGGGGGCCGTGTAGCAGCTGATGGTCGCGCAATGATGGTGCCAAGTGATCCCTCCGGTCCCCAACGCCCCAACCCCAACATAGAATCAGCCGGGCCATGAAGCAAGCAGAAATCACACTTGCCTTCCCGTGAAGTCACGGACTGCCGGAACAGCAGCCTCAGGCATGGTTCGTAGTCATGGTGGTCCCAGGAAAATCAATCCCTTGATTAAGCACACAGTCATATGCCAACAGTCCCAGGACACTTTGTAGGGTGGGTCCTTGCTTCGCGTTGTTGGCAGACGCGACAAATATCACAAATTAGCCCCTCCAGGAAGAAAGCTCAAGGACACAGCGGGGATTGCCTTGGGAACCTCTTTATTTCACCAGTACAGCGTGCAGATGCATTTCGGCATATTAGCCTTCTTCAGTGCTGCTAGTACCTTGTGACCAACTTCCCCCTCCTTTTAAAATCCTTCGGCACTCCCCATGATGGGAGGTCAGCTGCACCTGCTGTGCTTGGCTTGAAGCAGTCTAGTGAGAGACTGCAACTCCCAGCATGCAACACGAAGTGTGCGTGTAGCAGGCTGTGATGTTGTTCCAGTGAACGCTGTTGTGTGCCAGGTAAGTTTGAGGGGGGCCGTGTAGCAGCTGATGGTCGCGCAATGATGGTGCCAAGAGATCCCTCCGGTCCCCAATGCCCCAACCCCAACATAGAATCAGCCGGGCCGTAAAGCAAGCAGAAATCACACTTGCCTTCCCGTGAAGTCACGGACTGCCGGAACAGCAGCCTCAGGCATGGTTCGTAGTCGTGGTGGTCCCAGGAATATCAATCCCTTGATAAAGCACACAGTCATATGCCAACAGTCCCAGGACACTTTGTAGGGCGGGTCCTTGCTTCGCGTTGTTGGCAGATGCGACAAATATCACAAATTAGCCCCTCCAGGAAGAAAGCTCAAGGACACAGCGGGGATTGCCTTAGGAACCTCTTTATTTCATCAGTACAGCGTGCAGATGCATTTCGGCATATTAGCCTTCTTCAGTGCTGCTAGTACCTCGTGACCAACTTTCCCCTCCTTTTAAAATCCTTTGGCGCTCCCCGTGATGGGAGATCAGCTGCACCTGCTGCGCTTGGCTTGATGCAGTCTAGTGAGAGACTGCAACTCCCAGCATGCAACACGAAGTGTGTGTGTAGCAGGTTGTGATGTTGTTCCAGTGAATGCTGTTGTGTGCCAGGTAAGTTTGAGGGGGGCCGTGTAGCAGCTGATGGTCGTGCAATGATGGTGCCAAGAGATCCCTCCGGTCCCCAATGCCCCAACCCCAACATAGAATCAGCCGGGCCGTAAAGCAAGCAGAAATCACACTTGCCTTCCCGTGAAGTCACGGACTGCCGGAACAGCAGCCTCAGGCATGGTTCGTAGTCGTGGTGGTCCCAGGAAAATCAATCCCTTGATTAAGCACACAGTCATATGCCAACAGTCACACGAAGTGTGTGTGTAGCAGGCTGTATATATATATATATATATATATTACCGACTGGCGGTCGCCAGTAGGTAGTTATAGTTCAGACTTAGTTTCCATAGCAAAAGCGTTTTTTCTTTTCCCAATAACTTTGGCCCCGGTTGATGAATCTTCGCAAAATTCTCAAAACTAGTGGGCCCCCACCAGTCAGATCGTCTTGAAAGTTTTGAGGTGATTCATCAAGTGGGGGCCGAGAAAAAAGGGGGTCCCAAAACGCATTTTCCCCATGTTAATTTCCATAGGAAACTTTAGACAAAGCTACAGCCCGAACTGCTAAATGGAATTACACCAATTTTGGCAAAAAGGTAGCCCTTGGTTCAGAAAGAGTCCTTTTTGTTAAATGGTGTAAATCTGTTCATGTAGTTCCTGAGAAATTTGAATTTTTTTTTTTCGATATCTAGGGCAGCGGTGGGTTCGCTAACCCTCCCTAGCACGCGCTTCACTGTGATTGGCTGGCAACACTCCAAACTAGGAAGTGTTGGCAGCCATCTTGTGAGTCCATAGAACGGAGTCACATGAAAACAGTGAAAGAAAGTTAAAAATACAAGAAAGGGGGCAGGGTAGAAACACCCTGACCCCCTAGACCTGCTCAGGGGGTTCCACAAGGACCCCCAGGGCCCAAAAAAGCCTTTTTTTAAAAAATAATTTCAGCAAAATTCATGTTGGGGTCGCAAATCCCGGTGAAATTATAAAAAAATGAAGCTCAGGCTCCCTCACTTCATTTTAATGAGACCACCGGGTGGGCCAGGACCCGGGGCATTAAGGGATATGTCTGTGCCCTTTCAATGGAGGACCCCCTCAACCCCGTCCCCCCTCTCCCCGCGCTGCAAGCAGGGACCGTGTCCAGTGGGCTTAGCACACTGCGGCTACTCGGGTCAGCACACTGCGGCTGCCTCATCTTCTTAGGCCCACTTCCGCTGCTGGCTGGCAAGGTATATTATATTGTTCAGACGCGACAAGCTTATGCTTAAATATGGCGACATGCCAATGTGCTATAAGAATAAAACGTCGGCCTCGAGAC
Source organism: Triturus cristatus (assembly GCF_964204655.1). Lineage (NCBI taxonomy): Eukaryota > Metazoa > Chordata > Amphibia > Caudata > Salamandridae > Triturus > Triturus cristatus. The sequence goes on from NC_140593.1 coordinate 594,755,573, forward strand.
ACGTGAGGTCACGAGTGCTATACGGTCGCCTGCACACAGTTTTCTTTGTCCTTCCCTGCACATATGACGCTCTGACTTTGCAGCACAGGCTTCTCGGTGCCTCTGGAAGTTGCGCAGGACTCAGGTGTGGGTGTTAGGGTAACCAACTCACCTGTGTACCGCGATCCTTCAAGAGGCGTCACCAAAGCACCGAAGTGAAGTTAGGAGAGATGGTGCTGGCCCTGGACGTTGGGTGGTCTGAGGAGTCCGAGTGTGGCAGAGGAGGGAGTCAGAGCGGTCGGTGAGAGGGGCTTAGATGAGGAGTACTTGAGGGGTCCCTGTCTCTCCTCTGTCCGGGCCCCATCTTTAGGTGAACTGCTTCTGCCTGATGCTCTCCCAGTGCTGCCTGCCAGTGTGGGAGGTACTTGTGTCAGCTGCCTCCTCCTGCCTCAATGCGGCCTGTGCTAATCCCTCTAGGCCAATCTGCTCCTACCTGCCCTCTCCTCTCTCTGCCCCCTTGCTTCTCGCTCTGCCAACCTGACCTGCTATGTCTGCCCCCCTCCCCTTACTGCCCTTCCCTTTCCCCCTCCCCTTTTCAGGCTGCAGGCTTTGTGTCTGCTGCCCTCTGACATCCCGCACACCCGGCTTTCTCTGCTCCAGATCCCTTTGTTAACCCTTGTTCGGTTGGCCCCTCCCTCGAGAAACAACCTGAGATCGGCCCCCCACACACCTCCTGTGCTCGCTTACTGTCTACAGAGCCTCGAGCTGGTCCGCACTCCGAAAAGCGCCTCCTGTTCATACAGTACCCCCTATCCAGAGGCTGCAAGTCAAGGGGGCGAGGAAAGAGGCAGCTCGCGTCTCACCTCCATATTAAGTAAACCTCACTGAGGAGAATTCATTCATCCATCCATCCGTCTGTCTAACCACTTATATCTACAGAATCACCTCTTAATGTGCATATGTACATCCGTTTACCCACTTGTATCTACATATTCACCCCTTTACATACATAGATACATCTGTTCACCCACAAAATTGGCACAGTCGATTATAACGGTCTGGCATTATTTTGAAGTCTCTCTTGCTCGCCCTCGCTGTAGTTCAGTGTCTCGGTGAATATGAGCAGGGTCCTTCTTCCCCGAGCGGCAGCGCTCACTGCAGACGCTTCAGTGATTTCACACTCGCCCTCCAACAGCCTTGGGCACTAACGAACGATTGACACCCACAGGTTTCGTGACGATTATCCTAATCCCTGGAGTGAATGGCTATGGACCCCCCTACTTGTACATGGGGGGGCCTGTGGTGGCACCGAGGCCCCCCCTGTAGTGGACACCTAAGTGCACATGCTGCCAGAACCACGGGGTGCTGTCGTGGCTGAAGGGCCACAAGTGCTACTGCCGCTTCAAGGACTGCACCTGCGACAAGTGCATCCTGATCATCGAGCGCCAACTGGTCATGGCCGCGCAGGTGGCGCTATGTTGACAGCAGGCCACCGAGAGCCTGGACAACCTGCTGCCCTCCAGGGCCCGCACCCCGAGCTGGGGCCCGTGCGCTGGGGAGGACCCACTGAGACCTCCCCTCCCAAGGCTCCGCCAGCATGTAAGCAAAGCTGGAGTATCTTGGGGGGGGAGGGGTGATGAGGGTGCAAAGGGCAGGGGGCAAAATGCCTGGGGTACAGAGAGAGGAATAAGACGGAGGCACAGCAGAGTAAACAGGAGCACACTGGGAGCTAGCAGGGGCCTCCTGGAGGGTCACAGCAGGGGGGTAGATACAGGACACAACCCTGGAGTGCATTACTGGGCACACTGTTGGAGGGGGCACGGGTGGTATTGGGCACTGGGGGTAGGGGAGAGACACATTTCTTCTAGTAGGGCAGGTGGTTCGAGTCTCTGCGTCGACTCAGCATCCTGTGATTCTGGGCAAATCAATTCATCTCCCCGTGCCTACTAAAGAATGAACGTGTCCTTGTGTAACGTAACTGGTTCTCGAGTATAGCGTTGAAGTACCATCGGGTCGAGTTCACGCTATATAAACCTGCAAAAAAAATGGCACACTGGGGCAAAGAAGCAGCTGTGTAAATACATCTCTGTGTATCTGTAAATACATATTGCACAGTTACGGTGAAAATTGAGGGGGTATAACTATTGGGGCAGAGCACAGCAAACTCCTGGGAGGGGTCATAGTCTTGGTTTATTGGCTACATGTACAGATGTGGAGGGGCATCGCTCTGGGAGTAGGACCATTATACCCTGGTGGGCATTGGGCACCGTTTTGTGAAGAAGAGCGCTACAAAAGACTGGGGCACCACTCGGACGGGTCCACTGAGCACAAGCGAGAGGTGGCAATTTTGGACGGAGCGGGGGAGGGGCATATTATGGAAGTAGGACCCAGGGTAGGCGTAGCTGAGAACAAGGTCGGATAGGGCAGAAAATAGTCCCGCGCACCAAAATGAAAGTGCCCCATGAGTGAATGAAATAGCTTAAGAACAAGTGTTCAACATTTGCCAATTGTGGGCATTTTGAACTTGTAAAGATGTTATGCGAAGTATGGGAGACTGTACTTATTTGTGCTTGCTTTCCGGCGGGCCACCAACAGTATAAAACGGCCCTTCAGCCTTCAAACAGGCAATAGGCAGCCAGAAAAAACGGGCCACACACTGAGACCAGCCTATCCTGCACTGCCAGGTGGACCTGGACCAGTCTGACCCTGGCTGAGAGACGAGACTCTGGGAATAGGCTCCAGGGTGCACTTGGGAAGAAAAGAGATTTGAGGATAGTGCACTGAGCAAAGGAAAAGGGTAGAGGGCCAGACCCCCACAAGAGTACCTCTAGGCTGGCACAGCCTGGGAGAAGAAGAGTAGTGCACATATGGGAAAAAGTCACGTTGCACAGCCCGGAAGTGGCACCAGTGACGCAGCACGGGTTCAGTGAAACTAAATGCAAGCAATGGAAATGCCCCCCCACACCTTGGTTGGGCAATAAAAGACAGCCATAATTTAGGTATATTGGCCCCTCATACCCCCTGGGCCCGGTGCCACTGCACCTGGTGCTCTATGAACAGTGCTGCCCCGTGGCATCGATAGAATTGCCAGGGGCGCTATCATTGGAATCAGCATGGTTTAGAGTACAACTCACAAATGTGCGTTATTGTATTATTTAAATAACTCGATTGTGGCAACCTTTCTTTAAAAATTGTTGTTGAAATGTGCTCACCGAGAAACAGGCACCCGAGATGTTCTGCAAAATAGAAATATCGTCGAGAAATAGATCAGGGCAAGCAGGGAGGCATTTCACCACTGAAAGCTTAGCTCTGTACTGCCGCACAACCCACTGAGCTGCAGCAAAGCCTTGTGTTCACCTGCATGCCAATTCCATTTAGTTATAATATAGGTATTTAATGGGGGCAGTGGGTAAATGCTGCAGGTGGGTAGGGGGGACATCTCAGCTAAAGGACCAAAGATGCAGGCAGAGTTACCAGCGCTATGAATGAGGTAGCCTGGTGCTATATTGTAGTTGGTGTTCCTTCAGCGGCAGTTAGCGCCTCCAATGCTTGTTTATTTACATCCTTCCAGTGGGTCGGTCAGGGCATTCAAGGTTCCCCATAATTGGCGCACTCCATGTCTTTCTCTAAAACATTATTTTACCCCCTCCCCCACCCCACGCCACACTTCCAGTGCCTCTCAAAGCGATGAACCTCATCAGTTGGACACGTTATGTTTGCCAAGCAAAGTGCATGTGCGCCCTTGATCCATATAATAGGGACGCCCCAAACTATCCCCCATCATGCCCCAGTGAGCGAAGGGCTCTTCCTGTTGTCTTTAACATATTGCCAACAGCATGTTGGTGTATACGAACACCATCTGCATGAATGGGTGTTGGAAATAAAGTATTTACAATATCCTGTCGTTTTAATAACAACTTAACGTGCATGTTATAACTTTTACAGAGTTAAGTATTGTTCTTTGTACCCCACCGCCAGTTGTGACGGTACAGAATATTCAGGGCTGTGCATTCAATTTGATGTCTTGATAAGATCCAGGAAAACGGGGAAAGAGGCTCTGCGGAAAGCTTATGACCCTCTGAGATAGTTAGTAATATGAGGATAGGGGGTTCACTGAGTTAGAGGAGTGTGTTGCGCTGCGGCTGCAGAAGGGTGTGCCAGGTCTAGGGACCCTCGGAGCGGTGTTTGAGTCGGTGATGCGCTCTGCTCTTCCCTGGGGGCTCACAGGTACAGAGTGGTTTTGTCTGCAGTTTATGATGGGCCACCATGCGAGTTTGTGAACATCTGGTAAAAACTAAAGAAGGCGGCAAAACTGTGGGGGCACTGTGGTAATCCCAGACTTGAACATCCAGTGACAGGAATAGAAGAGATTGTGGGGGCGCTGTGGTAATCCAAGACTTGGGGGTGCTGTGGTAGTCCCAGACTTGCACATCCCGTAGGAGGAAGAGAAGGGACTGTGGGGCGCTGTGGTAATCCCAGACTTGAACATCCAGTGAAAGGAAGAGAAGGGACTGTGGGGGTGCTGTGGTAATCATCGGCGGTGGACCGGGGTGAGGAAACAGCCATTGGTGGTTCTTTGGAGTAAGTGTGACTACAAGACCACGTTCCCACAAAGGCCCCGGGTTCAGAGCAGTACTTGTGAACTCTTAAAAAGGATCCCTACTGGAAATTTCCAGAGAGCATGAAAATTGGATATTGTCCATCGTGATGAAATGAGGTAAACAACCGAATAGGGGTAAAGACCAGGAAATTAGGGACCAACACCCTGACGAATGCCAGAGTAACCCGGCTGGGCACGTAGAATAGGCAGAAACATGTTGGTATCTGCAGCAGGGATATAGGGGCTTTTACCTCCCCTGAATATCCCAATTTTCAAGTTTAATCCTACCAAGGGATTACAGGAATAAAGAGAGACAATTGTTCCCCCTTAGGTAGTTTTAACTTTTTGTGTCTGCACTATTTGGTCCCTTCTTGAGGGAATATTCTTTCCTTTATACTTTGTGTCTTTCCTTGTGGTTTTTGTTCCTTTACATTTGCTCTACCCTCACCACTGGTCTTCATATATACAAAAAATGTGCGCTCCATCCAGTGTGTTGGTCTGCACCTGGATGTCAGATTCGGCCCTATGATGAAGCATGACACTGCAAAGTGTGTGAGGGCAGTATTAAGCCAAGTATTGTCTTTTCTCTTTCTGTGTTGGCTCTGTTTAGTTTAATTGTAGAATTTACACTTTGGAGGTTCTGTGAAGTAGAGTACCTCCTGACTTTTCCACCGGGTTAAGTTGTTTGCTTATTTTAGTACTTCTCTGTTGAGTGAGTTTTCAGTTACGATAGGGGAATCAGAGAAGGCTTATTCCCTTGTCTCTTCTTTTTTGTGATATTTGGTGCTGTGCTAATCCCAGACTTGAACATCGAGTGACAGGAAGAGAAGGGACTGTGGGGGCGCTGTGGCAATCCCAGACTTGAACATCGAGTGACAGGGAGAGGAGGGACTGTGGGGGCGCTGTGGTAATCCCAGACTTGAACATCGAGTGACAGGGAGAGGAGGGACTGTGGTGGCGCCTTGGTAATCCCAGACTTGAACATCCCGTAGGAGGAAGAGAATGGACTGTGGGGCACTGTGGCAACCACAGCCTAGCAGAGAGTCCTTGTGAGATGCGTGCTATTTTCATCTGAATCCTGTACTGGTTGTCCACGTTTATATGTGTTTTTGAAGACCCGAGTCGCAGTTAGCGCCAGGTGTTAGCTCCCTGTACTGGCCGTTAATACCTTGGTTAGCAACATACCTTTAGCCCGTGCTTTAAAAGGGCAGGTGCTGTCCGGTACTGCGTACCAGCACTTCTTTAATTTGAAAGGGAGAGTACCTGCTCTTCTCAGCATTCCTACAATGGATTTATTAGGATAGTAACCACACTTCTCAGAGCCAAACGGGTACTCTAAACATTGAGTACCCGCACTTCGGTATTTTCGTTTAAACTCTGGGCTTTATCGCACAGACCCCCGAGTGGTACACTTCCCTGAACTTAAGCCACTGAACGCTTCCATGCTAAACAAGGTTGCCGAAATGTGCTCTGTGAAGCGCCAAAACACGTGCTTCCTGTTTCTATGAGCTCCAAGCTTTTCACAGGTGAGGAAAATAAAGTGCAAGCGAGGCACGAGTCAAATATGCACTCCACTTCTCATGGTGCCCCTCCTTCGACACTAGAGCGCCAGCTGGTACAGGACGGGCACTGGGTGCTTTTGACAGAGTTTTTAGTTGTGGGCTGGTTTGCCCCAGAGGGGCACATTTTGAATCTGAAATTTGGGCAGTTCTGGGGCTCAGAGTGCCCTGTGCTTGGGGTCTTGTAAGGCGCGTGTTTATTGTGGCGACCTCCTGGTGAGGCCTCCCTGTCCACAGGGGAGCTGCAGGGGTCGGCATACCTACCCCCCCACCCAGGGCCTAGCAGGGCACCCTCTGCTGTGAGACTCGTTATCTGTTATTCATTGGTGGCGTCGAGCTAATAATGGGCACTGATATAATGCAGAGGAGCACACCGTTAGCAGGAGAAATACAGATGCCACCATGGCGCCCACAGCAGATGTGGTGATGTCTGGACATGTCAAGGTGCACGCTGGGAAATGTAGCATTTAATGTTGTAATAATATGTAAAAAGATATAATTATTATTATTGGATTTTTTTATCCATCTCTTATCACAGGTGACACAGTTATTCAACACAATGATCCTCATGTTATCCACTTTCTAGACATAAGATAGCCCTGTCCGAATTCGAAACCTGTGACCTGCTCAGACCTACTAGCTACCTGCAAGCCACTGCGTAGAAACCTAGCAGGACCAACTTAACTATTAAAGTTGAAAGTGCGCTATTAAATCATGTAACAGCAATAACGATATGAATTAATATATAAGGTAGTATGCTGTATTACAATGTATTCATGTTCGGCAAAACTATACAAACCCAAGTGGCTCCTCTTTTGGACATTGACGTTTTTACTTCTTTAAAAAAGGGGGGCGAGTTTGTGGGTGCCACATGAGTGTGAGTGTGGGATGATTGTGAAATATGGCCAGGCGTTTTTACATTAAAGGACCACAGAGGCCTCACTCCTGTCTCTTATGAAAGCCCCCTTGAAGCATGGGGTGCAGGACGACAGCAGCCACGTGGTCATCTGTGCCTTCCTGCGTTTTTACCTTAAATGACCAAGGAGGCCTCACTCCTATCTCTTACCAGAGCCCCTTCAAGCGTGGGGTTTGGGAAGACCGCAGCCACCTGGTCATCTGTGTATTCCAGCGTGTTTTACATTATATAAACATGAGGCCTCCCTCCTGCCTGTCACCGGAACCCTTACTGGGAAAAGATGGCTCATGACTTCAATGTGGGATGGCCCCCTTGATAAACTGGAGGTATGCAGGTGAACAAGCTAAGGAGATAACGTTCGGGTTGGTGGAGGAGGAGAGGCAGGCATTCAACGTGTGTTCATTAGTCTGAAAAGATGGTGTCTAGATCGAGGATAGAAGGTTGGTTCCAACGAGTCGTCTTCGTGCTGTTGTGGTAGCTAAAAAGAATGCCTGTTTTATTTTTATTCCTGACTGCAACAGTGCAAACTTCCTTCACCTAGAACAGGTATAGCCTGGCAGCAATGCAAGCTTCCTTCACCTAGAACAGGAACAGAGGTGTTTGGAGGCCACGTTCACCTTTCACCACTCTGCAAATGTGACTGCTACGTTATAGTTAGAAATTAGCATTTAAAAAAACCTTTGAATTCACTGAAAAAAACCATAGGCTTTAAGGACGTTATAATTAGAAATTAGTATTTAAAAAACCTTTGCAATTCACTGAAAAAAACATAGGTTTCAGGGACATTATAGTTAGAAATTAGCACTTAAAAAACCTTAGAAATTCACTGAAAAAACCATAGGTTTCAGGGACGTTATAGTTAGTTGAACATTTCACTCGTACAAAACCAGAGAAATTCGACCGTTATAGTTAGTAGAACTAAGTATAACTCGCGCCCCCGCAATGCACTGCTGATGACGTCACATATTACATCACTCATGACATGCTCAGTAACATCACTGATGACATCTCAACTGACATCACTGATGACATCACTGATGACATCATCCACATGATCACCTTATGCACCTCCTCACACCCTAATAAAACCTTTCAAACACCCACTCTAAAATACAGACCACCAAGATCAAAATCATAGACAGACCAATAGCAGTTAGTACATAACCACTCAGTGATTCATACGTCTACACACACATCCACCCACTAACCCACACAGTCACTCATACACACAGTCATTCATCAATACAACCACTGATATATCCACTCATACACCCATATAGACACTCACACACTGCCACTCACCCAAAGAGTTACTCACACACCTAGTCAGTCATGCAAAGAAACTATCACATACCAATTTACTTGCCTATACAGTCATATACACACCACTGCATTTATTTTTACAGATAGCGCATACTTACTCTCTTAAACAATCACTCATAGAAACACACACTCATTCATGCAGCTACTCTTGCAATCACTCACTCTCACATATAGTCATTTATATACTCCAACACTCACATATACTGCTTTAAAACATATGTATTTACTTACACATGCACCACTGAGACATCCATTCACTCACCAACACACCCAAACACACACTCACCCACCCATACAGCTGTTTCCACATGAACTCTTGACCCCATACACCCAGTGAATCAATCACTCACATATCTATGCACAGAGTCACACACACCCCAGCCACCCACAAACACACTCCGGCACCCATACACATACTCAGACAAACAATCAATAACCGAAGACAGTCATGTAGCTACTCACCAACCCATGCAGCTGCTTATACACCAATAGACAGACTGATACAGACATTTACAGAGTTTACTCACTAACCCATGCATTCAGTAAGATACGCTTAATAAGTCACTTATACAGTCAGTCACGCACCTACCAAGTCACCCACTCATTCTTCAATACACCTTGGCATATATATAAAACATATTTTTATACTTTACAGAAACACACATTCACTGGATGATGTCATCAGTGATGTCGTTTGAGATGTCATTAGTGATGTCATCAGTGATGTCACTGAGCATGTCATGAGTGATGTAATATGTGACGTCATCAGCAGTGCATTGCGGGGGCGCGAGTTATAGTTAGCTCTACTAATTAGAACAGCTGTATATATATATATGCATTCCTTATAGAGAGTTCCTGCGGGCTCGCATGAACTGCTCTGAGGAAGTGGAGTTTAAAAAACAGGTGACCACAATGCTTGATCGTTTCCGGAAGAGAGGATATCCAATGGCAGTCCGAGAAAATGCACGTGAAAGAGCCACCAATGCCAAGAGAGAGGATTTATTGTTACCCAAGGACACTAGAATGTCATCTGAGTCAAATGGGGAACCAATGAGATTTATTACGGATTTTAACAGCTCAAATCAGAAGGTAATCAATAAACACTGGAGTGTTCTTAAAAAAGATCAGGAATTGAAACCTTTTATTAAAGACCATGCTAACATCACTTACAGAAAAGTACCATCTTTGGGTGACTTATTGACACAAAGTTACTTCTCCAATAAGAGTGTACAGCAAAAAACAATGTGGTTATCACAGAAGGACTTTGTGAAATGCATAAAATGTAAAGCCTGTAATTATGGCCGCAATATGTCAGAAATAACTACGATTCAAGGTTAAAAAAAAGTAATCAAGGAGAGAATCACATGTGAATCCACATATGTGGTCTACCTGTTGGAGTGCAGATGCGGCCAAAGGTACATCGACAGCACGGTAAACTAACTCAAATTGCGCATCCTCCAAAACTTGCGGGCCATATCAAATAAAGACTTTACATATGTGATGGCTAAACATATCTGGAAAGAGCATGGAGGGATTTTAGACAAGAACACACTCTGGTACTGTGGCATTGAATATATAAGGGCCAATATCAGAGGAGGAGATAGTTAACTCTAAGACATGCAGAATCTAGATGGATTGTCAATTTGGGTACAGAGATGCCCTGGGGCCTAAATACAGATGCAGAACCACACACCTTTCTGTATATCTTCTCCTCTAGAAGAAAGTGATGAAGCAATATGAATCCGTTATAATGAGTAGTGGAGAGTTTTACAACCTTGCATGGGCCTGAGTGTTGATGAATAATTTTCTCTAGAAAATAATTTTCTTTGTCTAAGTCTTCTCTTTGTTCAAAGATCATTTTTCTTTTTTTCTTTTTGATCATTTTTCTCCCTGTGTGTCAGGTTCCCAACTAAAAGGTCTCACATCAAGAAAGGTATCCTGTATAAGAAGAAAGGAATGATGGTTGCCGTGTTGTCCAAACTGTGTAAACAGCATTGGGTGCAAGGTCAATTGCAACATGGCGACAGTGTGTTCCATAATAGGAAACGGGTCAGCGCTCTAGTCAGATTGGCAGATTGGAGTGTTACCGGTGAGGCGCGCGGAGAGCTGCACACTTCACCTGAATTGTAGGAGGAGTAGGAGGTGTCTTCAACGTGTCGCGCTAGTTTAGGGAAAAGAAGCTACGCATCGCGAGAATCCTGAGGAAATATTAGAGTTTGTGTACAGCCAGCTATCCTAAGTAAGACAATTCCAATTTTACCTGAGAAACGGTCCGTTAAACTGGTAACAGCGCATGCTTGCCAGAAGCTCTGCTTCCAAAAAGCGAATGCGCAGTTTCTTCTGAAGAAGTTTTCAAGTATGAGTTTAGAGTCAGCACAAGTCTTGAACAAAATAGTACTCTGAGGAAATATTTGAGTTCGTTTACAGCCAGCTATCCTAAGTAAGACAATTCCAATTTTACCTGAGAAACAGTCCGTTAAATTGGTAACAGCGCATGCTTGCCAGAAGCTCCGCTTCCTTCAAGCGAGTGCGCAGTTCTGAGAGGCGACGACATTTTCGTTTGAAGCGAATGCCGTTTCCTAACAGTCTTTCACACAACTTAGAGAGTGGAAACACGCATGAGGTAGAATCCATATGACTACGAAAAGTTAGAGAATATAATACCATAGGGAAGCAACAGTGTTGAATAATAAGATATATATACACATAGGTGAAGAAGAAAGAGAATACTTAAAAAGGCTTCAGTTCTCTGTCCAGTAAGTGAGCACCAGTGGAGAGAAATTAGAGGTTAGAAATAAGAGAAAGAATAACAAATAACACAAGTCCATTACATTACAGTGAATAATACTAAGAACAGAAGAACAAGTAGCCTAAGAAGAGAAGCAAAGGCACACAGCTCCTGGGTAGGTTTTCAAGTGAATTAGGAGAATAAGGCTAGAAGGAGAAGAGGAGTCAGAGAGTGATTTACATGTAATTTATTTTTCAGCATACAAGAACAGTAGAGCAGAAGAAAAAATAGACAACATAAGAAGAAGAAGAAAGGAAGACTACACGTGTGTGCATTCTCTTCTCTGTCCAATTCCCCTTTCCCCCTTGGGGCTTTTCTGGCTACGCATTTAAGATTGTGCGTGGCTGGGGAGTTCAGAGGAGGAATTGGGAGCTTACGTCGTTCTGCTCCTGTGTCACCCACCAGCAAAAGAGAAGAGCTGGTTCTGACACTGTGTTGGAAATAATAAGTCTCATTCTGTTGTGTAGAGGAATGTTAAATTAATTGGGCCTAACTAGTGATTTTAAATACTCTTTTTGAATCATCTATTGAGAACATGAAATCAATGCATTGGACATTTTTGACATAGAGAGTAAGTTGGGTATTAATGACTATTTTTGTGCGACAATATTGAGGAAGTGCATTCAGTATGTAGTGTTTACACTTACACTGGCATAAATAATCGATGGTGGTAGATTTTTTTTATAAAGGTTAGAAAGTATGTATAAGAGTATAAGAGTTGTAATGTAAAATGAATTTATAGTAATTGATGTTTGCTATTGTATGGGTTTGAGCCAAGTTGACATTATACAATACATAATGAGGCTTTCATAGACAGGCACAACGCACTTTAAACACACGCCGGAAAGCATAAAGCACTTTGACATATATTGGAGAGCCTGAGCTATATAGTTAGGTTTGTCGGTCTATTAAGTATCAGTTATTGTAGAATGGACCAAATATAAACAGTTTCGTTCTTTTCATATAAAGAGTCCAGAGATACCAGCATTACTGAGGATTATACATCTATTGGGTATAATCTGTCCTGAAACTCCTCCCCTCTTTGTACTTTTGTCCCTTACTTGAGGGAGTAAGCACTTGGTACTATGCACTTTCTGGAAGTATAAGGCACCTTATGGTAAGTAACATTTAATATCCTTCATACACCTTACCCTGCAGTTTAGGGAGTAAGCACAATGCACTTTTTGGAAGTACAAGTCACTTTAATTAGTGAACTATGTATCCTAAAAAAAGAAAATATATAAATAACCGCAACAATAGTTATCTTAGAAACACTAGACAGGCAGTTGTAGAGTTTGCCTTATAGGGGTAGAGACACATATTAGACAACAAATTCAGAGACTTGTATAGCACAATATGAGACTCTGTGGTTAGGGAGATTTTAAACAATCAAAAGAATATCGTATTACAAAGTTGATGAATTTTTTGATTTTATTTGAATTCTCAGTAGTATATCAACAAAAGTTGGCTTTTGGATAAGCTGAAGAGGATTGTCTTCCGTTTGTTTCCTTTACTCTTGTGTACTTTACAAGTGTATATATATTTTTTGAAAGGTTCTGTCACTGTAAAAGAAGTTACCAATAATCATGTTTCTATTATTCAATCATATATGAAACAAAAATTGAAATGTGTCTCCTTTAATTAACTGACACATTTTTTTTAATTGATGGTGGGGGAAATGAAGCATGCTTTCCATTTAAATAGACACTCTTCCTAACACAATTTGACCCAGTAGAAGGCGCAAGCCGAAACGCGTAGGTCATTCTCTTTGTGTGCACCCCTGCACTTTGCTGTTGTTGGCTTCGTAACCATGAGGCTTGCTGTAATAACTAAATAAAGCCCTTCGTTGCCAGGACCTGTTTGTGCCGTCCTTCTGTATCGCCCTGAGATTGTGTGGAAGTTTTGAGTAAAGGGCAGTTACGGGAAGCCTGTGTTGATATATATATATATATATTCACTGAAAAAACCATAGGTTTCACACATGTTATAGTTAGCGGAAATTTTACTGATAAAAAACCAATGAAATTCCCCCGTTATAGTTAGTGCAGGCAACTATAACTCACGCGACCGCAATCCTCTGCTGATGCTAATACTGTATTTAGACACTTATTTGCCCATGTCTTCTTCCATACATTTTTAGCTATACATATATTACCAATATTTTTTTTTCATAAAGACACATATGTCATCAGCAGAAGATTGCGGTCGCGTGAGTTATAGTTGCCTGCACTAACTATAACGGGGGAATTTCATTGGTTTTTTATCAGTAAAATTTCCGCTAACTATAACATGTGTGAAACCAATGGTTTTTTCAGTGAATTTGCAAGGTTTTTTAAATGCTAATTCCTAACTATAACGTGTGTGAAACCTATGGTTTTTTCAGTGAATTTGTACGGTTTTTTAAATGCTAAGTTACTTTACGCCATTCGTGGCGTGCGCGCCCACTTAACGCAGTTCGTTCCGTGCGCGCACGGTGCGCTTCGCGCACCGTGCGCGCACAGTGAGCACGCGGTGCGCTTCGCGCACCGCGCGCCCACTTTACGCAGTTAGTGCCGTGCACGCACGGTGGGCACGCGGTGCGCTACGCGCACCACGTGCCCACGTTACGCTAGATGGGCCATGTACGCACGATGCGCTTCGCGCACCGTGCGCACATGGAGGACATATGATGCACTTCGTTTTGAAAGGTAATATTTAAACTTTTCGTATATTTTATAAGCCATGCACAAATGGTGCCCTTTGGGCACCATTTGCACACGGGGTGGAGAGAGTGTGGATAATTTTTTTTTTTATTATTTTTTTTTTAAATGTTTAAGTTTATCTCATCTCTAATAAGCCATGCACAATTGGTGCAATGCCGGCAACCAATTGGACACGGGGTGGAGAGAGTGTGGATAATTTATTTTTTTTAAAAAAATTTTACCGTACGCGTACGGTAAGCATAATCGGCGAAATTACCGAAAAAATAAAAATTCCGTTTTTGGCCTTGGGGGATCTTTGGGGACTCCCTCAACATGGCTATGTGTGTGGGAGCTGTCTAAACAGCCCCTTTACATGTTTTTGGGCTTTATATTTTAGAAATCACTCTCAGTGCGAGAGAGAAAATGGCGGCCGCCGCTTCCTGGTTTCGGCCGATTCGAATGTTTACTAAGATCTAAGAGCCAATCAGAATCGCGCTCGCGCACGCCACCGTACGCGTACGGTAAGCGTACCGTAAGCGCACCGTAAGCTGGCTCAGATATATATATTGATTTAAAGGCTATTTTCTCAGAATCTACTGAACAGATTTACACCAAACCTACAAAAGGCACTTCCTTGACCTGAGGACTACCTCTCTGCCAAATTTCTAGTAATTCTGTTCAGCCGTTCGGGCTGTAGCCCTGTCTAAAGGTCCTATGGAAAAATGCATGGGAAAAACGCGTTTTGGGACCCCCCTTTTATCTCAGCCCCCGCTTGACGAATCCCCCCGAGACTTTCAGGGTAGGAGCGGAGCGTAGCGCCCCACCTATTTTGAAAAATTCGCGAGGATTCGTCGACCGGCGCCAAAGTTATTCAAAATAGAATGTTGCGGATTTCCTGTGGAAACGTGGTCCTAACTATAACTACCTACTGGCGACCGCCAGTAGGTAATATATATATATATATATATATATATATATATATATATATATATATATATACATAACTGCGCACGGCGGCCCGGCCGTGGGGAAGGCACCATCGCCTGCTGGGAGGACAAATGTATCCACCAGCCGGGCGAGGCCTAAGTTTTAAACGGATTGAAACTTTTCGGCACAGCGCTCCTCATCTAATGAAGCATGCCCTACGTGACACAACCTACTCAAGGTATTTAAATGGACACGCATAATTAATGAATGAACACCCAAACTTACTGAAAGCATTTATTCTTCGTCGCACTGAGGACTTCAAGTCCCAGATAACTCTGGAGTGACGATGCATCTAGCATACGGCCACAGGGGGGCTTGTAAAATAAAAGAGCCAAAAATGAAAACAGTGCGTGTCATTCATGCAGCCCAGGAAGAAGGGGTGTGTAACCCTGAAACGCGTTGGCACAGTAATTATTGGTGAAGCGGAAGGGCATGCTTGAAAGTGAAACTGGAGGGTCGAGCAATGTTGAGAGCTTTCCCAAATGCTTTGGGCATTTTGTTGATATATATATATATATATCCTTTAGCAAAACGTCCAAGTGACAGTGGGAGCACTGATCATTTGATCAGAAGTCACTTTGAAAACAAAAAAACGGAAACTTGGCTACAGATGAGATCTAAGGGTTTTGCAAAATGTACATCTTGCAAGGCCTGCAAAATTGGTAAAAATCTGAAAAATTTGACAGATCCCACGGGTAAAGTTTTTGAAATAAAGGAAACCATCACATGTGAATCTACACATGTAGTATATATTCTCCAATGCTACTGTGGAAAACAATATATAGGGAGCACGATCTGTCCCCTCAAGAAACGTATATTGGAACATATACGAGCGATACAAAATATGGACAACGCATATGCAATCGCGAGACATATGTCTATGCACAAAGACAAAACATGGCTAGACATTAAATACTCAGGATTAATAACAGTTCCAACAAATGAACGTGGAGGAAATCGAGTACAAAAATTACGCCGATTGGAGTCCCGTATGATCATGAGGTTCAGAACAAAACATCCTCTGGGACTTAATGGGGACGAGGAGATGTATGTCCACCTTTGAAAATCAAAAACGTATGAATAACTCAGAAAGAAAAAACTCAAGGAGAAGCCGAAACCACTAAGAAAAAAGAAAAAAAAACCTCAATTGTACCCAGATGCCTGAAACTAAAAGAACTTTATTGACGAACTTACAGGCCATGTTTGCAGTGAAATATCTTGCACACATTCACACTGAAATAGTGAATTGGAAATAGCTTAAATGAACTTTGCAAATAGCCCACGAATGAACAATAATGATGCTCGCACATTCTCTGTCTGAATGGTGACATGAGTAATCGAAAGCAGAGGGAGGGGGCACTCAGCCTACTAATATATCTGAACACTCAGTTACTCATTTTCACCCCATGTGTGGTTATCTATGAAACATTGGACTAATTACCGATAACCGGCCCTTCCACTATTACCAATATATGTGGATACAGCCTATAACAACATGGAGGTTGATCTATAAAAGTAATAATAAGTCTACTCTGCTTTCTGATGCTCAAACTCGCCATTAAAGCTAGAGAATAAAAAGCGCGATATACAATAAAGTTTTGTGAATTATATGTAAAACTACCAAACCCAGAATGCACCAGCAAAAGCTTAAGTGTATATAAGAGGAAACTGAAAAGGACTAAGCAACACTCTACCGTGATCAGGAACTACGGTTCGAAACGCGTAGGAGGCAGTCACAAACTGAATAAACAACTTTAAATCATCAAGAGGTGTGCCGCGTACTTTATCTTTGAGGAAGATATATATATATATGTATATATATATATATATATATATATATATATATATATATATATATAATCTACTGGCGGTCGCCAGTAGATAGTTATAGTTAGGACCGTGTTTCCATAGGAAATCTGCAACATTCTATTTGGAATAACTTTGGCGCCGATTGATGAATCCTCGCGAAATTTTCAAAATAGGTGGGGCGCTCTGCTCCGCTGCTACCCTGAAAGTCTCGGGGGGATTCGTCAAGAGGGGGCTGAGAAAAAAGGGGGTCCCAAAACACGTTTTCCCCATGCATTTTTCCATAGGGACCTTTAGTCCAAGGTACAGCCCTAACGGCTGAACAGAATTACTTGAAATTTGGCATAGAGGTAATACCTCAGATCAGGGATGTGCCTTTTGGATATCTGGAGTCAATCTGTTCAGTAGTTCCTGATCAAATTGCAGTTAAAAGTACATATATATCTCTAGGCGCGCACCGTGCGCGTACGGTAAGCATACCGTACGCGCACGCTGCCGTGCGCGAGCGCAATTCTGATTGGTTGTTAGATGTCAGTAAACATTCGAATCGGTCGAAATGAGGAAGTGTCGGCCGCCATTTTGTCTCTCACAGTCTGAGGCAGTGAAAAACAAAGGTGGAGAACGTGAAAAGGGGGCAGGGTGGACAGTTCCTGACCCCCTAGCCTTTGTCAGGGGGTCACTGAAGGACCCCCAGGGTGAAAAAAAAGTTTTTTTGTTTTATCGAAAAACCGCGAGGTGCGCGCACGGCACGCACAACGCACACAGCGCGTGCACGGTGCGCGATGCGCACCGTGCGCGCACGGAGCGCGCACGGTGAAAAACCTGAAAAAAAATAATAATTAATAAATACATAACTTAGCATTTAAAAAAAGTACAAATTCACTTAAAAAACCATAGGTTTCACACACGTTATAGTTAGGAATTAGCATTTAAAAAACATTGCAAATTCACTTAAAAAACCATAGGTTTCACACATGTTATAGTTAGCTGGACATTTCCCTCGTAAAAAACCAATGAAATTCCCCCGTTATAGTTAGTGCAGGCAACTATAACTCACGCGACCGCAATCCTCTGCTGATGATGTCAGATATTACATCACTGATGACATATGTGTCTTTCTGAAAAATAAATATTTGTAATATATGTATAGCTGAAGATTAATGGAAGAAGACATGGGTAAATAGGTGTCTAAATACAGTGATGTAATATCTGACATCATCAGCAGAGGATTGCGGTCGCGTGAGTTATAGTTGCCTGCACTAACTATAACGGGGGAATTTCATTGGTTTTTTACGAGGGAAATGTCCAGCTAACTATAACATGTGTGAAACCTATGGTTTTTTAAGTGAATATATATATATATATATATATATATATCAAACCGCAAAGTTTGCCTGCAATGAGGGAGCCCACACAGGTGAGTGAATCTTGCCTTTGATTTAATGAGGAAAAAACAGCTTGAACATCTTGGTGCTTTCGCCATGTAGTAGAGTCTTTGCCTGACGCGTTTCGTGTCGTGGACACTTCCTCAGAGGCTCAAGGCTCCAAACGCTATCCAAAATGGGCCGATTCATGGCACTACATAAGTACGATAGTCCCCGCCCATGTGGGCGTGGCCACCCGCGTGGCCTGTTGGATGATGTAGTGCCCGTTTTCTCCAGTGAGTGAATCTCCCAGTGGAACTAATTCGCCAATGTTAATCCCAAGTGGGTTGCTATGGCACTGTCGTAGTGCAAGTTGTCATCTCTCTTTTCCTCAATGGCACCATCCTGCCCCTTCAGCTAAACCGCCGATTTGCAGATCAGCAGGACCACACGAACGTGCGGCAGGGCTCAACCTCGCGGCCCAGGCAAAGCCGCAAAACATCAAACCGCAAAGTTTGCCTGCAATGAGGGAGCCCACACAGGTGAGTGAATCTTGCCTTTGATTTAATGAGGGAAAAACAGCTTGAACATCTTGGTGCTTTCGCCATGTAGTAGAGTCTTTGCCTGACGCGTTTCATGTCGTGGACACTTCCTCAGAGGCTCAAGGCTCCAAACGCTATCCAAAATGGGCCGATTCATGGCACTACATAAGTACGATAGTCCCCGCCCATGTGGGCGTGGCCACCCGCGTGGCCTGTTGGATGATGTAGTGCCCGTTTTCTCCAGTGAGTGAATCTCCCAGTGGAACTAATTCGCCAATGTTAATCCCAAGTGGGTTGCTATGGCACTGTCGTAGTGCAAGTTGTCATCTCTCTTTTCCTCAATGGCACCATCCTGCCCCTTCAGCTAAACCGCCGATTTGCAGATCAGCAGGACCACACGAACGTGCGGCAGGGCTCAACCTCGCGGCCCAGGCAAAGCCGCAAAACATCAAACCGCAAAGTTTGCCTGCAATGAGGGAGCCCACACAGGTGAGTGAATCTTGCCTTTGATTTAATGAGGAAAAAACAGCTTGAACATCTTGGTGCTTTCGCCATGTAGTAGAGTCTTTGCCTGACGCGTTTCGTGTCGTGGACACTTCCTCAGAGGCTCAAGGCTCCAAACGCTATCCAAAATGGGCCGATTCATGGCACTACATAAGTACGATAGTCCCCGCCCATGTGGGCGTGGCCACCCGCGTGGCCTGTTGGATGATGTAGTGCCCGTTTTCTCCAGTGAGTGAATCTCCCAGTGGAACTAATTCGCCAATGTTAATCCCAAGTGGGTTGCTATGGCACTGTCGTAGTGCAAGTTGTCATCTCTCTTTTCCTCAATGGCACCATCCTGCCCCTTCAGCTAAACCGCCGATTTGCAGATCAGCAGGACCACACGAACGTGCGGCAGGGCTCAACCTCGCGGCCCAGGCAAAGCCGCAAAACATCAAACCGCAAAGTTTGCCTGCAATGAGGGAGCCCACACAGGTGAGTGAATCTTGCCTTTGATTTAATGAGGAAAAAACAGCTTGAACATCTTGGTGCTTTCGCCATGTAGTAGAGTCTTTGCCTGACGCGTTTCGTGTCGTGGACACTTCCTCAGAGGCTCAAGGCTCCAAACGCTATCCAAAATGGGCCGATTCATGGCACTACATAAGTACGATAGTCCCCGCCCATGTGGGCGTGGCCACCCGCGTGGCCTGTTGGATGATGTAGTGCCCGTTTTCTCCAGTGAGTGAATCTCCCAGTGGAACTAATTTGCTAATTCTACTACATGGCGAAAGCACCAAGATGTTCAAGCTGTTTTTTCCTCATTAAATCAAAGGCAAGATTCACTCACCTGTGTGGGCTCCCTCATTGCAGGCAAACTTTGCGGTTTGATGTTTTGCGGCTTTGCCTGGGCCGCGAGGTTGAGCCCTGCCGCACGTTCGTGTGGTCCTGCTGATCTGCAAATCGGCGGTTTAGCTGAAGGGGCAGGATGGTGCCATTGAGGAAAAGAGAGATGACAACTTGCACTACGACAGTGCCATAGCAACCCACTTGGGATTAACATTGGCGAATTAGTTCCACTGGGAGATTCACTCACTGGAGAAAACGGGCACTACATCATCCAACAGGCCACGCGGGTGGCCACGCCCACATGGGCGGGGACTATCGTACTTATGTAGTGCCATGAATCGGCCCATTTTGGATAGCGTTTGGAGCCTTGAGCCTCTGAGGAAGTGTCCACGACACGAAACGCGTCAGGCAAAGACTCTACTACATGGCGAAAGCACCAAGATGTTCAAGCTGTTTTTTCCTCATTAAATCAAAGGCAAGATTCACTCACCTGTGTGGGCTCCCTCATTGCAGGCAAACTTTGCGGTTTGATGTTTTGCGGCTTTGCCTGGGCCGCGAGGTTGAGCCCTGCCGCACGTTCGTGTGGTCCTGCTGATCTGCAAATCGGCGGTTTCGCTGAAGGGGCAGGATGGTGCCATTGAGGAAAAGAGAGAT
This sequence comes from Triturus cristatus, assembly GCF_964204655.1. Classification (NCBI taxonomy): domain Eukaryota; kingdom Metazoa; phylum Chordata; class Amphibia; order Caudata; family Salamandridae; genus Triturus; species Triturus cristatus. The sequence continues at coordinate 594,776,101 of NC_140593.1, forward strand.
GACAACTTGCACTACGACAGTGCCATAGCAACCCACTTGGGATTAACATTGGCGAATTAGTTCCACTGGGAGATTCACTCACTGGAGAAAACGGGCACTACATCATCCAACAGGCCACGCGGGTGGCCACGCCCACATGGGCGGGGACTATCGTACTTATGTAGTGCCATGAATCGGCCCATTTTGGATAGCGTTTGGAGCCTTGAGCCTCTGAGGAAGTGTCCACGACACGAAACGCGTCAGGCAAAGACTCTACTACATGGCGAAAGCACCAAGATGTTCAAGCTGTTTTTTCCTCATTAAATCAAAGGCAAGATTCACTCACCTGTGTGGGCTCCCTCATTGCAGGCAAACTTTGCGGTTTGATGTTTTGCGGCTTTGCCTGGGCCGCGAGGTTGAGCCCTGCCGCACGTTCGTGTGGTCCTGCTGATCTGCAAATCGGCGGTTTAGCTGAAGGGGCAGGATGGTGCCATTGAGGAAAAGAGAGATGACAACTTGCACTACGACAGTGCCATAGCAACCCACTTGGGATTAACATTGGCGAATTAGTTCCACTGGGAGATTCACTCACTGGAGAAAACGGGCACTACATCATCCAACAGGCCACGCGGGTGGCCACGCCCACATGGGCGGGGACTATCGTACTTATGTAGTGCCATGAATCGGCCCATTTTGGATAGCGTTTGGAGCCTTGAGCCTCTGAGGAAGTGTCCACGACACGAAACGCGTCAGGCAAAGACTCTACTACATGGCGAAAGCACCAAGATGTTCAAGCTGTTTTTTCCTCATTAAATCAAAGGCAAGATTCACTCACCTGTGTGGGCTCCCTCATTGCAGGCAAACTTTGCGGTTTGATGTTTTGCGGCTTTGCCTGGGCCGCGAGGTTGAGCCCTGCCGCACGTTCGTGTGGTCCTGCTGATCTGCAAATCGGCGGTTTAGCTGAAGGGGCAGGATGGTGCCATTGAGGAAAAGAGAGATGACAACTTGCACTACGACAGTGCCATAGCAACCCACTTGGGATTAACATTGGCGAATTAGTTCCACTGGGAGATTCACTCACTGGAGAAAACGGGCACTACGTCATCCAACAGGCCACGCGGGTGGCCACGCCCACATGGGCGGGGACTATCGTACTTATGTAGTGCCATGAATCGGCCCATTTTGGATAGCGTTTGGAGACTTGAGCCTCTGAGGAAGTGTCCACGACACGAAACGCGTCAGGCAAAGACTCTACTACATGGCGAAAGCACCAAGATGTTCAAGCTGTTTTTTCCTCATTAAATCAAAGGCAAGATTCACTCACCTGTGTGGGCTCCCTCATTGCAGGCAAACTTTGCGGTTTGATATATATATATATATATATATATATATATATCTCCCATTCATGACAATTGTTGGAGCCCCAACCCATGGAATACATTCATGATATTCTGTGGCATCGACACACTGCGATGGATGCTGCATATCTTTGTTTTTCTTCTGTCTTTCCACTCTCCTCTGGGCCAGTGCAGGCACTGTGCATCCAAATCTCAAGGTCTGCTCTGTCTCCTATGTATACCACTCCTTTCTTCTCTGCACTTGTTCCTAAACTAAACAAACAACTTCATGCATTACTTAAGTCTAATTGGTCGCACACTGCTCCACCTACCAAGCGTGTTACCCCAATGAAAAGTGGTCCCTGAGGTCAGCGTCGGCGAGTACGCCTATGCCCAAGTCATGAATGCAAGTATGAGTAGCGTTGGCCATCCCTGGACACGTGTTTCGAGGTAGTTGCCTCTCGTCAGCAGGGAGTAGGAAGGTGTGTAGGGTTGCTGTGTAAGCTGCTAAAATCGTTATCAGGTAAATACCTCTCGTAGCGCGCAGGGCGTACACCATGAGCCCGTCGGCTCCACCGGCTCAAGGGAGCCTGAAAATAAACTTAAGTCTAATTGGTCGCACACTGCTCCACCTACCAAGCGTGTTACCCCAATGAAAAGTGGTCCCTGAGGTCAGCGTCGGCGAGTACGCCTATGCCCAAGTCATGAATGCAAGTATGAGTAGCGTTGGCCATCCCTGGACACGTGTTTCGAGGTAGTTGCCTCTCGTCAGCAGGGAGTAGGAAGGTGTGTAGGGTTGCTGTGTAAGCTGCTAAAATCGTTATCAGGTAAATACCTCTCGTAGCGCGCAGGGCGTACACCATGAGCCCGTCGGCTCCACCGGCTCAAGGGAGCCTGAAAATAAACAAGTCAAATTGGTCGCACACTGCTCCACCTACCAAGCGTGTTACCCCAATGAAAAGTGGTCCCTGAGGTCAGCGTCGGCGAGTACGCCTATGCCCAAGTCATGAATGCAAGTATGAGTAGCGTTGGCCATCCCTGGACACGTGTTTCGAGGTAGTTGCCTCTCGTCAGCAGGGAGTAGGAAGGTGTGTAGGGTTGCTGTGTAAGCTGCTAAAATCGTTATCTGGTAAATACCTCTCGTAGCGCGCCGGGCGTACACCATGAGCCCGTCGGCTCCACCGGCTCAAGGGAGCCTGAAAATAAATTTAAGTCTAATTGGTCGCACACTGCTCCACCTACCAAGCGTGTTACCCCAATGAAAAGTGGTCCCTGAGGTCAGCGTCGGTGAGTACGCCTATGCCCAAGTCATGAATGCAAGTATGAGTAGCGTTGGCCATCCCTGGACACATGTTTCGAGGTAGTTGCCTCTCGTCAGCAGGGAGTAGGAAGGTGTGTAGGGTTGCTGTGTAAGCTGCTAACTTCATGCATTACCTTGTTCGTAACCCGTGGATCAGGTAAGACTCTCTCTTTTGTTCATAACTATGCTAAAATGCCATTTGAATACAGGAATGAGGTAGAATGTCACAGTATTTGCCAACTTCTTGAGGGTGTGGCAGACAACAATGCCACGGCTTGCCCCAATTAGCCGACACGTGAGAAAATATATTGTGTTTTTTATGTGTAAAACTGTGATGTTGCTTATTTGAGTACCTGCTCATATGTATTTTACGTTTGGTGAAGAATAGTAAAGATATACATACATATATATACCTAAAGGTAGCCATGTTCTAGATATTCTTATTATTGTAGGAGGTATTTTTCTACTCATATTCTGACATTCAATCCAATTTTACCATTGCAGCTATAATGTGCAACAACTGTAATGTTGGTATCACCGCGCTATACATGTCTGCATGGTGCTAAGTGTTTGCTTTGTATGCAGAAAATTTGCTTTAGAATACAACTGCTTAGATAAACACTGCCTCAATTGTGGTTAAAAAATGTTCTTTTACAAATCTGAGGGCACTGTTGGAGTGGTATGGGCTCCTTAGAAACATTGTATACATTAATGCTTCAGAATCTCCCTAACTCTCAAGGCGATGGGAAAATAACTAAGTAATTTATCTGTATGAAATAAAGAAGGTCGTACATCTGGTGCTGTCAGCTCTGCAGTAAGCATAAAAGGTGTTAATACATCTTAAAAGCCCCTGGGGCACAATTAGAAACCGCTTATAACTGAATTACCAGGGAGCCAATACCTTTTAGAATGGCGTCAAAATCATATGCCATATGTCCTCTCTTGCTACATTTCACTCTGATAAATACTTCGCATCATCGTTATATGTGACAACACTGCACTTAAAAAAAGAAAAAAAATCAATATTGCATCTTTTTTCAGAGCTACACTCCTTGGCTGTTTTGTGAGAATTTCACACCACTTGCAAATATTAAAGTCATTTTTGGTATGCTTCCAGGGTCAACAATTCATTCCGCCAAGTCAGACTGATAACAATTAAATCATCTTGGGGCATATGTATCAAACAATTTTTTAATCGCAAACGCTGCGATTCGCAAAATTACAGCGTTTGCGATTAAAAAATCTCTAATCGGGATGTATGAGCCAATATCCCATTGCAAAATTAAGGAAATGCTAATTTAGCGATTTCTTAATTTTGCGTAAGCATTTAAGAAATCGCAAATTGCGATTTCTTAAATGATATGTAAAAAGCACCCAAGTTGTGCGAATTATCCTTAAGGAATCGCAAATTACCACCAACTTCTAGTTGGTGGTAATTTGCGATTTCCTTTCAAAATGCCCTTTTTTGAATTTTACAAAGTGCCACGTGGCGCTCATACATGCCCTTAGGGCATGTATGTGCGCCATATGCACACACATGCTCATTTCAGGGGTGCATCAGGGTGTCATCATGACACCCTTGCACCTTTGAAATTATTCTCAAATTGCGATTAGCAAATTGCGAATCGCTATTTGAGAATTACTTCCCATTCATTCCTATGGGTCTCCTGGCCCATAGAAATGAATGGGCAGGTATTCCTTAATTGCGATTTCGCAATTTGCTAATCGCAATTAAGGAATTTTAAGAAATCGCAAACATTTTGCAATTTTTTAAATACATCCCGTTTTGCAATTCTCAAATAGCGATTCTTTAAAAATCGCTATTTGAGTATCGCAAATGGTGATGTTGATACATATGCCCCCAAGTTGTGCACAAATTAATTTGATTGGCTTCATGTCAGGCTGTCTTCACAGACAGCAAGAGAGAGGTACAGTACCTAGCACATGGGGCAGGAAGCAGGTACCGAAGTTACAGAGAAGAAATACAAGAAGAAATCATGGACTATGACCACCAAATTGAGTATATAAAGCCTGAGCTGCTATTGCTCTTAATTTTAAAACTAACAAATGAATGTTAAAATGTAAATAAATGATGCTACTTTGGCAGCGCATACTGATTTAAAAAGTGACATCAGCAGACATATCAAGACGGAATCGGTGATTTTATTTAAATAACAACACATGTTTCTCGAATGTAATCAAATCGAAAATAGGCTTTATTCGATATCACTTTGTGAATCATAAAAGCATACAAAAATATATAACAATATTCAAAGTAAAAATGTTTCTCTCTAAAGTCAGGGTCTCGGATCGCAAAATATTTTTGTTATATTATTGAAACATTTTGAGAGCACGATTACCCAAAGAGTATCTTGGCGCTTCCTCCGGGAAGATGGCAAGGGTCGAGTTTAACTAAAGAGGTTGGGTAAAAGGCCATATTATTAATGCTTTCCTGAAGCCTAATGGACTAGTCAAAGCTTTGATATTAGGGGCAGTTTATTCCATGCTCTGGCAGTGGAGAGCACAGACCTTCTTCCACCCTATTTCGATGTATTAAACCTGGGATAGCAAGGTTATTTGCTGCAGGTGAGTTTTGTCCGGCGTTGGTACATGTCCTTGGTGGTAAGTAAGGGGATGCATATTAAAAAAAAAAAATCACTGTATCATGAAAGCAGATTTCTGTCCATAGTAATATGTGGCAACAATATGTGTGCGTGTTTATTGTGATGAGGTGCTGATGCTTTGTGATTTTATTTTTGCTCTACTTTTTTTTGTGGTGTACCATTGCCTTGATTTGTTTTTATGCCGTACTGTTTACCCAGGCGTGGCTGGCACAGGCAAGAGCTGTGGGGCGGGGGGAGTCGACAGACGATGGGATAGGTAACAATAAATTAATAAAACCACTTACCTTGCACTTGCTGCATTGCCGAGTCGGCGATGCAGCGAGCGCAAGGTAAATGGATTTATTTTCCTTTTACTTTATTTGACCTATCTCGTCGTCTGTCAATTTCCCACCCACCCCCGTCCCCACCTCTCTTACCTGTGCCGGCCGCACCTGTGTGTATCTTGTATTGAGATCTCTCTCGTCTGTTGTGCCCTGTTATATTTATGTTGTGTTGGTTTGTTGTGTGCTATGTTATTGTGTTGTGATCTGTCATAACTTTAGAGATGCCAACAAATGCTGCAGCATTTTCGGCCAAAGAGTGGACATTCATTTAAATTTACAGTGACAACCATTTCCCACTTTCTAAGACAGTGAACTATTACTGTCCTATTTCTTCAGCTATATAAGACACCTGTCTGCCCAAAACTGTGGAAGAGGCCAGGACTAAATTTAGCTTGTCAGATGCCAACTTTATGTGGTATAGCCAATGAGAAGTAGAGCGGGATCACAAAACATTTTTTAATGGAGCTATTTCATCTTCTTGGTGGTAAGCTAAGGCTGTGTTAAGTGTAACTATCTTTTATTACTAAGTTATATAAGCAGACTTCTAGAGGTGGTAAGGTGTGGCAAGAATGTTTGTGCATATTTATTGTGTGGCATATTGTTTTGGTGGTGAGGTTTTCTGTTGATTTATTTGCTACTGTACTTTTGTGTTGCATTGTTGCAATGTGATGTTGAGTTGTACTGTCTTTGTTGTGCTGTGCCCTATTCAACTGTTCAGTTGGGGAACAACCTTTACAACGCACTACCATTACAACGAAACTGTTACAACGCGAGTGCATTGACAACGCAGGACATTACAACGCAAGTCTTTACATCGACTTGCACTAGATGGCGTGCTAAAATTAAAAATAGTGTAGTTTACTATCCCAACACCTTCTCTACTGTTACGTGGACTGGAGTTGGAATAGTAAATTACACTTTTTTAATGTTAGCACGCCATCTAGTGCAAGTCGATGTAAAGACTTGCGTTGTAATGTCCTGCGTTGTCAATGCACTTGCGTTGTAAAACTTTCGTTGTAACAGCATGCGTTGTAACAGCATGCGTTGTAACGTCATACATCCGTTCAGTTGTTCCCTGTATATTTTATTTGTGTTGTTAAGTTGTTTTATGGATGGTATTGTGCTATGCTCTCTTACTTAGTTTAGAGATGTAAGCAACTGCTCTTACATTTCCGGCCAAAAGCAGTGCAGGCATTTAAAGTTCCTGAAGCAAGCAACCATGTACTGCTGTCTAAGGTATTAAAACAGCCTGCTTAGCTCTTCAACTATTTAAGACACCAGTCAGCCCAAAACTGTGACAGAGTACTTGTCTAAAATTAGCACTTGCTGTGCTCACTTTATGTGACACAGCCGGCCCATAGGATTTGCCTGCAGCAGAATTTGACCTAAGAAATAATGAGACCTATAATAAAATCTGGTATGTTGCCAATATTAAACTCTTCTTGTTGTGTTGCCATCGACTGCAGACACATTTCAGGAAGTAGAACTTCACAGTGACATGAACCAAAAACATTCATCCTGTGAAGGCACTGTTCTGGGAAAATAATGTATTTCTGTTATACTGCAATGCTGGAGAGCAAAATAACATATTCTAATAATTTAAAGGATTCTCCGCGTTTGATCACTCACAATCAATCCTCTTTTTACCAGGATGTGTTAAATTACAATTTTATGTATTGCGGCATTTACAAAGTGCACCCTCTGCTATTTGCATGGGTCCTTGGTGCTGGCAGCTGTCTTGGTTTGTAGTGTTGTTTGCTGGCAGTGTGGCACTCCTCAGTGATAATGTTTTAGGGAAGAGGGGTGCAATGTAGGTCAAAGAGGGACAGATTCATCCCAGATTTTCACCTTAATGGAATATCATTTAAATGAGCTTAGTTCAGGTTTATTGTATGTACATTTCATTTTGCTTATGTAAAATATCCTGAAATCAAACATGGAACAGGAAAAACAGACCTAAGTTGGTCACTCCTATGGTTTGACTTTGGAATGGGTTTGTGGGGTTTTTCACAAGACCCATGTATATATTGATAGTGAGTTAGGTGCTTGTAGAATTACGCCTTTTACTATTGTGGTTCACAAATTGGGGTGCAGGACTAAGTGTATTTGATTCCCTACTAAGGGGCCCATTAGGATGGTGGGCGATCTGCCCGCCATCTTGCCAAGAATGACCCCCACCACATTAGGATGGCTGGGGGGGGTCCGTGGCGGACGGGAAGACTGTCCGCCGCTTTTCGTGTATAATATGGTGGCGGTGTCTGCAAGACACCACAATCCATATTATGATGATGGCGGAGATCAGCCTTTCCATGGCGGTGGAAAGGCATGCGGTTTCTGCATTTGGGGGCCCGTTGCGGGCCCCAGGGTGTTGGGGGGGTGGGGGGTGCACATGGGGGTACCTAAGGTACCCCTCTGCATTTGCATGCACAAGGTGGCAGGCACCGCACGGTGCCTGTCACCTTGTGCATGCAAATGCAAGACATGCATTTTTTACATTGCGGCGGGTGCTCCCTTTTGCCATTGCGGTGGCGGGCGGAGTTTGTCCGCCCGCCATCGTAATAGACCCCTAGGTATCTGTGACTCCGCCTTCAATTTCAGTGACTGTATATGTCAAGACCAGAGGGAAGGATAATGCTTCTCATTCTTCACTTCATATCTTCTCACAGCTGTCATATCAGAACATTGAACCATAACAGAAAACTCAATTTCCCATGATAAATGAGAAATGTACTTCCAAGCAACCCATCGCATTTGCCTCTGAATGAAGAAACATTGCATCTTCATTGATGGCGCCTTTTTTCTTAGCTCCAGAAGCTGATAAGTATTGTCTCTGGCTGCACTTATCAATTTAAGCTATTGTATTACTCTTTAAAGTCATTGTATTGATATTTAGATGGTGCACTGCAGAGTACAGAGTGGCTCATAGCACTTACAGTTAATCTCCTTTTTTCCCTCACAGATGCCCATGGTTTTCCCATTTGCTCGGCAGTCCCTTTAAGACTGATTACTCATGATGTGGTCCATGAGAGCATCTCACTACAGTAAAATAGCTCTCCATCTGGCAGCTCCATATCACTGTAGACACCTGTGTGGCTACTTCATAACAGAACAGATCTTTGAACACCACTTCACCCAGGAGTGTAGGCTGGCATGATCTGCTTGGAGCATCTCAACCCTTATTTTGAGGTCATTGTAGGAGAGCTGCTCCATACTCTTAAACACGCATTGAGATGGGACACAACACAGGCGGATTTTACCCTTCTAGATCTAAAAGGGCAATTTTATGCCCTTTCAGTTATTTCGTCCACTCTAAAACATGAAGCAAGAGGTGGAAGAGATTATCCCTTGATAAAATGGAATAACAGAGGCAGTGGTAGCGTCAATCAAGAGGATGATGAGTGATGCCCTAGCACCTCTAGGGAACCAATTAATAAAATTACCTTTGTGGTGCCCAGAAGCCCTCTGCTAAGATTGGGGGACCTTTCTGGCTTCCCAAAACACAGAGGCAGCTAGATTCGACTCTTGCCAAGGCAAAAGCCAAACATAAGAAAAAACAGTCTAGCAGTGAGGATGCCTTCAAGAAACTTAAGAAGGCCTTTCTGGCTTGGGACACTGCTTAACATGATGACAAGGACACCAACAAAATGCCAACCTGGGTGCCCCAACAACCTGTTGGCCCAAGCTCTTCCCTTCATGAGACCCCCACACTACAAAAGAGGGGACAGGTGGCGTTGACTCACATGGTGACTTTAAAGAGGACCAATAAATAAACAGTCATAGGTAACTAATGCCCAGACCTAAAAAGCCCAGATAGAAGCTGGAGGAGAAGACAGAAGATAATCCTCCATCACATATATTGGACCTATAAGACTTGTACCACACGCGCTCAACCCACTTTTGCTGATAAAGTTGCCTAAAACATGGAGGTATGATTAAGGAAGCCCTTGGATAAGGAGGTCCACAGCCACCTTAGAGTGGAATGCTTGCCTCCCTACTCTGTATTTCAAAGTAGGCATGACACCCAAAATTAAAAGACAGAGCCACATTTCCTTCAAAATTTGTTAAACACCCTCTTAAGGGAACCAACAATCCCATAAGGTCGTATCAGGGTAAACTTCTGAAGGCAGACGGCTCACTGACCAAGAATTAGAGATGGCTGAACAAACTAAGTTTTATGCTCCCTGATTTGAACTGAAATGTTGACCGGCTTGGTACAAAGACCAATCATGTATCTAGGCAATGTAAACTGCACCATTTCTACTGAAAGATGCTGTACTCTCCTCATTAAAGTCGACCCAAAGTTGGGAGACTTTACTACTTGTGAAGCAGGCCTAATGCCTGAGAGGTATGTCTGCAGAGCCACTCCTCAAAAGCTGGGAAAGTTTTTATTAACGTTCGCAGTGCTAGACTAAGTGCTAGCCTACATTAAAAAGATCTTCACCGCAAAGATTTCTGATAGTGTTGGATGAAGCAGGGTGCACCCGACTGGCCAATACCGAAATCACGGCTTCCAAAGAGGACAGACAGCCAAGAGAGGATAGTGGCAAAACCAAATCGCTTTAGTGTACTTTTCCTTTAGAGGGGTCAGGAGAACCCGGTGAGCAAGAAGGTGACTTGGAGGTGTCATTAATTCTTGAAGTAGATACTCCAGTAGGACTTCTCCAGTCTTCCCATGTAAGAGTAGGGGGAGACTGGCAGAATTTGCCCACAACTGTCAGGTTCTGACATCTGATGCTTGGGTTATCCAGATCATCAACGAGTTCCATATGTAATTCTAGAGTTTTCCAACTGTTAAAAATGAGATTCCAGGTTGGCTGAGATATACATCCAGGCAGGAACCCCCACTCTAGTCAGGGTAATCTAGATAGACAACAATACAATCTGTGCTCAGCCAATGGTAGCTTCCACAGAGCAGTCAGGCATATCTACAAAGGCAATGTGTAAAGTATTTGTGTAACACAGAAATTCACACGGTAGCAAAATGACTATACCACAAAGGACTCCACACAGGTGGTTTGAAAATATAGATGATATTTTTATGAATTGAACCAGACCAAAATGGACCAAAGTTATGAATTTTTAAAGAATAAACAAAAAAACAGTGCTTAGAGGTCAATAGTGCTAAAAGGGTACCTTAGATTGCGATAGGCCAGGGAAAATCCAAACTTCAGACCAACGGCAATGGAGCAAAGGGTCGGATACAGTTTAAAACAGTTCTTGCTGAAGTTTTACCTTTTCAAGCTGAACAAAGAGCCCTGTTCACAGGTGTGAAGAGTTGGCTGGGCGTAGACAGGAACTCATGAACCCAGGCGGCAATGCTTGCTGTGTGAGTAGACGATGTGCTGGCTGACACTGTTTCAAAGAGTCCAAAAGTTTGATTTCAGGGGCCCAGGAGCTGCAGATAATGAACTCAGCTGCAGAACCCACTTCTGAGGCCCAGAGCTTGGAGGAGGCACCTCAGGCAAGGATAGGACTCACAGAAGGCAGAGTCCAGCAACACCAGCAGTATTGTAGGAGGTCTTTCATGTCCCTGAGACTTCAGAGAACAGGAGGCAGCCAGCAAGGCCTTGGAGATCACTTGGAGGGAAGGCAGAGTCCATCTCTCCTTTCAGCAGAGTCAGGAAGCAGCCGGCAGCAAGGCAACAAGCAGAAAAACAGTCCTTTCAAAACAGCAGTCCATTTGAGTCCTTAAAGCAGGTCAGCAGTCCTTCTGATAGGTTCAGTTCAAGATCCAGAAGTGTCTGAGTTATGGGGGTCAGAGACCCAGTCCTTATACCCAAAAGTGCCTTTGATTTGGGGGTGAGTCCAAAGGAAAACTCTGAAGTACACAATGATGCCTTTCAACCCAGTCCTGTCTGCCATGCTAACCATGGCGGGGTAAAACAGTGCTTTGTGTGAGAACACAACACAGCCTATTCAGATGTCAGTGTGAGCTACTTCTCCCCCTTCCTGCCCGGGAAGGCTATCAGAATGCAGATGAATGCAGATGGGTCTTCTATCATACCCAGCCCTTTCTGTGTTTGGGGCTGTCTAGAGGGACTGCATAAAGTGTAGCTATCACCCCACCCCGATGTGTATTGGCAAAAGGTTGTCAGGCACATCGAGCAGTAAGTACAGAGAAATGTCCACTTTCTAAAAGTGGCATTTCTAAAAGAGTAATGTTAAATCCAACTTCACCAGTAAGGAGGATTTATCATTACCATTCTAAATAAATCAAACGAGAAAAAGCTACTCCTGTCTGATCAGAAACTACAGCTTAACAGTATATTAGAGAATTCCCAATCCTGGCCTGTGGGAGGGGTAGGCCTTAGAGTAATGAATAACAAAATAGGCTGTTTGACACTAATAGGACATGCCAAACATAAAGGTACATGTTTTACCTTTTACTTACATAGTACCCTGCCCTTTGGGTTACTTAGGGTTGACATATGTAATAGAAGGAGAGTTTAAGGCTTGGCAAGTAATGTTAAATGCCAAGTTAAAGTCTAAACCCTGTAAGGAAACGGACCACCTCAACAATTGTGGATTCTCACCCCTCATTTGCATGAGCCTCTTGAGGGACCTGTGGTCTGTCTGAATCAGGAAGTAAGTGCGAAACAGGTATGGTGCCCAGACCACAGTAAAAGCTTCTCTTTCAGTAGCACTCCACCTCTGTTCCATGGTGATTAACCTCCTGAAGATGAAGTCTATAGGTTTGTCTACGCCCTCCTCAATAAGTCGGGATAGTACTGCCCTTATGCCATGCCCTGAGGCATCTGTCTGAACGATAAACTCCTGGGAGAAATCAGGAACCTTGAGCACAGGAGCTGTGCACATGGCTTGCTTCAGGGAGTCAAATGCAGTTTGGCATGCCTCTGCCCGAATCACATTTCTGGACTGTTTTTTGGAAGTCAGCTCAGTCAAGGGGGCAACAATGGTGCCATATTCCTTGACAAACCTTCTATAGTACCCAGAGAGGTCCAAGAAGGCTGTGACCTTAGTCTGAGTTTTGGGGGGCTGCCAGGTCATGATGGTTTCTATCTTGGCCTAAAGGGGTTGCACCTTACCCCAGCCCACCAGGTGTCCCAAGTACTCCACAGACCCCTGCCCTATCTGGAACTTACTTGCCTTGATAGCCAGGCCTGCTTGTTGCAGAGCCTGAATCACTCCCTGGAGGTGAAAAATGTGGTCCTTCCAGCTGCTACTGAAGTTAGCTATATCATCCAGATAAGCAGCAGAGAAGGCTTGCATACCATCAAGGACCTGTTTCACCAGCGTCTGGAAGGTGTCAGGGGTGTTCTTTAATCCAAAGGGCATCATCCTAATCTGGAAATGGCCCTCTGGAGTGGAGAATGCTGACCTCTCCTTTGCTCTATCGGTTAGGGCAATCTGCGAGTACCATGATGTTAGATCAAAGGTACCTAAATACTGGGCAGCCCCTAACCTGTCAATGAGCTCATCCGCCCTGGGGATGGGACGGCATCAGGGTCAGTTACAGAAATTAGCTCTCTGTAATCTACACAGAGCCTCAGTTCAGGTGTGGTGCCCACTGGGGCAGCTTTTAGTACCAGAACCACTGGACTGGAGTATGAAGCTACTGGAGGGTTCTATCACCCCCAACTCGTGCATTGTGGACACTTAAGCCTTAATGCTGGACCTCAACTTATCTGATAACCTGTAAGAACTATTTTTTAACAGGGTGGTTGTCCCCTGTGTCCACATCATGGGTAAACAGGTGGGAAGTCCCAGGGATGAAGGAGAACAGAAAAGAGTATTGCCCCAACACTTGGTGGCAGTCTCTCTGCTGTTCAGGAGTTAGAGGGGGGAAAGAATTACTCCTACAGATCCATCCTTCTCATTGGAGTCCAAGAGGTCAGGGAGAGTTCACGCTCCTCTTCTTCTTCTCAATCAGTCACTAACAGCACGGTGGGCACAGACCTGTCAAAGTATGATTTGAGACGATTTACATGCAGCACCCTGTGGGGTTGCCTAGGGGGTTTGAGGTCCACCAGGTATGTGACCTCACCCGTTCTTTCAGTCACCTCATTTGGCCCATTCCAGTGGTCCTGGAGGGCCGTGCACTCTACCGGCTGCATCACCCACACTTTTTGACTAGGTTGAAATTTCAATGTGGTAGTCTTTTTGTCATACCACTCCTTCATGACTTCCTGGCTGACTTCAAGGTTACTGTAAGCTTGCTTCCATAACTTATCTATCTAGCTTCCAGGATGTACCTCACTACATCCTGGGGTAACTTCCTGGGAGCTTGCTTCCACCCTTCTTTCAGCAGACTCAGAGTTCCTCTTACTGGGTGCCCATACAAGAGCACAGATTGCCTGAAATCCACTCCTCTCTGTCGCACCTCACAATTAGCAAACAACAGGCATGGTAAGAGGATATCACACTTATTCCTCAGGGCCTCAGGCAGGCTTTCGATCATGCCTTTTAGTGTCTTTTTGAACCTCTCAACAAGCCCCTTTGTTTGTGGATGGTAAGAGGTGGAGAACCTTTATGTTACCCCACCCTTCATCCACATTGGCTGCATATAAGCAGACATGAAGTTTGTGCCCCCTTTCAGACACAACTTCCTTGGGGAAACCCACTGGGGTAAATATCCCCATCAGGGCCTTTGCCTCTACGGGTGCAGTTGTAGTCATCAGAGGGTACTAGCTATGCATGATCCACCAGAACCTGGATGAACCTGTTGCCTGTTGTAATGTGGGGATCCATAAGCCCTACAATGTTGAAGCCCACCTTCTCAAAGGGGGTGCTAATGGCAGTCACTTGGTTAAGGGGGGCTTTTAGCCTCTGCCCTGACTTCCCACTAGCTTGGCAGGTCACACAAGTCCTGCTTAACATATCTGAGGAATTCTTCATTCTAGGCCAATAGAATTGGGGGACAAGCCTGGCAAAGGTCTTGTCTTGGCCTAGGTATCCTCCCAGGGGACGTTTGTGAGCCAGCTCCAGTAGGAAGGCCCTATAGCATCAGAGGACCACCAGGGCCCTTGATGTCTCATGCCCAGGAGTCTTAGGCTCAGTGTACGGGAGGTTGTCCTCCTAGTGAATGTGGAGACTACCAGAGGCATCACCCACTGCTTGGGCTTCAGACTGTTGGCTCATGCCCACAAGAGTTGGACACTCCCTTAGTGCCCTACATAACTCCTCCTTGGTGGGACCTCCTACCGCATGTCATCCCGCAAGCTCAGGCCGGTCACCAAATGAAGCAGTGTCCTCCTCAGTGGACTCCAGGGTGGTCACCGAAGGTGCTCCATCCATCTCACTGGTGATACATTCAGGGCTGGACTACCACGTCCTCTGCCTTTCCCCTTCTTAGCAGCTGGCTGTGCAATTATTACAGGCTCCCTTTCCGGGCAACCATGGACATTGTCATGGCACAGATCTACTCAGGTAACCCTAACATGTACACATTAGACTTGAGCTCCACTTCCATCCAGATAGTGTGCTCAAGGTCATAACCCAACAAATGGTGCACGTTTCATGTGTGGTCAAGAAATAAAAACCAAATTTGAAAATAATCGCAGATAGTATCAAGAGGTCCTATGCTATACATCTTTCCGTAACGCAGAGACTTCTGGAGAAAGTGTTAATACAAGAACAAATCCGTAATTGCAAAATGTGCCGTGCGGTCTGCTGCGAAGCGGAATCAAGATGCGGTCCAATGGGGAAAGGTCCACACATAAAAAGTATTGGTCGACCACCTTCAGAAAGCCCCAGGTGTGCGAGCCACAGAGGTGCAAAACACGTGTTGGCTGTTCACTCCTCATTATTTGGAACTTTGTGTTTTCAGCAATAAAAAATGCTTCATCCAATTACTAGAACTGATTCAATCAATCTATACATACCACAAGTCCACTATATTGCTTAACTCAATTTAACCTCCATCTTTAGTTCAAGAATTGACTTTGACTTAGGGCCTCTCCATCACAGAGCCCTGCACAGACTGAACTCAGCTCATGTCAGGAAAGGAGTGATACACTGCGAACCAGTTCCTCATAGTAAGAGTAAGTAAATTGTTTTGGTATAACTGTTTCTTGCTAAAGACAACATATTTGTTTACAGTCTTATGATTCCTATGTTTGATTTGTCTTTTTTGCTGCATGAGGGTATCCCCATGTTGGTAATGAAACTTATTGCATTTGTGGTTTTGGAATGGAGCTAAAACAAGAAAAAAGCAACACATTTCTAGGTTTTTGCTGATGATGCAAGAAAAAAGAGGGTTTAAATGAACTTGCGAGGATTCTTAAGAGGCAAGAAGTAATGCGATTCGTTGTTTAAAACTAACACATTGCTGTGTTACCATGGAAACTGTAGTTTTCTGTTGTGTTTTGGAGCGGCGTCATTTTGCCTCCATCCTTACATGTCATAAATACACAATATACATGTGCACCTACCACAGGTACTCAATGGGTTCTAACAGTATTAATGTAAAGTGTTGCACTTGATATCACTATTGACGTGCCTTCACTGTAGGATTAGAGACTCATAAGTATGCTGTGTGTTTAACCTTGTTAAATGGCATGTATTATTTAGGTGATTAAATGAAACCATCCTCACCCTATTAAAATGTATTTACTTTTTAAGCGAGAAAGACTTATGTAATGTGTGCACAAATGTATCATATTGCTTTTATAATGTAATCCTTGGTCACATTTATACACATGTACTTGTGTAACATGTCTCTAATGTACTCACATTTTCCATTCATTTGTGATTGAGTGCACACGCATATTAGAGGGACACCATTCAGTTAACCCATTAAATTGTCATGGCTAGGCCTGTATTTCTTTTTACATGAGATGCTGTTTTCCATTTTCTGCTTGTGTGTCTTTTCCTCGCAGGTGCATTCACAAGGTTTGTTAGTTTGAGAATAAGATGTAACACTGCATTTGCAATAGAGGGACTGAGAAAGAGATCGTGGAGAGCCAGAGCATGGAGAGCCAGAACGTTAACTGACAGTTTCCATTTAGTAATGTTGCAAGGACAATGCTGTTTCCAGGACTGCCCTGGTAGAATTTATTAATGTTTCAGCTGACAACTTTAGAATGGAAAGGACAATAAAAGGTGTTACTTAGAAGTTTCGTGTGGTAATAATTGGAATTCTCACAGGTCGTTGTTAGCCACTTTTCCATTGGACTTTGTGAGGTTTAGACCTCTATCCTTTCCCTTTTGAATCTATGCTAAGTGTGGCTTTGGCTAACACTTATACCGCAATCCCAAGAAGATTCTTGATCAATCTTCTGAAAGGCTGATATCTTCCAGCACTTCCACGTATTTTTTATTTTTTTCTGCATTTCCCAGATTAGTTAGATACTTTTAGGTGTAAACTATCCTCTTTGTTTGATTTTAGACTTTATTCACGTATATAAGAAAAAAACAGAATTCTTTCTCTGAGGATTAGATTCTGTTATTAATTTTCTGTATTGCTGTAACTGAACTTCTTGTCTGCCTTATTTTCGTAAGCCTGAACTTCTTTAGGAGGTTGGGTTATCCAGTTGTTATTCTGTATATTTTTACCATGGTAATGAGGTTCATTTACATTAAGGTGACTGCTAACTTTTAACAAACCTTCTTAACTATAGGCACTGGTTCCTGGTCCTAATTGTGTAGCCAAATAGGGTGTATTGTTAATGAGATTGTTTGATTAATTGCTAATTCCCTGGATCGGTTTCAATGATTTTTTTAAATGCTACAGTAAGAAATAAAGTGAAGTAGGAAAAGCATAATCCTCACTTCTATGTCCTTTATAGAACTGAAATGTTCCTTTACAATAGCTGGGGCATTTTGCATTCCCAGCTCTAGAGACAATGTCTGGGTCTCCCTAGACGCAATGCCTGTGACTTTTTTTAATGGATTCAAGCCATGGTTGTGAATGGTGTGGGAGGATGTTAATTTCATAATTATGGAAGTCCTGCAGGGGTTGGGAGGGCGTCACATCTGAGTACACCTTTTGTACATGAGCCCCACGAAGGGGTGTGGGCCAGAGCGGAAAGTAGTGTCTTTTTAAAGGCTTTCTGTCCCTGCCATTGTGTGTACTCAGCACTTGTTCTCTTCCTTTTGTACAACTCTGTTTACTTTGTACTCCATAAAATGTCTAGCACGGCATCACAGCATCACATATGATGGCACAGCATTTGCAGGTTAATAAATTCTATTTTCCCTGATAGAGAAGTTTATCCAAGGGTCCAACAGCAGCAGATAAATTAATTTCTTTCTGAAAAAAATGTTCTTCTAAAAAACAAATTTGCTTACCTTTTGATGCCAGTCTGCTGTACAAACAACAGTTCTCTTTCCTTTTTTGTGTCCCAGCATCTTTGTCTCCTTGCATCATAATCTTTGACTCTCTGTCTGACTGTCTTCCAAGTCCACTGCCAATGTGTCCTGGCCTATTGCTTTTGTCTCTCTGCACTGGTGCGTTTTTCCTGTCAAGTTTCCATATCACACTGACATTGTGTTTTTTTTTTTCCTGCTTCAACGTCAATGTCTTCTGACCCTGCTATTTGAGTTTCCATGCCTCAGTGTCCATGTTATCTTCCTGTCTCAGTGTCTAAGGCTCACAGTGCAACAATATTTGTTTCCCATTTGTATGTCTTCTATAGGAACATCCACGTATCATTGACCTACTACCTGTGTTTCCATTTACCAGTATATTTTTTTCTTATCAGTAGCAATGTCTCCCTACTCACACCATTTTCAATGTCCTACGTCAGTGCACGTGTCTTCTTGTTCCTCTGATCTTGTATTCCTATCCCTCGGTGTACCCTATGTGCCCAACTGATAGTCAACTCACTCTATTTATATTGAAGTGAACTGTTAAGCTTCTGTTGGTACAGTATTTGCTGGCTTGATTGGCAGAAACCCTAGAACAACGGCTGACCGACAGACATCAGGCTGCATGTGTAGATGTACCTCAGACCACACGCCCTTTTTAGGGCGTATGTTCTGGCATTCTTTCTTTTCCTGTTCGGGACAACCAGGAAAGTTCTGTCTCTCCTGAATGTAAAAAATCCCCCCCCCCCACAACCTGGCAGAACCTCCCTCTGCCCCACCGGCATTTCAGGGCCGTAGTTTTTTGTTTTTCCAAAACAAACTCCTGCTATAAAAACAGAAAAGTTTGCTAAGAGGCCCCATGAAACATGGCATCCTCCTAGCAAACGTACAGTGCCTTCAGGGGAGCTGCTGTAGCAGCAGCTCCTATGAAGGCATTAAGGCCTATTCACAAATGTAAATTTACACATGAGTAAATCTACACATGTAAATTTGCTCCTATTGGAGTACATTCATTACTTTTCACTATTCACCAAATTTGCTCCATAGTGTAGACTTATATGTCTCCACCCACCAAAAACATGGGTTGGAGCCAAATTTTGAAGTGTAGGTATAGGAAGATGGCTCTGTACACACTATATCAAAAAGAGATATAGTGTGTACAGATTCCAGGTATATGAGAGGATAAAGTAGATAATACCTTATTCTCAATTTAGTTGTAACTGGGCTGAGCAGTTAGGCTTATCAGAGGTTAGTGTGAATGCATTTTTTGTTCATACTCATACAAGGCAGAAACACACACTCAATGACTAACTCCAGGCCAATGTTTGTAAAAATATTACTTTAGTTACTTTTATTTTAGGAACCAAGTGGAACTCAGTTACAGGTCAGTAAACATTTCAGAATTGCAATACTTTCAATATACAGTTGCCAAAGATTAGTATAAACATTACAAATGCTTTACAGGTGCATGAAATACTTTCCAATGTCAAAGTGATACTTTGCATTATTTTCAGAATCAACACTTAGGGGTCGATTCCGATCATGCTTGGTATGCCCCCAAAGAGCAGCTTGTAGGCATACCTTCCGAACGACCCGTTCCGGCAGCCGGTACATCCGGGCGAGGAAGAACGATGCGCAAATGTGTCCAAAACCCGTACGAGCCGTACACTCCCATTCCAGCCACAGTTCCCATACGAGCTGGATCCGGAAAGGCTGAAACAAGTCACACGGAGTCAAAACAACAGTCGTTTCCGGGAGGGCAAGTACAATGCGTACTTCCTACCCCCCGAACGCGTCGCCACCTCCAGCATGTCTCGTCATCCAAAAGAACAGTATTTCAGGTTCGATTCGCGCCACAACACGATCCACGGCTACGAGGTGGACCAACTCACAACGCCGACAAGACAAACCAACGATTCACGGGTACGAGACGGACCAACTCACAACGCCGACGAGACGAACCAATGATCCATGCCTACGAGACAAACCAACCATGAATCCGATCGCGCAGGTCATCCCTGTACTGTACATCTATGACCGGATCAACAACAGGAATCAACGCGTACGTCGCAGAAGGTAAGTCAGACACCCACCACACAAACAAACGTCACAAACCACCTAAATGCAACACAAACATAGGGGGTGGGAATCCCTCTCCACCAGCATTGCCCAAGCCATAGGTGTTGGATATCACTCACTACCAGTACTCCCTACTCATAGGGGGGGATACCTACCACTACCAGCAGTCCCTACTCATAGGGGGGGAGACCTACCACTTCCAGCACCCCCAACCCATAGGGGGGATACCTACCACTACCAGCACTCCATACTCATGGGGGGAATACCCACCACTAACATCAACCCGTACTCATGGGGGGTATACCCACCACTACCAGCAGTAACCACTCATGGGGGATACCTACCACTACCAGCACTCCCTACTAATAGGGGGGATACCTACCACTACCAGCAGTAACCACTCATAGGGGGGATGCCTACCACTACCAGCACTCCCTACTCATAGGGGGGGATACCTACCACCACCAGCAGTAACCACTCATAGGGGAGGTGCCTACCACTACCAGCACTCCCTACTCAAAGGAGGGATACCTACCACTACCAGCAGTAACCACTCATCGGGTGGGATGCCTACCACTACCAGCCCTCCCTACTCATAGGGGGGATACTAACTACTACCAGCAGTAACCGCTCACAGGGGGGATGCCTACCACTACCAGCACTCACTACTCATAGGGGGGATACCTACTACTACCAGCAGTAACCACTCATAGGGGGGATGCCTACCACTACCAGCCGTAACCACTCATGGGGGGGATGCCTACCACTACCAGCACTCCCTACTCATAGATGGGGATACCTACCACTACCAGCAGTAACCACTCATAGGGGGGATGCCTACCACTACCAGCACTCCCTACTCATAGGGGGGATACCTGCCACTACCAGTAATCCTCACTCACAGGCGTTGCAGGACAAACACACTACCCCTACCATCATGTCAAGATTGTATATTGTGTGTCAACTGCCTGCAACTGTGACACTGAAAGGGAACACATAACGTCCTCCCATCGTTGTTGTGACCAAAAGGTGAATGTGACGGTAAAATACACAGTTGTTACCGTAACAGTGTTGTAATGGGGTCAAAACACCCCCTCACTACAGTGACCAAAAGGTAATTATGGTGTTCAATAATCAAGCACATGATGAACATCATGGTAATGGGGTCTAAACACACCATCACTACAGTGTCCATAAGGTGAGTGTAGTCACAAATGCTGCTGCCACTTCATCACACCAGGCATCATACCTGGCACGTACACAACAAGCAATGTTGTGGCAAAGTAGTGGTTGTGTTCCAAACACACACAGATCTGTTGACGGATAGTTTGTTGGGTCTCACAAATATACACTCAGCTATGTGCAGACAACCATTGCCCATGGGGGCTGACAATGCTCCTGTGGGCAATCAGACCATGTAAGAAGTGAGCATCAGAATGCACACACATATATCTGCAGGGGCGGACACACAAACTAAGGTATCCTGTGGAGACTGTAGATGTGAGGTGACACTGTCACATACCATGGCAGCAATGGGACATACCAACCAGGGTGAATGTGCTGACTAATGATGTAGGAGACACAAGGATAGCAGTGGAGAACCATAACACAAGATCCAGCCTATGGCACACAAAAGCCATACCAATGCATTGGGGCAGATGCACAAACAGGCATACTCACACTGCATCTCAAACACAACATGTATGTGTGTGTCAGTGTACACAGGCAGGTATGCAACACATGATGGTGTGCTGCGCTCAAATTACACATATGTCTACACAGTGACATACAAAAGTAAATCATGAATTGGCTATCCCTCTGTGGGCAATAAGGCATCGTCAGATGAGTGGGATCCCAACAGACTCAGGTAACACAAGCTGGGTGGAACAGCAACCAACACATGCAAGAGACAGACCCACTCCATCTGTACCCTCAAGGACCCTACATTGAGGTGACAGTAGCCTTCATGAAAACCCCTCTGTGAAGACAATTTGGGATGTTGCCCCTACTGTGGACCCCAGTCACCTGCGCACACTGGGTCATGTGTCTTGACACACCACCTACATTCACACTTACACAAACACAAATCACTGGCCATGGCCTGTAATCCAAGGTCAAAATGTAGGTACAGGCATAGCCATGCCACACCTCACATAAGGACACTCCCAACACCACACACCGTGAACGGCACCAATGTGCATCTGCAAATCCCACATGGCCTGTGGACATTGCACATGCAACATGACATTACCAGGGATGCAGGGGGATCCAAGGTGCACCAACTCGTCACACATGGCCAGTTAAAAACCCCTGTGAATGTCTGCCACCCTGCACAGTATGCGGTACATGTGCCTTATGTGAAATGTATCTGAATAATTGGGATCCCTGCCACAGTCCCAGAAAATATGATGAACACATGGACACCCACAAAGAATATATGTTGAGAACTTAAAGGCGTGCAGCTTTGCATCTGAGCAGTGGGAGCATTCACACACACATACAAGTGACCCAGCCACAGAAAGATACCTCAAAGGGAAATCAACTTGATGTTAGAAACACTAAACAGCCTTGGCCAATCCTGCATATGTCACACTTGTGTTTGCCCACCTCCCAGGCTCTAACAACAAACACACTGCGGGATGACACGCTAATGGCCAGTAGATTCCCATGCACCTACAAGCCAGAAAACACAGGGCAAAATTCTTTGATGAATTCAGGGCAACTCATCAAGTATCACAGACAGGGACATCTGTAGGGAATACAGGCTGTGTAGAAAAATGGAAAGTAACACACAGAGACATGCACACGGAACATACCCCATGGCCTCTGGCAATTACACGGAATGACACACTGCCATGACATGACTCCACTCCTGTGGAAGGTCAGGTGTATAAAAACTAGTCTGTGCAGGGCCCTGTCATGTCTGCCTAAATTGTGGTTAGTGAGCCAACAACTACAGCACACTGAAAGCTCAGGTCCCCTCAGACTGTGTACAGGAGAGTATTTAAGTCATCTGCACATACTCAATTAACATGTATGGCAATTTGCACTTACGCCACAGATGACTTGGTCACCATGTTTTGCAAAAACCTGCATATCCAGTGTAGAAGTGCCCACTGTTCCAAGAAATGACTTTGTGCACAAGTGTAAACACGACATAGGTGCAACGGTGCAAGCCACAGATGTGACACAGCAAAGGAATTGTGAGGCTCCCTGTGCCAAATTGTATGAATCTTGACATACTCTAATTGCAGCAAAGGATTACATGGATATATACTGTAATAGGACTCAGATACCAGGGACCACATGGAGCCCATCACAATTGAAAGACAATCAATAGCTACATTACCAGTATCACAACTGCAACTCAGGATACACATGAACAAAATCATGTACAGCAGATGCAAAACAACTTTGAAATGAAAATTTGATTTATTCAGCTTCAAATAATTGATGTGGTGAAAACAAAGGGAACAAAAAGGCCCATGGCCAGCCCATTAATATTGTCCATTAGGTGTACCACAGAACTGAGTGCCCCACATTGCTTGCCTGCACTGCTACAGCCAGGGGACATCTCCCCTTGGAGGGACATTAATAGGGTCAGGCTTGGCACTGCAGGGACCGGATCAGGGGATAGCAGAATGGGCCATGTGAGGGGTGGTGGGTACAGAAGTGTCAGTGGAAATTGCAGTGGGGGTGTCTGACACAGTGGGTACTGTCACCCTGTCACAGTGTAGGGGGTCTCCACAGTAGTGCCAATGTCAAAGGTAGGGTCTTGGGGCAAATGTGAAGTGGGTAAGAAAGATGAGGGGGACACGGACTCCACAGCAGTCGCAGGAACAGGCTGAGGGTGTGAAGTGCATGTGGAAGGGGGGAGGGCCTAATCAATTTGGGGATGGTGTATCTGTGTGTGGGGAACCTGGGGCAGTGTGTGGTGGGGGAACTGTAGGAGCAGTGGGCTTGGGGCTGGAGGACGGAGACTGTGTGGTGGTGGTGGTGCGTGAATGGGGAGGGGTCTTGCTCCTCCTGTTCTTGTGGGATTTGCAGATGGGGGCCTCAGTGTACTTGCGCCTGGGGGAGGGTGTCCGTGTGGCAGGGGAACTCTCCTCTGTGCATGGTGACTGGCTCTTCTCCTTGTGAGTGGGATCAGATGGAGCTGTGGGGAAGAGTCCAAGGTCACAGAGGAAGAGTTGCTGGGAAGTGGGTGTTGCAGGTGAGGCAAGGGAAGGGATTTTGGAGGGAGAGGTATCTGAGGACTGCGGAGAGGTTATCAATACTTGTCTGTGTGTCTGTGCCCTATCCCCTGTGTGTGTGCTGTCAGTCCCTGGAGTGTGGGTGCTTGTGCGTCATGATTTTGTCTTGTGTTGCTGTGTGCTGCTTGGGTTTGATGATGTGCTTGCCTGTGCCTGTGTGAGTGTGCTCTGGGTAGGTAGGGTAGTGGCCGATGTGGGTGGTGTGAGGGACTTGATGTACCATAAAAATAAACTAAAGGACTATACCTACTAATAGTCCCAATACCATTACCAAATAATCAGTCAGTTGGCAGTGAAGAGGGTTCAATCGTTTATTAAACAAAATACTCTATAGAGGAGCCTCTCCGAACCTCACCCATCAGGTGCGCTGAGAAGACTGTTGGCTCGTTTTCAAACATGAGGTTATATACTTTTCAGTTCAACACATACAATCACTGTAAAAAGAGAAATACCAGTTGGCCCTCGAGCTCTAGGGAAGGACCATATATGGCACACATCAGACCAGTACAAAGGCTTGACTATCTATTACTGATGAGGTCAGGAGGGGTAACTCCCTTTCGTCTTGGTGCCTGGGAGTGTAGACACGGCACCTCCAGGAATGCGCTTATCGCCCCCAAAGCCAGATGCGACCTTGAGTCTTAGAACAGTCGAGTAAAAAGCCTACCTTCAGCTGCTACCAGTAACTCAGATGAACTGGGACCTGACAACTGCACGTGATCAATGTGTGATCACGGCCCGTGCTCGAGCATATGATCAGAAGATGGCGTCTGTATGGTTCTCGGACTACTCTTTTAGCAATAGATATACAGGGAGGAAATAAACGAGTTTCCTCCAAGCAAAAGCATATATATCAAACAGGGATTATACGTATAGATGCATCATGCTAACATAATATAGGTCCGATACTCCTTATATACGGGAAATCTGCTTTTTTATCCCTCAGACTGTTGGAAGAGGGACGCTGCTGCCGTCAGCAAGGAGGCCATGGACTGAATGGTCCGCTGTTGGGCAGACATGTGTGATGAGATGCCCTCCATGAAGGACACCAATTGTGTAAACAGACCGGTGTGAGCATGCAGGACAGTCAGCATCGATGTCTGCCCCACATGGATCTGCTTAAGCAGGTCCACAGACTCCACACTCAGGGCAGCAGGGGAGACAGCAGCAGGGGGTGCGGTGCCTGGACTGAAGGAGACATGCTCCCTAACACGGGAGCCTCCACGGACATCAGGGATGGGAGCAGGTGGGCAGGTGGAGACGGTGGTGGTGGCAGGGACAGATGAGCTAGCTGTTGTTTTGGGGCTGCTGACACCCTCCTCCGCAAGGGAGTCATCACTGGTACTGGATGCATCCTCAGCTGAGGTGGTTCTAGCTGAGTGTTCCTCAGTGTGGCTCCCCTCACCCTCCGTGCCACTGGGTCCCTCCAGCTCCTCCGCGGAAGATACTGTCTGGCTCTGCCACTCCTCCTGGTCCATGGAACTGTCTCCTCCTGTAGTCGTTGATGCTGCTGCAAACAATGAAGAAAAACATATTGACATTTGTGACCTGTATTGAGCTGACACATGACTGTAATCGCAGCACATAACAGAGCAGGTCTTGGCATCATATGATAACCATAGCAAAACATGACTGACACATATGTGAAGCAGCCACTAGTCATCCTGCCAGGCAAACATGCCCCAAGTACCCAAGTACCCATCCTGGGGATGGACACATCCGTCTGGTGCATGTATGATGTCACTAAGTACATGTGCAAACGTACCCCACAAAGGGCCATGTCTCAGATCTGCAAGGATTGTGAGTGTAATGTCTCACTATGCACATATGACATCTCTCTCCAGTGACTCTGTACATGTGTCCGGAAATGGGATGGCCAAAGTCACTGTTAACATGATAGTCAATGCTACAACAGAGTGCATGCAGGACAACAGACATTACTGCAGTATTCTGATTTGCATGTGGCACAACATGCCAAAGGCCTGTCTGACCAATTAGTCTGTACTGTCTCCTGTCACCGGGGCAGTGCATACAGAGAACAACTGTGTGCAGTGTGCCACACCAATGCATTTGCGGGCAATGCTTACTCTGTAGCTCTCAAGTACACGTGTACAGCCCCTGCTACCCACATCACAAACAATCAGATGATCACACGGTATCCACATTAGACATTTGAGTTTGTGCTAACACAAATCAGTAAACATGGACCCATATCAACCTGTCCGGAATGGAGTGAAGCAGCTTGCACTGTAATTTTACTTCCATAATTAGGTACAATCAAGTAATTACACCCCTATGTTTTGCCCTATGTGCTGATACACCAGCCACATATCATAAGGCTAGCCGTTACGAAGATTGTAACACTCATGAAGTAAAAGAAGCCATGCCAGTCCACAATGACACAGAGGCAGACACCCCATTGCACATGTCAGGAAGCTCACATTGTTGGCTGACAGCCAGGATTGGGAAATACAAGTGTCACATCTGTGCGGAGTTGGCATACCTGTCCTGGTCCATGTGCAACAGGAGATGACCAGTAACAGTAGGCATGTGTCTATGCATGTGTCACAACCATGACATTCCTCCACCAGAGGCACCAACATTCATATCACATCATACATGTGTGTCTGCTAAATACCTCCGACACTAATGGTGCCCCAGATCAGCCTTTACAACACCTTTGTATTGCACACACGGAGTCCATGTCAGACACCTGTCTATGTGCAGACACATGTCAAGCAATTGCCACACTCATGAAGCACAGAATGAGAAACCTGTAGCAGATGCCGGCCCAGACATTTTCCGTGGACAACAGCAAGGACACACAGCACTAGTGACACTACTCAGACGCCAAAAGGTCCACACCCGGTCAGCAGATGAGAATGGGTCTCCAGCTAATGTGTCCACATTAGTGTTGTCTTAGTAGACACACAAACTGTGGGAGTGTTAGGAGGCTGAGGGAGTGCATAAAGCATTTTAGCCATATTTCACCAAAGAGGAATTAACTTACCCCCTCCTTGCTGCTGTCTTCAACTGCCCATCCAGGTCAGGGAAGACCACTGGCAAAATCCTCAGCATGTGAGGGGTCAGTGTCCGTACTCCGCCCGTCGGCCTGGCAGCGACAGCTTCAGCTGCACCCTGGCGATCCTCCTGGTCCAGCCACAAAGGTCCTGCCACCTCTTCTGACAGTTGTGGCGGTGGTGCTTAAAGACCCCCACTGATCGGACCGCACGTACAATGGTCTTCCAGATTTCCTGTTTTTGATGGGCATCAACCTGTAAGGGTGACAATGTAAGGCACCATCACTACACATGCAACATGTTTGTACATCACACATTTGACCATACATGTTGTCATCACAAGGGAATATACTGTTTACAGTTAGAGCCACCATGGTATTGGGCATTTGTCCTGTATGCAAGCCTGCATCAACAAACTGGAAACCGAGCATGAACAGTCACACAAGAAAACAAATTACACATTGGCATCACTGCACCTGTACAGTAATTGTATCCACAGAGTTTGAGAGTTAGAAATACTCAGAGAGCATGCTTGGCACTGCTGAACACAATGCTAGTTGCGCTAGTCAGACTCCATGCACAATTTGGAAGACATTGGACTGCACACTCACCTGCTCCCCTGGTTTCCCATTCGGCGTGCTGTACTGTGGAAGGAGGCTGTCCAGCAGGGCCTGGTTCTCCTCCTCGGTGAAGGCTGGGGCTCTTTCCACAGTACGTGCCATTCTTGAAGCCAGAGGATGCAGAGACAGCAGCAGTGGTATTGGAGATGTAATGCTGTAGCAGTTGGTGCAGGCAAGTGTAGTCTCTGGGGAACAGACAGTCTTAAATCTGTGCTGCAGAGCTGAATCTGTCCCAGGCACCCTATGTGATAGGTCCGACACGTTTGCATGTTATGAAAATGGACAATCAATTACATTGTACGTGTTGTACATGTCTCCTGCATGGTTAAAAAATTCAACTACATCACCCCATTGCTGTCGATACATTGTTGTCGGGAACCAACTGATTTTTATTTGAACACTATTCGTACAATGCTCATATCTACGTCCGTCTCCATTACATCCAATAGCTAATGCGTGAGCACGCCTCGGGGCGTGAGTGTGCGGCGCGTCTTTTAAAAAATTACCTGCGTCGTTCTCCATGATAGTCAATAGTATAGGCGTGCGCACGTCTAGCTCAGTCAGTGTGCAACGCGTCTCCTGTAAAGTCACACGCATCAAACACCATTGTAGCCAATAGCATAGGCGTGCGCACGTCTCGCTCAGTCAGTGTATGGCGCGTCTCCTGGAAAGTCACATGCATCGATCACCATTGTAGTCAATAGCATAGGAGTGCGTGCGTCTCACTCAGTCAGTGTGCGACGCATCTCCTGGAAAGTCACACGCATCGATCACCATTGTTGTCAATAGCATAGGTGTGCGTGCGTCTCGCACAGTCAGTGTACGACACGTCTCCTGGGAAGTCAAACGCATCGATCACCATTGCAGGTAGTTTCTAAGTGATGCTACACACACAATACCTTACCATGGACTGAGTTACTTAACAACATATGAACAGCCTGTCACACAGTGTATGATGTGATCTCTCGGGATGTATTACCTGTGTGAGTATGTGGGTACACATGGGATCTTGTATGTTGGACTTAGTAGCACACCCTCCCAGGCTTTGCAAGGTGTGATGGTGACAGACACCATTGTGTGTAAGGCACATCACCACTGTCATTTCCAAATGTGCAGATCACACCCCGAGGCATGTACACAGTTCTAGGTGCCCATTGTGTGCTGACATGTAACACACACCCTGACTCATAGGTAAAAGGGTCAGTGTGTCACTGGGTGTCCCACATCTGACATTGTGGTGTTGATGCTGAGTATGTGCGTATTGTGCTACACACATGTCTCTGATCATTTGTGGTAGTTGTGAATCGTCATCATCCTCCATGTGTTTTTGACATGTTGTGCCTGTCCATCACAGGCGTTCATTTTTTGACTGTGCAACACCCTGGTAGCACATCATGTGTGTTTTGTGGGTGTGTTGTGACATGTGCATCTGATGCTACATAATATCAGTGCCCTTGTGACGAGACAAGATAGTTGTGTGTGTGACAGACAAACACCGGTCATGTGGAAAACACATCTGTCGGACCTAGTCATTGAGCAGTGTTTTGGGTACGTGACATGTGTGATAATGTACTGGGAGAGACAACATTGATTGTTCACAGCACAGCTTAGCACTTGTTGTGTGAACATGTAGAGCTGAGATGTCATGTGAGGGGCACATAGCTGACACTGTTGTCTGTGCCCACCAGCACACACAACACATTATTGTGTCTTGTTCTGAAGTTGCATGTGATATTGTGCATGGTCATTGCCACATATGTAGGGTCACTGACACACTTTCTTTGCTCACCTATGTGCTGCAGGAGACCAGCTGTCCAAAGACCTGGCCAGACATATCCATCAGCGCTGACCACCAAGGTGAAGGTCAAGGCAGCCCTACACTTCTTTGCCACTGGTACCTTCCAGTAGACTGTGGCTGGTGCTGGTGGGATGTCACAGATCATGTTCAGTCGTGTGCTTCACGATGTATTGGCGTCAGTGTTGTTATTCCTGAACCGGTACATCCAATTCCCAACACCACTTGGGAAGAATGCCACATGTCATAGATTCCATAGATGGCACATATGTTGCTTTGGTGCCACCACAGGCACATGAGCAGACATACCGGAACCAGAAACATTTCCACTCTATGGTGTTATATATATATATATTCACTGAAAAAACCATAGGTTTCACACATGTTATAGTTAGCTGGACATTTTACTGATAAAAAACCAATGAAATTCCACCGTTATAGTTACTGCAGGCAACTGCCAAGGCATGCTGATTTGGCTGCAAGACACTGCTGAATCCCTGAAGCCCCATCAATAAAAGGGTGAAATTGCACGAAGAACCATAGGTTTCAGACACGTTATATTTAGGAATTAGCATTTAAAAAACCTTAGAAATTCACTGAAAAAACCATAGGTTTCAGGGGCGTTATAGTTAGCTAGACTTTTCACTCGTACAAGGCCATTGAAATTCCCCCGTTATAGTTAGTTCAGCTAACTATAACTCGCGCGCCCGCAATGCACTGCTGATGACGTCACATATTACATCACTCATGACATGGTCAGTGACATCACTCATGACATCACTGATGACATCTAAAATGACATCACTGATTACATCATCCTTGTGATAGAGTGGCAGAGCTCCTCTCCCCCTAATATAACCTTTGTTACACACATTCAAAAATAGAAACTAAAATTTTCAAAACAATGGACATACCAATACCAGTTACAACAACCTATTCAGTAAATCTAAGATCCACAGACACATCCACTCATTCACCAACAGTCCTATACAGTCACTCATACATGTACTCACTCATCATATGTACTCATACACCTATACATCCTGTTACACAACGCCACTCATCTATAGAGTTACTCACACTCATAGTCACTCATGCTAATAAAGAATCAAACATCCATTTACTTGCATATACAGTTATACACACAGCACCACACTTACTTCTACAGAAACTTACACATACTTAGTCTTTTAAACAATCACTTATAGAAACACATACTTATTCTTACAGGAACTCTTCCAATCTCTCACTCTCACATATACTCACTTATATACACCAATAGTCACATATACTAGTTTAAAACATATGTAGTTACTCATAAAGACACTATTGAGACAGTCATTCACTCACTAACACACCCATGCACACACTCATCCACCCATACAGTCCTGAACACATGCTGTCTTCAACACATACAAACAGTGAGTCACTCATTCATGCACCTATGCACTACGTAATACCCCCCACCGAACCATACAGACACTCAGACAGTCGTACTGATACTCAAAAAACCAACTAATAACCTATATAGACACTCATGTAGCTACTTACCAACCCATGCAGCCACTTATGCACAAAGTGAGAGACTGATACAGATATTTACATATTTAAACATTACTCACTAAGCCATGTATTCACTAAGATACACTTAATCAGTCAGTTATACAATCAATATTTCAAAAACAAATCATCCATTTAGACACTTATATACCCATTTATTCTTCCATCGACCTTGAGATATACATATATAAAACATATGTAATTTTCAGAAAAACACACATTGACTGGATGATGTCATCAGTGATGTCATCAGTGATGTCATTTGAGATGTCATCAGTGATGTCATGACTGATGTCACTGACCATGTCATGAGTGATGTAATATGTGACGTCATCAGCAGTGCATTGCGGGCGCGCGAGTTATAGTTAGCTGAACTAACTATAACGGGGGAATTTCAATGGGTTTGTACGAGTGAAAAGTCCAGCTAACTATAACGCCCCTGAAACCTATGGTTTTTTCAGTGAATATATATATATATATATTCAGTGAAAAAACCATAGGTTTCACACACGTTATAGTTAGGGGACATTCATCACTTAACAGCGGGCAAAAAAAAAATAACAATCTCAAAGATTGTTTTAAAAAAGCCCAGAATCTCTTCTCACTTAAACATAACATTATAGAAATGCAAAATATTTTTTTTAAAAAATCATCTAATAACAATAACTTTTTCTTTAAAATACCGTCTGACAATTTTGTTACAGAAGCATAATCACAAAAATAATATATCTCAAATAACTCCACAATACATCTGGTTACCTTTCCTTTAGGCCAAATGGTAATTTTACAATTCTTTTTTGATTAAATTTCCAATGGTAATCCAATAAAATTCCAAAATTTAAATTGGACAGATGTTACCGATTCTCTCTAAAATTTTGGTTTCCGAAAGATTAATTAGGAATTAAATAAGTCCACAATACAATTGATTACCTTTCCTTTAGGCCAAATGGTATTTTTAAAAATATATTTTGAAGAAATTTCCAATGGTAATCCAATAAAATTCCAAAATTTAAATTGTACAGATGTTACCGATTCTCTCTAAAATTTTTGGTTTCCGAAAGATTAATTAGGAATTAAATAAGTCCACAATACAATTGGTTACCTTTTCTTTAGGCCAAATGGTAATTTGAAAAATCTTTCCATTTGTAAATTCCTATGGTATTCCAATAAAATGGTAAAATTGTTTTGCACAGATCTTGCCAAGTCTCTCTAAAATTTAGGTTTCAGGAAGATTAGATAGGAATTTGCTAAATCAAAAGGCAAACGTTGCTTGAAAATCAATTGGGAATCATTACACAGTGTCCAGCCTTTTTCACATTTAAGATAAACTGTGTAATGTCCAGAAGTTACAGTAGGTCCTTCATGGAAAATTATTGCAACTGTTACAAAAGTTTTTCCTGAAATTGATAATTGCTGTCCTATAAACTTCTTTATTAAAGTATCCAATTTTGAACCATCAGCTTTACATCGTTGCATCATTAAAATTACATACTGTCCGTATTCCTTTAAAATTAATGTTGAAAACATGTCAGATTTACACTCACCGCATTCCATGCTATGATTAGCATCTTTAACTAATTTAGCAAAAGTGACTGTTTTACTGTCTGGCAATGTTAAATAAATAAACCTTTCTGAATCAACATTAGACCCACATGTATTGAAACAGTTTTCACAACTATGTTCCCATTTATAAGAGACACCAAACATATTTTCAATTGGTACCCCTTCTTCTTCCAGTACCTGAAGAAAATACATCAAGAATTCCTGTGCGTCTTGCTGTACATTTTGAGAAAACTGTGTTCGTCCTGAACATACATCTAAACGTTTTCTAATTTCAGTAGCACTTTCTATTTGAGTTTTATCATTACTCAGTTTTTGAAAAAGGAGACTCAACTCACAACAGAATCTTTTTCTCTGATTTACTATTATCTGCTCTTGCAAATTTTCCAGATAAAATGCAACATTCAGCACTACATTAGCGTAGCAGTTGACACCAGAGCTATTTTCAAAATGACAACCTACAACCTCTTCAACATTTTCATTTTTCTTTTTGCTTGCAATTACATCACTCCTCTTTTTTTTCCTCCTCTCTACATCCTCATTACAGATATTCTCAATTCTCCTTTTTCGAGAAACTACACGTTTCTCCAACACAGGATACTGACCTAAATGAGGAGCATAGGTTCTTCTTAATCTATTATACTCCTTTACACAGTTTGTATCAGCACTAACTTTTGAATCATCAAAGTCTATCATGAATAAACCAGATAATGTTTTCACTCGTGACAAAGCTACATAAGCCATACCTTCTTTGAACACAGTTGAACCAATGTTTACAAATGCACAATCTACAGTCAATCCTTGAGACTTGTGAATAGTTACAGCATATGCTAGTGAAAACGGAAACTGTTTCCTTTGTACATATAAGTCTTTCACAAGCATGAAACGGACTGTACAACGACAAATGTCTATAACTTCTTCTATCTGATCAAATTTTATTTTTAAACATTCAATTCCATCTTTTTTCTGATAATTAATAAAACCCACAACTTTACCCATAGCTCCATTTACTAAGCCTTTTTCAACATCCAAATTTCTCCTTAAAAATACTCTACAGTTCATGCAAACATATAGATTTTTTTCTAATCCAGCAGTTTTTGAAATGTTCTTCTCTAGTGAATCCAATTTATTTTTCAGTTTGCCTGTTAATGTGATAGTAATTCTTCCATCCTGAATTTTGTCCACTGCTTCCAATTTCCTAATCTCTTCCTTTTCCAATTTCAAAAGCTCCTCATTGAATATTGCGCATTCACGTAGAGTTGGCATTAAGCAGATGACACTTTTCTTTTCTGCAATGTTCTTGTATATCTTCTCAGCAAATATTTCTTCCTTTGGAAATAAATTATGTAGCAACCGACTCTGTAATGCTTTCGTGCCAGCTTCAGTGATTAGTCCAATTCTGACATCTTTCAGAATACTTCCATATTCTTCATCGTTTGCTTGCCTCATATTAGTAGTAAGTTCCTTGTACTCAAAGAAGGACCAAATATTTGCATTACCAATGCTTCCCAATGACTTCTTTGTGTCTTCATGTGTCACAGTATTAAACACTGGTTGTCCTTTAACTGGAGTAAGTTGTAGAAGATCCCCAAAAACTATGACATGTTTTCCACCAAATAACACGTCATAGTCTGTCCTTAGAATTTGCTGCATTCTTAAATGCACAAAGGCAAGCATTAAGTTTGATACCATGCTCACCTCATCAATAATGAGAACTTGCATCTTCTTCAATACTCTTGAAACTTCCAAGCATGCTTCTCCAGTTAGCTTGTGGTATTGTATTTTGTTCTCATGCTCCACTGGTAACATTAGCAAACAATGTAAGGTGATTCCTTTTATGTTATATGCTGCTAACCCAGTTGGAGCAGTAACCACACAAGACAAAGTTGAATCCGTTTTTTGCTGTAGGTAGCTTCTGATGACTTTTATTAAGAAACTTTTTCCAGTTCCAGCTTGTCCGCTTACATACATCCTGATTGGATGAAATGATGTGCATGAGCACTCTTTTTTTTCATGTAGTAATCCGTGATCTATTTTGTTTCTGATCTCTTCATAAATTTGTTGCTGCTCTTCATTCAGTTGTCTTTCCAAATTTGGTAAGTCTATAAATTCTTCTTGAGCTTGATTCATAGCCGTTTCCACTTCATTCATGGCTATTGCAGCTTCATTTTCAACAATTGGTTGTCCTAGGGGATCTTGACTGAGTGTTCCTGAACTTTGGCTGTCTTGAGAACTGTCTCTAGCTATTTCAGCTGCAATTGTAGTTTCCTGTTCAATTTCTTCATTTAACATTTGCACATAATTTGTGAAAGTACTGCATTCTATGCTGTCTTTGCAAGCATTAAAGGAATCTTCATAGCTTTGAAATTCTCCCAGTAGTTCATCCTCTGTACGCCATGGTTTAAACAGCTGTAAAAGAGCCAAGTAGTAAAATTCCTTTTTGTCGGTAGTGTCGCAACTCAGCTTCCGGTGATTTATCAAACTTCCTTTTGTTTGCTTCACCAAACATCCTTCCTCACCAATGACTTTATATTTTCCATTGTTGATGTCTTCTGTGGCTTTCCGTGAATAAATGTAGTTCTGCAGCACTTCATAGAGACACATGTTCTCTAGATGAAGACTTCTCTTGGGGTAATATGTGTCCAACATGTTTGATTTCAAAATATCTGTACTTTCTGGGTCATTCTCGGCCAAATATTCAATTTCTCCAACAGATTTCAGTACCCGATTTCTCATTGCTGCAAGGCCTAAACTTGCCCAAATTATTCTTCTTGATTTCGAGTAGAGAATTGCAGAAGATAACCTATCTGAACATTCGTAGGATCCAATTTCTCGATGCGATAACATCTTTAAACTGAAACTGTACAGCTTCTTACTGACAGTCTTCTCGTGAGAAATCTCTTCCCACATTTCTTTCAATTCAGTTTTTTCTGATTTAGTAATGTAAGACGTTACATATCGAGCAACAGCAATGGAATTGTCAGCTACATACTGTATATCCATGTTAGCATTCCACATGGATAAAATGACTGGGTTGTAGTCATTTATATTTTTTGATTCTTCTTTTCTTTTAAGGTTGTAGGTATTCTTAGGTGATTTTCTTGTAATAGTATGTCTCACAGATGACATAAAACTGTTTACTCTTCCATTTGAAAGAACAGGTCTAGGAAATCCAAATCGACATTTAGTGTAGTATTTATCTTTGGTCTTGTACTTCCGTCGACAGTAATTTCCACACCGATGACTTTGGAAACGTAAAACTTGCTCTTTGAACTTTTTCTCTTCTGTGCTTTTAGGTATAGCACATGTTGCATATTCTTCAATGAAAGATAACACTGCTTCATCAGTATCTGTTCCAAATTTTGGGGCATCCTTGATCCACAACAGCATATGAATATGAGGAGCACCTCTTGCCTGGTACTCTTTTCTCCAAAAGAAATCCACAACTTCTCCAAGAGGTGGATTTTTTTTATTGCAGATGAAGGACATCATAGCCTCAAATCTATGATTGAAATATCTGCAAACATTAACAAGGATCCAATGAGCACAGTTCTCCTGCTGTCTTGTATTCGAAGTTTTTAATGTTTGAATTTGCCTCTCGTAGAAAATCCAGTAAATCATCCCAAGCGTACTCAGCACAGCTTAGGGTAAGGAACCATGTTGGTGTTCCTAAATTCCGTAACATGCATTTTAATTCACCATGGCGTCGGTACCAATATTCATTTGTCCCACGCTGCGAAGCCATCAGATTGATCAGTTGTGTTTCCAAATGATCATCTCGTTGCTGCACTTTCTCCATAAAATCCTTAGCAGACACATTTTGTAAATGTACTCCACTTTTTAAAATGTGATTTACTGCATATGATAATGCAGACAAGTCGCTTTCAAATAAAAGATGGAACAAATAAGGAATACTTTGTCGAAATCTGGGATCTTCTGCATATAGTCTTGTAGTTCGATACTCAGAAGCTGCAATCTGTTCTGGGCGTTCATCGTATCGTCCACCTTTTCCTGTAGGAAACAGATCGGGAAAACATCGAGCTTCCAAGCTCTCCTCCCATACACTCACAGGAGTTCCTTTTGCTTTCTTCATCTGAAACAGATCAATATTGTCTCCCATAACTTCTTTTGAATGAAGAGGATGTATGCTAAAATGTTCATAAATTTCTTCTTCCTTTGACTTGTACACTTTTTCAATTTGTCCAGTTGGTGTTTCAGTGTCTTCTTGTAAATCTTCTTCTTCTTCTTCTATATAAATTGATTCATACCATTTGTTATTCCTTTTCAAATACAAATTTGCTCTTTGTACTTTCCGTACATCTACCAGCTCCTGCCAAATCTTCTTATTCTTTGTAGGTACACCATTAACCAGAATAACTAATGGTTCAGTTTCCAAAGTATCTGCATCAATAGTTTCCATATTTTTTTTCAAATCCAAGGGCAAATACACCACTCTACCTTTTAAACCTCTCAGTAAATCTGAAGGAGGTAATTTGCCTGTTTTTGGCTCCATACGTACTATGGTCTGGAACGGATGAACACATTGAATAAGTATAGACTCATATGTATTTAATTCAGAAAGTTCGTCAGGAATAGCATCCAATTCTAAATTATTATGTACAGCTCTGGTCGGCATTCTATTTTCCTCTAACTTGTTGTAACAGTATTTACAAATACGCTGATCTTCACCCAATTCAAAACAATTTTCAAGAAATATATAAGTGGCAAAATCCTTCCACTTATAATTATCTTCATTTTCACTTTTTCTGTAGAGATCAACATTCCTGGTTTGTTTTCTATAATGAGTTCTGCGGCAACAAATACAAGTAATATTTGGTCTTTCATTAGAGATTATTGCAAATTTTGTTATGTGATCATTAAATGCCTTACTTACAGAGGGTTCTACATTCTCTTCCACTTCTTCCTCATTTACTGTGTCCTTTTCTGCACTTTCTTGTTCTGGACCAAAGTAACAAAACTGAATTTCATCAGTAACCTTCTCTACATCTGATACCGATCCACGGAACAGAGCCCTATTTAATTCATCTAACTTTATTGCTGGACTTTTTGCAAAATACAACCGTCTCACAAACTTTCTCATTTCAGTATGATGAACAGCCAGCATCCTAAAATGATGAAAAACACTTTTACACACTTTTCTAGCTAGACAAGCCAGAGAATGTCCCTGCAAACCAGTATTCTCTCTCACTCTACATGGATCTAGACTTTGAAGCACCTTAATCTTCTGTTTAACACTTTTTTTTACTATATTCTCTAAGAAACTCACGAAATTTATCAATAGATTCCTGACGCACAGTGCAAATACTACTACAATTCCAAGTGTACACTGGGGCTTTAGGACGTCTCCCCATAGCCTCATCAGCCATCACTTGTACCTCATCTCTTGGAACCATTTTCTCCTTCTCCATTATACAACCATTTTTCACTTCATAAGCAGGACCTCTGGTGTCAACTGCATGCAGCAAACTATTACTTTGAAAATAACTCTCTTCATTAAAAAAAGGTTCACTACTTGACCTATGCATCCATTCTCCTAAAAACACTTTACAAAAGTTTGTTCTTTTCACTAGTCTTTTCCTTTTGCTTTGCGATTTCAGTACATTGACCATTTTATCTAATGTACGCATCCTATTCAAAATTAAAATGAATAGTTTCCTTTTTAATTCTAAAGCCTTTGCTGCAATGGCTTCAATTTCTTTTTTTCTCTTATAAAATTTAGCTTTTTTCTTATATTTCTTCACATCCTTTATCAAATTGGACATAACTCTTCTCTGAAACATTTTTCTACGAATCTCTTTAAACGCTGTTTTTCTTTTTAAGTTAATCTTTATTGTTTCTGAATGTACATTTGCATTAACTAAATGCTCAATTTTTTCCTGTTGTTTTCTATTTAAAACATTCTTTCCAGTACAGACATTTTGTACATTTTTCCTTTTTTTGAAGATATTGCTTAAAAAATCTTTTGTCTGCTTACCAGAAGACTTTCTCTTTTTCCCAACATGAGCATCTCCAACTAACTTAGGTCCTCCAGTTGTCTTCAAATATAGTTTTTTTTTGTGGTTTTTCCTTAGTCTGGATTTTGTAGGCATCTTAAATTTTGTTCACTGCTCTTCAGCAATACCTGAAAAAAACTAAAAAACAATTCCTTTATTTTATTTAAATATATATAATTACATTTTTTATGATCTTTTCAAATCTTAAAATACTATGTACCCCTTTTCCTACAAGTGAAAATCACAATAACACCATCACAAATTAAATACACAAATTAAATATCTAAAAACAATTCCTGTGTGCACACAGAGTCATGGTTTGAAATTAGGCAGAAAACGAAATTTCTTTGCCAATTTGAAAGCACACTTACTACTCTTTTTTTTGGCAAGTGATAAGTACTTTTACAGTCTGACACATTTTGAACCCACTTTTCAGATTCTGACAACAGCACATGTCCAAACAGCTTTTGGAGACCAGCAATATGTGTAACCTGGGTGACTGACTACACTCCAGCAAGGGCAACCAGCCTTAGTGATGCTGAATGTATTTGCATTACTGACTGCAACCTCAAACCCCACTCGGTTGTGAATACTATACATGATTCCAGAGGAAAAGCAGCTGGGTGTGTGCTAAGAGTCTGCTTCTGCAGAAAAAAATAGCTCCCCCTTTCCATCTAATGCAAATGTTAAATTACCAGAGTAATACGCAATAAATCTCTGCCTATAATTCCTCTTTGCACACAGAGTCATGGTTTGATATTAGTCAGAAAACGAAATTTCTTTGCCAATTTGAAAGCACACTTACTACTCTTTTTTTTGGCAAGTGA
Organism: Triturus cristatus; assembly: GCF_964204655.1. NCBI lineage: Eukaryota > Metazoa > Chordata > Amphibia > Caudata > Salamandridae > Triturus > Triturus cristatus. The sequence continues at coordinate 594,815,656 of NC_140593.1, forward strand.
TAAGTACTTTTACAGTCTGACACATTTTGAATGCACTTTTCAGATTCTGACAACAGCACATGTCCAAACAGCTTTTTGAGACCAGCAACATGTGTAACCTGGGTGACTGACTACACTCCAGCAAGGGCAACCAGCCTTAGTGATGCTGAATGTATTTGCATTACTGACTGCAACCTCAAACCCCACTCGGTTGTGAATACTATGCATGATTCTACAGGATAAGCAGCTGGGTGTGTGCTAAGAGTCTGCTTCTGCAGAAAAAATAGCTCCCCCTTTCCAACTAATGCAACTGTAAAATTACCAGAGTAATATGCAATAAATCTCTGCCTATAATTCCTCTTTGCACACAGAGTCATGGTTTGAAATTAGGCAGAAAACGAAATTTCTTTGCCAATTAGAAAGCACACTTACTACTCTTTTTTTTGGCAAGTGATAAGTACTTTTACAGTCTGACACATTTTGAATGCACTTTTCAGATTCTGACAACAGCACATGTCAAAACAGCTTTTTGAGACCAGCAACATGTGTAACCTGGGTGACTGACTACACTCCAGCAAGGGCAACCAGCCTTAGTGATGCTGAATGTATTTGCATTACTGACTGCAACCTCAAACCCCACTCGGTTGTGAATACTATGCATGATTCTACAGGATAAGCAGCTGGGTGTGTGCTAAGAGTCTGCTTCTGCAGAAAAAATAGCTCCCCCTTTCCAACTAATATAACTGTAAAATTACCAGAGTAATATGCAATAAATCTCTGCCTATAATTCCTCTTTGCACACAGAGTCATGGTTTGAAATTAGGCAGAAAACGAAATTTCTTTGCCAATTAGAAAGCACACTTACTACTCTTTTTTTTGGCAAGTGATAAGTACTTTTACAGTCTGACACATTTTGAATGCACTTTTCAGATTCTGACAACAGCACATGTCAAAACAGCTTTTTGAGACCAGCAACATGTGTAACCTGGGTGACTGACTACACTCCAGCAAGGGCAACCAGCCTTAGTGATGCTGAATGTATTTGCATTACTGACTGCAACCTCAAACCCCACTCGGTTGTGAATACTATACATGATTCCAGAGGAAAAGCAGCTGGGTGTGTGCAAAGAGTCTGCTTCTGCAGAAAAAAATAGCTCCCCCTTTCCATCTAATGCAAATGTAAAATTACCAGAGTAATACGCAATAATTCTCTGCCTATAATTTCTCTTTGCACACAGAGTCATGGTTTGATATTAGTCAGAAAACGAAATTTCTTTGCCAATTAGAAAGCACACTTACTACTCTTTTTTTTGGCAAGTGATAAGTACTTTTACAGTCTGACACATTTTGAATGCACTTTTCAGATTCTGACAACAGCACATGTCCAAACTGCTTTTTGAGACCAGCAACATGTGTAACCTGGGTGACTGACTACACTCCAGCAAGGGCAACCAGCCTTAGTGATGCTGAATGTATTTGCATTACTGACTGCAACCTCAAACCCCACTCGGTTGTGAATACTATGCATGATTCTACAGGATAAGCAGCTGGGTGTGTGCTAAGAGTCTGCTTCTGCAGAAAAAATAGCTCCCCCTTTCCAACTAATGCAAATGTAAAATTACCAGAGTAATACGTAATAAATCTCTGCCTATAATTCCTCTTTGCACACAGAGTCATGGTTTGATATTAGTCAGAAAACGAAATTTCTTTGCCAATTAGAAAGCACACTTACTACTCTTTTTTTTGGCAAGTGATAAGTACTTTTACAGTCTGACACATTTTGAATGCACTTTTCAGATTCTGACAACAGCACATGTCCAAACAGCTTTTTGAGACCAGCAACATGTGTAACCTGGGTGACTGACTACACTCCAGCAAGGGCAACCAGCCTTAGTGATGCTGAATGTATTTGCATCACTGACTGCAACCTCAAACCCCACTCGGTTGTGAATACTATGCATGATTCTACAGGATAAGCAGCTGGGTGTGTGCTAAGAGTCTGCTTCTGCAGAAAAAATAGCTGCCCCTTTCCATCTAATGCAAATGTTAAATTACCAGAGTAATACGCAATAAATCTCTGCCTATAATTCCTCTTTGCACACAGAGTCATGGTTTGAAATTAGGCAGAAAACGAAATTCCTTTACCTTTTTAAAAGCACGCTTACTACTCTTTTTTTTGGCAAGTGATAAGTACTTTTACAGTCTGACACATTTTGAATGCACTTTTCAGATTCTGACAACAGCACATGTCCAAACTGCTTTTTGAGACCAGCAACATGTGTAACCTAGGTGACTGACTACACTCCAGCAAGGGCAACCAGCCTTAGTGATGCTGAATGTATTTGCATTACTGACTGCAACCTCAATCCCTAAAAGTATTCCTCATTTATACCAGTACACCTTAATTTATGGTGAAAACATAGTCCATATTATTTTACATGTTCCTTACATTTTAATTTCTCCCAAAACACAAAATGATAAACACAACTTCAACAAAATGAATTCCAAATCTATTATTCATTTCTTAATTTACCATATACATCCCCTCTCAAACTCATAACTCACCTTTAAAATTAGTTAGTTGTGAAATAAATGTGGCATTCAAACAGCAGATTATCAGAGCCAGGATCTCTGTTCTGTACACCTCTCTCCTCTCAGCAGAACCAGATAATGGCAATGTTTCCCTCTCTTGTTCCACACATATACATGTACATTTCAAATCTCAGTGCTTCCCCCTTTTTTTCAAATCTAATCACACATTTATATTGGTTGAAAACCAACCCTTTTCCAAAAGTACCCTTCCCCCAACTTGACTTCAGCCTAGTACCCTTCCCCCAACTTGACTTCTGCCTGCTACCATAGCAACAGCTCATGGAACACTGCTGTGTAGAGTTAGGTCAGAAGTTCACCACACAATGTTTAATTTCCAAAGAGCAAGAGTGCTTGACTTTTCAAACCTAACAGCAAATCCATAGTACTGTTCTTTGGTAACACATTTTTCTGTACCAATACAAAACATGCTTCTATAAATTGACACATGCAGCCTAGTTTTTAGTGTAGAATGGTATGAAACAGCCAATGATTTCTTTTTATTTTATAAAACTATGTATGCCTCCATTTCCAAACTGTCTTTCATTTCTTTTTCCCATTCTACTGAAATACACCTCCTGAGTGCATCCAGATCTCCTTGGAAGATGTTCACAGTGTGGATTGTAGGGCACAGCTATGTCTTCTGGAGTGAAAAGTATGCAGAGAAAACAGGTATGGTGAGAGACCTTGCTTTGCCAAATGTAGACATTAAATGGATTGGTCAGAGAGGGTTAAAGTGGCACCAATTGATGCCTTTGGTGAAATCCTTCATGCAAATCCAACACCCTGACCTCATAATAGTGCACTGTGGTGGCAATGACCTAGGCACTTTGACAGGGGTAGGTCTGGAAATGCTTATGAAGGAGACCTTTGCACAACTTTTTTCACTTTTCCCTAAAACTGCCTTTGCGTATTCTAACATATGCCAAAGGCAAAAATGGAACTGGTCCAATCATTTTTGTCCGCAGATTGACAAAGCAAGAAAGCACGTCAACAAATCTGTTTCTGCTTTCCTCCGAGACTATGGTATGGGTTCCATTTACCACAACAACTTGCGTTACGACATGCAAGACATTTATAGAGGAGATGGTGTACACTTCACTGATGAAGGGAACCGAGTCTTCCTCTTGAACCTTAGACTCTGCATCGGTACTTACTTGTAGGTACCACTTAAAAATCAAATCACTTCATAAACACAACGGCTCTTTTTAGAGCCCCCTAATATCTTAACACTTAAATCTGATTTTTATTTCTTTTTTTTTTTTTTTTTTTTCCGTACGCGTACGGTAAGCTCACCGTAAGCTTACCGTACGCGTACCCCGCGATTTTTTTTTTAAAATTAATAAATGTTTTTTTTGTACTTTTCTGTCCTTCTTTGACCCCCTTTCAAATGTTAGGGGGTCTGTAACTCTCTTCCTTGCCCCCTTTTCAAGATATCTCCCTTTTTTTTCTGTGTGAAACACACGAAATGGCGGCCGACACTTCCTGATTTCGTCCGATTCGAATGTTTACAGTCATGTGACAACCAATCAGAATCGCGCTCGCGCACGTCACCGTACGCGTACGGTAAGCTCACCGTAAGCTTACCGTACGCGTACCCCGCGATTTTAAAAAAAAATGAATAAATGTTTTTTTTGTACTTTTCTGTCCTTCTTTGACCCCCTTTCAAATGTTAGGGGGTCTGTAACTCTCTTCCTTGCCCCCATTTCAAGATATCTCCCTTTTTTTTTCTGTGTGAAACACACGAAATGGTGGCCGACACTTCCTGATTTTGTCCGATTCGAATGTTTACAGTCATGTGACAACCAATCAGAATCGCGCTCGCGCACGTCACCGTACGCGTACGGTAAGCTTACAGTAAGCGCACGGTAAGTGCACCGTAAGCTGCCACAGATATATATATTGATTTAAATGCTATTTTCTCAGGAACTACTGAACAGATTTACACCAGACCTACAAAAGGCACTTCCTTGACCTGCGGACTTCCTCTCTGCCAAATTTCAAGTAACTCTGTTCAGCCGTTCGGGCTGTAGCTGTGTCTAAAGGTCCTATGGAAAAATGCATGGGGAAAACGTGTTTTGGGACCCCCCTTTTTTCTCAGCCCCCGCTTGACGAATCCCCCCGAGACTTTCAGGGTAGGAGCGGAGCGTAGCGCCCCATTAGTTTTGAAAATTTCGCGAGGATTCGTCGACCGGCGCCAAAGTTATTCAAAATAGAATGTTGCGCTTTTCCTATGGAAACGGGGTCCTAACTATAACTACCTACTGGCGACCGCCAGTAGGTAATATATATATATATATATACATATATATATTCACTAAAAAAACATAGGTTTCACACACGTTATAGTTAGGAATTAGCATTTAAAAAACCTTGCAAATTCACTGAAAAAACCATAGGTTTCACACATGTTATAGTTAGCTGTACATTTCACTCGTAAAAAACCAATGAAATTCCACGTTATAGTTAGATCAGGTAACTATAACTTGCGCGCCCACAATAAACTGCTGATGACGTCACATATTACATCACTCATGACATGGTCAGTGACATCACTCTTCACATCAATAATGACATCTGAAATGACACATTGTGGATTGCGGTCGCGCAAGTTATAGTTACCTGATCTAACTATAATGTGGAATTTCATTGGTTTTTTATGAGTGAAATGTACAGCTAACTATAACATGTGTGAAACCTATGGTTTTTTCAGTGAATTTGCAAGGTTTTTTAAATGCTAATTCCTAACTATAACGTGTGTGAAACCTATGGTTTTTTCAGTGAATTTGTACGGTTTTTTAAATGCTAAGTTATGTATTTATTTTTAATTTTTGCGCACAAGGTGCGCTTCGCGCACCGTGCGCGTGCTGTGGGCACTCGGTGCGCTTTGCGCACCGAGCGCCCACGTTTTGGGAAAAAGGGGGTGGTGATGGACAGAGTTTCTGAATGATGCAGAATACTCTTACCAAGTCAAGAGATCATGGTTTTAATCCATCACCGTTTTTTAGCTCACTGCACCATCCCAGCTCAGAACCTGGCTACATGCAAATTAGTCTGTACCTGTCCCAGTGCATGATGGGAACAGGGCAAACCAAACTACCAAACCAATTCTTATACTGGGAAGGAAACAAGCTTCCGGGGACCGGTTTCTGGCATCACAGCCTTCGTCGGCCCGGCTTGCCTGAATCCTGATGGTGCAATGAGCAAGGGACTCACGTCTGAGCATACCCTCCCACGCTGAGTGTGGATAAAATCGATTTGGGAAAAAGGGGGTGGTGATGGACAGAGTTTCTGAATGATGGAGAATACTCTTACCAAGTCAAGAGATCATGGTTTTAATCCATCACCGTTTTTTAGCTCACTGCACCATCCCAGCTCAGAACCTGGCTACATGCAAATTAGTCTGTACCTGTCCCAGTGCATGATGGGAACAGGGCAAACCAAACTACCAAGCCAATTCTTATACTGGGAAGGAAACAAGCTTCCGGGGACCGGTTTCTGGCATCACAGCCTTCGTCGGCCCGGCTTGCCTGAATCCTGATGGTGCAATGAGCAAGGGACTCACGTCTGAGCATACCCTCCCACACTGAGTGTGGATAAAATCGATTTGGGAAAAAGGGGGTGGTGATGGACAGAGTTTCTGAATGATGCAGAATACTCTTACCAAGTCAAGAGATCATGGTTTTAATCCATCACCGTTTTTTAGCTCACTGCACCATCCCAGCTCAGAACCTGGCTACATGCAAATTAGTCTGTACCTGTCCCAGTGCATGATGGGAATAGGGCAAACCAAACTACCAAGCCAATTCTTATACTGGGAAGGAAACAAGCTGGCGTGGCGCATTTCGTACCGTGCACGCCTCGCCATTTTTTACAAAATATCAATTGTTTTTTTTCTCTCTTGGGGGTCCTTAGATTTATATATTAAATGTGATTGTTAATTCTTTTTTTTTTTTTACCGTACGCGCACCCCGCGATATTTTTTAAAAATTATTAAATTCATTTTTCATACTTTTTGGTCCTTCGTGAACCCCCTGACGAACGCTAGGGGGTCTGCAACTCTCTTCATTGCCCCCTTTTCATGTTATCAACCTTTTTTTTTTCAGTGCGAGAGACAGAAAATGGCGGCCGATACTTCCTGGTTTCGACCGATTCGAATGTTTACTTTGATCTAACAACCAATCAGAAACGCGCTCGCGCACGGCACCGTACGCGTACGGTAAGCTTACCGTAAGCGCATGGTAAGCGCACGGAGCGCTGCCACAGATATATATATTGATTTAAATGCTATTTTCTCAGGAACTACTGAACAGATTTACACCAGACCTACAAAAGGCACTTCCTTGACCTTATGGCTACCTCTCTGCCAAATTACAAGTAATTCTGTTCAGCCGTTCGGGCTGTAGCTGTGTCTAAAGGTCCTATGGAAAAATGCATGGGGAAAACGTGTTTTGGGACCCCCCTTTTTTCTCAGCCCCCGCTTGACGAATCACCCCGAGACTTTCAGGGTAGGAGCGTAGCGTAGCGCCCCATTAGTTTTGAAAATTTCGCGAGGATTCGTCAACCGGTGCCAAAGTTATTCAAAATAGAATTTTCAGATTTCCTATGGAAACATGGTCCTAACTATAACTATCTACTGGCGACCGCCAGTAGATAATATATATATAATATATATATATATACTGAAAGAACCATAGGTTTCAGGGGTGTTATAGTTAGCTGGACATTTCCCTCATACAAAGCCCTAGAAGTTAGTTCAGCTAACTATAACTCGCGCCCCCGCAATGCACTGCTGATGACGTCACATATTATATCACTCATGACATGGTCAGTGACATCACTGATGACATCACTGATGACATCTCAAATGACATCACTGATGACATCACTGATGACGTCATCCAGTGACTGTGTGTTTCTGTAAAGTTTAAATATGTTTTATATATTTATAGTGAAAGGCCTGTTGAAGAATGAGTGGATGTACAAGTGTGTGAATGGATGATTTTCTAGGTGCGTAACTGACTCTATAAGTGAGTCATTAAATGTATCTTACTGCAGACTAGTGACTAAACTGTGTGAATGTCTGTATGTGTCTGTATGTAGGTGTATAACCGGCTGCATGGTTTTGTGAATAGCTATATGAGTGTCTATATGGGTTATTGATTGGTTGTCTGAGTATCTGTATGGGTGCCTGAGTGTTTGTGTGGGTAGGGTGTGTGTGACTCTATGCATAGATGTGTGAGTGGGTGATTCTATGGGTGCATGGTTTTAAGAGTGCATCTGTGATGAACTGTATGGTTGAGTGAGTGTATGTATGGGTGTGTTAGGGATTGAATGTATATCTCAGTGGTACATGTGTGACTAACTACATATGTGAAAGGCAGTATATATGCGTGTAAGAGTATGTAAGTGGGTATATGTGAGAGTGTGTGATTGTGAGAGTGGCTGTATGGATAAGTGTGTGCTTGTATCAAGGATTGTATAAGAGCGTAAGAATGTGATACTATTTTTAAGAGTAAGTGATCTTGAGTATGTATAACTGCATAGGTGAGTAAATGGGAGTGTGATTAATTATTTGTATGACTGACTAGGTGTGAGAGTACCTCTATGGATGATTGGTGGTGTGTGACTGTCTATGTAGGTGTATAAATGCATATGATAGTCTTGTACAGAGTGACTGTAAGTATGAGTGACTGTACAGGTGAGTGAGTGGAGGTGTATGTAGACCTAAGAGTTAATGAGTGGGTATGTAGTTATTGATATTGGAGTATCTATGGTTTTGAGAATGGACGTCTGAAATTTTGAGTTGGTGTATCAACGGTTAAATTAGGGTGTGAGAAGATGCAGTAATTTATCACATGGATGAAGTCATCAGTGATGTCATCAGTGATGTTATTTGAGATGTCATCAGTGATGTCATCAGTGATGTCACTAACCATGTCATGAGTGATGTAATATGTGACGTCATCAGCAGTGCATTGCGAGGGTGCGAGTTATAGTTAGCTGAACTAACTATAACAGGGGAATTTCTAGGGTTTTGTACGAGGAAAATGTCCAGCTAACTATAACACCCCTGAAACCTATGGCTTTTTCAGTGAATTTCTAAGGTTTTTAAATGCCAATTCCTAACTATAACGCCCCTGAAACCTTTGGTTTTTTCAGTGAATTTCAAAGGTTTTTTTAAATGCCAATTCCTAACTATAACGTGCATGAAACCTATGGTTTTTTCAGTGAATTTCAAAGGTTTTTTAAATGCTAATTCCTATCTATAACTTATCTCTGAAGATATCATGTTTAATGATTTTGATTGGATTTGTATATTTTTCAAATTCAGTGTTTCAATTTCATTAATTACTTTTTTTAAAAAATACTTTTTTATCACCACTTTTTAAACTTATTTTTTCAATTAATACTTTTAAAAATTAAAAAATAATATTTGAACGAAATGGGTTTTTCAAACATATTTTTTTATATTTTTCAAAATATTTTTTTAACTATATGTTCAAAACTTTATTTTATATATTTTTTTCAATGTTTTTGGATCCGCGCACCCTATGCGCACCGTTCTCGATTCCTACACGTTAGCATCCGCGCATGGTATGCGTCGGGTACGTGGTTAGTGTGCGATTACAATGCGACCGGTACGCGACTCCCAGCCTATACGCGACACGTTCGATGTACGTAACGCGACGTTTACGCGCTTCCGCGATGCGTCATCTGCGTCTATGACGCGGTGGGTGCGCGGATCCTGCAAAGTATTTAACATTTAAAAAAACATATATATGTATTTCATGTGAATATTAATTGAAGACAAGCTCTAAACTAGTCTTAAAAGTAGTATATTTTTACATCTAATCCTATCATTTTTTTAAATTCAATTTCGCGGATGTGCGCTGGGTGCGTGCTGCATAAGTGCAGGGTGCGCGGATCCCATGTGACCTGCAAAATAAGAGATTTGATTGGTTCATTACACTTCCTCTTCTAACTATTGAAAGACCCCACCCATTTTAATCATTCTTCTTTGACCTTCTTTAGAGAACCATCTCTTTGGAGAGAAGAAGATTTTTTAGACTAAGTTTACACTTAGCTCTAACTTTTTTCAACCAAAAATGGCTTCAGGGCAGCAGGCATCACCTGCATCTCCTCATACATCTGAGGATGAATTTTTGGAGGAGGCACCACCCAAAGAACGTTTTTCTTCAGTGGTGTGGAAATATTTTACTTTTCCCGAGGGGCAGAATAAGACCAATGCCACCTTGGTCACGTGCAAGATTTGCAAAAGAGTCCTGTCGCGAGGGGATCCTAACAAGAAATACTCGTGCGGCACGGCAAGTATGATGAAGCACATGAGGATCTTCATCCGAACAATCTTGCACGAGAAGAGTGCCGACGGATGAGAAACACTCCTGCTCCTGCGCCTTCCACCTCATCGCAGCCGAGCACATCAAAAGTGCATCCAACAGCCCAAACCTTGGACATCCGTCCTCAGTTTCAATTTTAAAAAGTGCTCTGCACTAAGTGCAATGCGACTTTGTGCTATGGTGAGCAGTCGATCGATCTGATCTGCCGCCGGCAAGAAAGTCACATCTGCTAGTTTTTTTTGTTTTTTTTTTTTGTTCCCTGAAGTTCATTGTTTGGTTTCTCCTGTTTTGTTTTTTGTTTTTTTTTTTGCAGAAAAACCCCCAAAAATTAAAAATTGTTCAGAAAACCCCCAAAAAAATATAAGAAGAAAGAAGAAAAAAAAAAGTTCTTGTAAGAACTAAGTTTCCTGGTTTAAAAAAAGAGCTAAATTTCTTTGTTAGTGTGTGAAAGTTTAGATGAATGCATGTGTAGTACGTAATTGACTGAATGAATGCATTAGTAGCGTATGGTGAATGTATAAGTGCAGAACTATGAGGAAGTGCTGCAGCATCACACAGTAACCTCTTTAACTGCAGTGTGCTGTAGTACTTCCGAAGCTCAGGGATGCAACATATGTACATAAATATGTTGCAAATCTATGCCTCTGTCTGCACGGCTGCTTAAACTGCAGCCATGTGATGACACAGGCACCCTTGCACTATAGTGCAAGGATATCTGTGTCATGTGCTGTTTGTTTTTCTACAGGAAGACACACCTTCCTGCACAAAAACAATGAGAAAATGCATTTTTCTCCTTCAATGTATGCTGAACATTTCAGCATGCATTGAAGATATAAAAATGTGGAGAAATTAAAACAACTCTTCTTGTTGTGCTTTTCTACACCAATTTTAGAATGGTGCACCATTCACACACATATCGAGATTTCTGATTTCTGATAAATCTAGACATGTGTCTTGTTCTATGAGTATTAAGTGCAATCATGCACAACAACACTTATAGAACACCCTTTCAACAGTGGTCTACATGATGAGGTTGTATTTACATGGTGTATAAAAAGTGCACAGAGTGCCTTTTCCTCTCTTTGTAAATATGAAAGAGTATCTTACACAATAACTATGTTACAAAAAGTGACATATTTCCGTTTTTAAAATTCCTTGCGAATGATAAAAGGTTAGCACAGAGTTTTGTTTGCAAAGATGTTCAAAGAAGAATGATTGAAATAATTGCGGTCCTTCAATAGCTAAAATGGGAAATATTATGAACCCCTCAAATCTCTTTTTTTGCAGGTCACATGATATCTGATTATGGTCAGATTTCAAAACTACATAGGTATAAACAGAGTGTTTTTAGAAACATGTTTCAACTTTGTAGCTTCTTGCAGACCTCCTCATTCTGCATATTGAGACTTAGTTAAACTTACCTTCACAGTAATAGGAATAAAAAATGGTACACATCTTTTTCACATTTTCATTCCAATCTAAATTCATAAAAATTGCTTATTTTAAAATTTTGGATCTGTGAAAGAAAAGGAAAAAAAAATTATAACACGTCATAAAACATTTTTTACAACACAGCATAATTTCCACAAAGTCATTTTTTTTGCCTTTTTTGCTGTTCTCAGAATATATTACATTTCACTAAAAATAGTGATTTCAATTGTACTCATCACTTAACAGCGGGCCAAAAAAAAAGATTGTTAAAAAAAAAACAACATGTATTTGTAAAAAAGAATCACAAATAAATGTGTATTAATAACTTTCAAATTTATACTACTCCATTACTGTACAAACACATTTTATATAAAAACTGACTAAGAAACTATAGCCCTGAACCACAAGTGTGACGATCGTTAAAACACTACATGCATAGTGCATACTACTTTGAAGCAGTTCATGCCCTAAAGCCTACCTCACTAAAAGACTACATGCTAACTGACTAAATGATTACAGTACTATAAGGAGACACAATGGGTGAGTGACAGGGTGTTTGCTAGAAGAGTATGAATACTAACAAGGGAACTGAAGGTGTGAAAGACAACTGTGTAGGTGATTAGAGGACTGCATCCATACTTGATAGGCATTTAAAGCAGTCCATGTGCTAAGGTCTGGCTCACTGCATGAGTACTTGGGTACTGACTGAATGATTAGAGTATAGCAAGGAGAGTGCCTAGGTGAATTTATAAGTGGTAGGCTTTTCGAACAGGGAATGGATTAGTACTTGGTACTGAATGGGTCACTAGAGGAGTGCAAAGGGAGTGACAGGGTGTTTGCTGGACTGTATGGATACTGACTAGGGAATTGAAAGTGTGAAAGACAAGTGTCTAGGTGGTTAGAAGACTGCATACATAGTGGATAGGGGTTTGAAGCAGTCCATGTGCTAAGGCCTGGCTCAGTGCATGAATACTTAGGCACTGACTGAATGATTAGAGTACTGCAAAGATAGTATCTTGGTGAATTTATAAGTGTTTGGGTTTTGGCACAGTGAATGGATTAGTACATGGTGCTGAATGGGTCACTAGAGGACTGCAAAGGGAGTTACAGGGTGTTTCCTGGAAGTGTATGGATACTGACTAGCGAATTGAAAATGTGGAAGACAAGTGTATAGTATGTTAGAAGACTGCATGCATACTGCATAGACATTTGAAGCAATCTATGTGGTAATGTATGGTTCACAACATGAGTACTTGGAAACTGACTAAATCATCAGACTACTGCTAGGTTAGTGCCTGGGTAAAACTTTTAAATTTTCAGTTCTGGCACAGTGAAGAGAATAGTACACTGCACTTTAGTGTCAAATCCTGACTCATTTTATCAATGCATAAGCAAAGAATAGCTTCTAAAGCTCCTAAAACTTGACAACATGACCGATTTTAAAACAGTTATCTGTCATCAAATACACTATGTTACCAAATGCTTCTCTCACAATCCTCACCCAAATGTACACAGACTCACAGTGTGATTTTAGACAAGCAACACTATCCCTAGCAGTTTACCAAAACTCATTCACTAGTCTAGAAGAGGTAATGGTACTGCACACAATCTACATATTTAAGTACAGCACATTAGTGTCAAAGCATGACTCATTTAATCAACGCATAAGCAAAGACTGGCTTCTAATGGTACTAAAACTTGACAACATGACAGGTTTTAAAAGAGTTATCTGCTAATAAATACACGATGTTACCAAATGCTTCTCTCACAGTGGTTCCCAAATGCACACAGACTCACAGTGTGATTCTAGACAACAACCACTATACCCAGGAGTTTACCAAAAATCATTCACTACTGTGGAAGTGGTAAGGGGACTGCACACAATCTACATATTTCAGGACTGCACTTTTGTGTCAAAGCCTGACTCATTTAATAAAAGCATAAGCAAAAACTGGCTTCTAATTCTACTAAAACTTGACAACATGACAGGTTTTAAAACAATTATCTGTCAGGAAATACATGATGTTACCAAATGCTTCTCTCACAGTGGTTCCCAAATGCACACAGACTCACAGTGTGATTCTAGACAACAACCACTATACCTAGGAGTTTACCAAAAATCATTCACTACTGTGGAACTGATAAGGGAGCTGCACACAATCTACATATTTCAGGACTGCACTTTTGTGTCAAAGCCTGACTCATTTAATAAAAGCATAAGCAAAAACTGGCTTCTAATTCTACTAAAACTTGATAACATGACAGGTTTTAAAACAATTATCTGTCAGGAAATACATGATGCTACCAAATGCTTCTCTCACAGTGGTTCCCAAATGCACACAGACTCACAGTGTGATTCTAGACAACAACCACTATACCTAGGAGCTTACCAAAAATCATTCACTACTGTGGAACTGATAAGGGAGCTGCACACAATCTACATATTTCAGGACTGCACTTTTGTGTCAAAGCCTGACTCATTTAATAAAAGCATAAGCAAAAACTGGCTTCTAATTCTACTAAAACTTGACAACATGACAGGTTTTAAAACAATTATCTGTCAGGAAATACATGATGTTACCAAATGCTTCTCTCACAGTGGTTCCCAAATGCACACAGACTCACAGTGTGATTCTAGACAACAACCACTATACCTAGGAGTTTACCACAAAACATTCACTACTGTGGAAGTGGTAAGGGGACTGCACACAATCTACATATTTCAGGACTGCACTTTTGTGTCAAAGCCTGACTCATTTAATCAAAGCATAAGCAAAAACTGCCTTATAATGCTACTAAAACTTGACAACAAGACAGGTTTTAAAACAGTTATCTGTCAGCAAATACACAATATTACCACATACTTCTCTCACAGTGGTTCCCAAAAGCACACAGACTCACAGTGTGATTCTAGACAAGCATCACTATCCCTAGCAGCTTACCAAAACTCATTCACTACTGTGCAAGGGGTAAGGAGACTACACACAATCTACATATTAAAGTACAGCACATTAGTGTCAAAGCATGACTTATTTTATCAATGCAGAAGCAAAGACTGGCTTTTAATGCTACTAAAACTTGACAACATGACAGGTTTTAAAACAGTTATCTGTCAGCAAATACACAATGTTACCAAATGCTTCTCTCACAGTGGTTCCCAAATGCACACATACTCACTGTGTGATTCAAGACAACAACCACTATCCCTTGCACTATACCAAAACACATTTCTTCATCTAGAAGAAGTACCACATTTTAGTATAGAAACATAACATAACTCATTTCACAAATTCATAAACAATGACTGGTTTCTAATTCTACCAAAATATAAAAACAGCACAGTTATCTGTCTGCAAACACATGAAAAACACAAATGCTTATCACAGAATTGGTTCTACATGCACACACACTGTCAATAAGATCGTAGAGAAAAGAAGTACTCCCTACACTTTAGCAGGAGAAATACATTAGTCTGATTAAAATCAAAATAGTCTACATACATCCCCTCACAATTAAATAACTCACCTTTCAAGTTGTTGTGTAGATTAAGAAGTATATCAGTCACACACCAGAATTTCTTTTACAGAATCTCTGCACTGTGCACCTCTCAGCAAAAACAAAGAATGACAAAGTTTCCCTTTCATTTTCCACACATATACATGTAAACATCAAATCACAATCCTTCACACATAAACTCAAAAGCAAACACACATTTCTATTGGTTAAACATTTCAAACCCTTTCCAACTGAAATACATTTCAACCCGTCCCCCAATCTGCCTCTTACCATAGAAACAGGTCATGAAACACTGCACTGAGCACACAGGTCACAAGTTCAGCACACAATGTTGCTAAACAAGACAGGCAGTGTGCTTGACTTTTCAACATATCAGCTTATCATATATAATGTTCCTTACAATCTGTTTTTGTTAACCAATAAGAATCATACCTTTAAAAAACAGAAATATACACCCTATCTTTCAGTGTAGAAAGTAGTCATACAACCAATGATTTCTTGTCTTTTTTCAAAAAAAAATTCCGTGGATCCGCGCACCCTACGCGAGAGAATCCGTGCACCCAGCGCGCACCGTGCGCGCATTTCGCCGTTTAAAAAAAAAAAATGGGGGGCCCCAGGGGGTCCTTCTAAGACCCCCCAAGCACCTCTAGAGGGTCAGAGTATTTCCACTCTGCCCCCTTTATATGTTTTCCACACTTATTCCCCTTGCTTCTTCAGCCTCGCTTCTACCGAGGCAGAAAATGGCCGCCAACAGTTCCTGGTTTCGAATGTAGACAGACACTCGACAGCCAATTAGCATTCAGCGCGCGATCAGGAGGGTGCGCGGTCGGTTCGGGGAGGGTGCGCTCACGGTGCGGGTAGGGTCCGCGGATCCTCCCCGGTCATAGATATTTATGTACTTTTAAATCTAATTTTCTCAGGAACTACTGAACGGATTCACACCATTTATGTAAAAGGCACGAGTCTGAACTGAGGACTACCTCTTTGCCAAATTTGGTGTCATTCCGTTCAGCGGTTCGGGCTGTAGCTGCGACAACAGATCCTATGGGAAATTGCGTGGGAAAACGCGTTTAGGGACCCCCCTTTTTTCTCGGCCCCCGCTTGACGAATCACCACAAAACTTTCAGGGTAGGAGCGGAGCTGGCCAAAAGTTTGGAGAATTTCGCGAGGATTCGTCAACTGGCACCAGACTTATTGGGAATAGAATGTTGCGGATTTCCTATGGAAAATAGGTCCTAACTATAACTATCTACTGGTGACCGCCAGTAGATAATATATATATATATATATATATATATATATATATATATATATATATATATATATATATATATATGAGCCCAAATTGGATCCTTTTCCGACGTTGGTGCTCGTAATATAGCGCGGTGTGTCTCTCTTCGGCAGGATCCAGACGATATCGATACACCAAACTTAGTCTCTCGGTTGGTCAGACTAAGAAAAGAGCGCACTCACTCGTAGATTTTCATGAAAACGGCTTTATCTTTCTTGCCAAACCCAACGCGTTTCACCTCTTCTAAAGGCTTGATCACGGTGACAGGCTGCTTGCAGTGATGCGTCCTGCTATTGAGTAGGTACTACCAAACAGTGCTGGGATTGTAACTGCGTTGTGTCCAGGTATCTTGAGCTTATTGACTGGCATGTGTATTGTAGATGTATGCTGACACTCAATGATTCTAATGGTGTTGTATGTCTGTGCTCCACAGTGTCCTATGGCTGGTGTTTGGTCACGTGTGACCCCCCCAAATCACAGATTCCTGGTGCAGACAGCAGGCTGCTGTTGTCCTAACCATGATGTGCCACACACCCCTGGACTAATATGGTTTACCAGTGGCTGACTTTGTGCTCACTGTCACGTGAGGTTATCTCCCATCTGTTGATGACTTATGATTTTTGCTGGTGTAATAAATAACCCTGGGCGTAGTTCGCGAAGTAGCACTTCGCGAAGCTACGCAAAGTGCAGTTCGCACTACGCGAGCTACGCGTAGCACTTCACGAACTGCGTAGTACCTTGTTCGCACTGTGCCAGATGTCGTTTTCAATGATTGCACAGTGCGGACAAGCAACCGGCACTGTGCAATCATTGAATATGGCATCTTGCACAGTGCGAGCTGTAGTTTTCTGTTGCTCGAGTAGATTTTTACTCGAGCGGCAGCTTTCTCAACGCGAACTGGTAGTTTCTCATCGCGAGCGGTCGCAAGCATACGCGACCACTCGCAATGAGAAACCTGACCTCCTCTCGTTGGGAATCTCGCCGGGAGGTTTATTTTCCATGCTCGCGATCGCCAACTTGATGTTGCTGATCGCGAACAAGGAAAAAGTCTCGCCGGGATGTCATTTTGCTTGCTCGCGGTCGCCAACTTGACGTTGAGGACCGCGAGCAAGCAAAAAATGACCGCAGCTCTACGCAACACTACGCTATGCGTGTTCGCACTGTGCTACGTGCAGTTCGCGTAGTGCGAAGTAGCGCGAACTTCGCAAACTACGCGAGCGTAGCGTAGTGCTTTGCCCAGGCTTAGTAATAAACCTGTGCATCACTTTGGAATGTACTTTGTCTGTGTCCACACATCCAACATTAATTTGCATGCTGTACCTGTGGGCAGCTTGCCACAGACTCAGGATGGGTGTTGTGTACATGCATCACACTGCATTCTCTGTTCATATGTGTTGGGATGATGAGATAGATGGGCATGGTAAGTATGTGTTGTGTTGACCTAGTGGGGTGTCTACCTCGCATGTGTCACATCACCATGGCTCACATTACTGTTTTTACATAGCTGTAGTAGTTTCCATGCACAGCCATCTTTACACAGTTCATCCTCTCAATGACACAAACCAAGTTTCAGTCACAGCAGACGCATGTATTGTGTTGTAGTGAATTTATTTACATGCATGTGTTGGAAAGTTATACGTAAGTGGAAGTGCTGTACAGTGCAATAGGAATCCAAATCTTACAGTGCAGTTGGTAGTGTTGGTTGGTGAAATTCCTAGAGGAAAGTCCACAGTCCATCACATGTGTGGGAGTTTAGTAACAGTCAACAAGGTGAACGCTTTGCACACATTGGATGATGTCTAGAACAGGTAGTCATGTCCTGGCGGGAATGCATTACCATCTGCCCCCTTACTTGTCCTTCTTTGGACAACCCCTCTTCTTCTCTGGGGTACCCTCATGTGCAGGCTGCTGCGGTGCAGGGGAGTCTCCGCCAGAGTCCAACTCCCTCCCTGTGGCAGTTTGTGATGTAGTGGCAACTGATGTAGTGGGCACACGGGGAAGTGTGGTCATGTTGTTGGTTATCTGGCGGAGGCATGTCAGTATGGCCCTATGCATCGCCATAAGGTCATTTAATTTGTCCATTATTGACACCATCTGGGTCATGTGTTGTTCCACCCAGGACATGTGCGAGTCCATTCTGGCATGATGTGCAGCCTGCTGTTGTTGCATGTCCCTGAGGATCCCCACAACCTGGCCAAATCCTCCGGTGCTTTCCTGGTACGCATCTATGATGCGTCCCAACTGCAGATCTTGCTGCAGTCCAGCCCCATCTGCAGGCTGTGACCTCACCCTGACCACCCTCACACCACCCCTGCCCACACGGGCAGGACCTGCCCTGGCAGGCACAGGTGACCCTGGGCCCATGTCTGTGTTGGCACTGGTGTTGTTGTCCATCAGCTCCTGGCTGCCCTGTGTACCTGTGCCGTTGTTGTCCTGTTGCCAGGGGTGATTGTGTTTGCAGATGGTCCAGAAGTGGTGGCAGGGTGTGCTGATGTAGCAGCTGCTGGGGCTGGAAGCAAAGCAACACCGGAGGTGCCAGGTCGTTCATCCTCGTCGACATGGAGGCATCCACACCGGGGAGCTCTGGCACATCCAGAGTGTGGGACTGGGATTCCTCTTCTGTTCTTGCTGTGTCCCCAGCATCCCCTGTGGGTGGAAGAGACACACAATGTATGTAATGTTTCTGCACACATCAAAGATTCACACACATCACAGTTGCCACTGCACGTCATGAAGAGTGTATGTACATTGCATTGTCCTACATTGTCAGAGACCGGTGTCTATTTTGGTTTAGCACAATGTCATTTGATGCTTGTGCATTTTGATGGGCACAAAGAGCTGTGTGCATGGACAGCTCATATCATGATTGTTTGACTGTACATGGGCATTGATACTCATGCCCTCATGTGCCTGACACAGGAGTGTCCCTTCTCTCAACATTAGTACTTTAACAATGATATACATGCACTTCCAGCTTGCGATGTGTGGCACGTTTGGACAATGTGTGCTGGCATTTGTGCTTGTATTTATGAGTAACATTGTTGTGTCTGAACAACATGGTCACAGTACGGTGTGGCTGCATTCAATGTGTAAATACTATTGTGTTGTGTGTGTCCCTAGTTCACATATCATTTCACATATTTGATGGTGTTGTCCGTAGCTAATGATGTTGGGGCAGAGTTCTGTACGAGATGATGTCATTTATGTGGTCAATCTCATCCATGGTAAGGAGGATTGACCACGCCAGATCGCAGACTTTCCCATGCTCATGATAGTGAGGCCCAGGGGTTTGTGTGTTTGACTTATGCTGCTTTGAGTTGTATGCCTACTCCTACCCTGTCCAGGTCACTCCTTGTGTTGCAAGTGGAAATGACAGTAAGGGGAGTGTTGTGTGAGGGATGCAATCAATGCTGCAGGATGTAGGAATGGAATGCAGATCACCACAGCGCCTTGTGTAAATGACACCATGCTACGGTGTCAACTATGTTACTGTGGCCATTCCATTCCCTGTTATGTGTCACCTGTGAATGGTGTGTATGTGGTTTGGGTTCTGGGTTTTGGTATGTGCACTGTGTGCACCTCCCCAAATGTCATAGAGGGCACAAACCTTCACAGCCAGGACAAGGGGCACCCCTGCCACACTGCAGGCCCAAACAGTGAGAGGATACATACAGTTGCAATGGCTGTCAATGTGAAGTGTTTTGAGGGGGCAAGTGTATAGGTGAGACTTGCAGCCAATTCATACATCTGGCCCATTTGTCATGCATCTCGCCAGGGCATTTACCTTTTGTGTGTGTGGTCCCAAGGGGTGTACTTGTTCCTGCTGGGTGTGTGTATTTGCGGGATTGCTGGTATTTGGTACTTGCAGGCCCACCTTCTCCCACAGAGGCCAGCCAATCCCCCCTGTAGGTTGCTTCCATTGCAGGGAGTCCTAGTTAAAGTTCTGGATGTCTGGCAGTGGAGTCCTGGTGTATGTTGTTGCAGAACCCCCACCAGGCCCTTGTGCTCCCCATAGCAGAGCCCAGTGTCTGCCATTTTGTCAGTACTTTTCCACTCCCTGTAAGGTGGACACGGTTCAGTTTGGGCTTGATGGACCATGTGGCAGGGGGTCTGGTGTCTGTGACTACAACTCCCATCAGGCTTTTGGATACACCCACCCTCCCAGCATTCCCAACCTTCCTTCCTGTGACTCAGCTTCCCTGGGAGGTGGTGTAACAGGTTTGGCAAGATGGCTGACAGTGTTTGTTGCTGTTTAGTACCAATGCATTGCTGTATTTGTTGTTAGGTTTTTACATGTTATGACCTAGTGCTGTATTACTCGGAGATAGCAGCTATTGCCTTTCTGTAACTGGCATACAAATCACTTAATAACTTTTTTTAGGCTTAATTTGGCTTTGCCAACGCTACTTGTTTTCAATGTCCCCTTGGCAGTGATGTGTGTGTGTTGCTACACAATGTTGACTAGATTGGTTATGTACTCACCAGGCTCTGATATTCCTGTCAATCCATGGATGCCCTTCGGTGGGAGTATGGTCCACACTTTCTCCTCCCAGGACATGAAGTATGTTGGTTTTGCAGGAGCACCACCACCAGTACGCTGGCTCAAGACATGCTCTCTAGCTATGAGCTTCTTGACCCTCCTTCGCACATCGTAGTACCTGTTCTGGATGTCATCCTTTGTGCGCAGGCAAGGTGCTTGTGCGTTCACCTTGTCGACAATCCTCTCCCACATTTTTGTTTTCTGTGACATGGGGGTCTGTTGGACCAAGGTTCCAAATAGATGTGGCTCTACTCAGAGTATTACATCAACCAATACTTCCAACTCACTATCTGTGAACTTTGGCTTCTTCTCTGGGGGCATGGTGATGGGTGGTTGTGGAGATTGATGTGTGTGTGAGGGTGTAAGTGAGGGTGAGTGGGTGTCAGTTTCTCTTGCTTGTTGTCAGTGTGTTTAGGAGGTGATAATGGTGTGGATGTTGTGTGGTGAGTGAGTTGTGGGTGTAGCTCAGAGTGCAGTGTAGTTGTCTTCTCTGCTGTGATGTGTTTGAAAATGGCAAAGGATCATGGTAGTGCATTTGGTCCTTAATGTAGGTGGAGTTATTTCTTTATTGATTTGGACATTGCTTGTTTGAATCTTTTTCTATGGATTTCAACGTGGGTTTTGTTGTGCATGATGGAGACGTTCAGTTGACTGTGAATGACGTAGACGGGGCAATCGGGAGGTACTCCGAGTCTGTCTCACTCACAATGTGCTGTGATGCAGCATTTGCGTACGCGTCAGTCGCGACGGGCTGTTTTCAATGGTAGTCACTGTTTCCCGTATGTCTCGTTCTTCCGGATTATGCTCCGTGCGAGTCGTTTTGCTTTTACACGCATTGCATTGTACTCATACGGAGAGTGTATGTGTCGTTCAGGTCCAGTCCGGGTCCGTACGTTTTGCGTTCCCTTCACGGGCGGGTCAATGTTTACCGTGCGGCTCGTTTGGAAATCACACGCATGGCATTGTACTCGTACGGTCATACGGAGCTTGTACGTTTGGCTCAGACTCCAGTCCCGGTACGTGTCGGTCGGTTAATTTTACATTCCGGATCGGAATCAGGCCCTTAGTGCAATACAGAGAAAACCAGTGCAATCCTATGGGAGGGAAGACAGGTAGATAATTTTCAGGTAAGCACTCGACTTTCAAGTTCTGTTTTCGGAAGTATCACCAACACAGAGCAAGGGTCAGACCAAGGTAGGTACTGCACCACCAGTGGTCCTGGGGCATCCGGGTGCAGAGATCACTGGGCCCAATGTTAGCCTATGGGTGCTGGGAGCACCTCGAAGAGGCACGGGTTACAGGTAAGTACCCGCAATTCTGGGGCCACAAAGTTGTACCAAAGTTGCACCACCAGCGGCACAGGGGCAACCTGGTGCAGGGTGCACAGGAGGTGCTGGTGCCCTAAAAAACTCAATAGAGATCCTCAGTTGAAGAAAATGGTTGCAGGCTTGGACCAGAAAACTGGCTGAAGGAATCCAATGACTGGAGAGGTGAGTTGGATAGTGGGGGATGCTGGGACACAGTCAGTTGGGCACTCCAAGGCCTGGGGGCTACGGGTGAAGGGGTGTCTTTAGGTATTGCGTTTCTCACACCGGATCCATTCATGGTAGGGGGGGTGTTCAAAATGAGGCTGCAGGCGTTGTGGGGAAGTTCAGGAAAGAATGTCCAATGCTGGATCCCAGGTCAGGATCGCTGGGGAGACGACACTGGATCATTGGGTCACTTGGACTTGGGCGGTGGGCAACTGGTGCAGAGTGGTGCAAGTGTCGCTGATCTGCCTGGGTCCGGGGTGCTTGGGTTTGTTTCTTTCTGGAAAAATCTGGTGTCCATAGGAGAAAAAAGTCTTTGTCAAAGGCAGCTCAGGTCGCCGGTATTCTTGGAGATTACTGGCTGTGGGACATGTCGGTTTCTGTGCACAAGGTCCATGAATCAGAAGATAGGCCGGTAGGGCTAGGGCCAAGTCAGTTGTCGTATTCCTCCTTCACTGCTGCATGGCTCTTCGGTCCTTCGTCTTCTTAAGTTGTCGAATCTGAGGAGCAAGCTTCAGGGGAGTCCTTAAATACTAAATTTAAGGGTGTTACCGAGGTCGGGACAGTAGCCAATGGCTACTTCCCCTAGGGTGACTACAGCCATTGGGTGCCCCCTCCCTTTGGGGAGAGTGGCACCTCCCTCTTCCTATTGGGCCTAATTCTACAAACCAAAATGAAGAATTTTGAGGAGAGGAGTTCACCTCAGCACCTGGCTATCCTCTCGGAGGCCAGGCCAAGGTAGACGTGCCTTCTCGGGTTACTAATTTTCGCGCCTGTCCTGCCGCCAAAAAGTGGGGATGTGACAGGGGGGCAGGCATCTCCACTGGTTGGGGCTGCCCAAATCAGCATAACACAAGGTGAAACCTTTGAGGCTCACCACCAAGTGCTGCTGTTTCAGCAAGGGGGAGAGGGGTGTGAAGCACCTCCACCCAGAGCAGGCTTTGTTTCTCATCCTATGTGGTTAGAAACCTGTCTGGTGGTGGCTGGCTGGCATTGACTGGACAGCCAATACACTAGAAGTTGGTCGTTTTTCAGGAGGACTCACTAAGATGCCCTCTGAGTGCATTTTTATAATAAATCCATCACTGGAATCAGTGTGGGTTTATTATGCTGAGAAGTTTGCTACCAAATTTCTCATTTCTCAGCAAAGCCATCATGGAGCTGTGGAGTTCGTGTTGATAAACTCCCAGCCCATGTACTCAAAATGGCTTCACTGCGCTTACAGTGTCCAAGAATGAACTCAGACACTGTAAGGGTATATTTCTCATGCAGCTATGCCCTCAACTGTGGTATAGTGTACCCTGCCTTAGGGCTGTACAGCCTTCCAGAGGGGTGACTTACCTGTGCCACAGGCAGTGGGGTGTAGGCATGACACCCAGACAGGTGTGCCATGTCAACATTTTTAGTTTAGCTACACCCCAATACATAGTCTGCAATGGCAGGGTGTATGTGTGTGGTGTGGGGTCCTTTAGGGTGACACAATATATGCTGCCGCCATAATGGACCCTCTCTGGTCACCAAGCCCTTAATACCACTAGCACCCATACAAGGGACTTATAAATGGAACAGAGGTGTGCCAATTGTGGGACCAATGGTACAGTTTGGGAAAAGAACACAGGCCCTGGGAACCTGATTGTCAGGGACCCAAGGCACTCTCAGTCAAAGTGCATCAGAAATTGGGCAAAAAGTGGGGGAGTTACTGTAACAGAAACCCACATTCCTACAGTAAGGTTACTATTGTTGTGACTTTTCACACATAGTGATTCTCATTTACACATTTCTTGAAACTGGAACGGATTACTCCCACTAGCGCTGTTATTTTAGACTAGAAATTGCACAGTTACCCTGTAGGGTGTTAGAAACGAATTTTAGAGAGAAGCTGAATGAATTCTGGAAAAACGAACAAATTTAAAAAAAAACGTCTTTTTAATTGTGATAACAATGCTTTTAATATTGCACTAACCCTAGCGTGATTTGCACAGTATTTTGGTGCCTACCTGACCTGCCAGAGCGAAGGGAATAGGGCACTTGACCACGAGCACCAGCCGCCATCTTGGGGCAGGGTCGGGACGCGGTCTAGCTCTTCTCCACTTCCGGGAGAGAGCTATTTAGAGCGAGCGAGCCCTCTGCTCTGTTGATTCTCATTTACACATTTCTTGAAACTGGAACGGATTACTCCCACTAGCGCTGTTATTTTAGACTAGAAATTGCACAGTTACCCTGTAGGGTGTTAGAAACGAATTTTAGAGAGAAGCTGAATGAATTCTGGAAAAACGAACAAATTTTAAAAAAAACGTCTTTTTAATTGTGATAACAATGCTTTTAATATTGCACTAACCCTAGCGTGATTTGCACAGTATTTTGGTGCCTACCTGACCTGCCAGAGCGAAGGGAATAGGGCACTTGACCACGAGCACCAGCCGCCATCTTGGGGCAGGGTCGGGACGCGGTCTAGCTCTTCTCCACTTCCGGGAGAGAGCTATTTAGTCCTCGCTCGACTAGGATGCGCAGCGGACGAGCGCAGCGGGCGCGCGCCGAAGACGCGCCTAAGACAAGCCCGTCTGCGCCCGTCCGAGCCAGATCCGGGCCCAGGGCCACTCCCCCTGGTCCTGCTGGTATCCTACATACAGCTTCCACCCTACGCTATACTTCCACACAGCTGCAGGAATGGAACACAGGACTGGGTATGTCTTGTCAAGTACTTCCGTTATTAAAACACTCATTATCCACACCCATATCATGTGCAGGTTGCTCTTATACTCTGCCACCTCCCCTGTCTGTGACAAATACTATAGACCACCCCTTTATAACTGCCAGCGCTCCTCGCTTAGCGACACAGTATACTAGAGCTGCACTCATTAATTCACGCTCTCTCCCCAAACATAGTCTGGACATTAGGGAGAGCATTATTAATCATGAACTGGACATCTTATTCATCACAGAATCATGGGTAGATGATGCATCTGGCCCTGACTTTGTTCAAGCTACTCCTGAAGGTTACAGTGTAGCTAGACAAGATAGAGCCTCCGGGCGAGGCGGAGGCTTAGCCATTATTCATAGGGACACTTATCGCGCTAAATTTGAGCCCATTCTAAGTACCAATTGCGAAGCTCTCGCATTTACTATTAATCTTACACACAAACAGGCGTTTAAAGGAACCCTGGTGTACAGGCCACCTGGAGCTCGAACCAAATTTCTAGCTGCACTCATTGAAATTATGGAATCAGCAATAGAATCCCCGACTTATACAATTCTTGGGGATTTTCATTTTCCTTTGGAAAACTTGGAAAACAAAGATACACTCCAACTTATTACTGATATGCAGGCAATAGGACTGCAGCAGCTGGTGAAGGGCCCCACGCATGAAGCCGGACACACGCTGGATGGCCTGTTTACGAATGACCATGGCATTGAGTTGGTAGCAACACTACCTTTGATCTGGTCTGACCACCAAGCCATTATTTTTAGGATCCGGATGCTACCACTCAAACCCCCTCAGACCAAAGATAGGGCACCAGTGGGGGCGCGGATGTGGAAAAACGCAGACATACCACATCTCTCAAATCTCTTGCTGTCATCTGCTCCAGAAAGCGGAGACAATATTGAAACTATGTCCATTAAATTTCAGGAATGGATCTTAAAAGCAGCGAACGAAGTTGCTCCTGAAAAAACTTATCGCCCCAATAGAACCACTCCATCTGCCCAGTGGTATACAGAAGAGCTGCGACTTCAGCGTCAGTTCTGTAGAAATTTAGAAAGGCGCTGGAGAAAGCACTATAGTCCATTGGCTAAGCAAGAATACAAAAGTGCTCTGGCTATATATAAGAAAGCTATCACCACACAAAAGAATCTTTTCTTCACTGGTCGTATTGAGCACGCCCAGAACTCAGCTAGGATGTTATTTCAGGTGGTGAACTCTCTGTCTAGTCCTCCAGCTGGCTCCACAATAGAGAACTCGCAGGAATTCTGTACCGCCCTAGCCACATTTTTTACTACTAAAGTAATGGATATTTACTCCACTTTTTCTAAAGAGCCGGTAGGAAGAACAACTGATTTAACTATTCAACCAGCACTGAAGCACCCTTCCTTTACCCAGTTTCAGTCAGCTACCGAAGAACAGGTCAACGCACTTGTTGGCAAAATTAAATCAGGCTCTCCGTTGGACCCATGTCCTCCGACCATAATGAACCAACTACACAATGTGGTTACCCAGCCGCTGACCAACATATGCAACTCCATCTTTAGGACAGGTGTCTATCCACAGACCTGGAAGAAGGCTATTGTTAAACCCCTGATTAAGAAGCCATCTTTAGACCCTACCATCACTTCCAACTACAGGCCAATTGCCTGCCTTCCATTTCCTGCCAAAATAGTGGAGGCAATAATGAATAAACAGCTCTCTGAGTTTATTGAACAACATAAGCTCTTAGATGACACTCAGTTCGGGTTCCGGAAGGGACACGGAACTGAGACAGCATTGATAAAGGCCTCGGATGAAATTCGAGAGATCATGGATTCGGGAGGTGCTGCAGTGCTCATCTTATTGGACCTGTCAGCTGCTTTTGACACGGTCGACCACGTCATCTTGGTCGACCGTGTCGCAGCCCTTGGAATTAGTCATCTGGCTAAAGACCTTATAGCCTCCTTCCTTGTTAATCGCAAACAGGCAGTCAATCTGGGCAACTACTACTCGCCCACTTCTGAACTGCCCTGTGGAGTCCCTCAAGGATCCTCGCTAAGTCCCACGCTTTTTAATATCTATGTTGCGGACTTGGCGAGGGTTATTAAATCACATGGGATGCGATTAACTACCTACGCGGATGACACCCAGCTTGTGCTGGCGGTGCATAAGAACGGTCCAGTGGTAGCAGCTAAGTTTCAGGAGGGGTTACTGGATGTACAATCATGGATGCACAGTAACTGCCTGAAACTTAATGCAGAGAAAACCGAAGTTATGACTTTCGATAAGATCTCCCCCGAATGGTCTCCAACTTGGTGGCCCAGTCAGATGGGCTCCCCCCCGATTCCAGCTGTCAAGGTTAGGAATTTGGGAGTGATTTTTGATAACAGGCTATCTTTTCGTTATCATGTCAACAAGGTGGTCTCTGCTGCATTCTTCGTGCTGAAGAAAATAAAAAAACTCATGCCATACCTACCCGCTTCGGCAGGGAAAACACTGATTACCACCTTAGTGTTTTCGAAGCTGGACTATGGAAACGCCCTCTTCCTTAGCACTCACAAATACATCCTGAACAAATTGCAGTCCGTGCAAAATGTGGCAGCACGAATTCTGCTTAATATTCCTTGGCGACACTCTACTTCAGCAGCCATACGCCATCTACATTGGCTAAGAGTGGAGAGCAGAATTAAATTCAAGGCTCTCTGCATCGCCTACAAGGCCATTCATCAGACTGGACCAAAGTTCTTAAAGGAAGCTTTTCAGGTGTACATACCTGGAAAGAATCTAAGATCAGCAGCAAGCCACCTATTGCATGTTCCCCGAACAAGAACGGCCACATGGGGAGATAGACGCTTCCTGGTAGCGACCCCCATACTGTGGAACACACTCCCCTTGTATATTAAAACAGCACCAACACTCATTGCCTTCCGTAAGGCTCTGAAAACTTGGCTATTTAATCAATAAGTTCCTGTCCTCAATTTTGTGTATCCTAGAGAATCTCATTGCGCCTAGACACCCTAGGGTATTAGTTGCGCATTAAAAATCCCATAAATAAATAAATAAATAAATAAATAAATAAATAGCCAGGCGATCTCCCTATGGGAAAGAATAGGGAAAATGATCAAAGATTATTTATTAAAAAAAACATTTTTATTTATTTTGTTGTAAAATATAAATGTATAATAAAATAATTCTCTTTACCCAAAAACGAATACAATAAAATGTTAGAGCACATTACCTCTTCACATTGAATGTTTTCTAAATGAATAAATAATTTAAATATACTTAGCGAGGGTATGGATTGGTGTAATCATATTGATAAGAGGAGACTAACGGGGCACTCTTAAGAGCTCATTAAAAAATCACTATATCGGCCAATCTCGCCAGCTATGCACATTTATAAGGCACATGCTTTGGGTAGTGAGATATATGGTTTGGAAGTCTGGGGCCA
This sequence comes from Triturus cristatus, assembly GCF_964204655.1. NCBI lineage: Eukaryota > Metazoa > Chordata > Amphibia > Caudata > Salamandridae > Triturus > Triturus cristatus. Next base: position 594,844,023 of record NC_140593.1, read on the forward strand.
CAAAAATATTTCTATTTTACAAGTCTCGAAGTGTAGCTTCTTACGCCAATTAACAGGTCGCCCCAGAAGCACCCAGTTAGTCCCCTTGAGACTCGATCTGGGACTGCTGTCTATTACTAAGGAAGTGGTTTTAATGTAATTTTTTATACTGGCGATGGATTTGGGCTACACCCGCACTCTCATCATATCTGGATGTCCTCAGAGATGTTCTGAGGGCACCAGGTCCTCGAAACATCCCCTGGTTCAGATATTTGAATAATACTTGTGGTAAGATTGGGTGTAGTGATTTGTCGGAAGTACATGAGAACCCCCAGCCCTTAGCAAATGCAAGATCAAAGAAAGTTATCACCAGTTTAAATTGGGCCAGATATTGGCAGACTCAACTACAGGTACTAATCTTCCAGGAACAACTAGGTACTCAATAGGATTGATGGTCTTTTATTGGAATGCGAACAGATCTTGACCCCAGGTGCCACTTTTCCCTTCTCTTGATACCCCTATCCTTCCAACTCCTGATATAGCAGGAATCCAGCGGACAATTCTAGGGATGTTTTTGAGATCAAGGGGTCAGGGTGAAGTACAGACCACAGTTGCTTATATAGTGCAATGTTCTTCTCCCCCCATAAATATTACTGCATCACCTGTGCCCACTGCCCCCTCTGTTATCTCAAATATTGATTAAAATGTGGTTGATGTAGATGATTTTACTTGTAGTAATCACTTTGCTCCCTTGAGAGACTCACAAGTTGAGTGGATAAATGTTAATAATGAAGTCATCAAAGGTAAAAACGATGGACAGCTTTCTATCGAATTGCCAGTTTCTGGGTGTCCCACTAGTACTAACACTAATACTAAAGAAGTATTTCTTATCTCCCATGTTCAATCCTTGAAGGATGAGGTGGGCCTCCCAAAATCGCTGGTTTCATCGTTGACATTGATTGCCAATATGTTACTAACATCTAATAAGTCCTAAGCAAATCTTAACCCAAGCCTGAGCTCCCCCTTCTTCCTCTAGACCTTTACGCCATGCACAAAACTCTGCACATAGCCCACTAACTAATTTGAGAAAACGCAATATAGAGAGATTCTTACTCTCATCTGTAGTGCAGTCTTGCAGAACTATGGGAGGTGTCCTAACCACGAGCAGCTCCAGCTCCAGTTCCTCTGTCGTCAAGCTTTAGTCACACAGAGAAAATATCTCCATTACCAACCGGGCTCATGTTCGAAGGAATCCGCTTGGTAATTTTACAAAGACCAATCTACCATGAAACAGGGGGAAAAATCCAATATTTATTACAATGCTTTATTACAATGACAAACATCTGCAAGTTAACAAAATGCTCAATAGTGGAGACTAAAGATAGTTTAAAAAAAAGAAAATTAATTGAATTTATTATGTTCGTGGGTGTCACTCTGTTATACACAATGACATAGTTAGTGTTAAAAGATGACTCGTTTTGGGTTCTTCTACTATGGCTGACAATATAGTCGACCTTGATCACAGAACTAACCCACCCGGCAATTCCAGCATAAAGTTCAAATATACTAGACCTCAAGACTTTATTGGTACCAATGGCCCTGCTTCAACGCTCAGTCACATAGATTGACTTAAAAAAGCACCCCAATGAGACCTACAGGAGACCCATTTATTGCCACCCAGTGCAAGTGCACTTCTCCCAGGAGGGGTTGGCACAGAGTCAGACCCGCTTCTTAATTTAAACTCCATAAATACTCCTAATGCACCCACCTCATTCCAGTTAACGGTATCTTGATGGGGGCTGAAGGCACGGAAGACATGGTGTCACACCAGAATGCTGTTTACAAGGATGGAGGATGGTCTCTCATTGATTTCTTGGTATCTGGCTGGAGTTAAATCTAAACTCATAGAGCAAGAATGGCAGTCATTTATTTGAAATTATGATGTTTGTTATTTCAGGAGACCTGGGCACTTGACAAAATTTCCATCAATGGATTTGTTTCATACAGTGTGGAAGCCTTGTCACCAAGAAATTCAGGACGGGCGGTGGGGGGGCCTACTGAAATTGGTAAAGATCGACATTTTGTGTTCCCATGAATTGCTGAAAGTTAAACTCACCTGATTTAATGGGGGTGATGCTTGAATTCCCAACGGGTCTCAAATTTGTGTTATTAAATATATATGCTAGGTCCATGCTTTCAACTACTGAATCACCGATTACATCTCTTTTAGATGATTTGATTGTACGGTTCTAGCAGAATGCTGAAGTGATTGTAGCTGGTGATTTTAACCGTTCATTTGAACCCTCTCCTTCTTTCAGTACAATAAGAGAAAAGGAGGATGAGCAATGGAGTATTCCTAGCCTTGAGGGTACATCTAATTACGGTCTCTCCAATGTCGCTCTACAAATTGCTTCAGTGATGGTGGGATGAAGTCTGAGAGCATGTAATGGGAAAACCTGTACTGAACAAATGAGAGCAGCTACATTAAAGAGGGGAGCCTCTACTAGTGTGATTGACAACATTTTCTGGAGGTCAGTCTCTGGCCACTACTTTATGACATGTTGGTTTTTCCACATAGAGATAGCGACCATAATCACCTGATTGTTACACTTGTACGGAATGACCTTTTGAGATTGCTTTCCACCCAGAGCACTGTGGTTCCTGAACCGGTTGTGGCCAACAACTATAGAAGAGTGTCTTGGCCTAGGGTTATGGCTAATCTGAACAATAATGCCGGGATATATCAGTGGTTCATAAATTTTGTATCTAATTATGAAAATTCCCCTGAGGAGGCCATTCCAATCCCAGATATTCACTGTAGTTTTTTTTAACAAATTACTGAGTATTTTTTAGTTGTAATTCACAAGCCCCTCTCAAAGACCCAAGATGGTATACGCCAGACTGTGAGCAGATCAGGCTTGAGATTAGCACAGCCTGGCGGGATTACAAGTATGAACTCGATCTTACAAAAAGGAAGTGGGAGGATGCTAATTGACACAACATGCTCCAGGCCCTTAAAATGAATGATGGCTGGACATTTTGGCATATTATTGCAAATGGGACAACTGTAAGCTTTAATCCCTGGAGAGATGATATCCCGCCAGAAAGATGAGAGGAACATTTTGCAAAACTATACTCTCAGGCTCTATCTATAAAACAGCCCCCTAATGTGGTTGAGGAGTGTCCCGAGGGCAATGTCATTAAGCTGGGTAATGAGAAATCTTTCAGTCTTGAAGATACCCTCTTTGCTATTATAAATCTTAAGGTGCTAAAGGCCTCTGGTCCTGATCACATTCTTGGTGACCTATATAAATCAGAACCTGGGCTGTGGAATAGCTACGTGAATTTCCTTTTTAATGCAATAGCAAGGGGTGGAGAGATTCTGGATACCTGGTGTGGGGCAGAAATAATCTTGATGTTCAAAAATGGAGATGCCAACTGCCCATATAACTGTAGGCCTATTAGCTTAGCAGATAACCTTCGAAAAATATTCACCAGGCAGATTTTAATTAGATTACAAGATTGGATGGACAAGATTTTGTGCTAATGTTACCACTTTAGACCAGTTTTTTAAATGTGCCCTCCTTTATTGGAAATATGACCTGCTGGGTAACCAAAACCGCTATGTGGCATTTGAGGACCTGCGTGCTGCATTCAATTTGATACCCAGGGGGAGTCTTTGGAGACTACTGGCAGACATAGGAGTTCGGGGGGGAGATAATTGAAATACAAGCCAGGTTGCATTACATAAATTATGCACAGGTCATGTGAGGTGACAAGGGTGGGTTAACAAAGCGCATCCCAGTCAGAAGAGGGTTTCGACACGGGTGCGTTTTGGCCTCCATCTTGTTCACCTTATATATAAATGACGTGGCTGAGGAACTGACAAAGATTGTTAATGATTCTCCTACTCTCAACGAGGTTAAAACACCAATTCTCCTGTTTGCATATAGTTCATTATTAATCTCCAAGGCCCCGATGGGGTTAAATAATCTGCTAAATAAATTTTTGGAGTTCCGGGATCACAGGGGTTTGGAATTGAGTGCTGCAAAAACCAAATTTATGGTCCTTGGTAAGAATGTCAAGAAAAGCTGTTCAGTAATGGCTGAGAAGGACCGTTTGGAAAGGGTCTTTAGTTTTGGTTATTTGGGGATGACCGTGTTGGACAAATTTAGGTGGGTTCACCAAGTAAATAAAGGAGCTCTTATGATATCTCATAGGTCTAAGGCCATTTTACGTCTCCAGAAGAATACATGCTCACGTTCCATTTCCCTAGCTTTGGAAGCCTATCGAGCAAAGGCTTAAAGTGCTGCACTGCATGGTGCAGAAGTCTTCGGGCTACAGTGACATGATGAGGCTCGCAGTAATATAGAACACTTTTGTTAGATCATTGCTCTCAGTCCCCGTAAGTACCCCTTTGGTCCCACTTTATTTTGACATGGGGATGAAAAGAGTATCTGATGTGGTGCACTCAACGCCACTACTAGTCCATGTCTGGACTACCCCGGAATAAGCCTATTATAGAGACTACCCCGGAATAAGCTTATTATAGAGATTACTTGAATGATGTGACGAATATGGATGGTGCCTTGGTAATACCCTGGTTAAGGTTTGTTTGTGACTGGTATAAGCAGGTTCTAAAATCATCTTACTGGTCACTAGTGTGGGAAGAAATAACAACCGAGCAGTTCCTGGCATTTAAACTAGGGGTGGGCGGAATTTTCGAAATTGACTTTGGCAAATTATTGCGAAATTGCTCAAAATCTCTGCGAGCACGCAGAACTTTTGCGAAGATGCGGAGATTGCTTTCCCGCCCGTTCGCGATGTGTTTTTTTGCGTGCTCGTGGGGAAATATCTTGCCCATGCGGTCGCTAATGGGTGCGCCCATCTTGCTCGCGATGCTTATTTCCTGTTCCGGGTCGAATGACGTGTTCGCGATCGCAAACTCTCACGGGATAGTGCGACCGGCTACCAACAATCCAACATCTCGTGGCACACGCGAACGGATAGGAAAACTCGTCGGCGAATGCAGGGACCCGGCAAGTCGCAATCGCACACGCGAGAACGCATTTTTAAAGCATGAACAACAAAAATACTTCCATTTCGCGGCAGATTGTGATAGTTTTGACATTTTCGCGCTCTCCGCAGAATGCGGAAATTTCAAAATATCGCAAATTCCGCGAGCGGAAAGAAATTTACCGCCCAGGCCTAATTTAAACCTAATTCTGTTTTTGAAAGTTACATGGACAGTATAACACCACCATTGGTAAAGTGTTTGTTTATGAGACTTAGAACAGACTGTTTGCGCCTTCGATCTTTCAGCAAAAACTGGAATAATATTTCATCGCCTGACTCCTTTCCAGCTTGTGGCATGAATTCTGAGACTGTTGGCCATATTATACTTGTGTGTTCTGCATACCGTCGTGTGCGTCGTCAATGGTTGTGCCCGATCTGCCTGGCCTTGGAGGTACCACACCTTAGAGAGACAAAAAATGTTTTGAAGACTACACATCTGGCCCGGTTGTCTTTTCGTGAGCCAGTTTTTGCTCAATATCTGGATAAAAAGGGAGAAACTTCTGAAATTATTGTAAATTTAGTATTTTAGTACATGGGTTGTCGTGTGGAAACCATTTTAATCATATATGTCTTAAATAAATTGTGTTTTATATAGTTATTATTGATTGGCCAGTCCAATTTTAAAGCACTATTTACAATATTGTATTTTATAAATGTTATATACTTTTGAAAACTAGGATAGGATTTAATTAATAAAACTTAGACATGTAGAGATAGGACTATTAATTTTCGCTGGACTATTTTGATATTCTGATAGAAACAGCTGTAATGGAACGGCACTGCACTTGGTCTGCTGGGGTTAGGATTTATGATTATATTGTAATATTTAATTAGAGTATACTTGTGTATTAAGGATATTGAATGATATGGATGTTGTGTACCTTTGATGGTTATGGAACCGAATAAAGGATTTTGATTGATTGATTGATGTGCCTGAATGAAATATTACAAGTTTTTTAAAGAAATGTAATTCTTATTCCTTCTTGTTTTAATTATCCGTATATTTCCAAGATGAAATTTAATTTTATTGTGCAATTATGTTCACTGTTTTACTTTGATGTTATTGTGTATTTTAATGGCATAAGGTTATCTATGGTCCAAATATATTCATTTATGTTAGAAATATTAATTTATAAAAACAATAGAAAAAGCATCCTTCCTAGCAATGTTATTTTGAAAGAATATGTAGTAAATGTAATTTAAAGTTGTTTGTAATTAATTCAAATTAAATTTTTATTTTTATTAAAGGTTTTAAAATATAGGTTTTTTACAAAGTCAACCATCAATTTCAACTTATAAACTATTTTATTAATTTAGCTTCTTTTTGCCTATATACACATTGTTTAAACGTGAAAATAATATAATTATTTTAACATTATTTCCTAAGCAGTGATATATTAAGCCCCTGTCTTTGTTGTTTTCTATCGTTATGTGTTGCAGTTCCTGTGATTGGCATTGTATGGTGCTAGACTTACTCCAAGTCTGGGTTACGGTACATTTACTACTACTTTGTCACTTTTTAGTCAGTAGTAATTTTGGAAGTGTAGTTTGTGAATAGCAATCGTCTTTCTCCTTCTTATCCCTCCCTATACCCCTACTTATCCTTCCAAATACCCCTCCTTATCCCTTCCTAGACCCTTACATTTAGTAGTTGATCTTCCCCAATTTTCTACCACTTCCCCAGTCCCTCCTAAATTTACATCTAAGGGGTTGATTCCGATCCGGGTCGGACAGCTCTCCGAGAGCTGTTCGTAGCCTTACCTTGTGACTGACTCGTACATGGAGCCGGTCCGTCCGGGCGATGAAGTACGATGCGCATAACTGACACAAATTCGACCGACACGTAGGCTGTGAGTCAAGCTTCATTTTCCGTACGAGCCGTACCTCCGAACGCTAAACCGAGTCGACCGGAAGCAGTATCCACTGCATTTTCCGGCCGGACAAGTACGATGCGCAATTCATACGTGCTGGACGGGTCGCCACGTACAGCACATCACAGCATCCGGAAAAGAAGCATATCAGGTACGATTCGCGCCAGAACACAATCCACGGCTATGAGACGGACCAGCTAGCAATGGGTACGAGATGAAGCAACAAGCAGCGTGTACGAGACAAACACATCATGAATCCCATCGCGCAGGTCATACCAGTACTGTACATCTATGACCGGATCAGGAACAGATGCGAACGGTAAGTCAGACACCCACCACACAAACAAACGACACGTACCTGCAAAATGTCACACACACCCAGGGAATCCATATCCTGGCCACTAACAACAGGCCATCATAGGGGTTGCATGGCCATCACCACTACCACCCCCTCTCATAGGGGGTATGTTGCCCATCACTACTACAACCCCCACCCATAGAGCTTATGTTGCCCATCACTACTGCCACCCCCACCCATAGGGGACCTGTTGCCCATCACTCCTGCCACCCCCACCCATAGGGGTTCATATTGCCCATCACTACTGCCTCCCCCACCCATAGGGCTTATGTTGCCCATCACTCCTGCCACCCCCACTCATAGGGGACCTGTTGCCCATCACTCCTACCACCCCCACCCATAGGGGTTCATGTTGCCCATCACTACTGCCACCCCCACCCATAGGGACTATGTTGCCCATCACTTCTGCCACCACACTCATAGGGGACCTGTTGCCCATCACTCCTGCCACCCCCACCCATAGGGGTTCATGTTGCCCATCACTACTGCCACGCCCACACATAGGGACTATGTTGCCCATCACTACTGCCACCCCCACCCATAGGGCTTATGTTGAGCATCACTCCTGCCACCCCCACTCATAGGGGACCTGTTGCCCATCACTCCTGCCACCCCCACCCATAGGGGTTCATGTTGCACATCACTACTGCCACCCCCTCCCATAGGGACTATGTTGCCCATCACTACTGCCACCCCCACCCATAGGGCTTATGTTGCCCATCACTCCTGCCACCCCCACTCATAGGGGACCTGTTGCCCATCACTCCTGCCACCCCCACCCATAGGAGTTCATGTTGCCCATCACTACTGCCACCCCCACCCATCGGGACGATGTTGCCCATCACTACTGCCACCCCCACCCATAGGGCTTATGTTGCCCATCACTCCTGCCACCCCCACTCATAGGGCTTATGTTGCCCATAACTCCTGCCATCCCCACCCATAGGGGTTCATGTTGCCCATAACTACTGCCCCCCCACCCATAGGGACTATGTTGCCAATCACTACTGCCACCCCCACCCATAGGGCTTATGTTGCCCATCACTCCTGCCACCCCCACCCATAGGGTACCTGTTGCCCATCACTCTTGCCACCCCCACCCATAGGGGTTCATTTTGCCCATCACTACTGCCACCCCACCCATAGGGACTATGTTGCCCATCACTACTGCCAGCCCCACCCATAGGGGACCTGTTGCCCATCACTCCTGCCACCCCCACTCATAGAGCTTATGTTGCCCATCACTACTGCCATCCCCACCCATAGGGGACCTGTTGCCCATCACTCCTGCCACCCCCACCCATAGGGTTTATGTTGCCCATCACTACTGCCACCCTCACCCATAGGGGTTCAGGTTGCCCATCACTACTGCCACCCCCATCCATAGGGACTATGTTGCCCATCACTCCTGCCACCCACACCCATAGGATGGGTGATGCGCCACACATCCATCATACACCAGCATTAGGTATGTCAGCAAAATACATCCCCCCTAACATCATGACAACAGTGTGTAGTCTGTGACGAATCCCCACAACAGTGAATATGACTTCGAACATACAATGTAACCACCATCACATGTGTGACCAAAAACTGAGTGTGGCCTACACAAGGCAAGCATCACAATAGCACTGTGTCAATGTGCACTAACACCCCCTCACTATGTAGAACAAAAGTTAAGTGTGTGGTTCCAAACAGCAGCAAATGTTGAGCATTGTGGTGATGGGGTCTAAACCCCCCTCTTCACAGTGACCAAAAGGTAAGTGTCATCATGGTCAAAGCTGCAAATGACAGACAGCATGTATGATTCCTGGTCCCAACATATGAAACACTTTTGTGGCAAAGTAGTGGTTGTGTCCCATACCCACAGAGATGTGGTGAGGCTAACAGTGCTGTGAAAACCTAACATACTCTCGGCCATGTGCAGACAAGCACCACCCATGGGGGCTGACATTGCATACAGTGTACAATGACACAAAAACAGAAGTGACCATCACCAAGCATACACACATCTCGAAAATAGACACACAAATCAAAACATCCTGTGTAGACTCTAGGTGTCAGGTCACAAACTCCCACTCCATGGCAGTAATGGGACCTAACAACAAGGATGAATGTGCAGAATGATGTGATATTACTCACAGGGACAGCAGGGAAAATAACAAAAACAACATACAGGCAATGGCCCACAAAAGCAATACCAATGCACTGGTGCAGATGTACAAACACAAACAGGCAACCTCACACTGCACATCTGACACAACATGTGTGTGTGTGTCTCAGTATCCACAGGCAACTACACAACACATGAAGGGGTCTGAACCACAGTGAGACAGATGTGGACACAGTGCCATACAAAAGTAACCCATCCTTGGGTCCCCCTTAGTGGGCAATCAGGCATTGTGAGATGAGAGGGAGCACAACAGACACATGTGACACAAGCAGTACCCCCAGGGACCATACATTGGGGTGACACAAGCATGCATGATATGTCCACTGTGATGACAAAGATAGATGTCGTACAAACTGTGAAACCCAGACATGTGTCCTGTGCCACAAACGTACATCACACCTACACAAACACAAATCACTCAGCATGGCCCGTCATCCATGGACAAATGGGAGCTAGGGGCCCATCCATGCAAACATTCGCATCTGTCCACCCTCAACACCACACACCCTGAACTGCACCAATGTGCATCTGTGAAGCCCACATGGACAGGTGACATTGCACATGCACCCATGACAAACACAGTAATGTTGGGAGGAACTAAGGTGCACAGAATCATCACACAAGGACAGTCTACAACCCTGGTGAATGACAGACATACTGCACAGTATGTGGTACATGGCCATGACGCCAAAGCTCCCGTAACCTTCGGAATCCCTGCCACGGTCCCAGGACAATGCAGAAGCCAAGGCACACATGCTGACACCTGCCAACATTGCAGCCCTGAACCGGACGAGTGGGAGCAGTCACACACACATACACATGTCTCAATCACTGAAAGGTACCACCTAGGGACAACTACATGACATTGCGAACAAAGAAGTGCCTTGGGGACACCTGACTGTGTCCCATCTGCGTCTGACCACATCATCACCACTCAGAACTGACAAATCCCAAAGATGAAACACCAATTAACAGTAGTGTGTCATGCACCCACACATCTGGTAGCCCAGGACAAAGATGTGGGATGAACACAGTGCAACTCAGCAAGCATCAACAACAGGAACATATCAAGGGAACACTGCCTGTGTATGAAAAGGGATGTGGACACACACACACAGGCTCACACAACACACACCATGGGCCCAGGCAATGTCACAGAACAACACACTTACTTGAGGGGACTCAACTCCTGTGGAAGCTCAGCTGTGCCAAATATAGTCCCAGCAGGTCTCAGTCATGTCAGCAGAACACTTGGCCAGTCAGCCATCAGTTACCACCCAATGAAGGCTCTGGTCACAACAGCCTGGGTACGGGATGTCCCTTAAGTCATCTGTACACACTCAATACATATGTGCAGCAAGTTGTACAGAGGACCCAGTTGTTCCTACACCAATGATACCCACACCTGCAGGTCCAGTGGAGATGCACCCACAGTCAGGGAAATAGACAAATTGGACAATGGGAAGCACATCGTATGTGCATGTGTGCAAGTCACAGATGTGACCATGCAAATGAAATGTTTACAGAGATGTTCACAAATTGTTAATCATGACACACCCAGTTAGCAGCAAAGGATGACATGGATACCGACTAGAATAGGATACATATCTCATGGACCACATGGAGTACCTCACATCAACACCTCAGTATTCAACATTGGAAATCCAGCATTATAACTGTAAGGTCATGGTAAACATCATCAACATAATGTACAGCTAAATCAAATTCACAAGGATAAATACAAATGCTTTATTCAGCCATATTTCAAAGCAAATGTCCTTTCAAAACAAGGCCGTTGCAATCTCACGAGGTCCAGATGGAGGAACGTAATATTTAGTTTCAGGATTTGAGGCTGACATTGATATTTACTTTTTTGCAACTTAATATTATGGATACCTAATTAAATTGACTCTAAGAAGAATTTTGACTTAGTATGCCAGGACTTTTGAAGCGAGTATATATATATACTTTTCTTTCCTTCTTATTATATTTGGATTCAGAACTTGATATTTTGCCCTGAGGAAGTCCATGACTTACCGTCTGTTTGGACGAAACACGTGTTGGCAATCTGAGTGATTTGAAGATCTGTCTGAAATGTAAAGGCAATCTGAGTGATTTGAAGATCTGTCTGAAATGTAAAAACAACACTGGACAAAGAAGACTGAAATAAATTGAAGAAGAAGATAATCAGACTTGATATTTGGACTTTAATTATTGCTCTGACTTGTATGCCTGTGCTCGGAATACCTAATATTGATATATGCAATGGCCAGTCCATATCCAAATGTCAACAATGTGATTTGAGTGACAACTGTCACACGTTGCTTACCTGCACTGGTGAGGACAGGGGACATTCACTCGGATGGGCATACATGGGGGCAGGCCAGGCACCGCAAGAACAGGATCAGGGCTCAGCAGAAGGAGGCAGTGAAGGGGTGGTGGATGCAAGAGAGTCACTGGCAACGGCAGTGGAGGTGTCTGACATAGTGGGTGCAGTCATGACTGTGGGGCACAAGTCAGATGGGGTGGGTGCCAGCATAACTGCAATGGGCAGGTCAGATGGAGTGGACTGGGTCCCCACTGCAGTGCCCAAGTCAGACGGGGTGGTCATGGACTCCACTGCAGTGCTCAACTCCATGGGAGCGGAATGGGGTTCAGGTGAGGTTGGCAGGACAGAGGGGGGGGACAATGGTCCCCACATCAGTGGCACAAACAGTCTGACCGGGGGGGGTGGGGGTGGAAGAGCAAGTGGTAGGGGGGAGGACCGGAGCATTTTGGGGATGGTGTATCTGTGGGTGGGGAACCTGGGGCAAGGTGTGGCGGGGGAACCTCTGGAGTGGTGGCCTGGGAGATGGAGGACGGAGACTGTGTCATGAAGCTGTGGGGCAGGGGTGGGATCTTGCTCTTCCGGCTCCGATGGGACTTGTGGGTGGGGGCCTCAGTATGACTGCAGCTGGGGGAGGGTGTTTGGGTGTGAGGGGCACTCCCCTCTGTGTGTGGGGACTTCCTCTTCCCCTTGTAAGCTGGATCTGCTGGATCAGTGGGGAAGAGGCCAAGATCACAGAGGAAGAGCTTCTTGGGAGATGGGGTTGCAGGTGAGGCAAGGGAAGGGGTCTTGGAGGGAGAGGTATCGGAGGACTGCGGAGTGGTTGTTGATGCCTGTGTGTGTGTTTGCAAACCATCCCCTGTGACTGTGGTATCAGTCCCCTGAGGTTGCTTGTGTGCACGTATAGACCTTGGTTTGGGTGTTTGTATGCTGCCTGTGTCTGTGGGTTTGGGTGAATGTGCTGGTGTGTGTGTGCTTGGTACAGGTAGGGTGCTAGGAATCGTGGATGGGGCAGGGGTAGGAGGGGTGAGGGACTGTTGGAGGAGGGACACTGCTGCCGTCAGGGAGAAGGCCACGGACTGATTGGTCCTCTGTAGGGCAGACATGCCCGATGAAATGCCCTCCATGAACGACACCAGTTGTGTCAACAGACTGGTGTGTGCATGGTGGACACTCAGCAACGATGTCTGCCCTAAATGGATCCGTCAAAGCAAGTCCACAGACTTCACACTCAGGGCAGCAGGGGACACAGGGGCAGGGGGTGCGGTGCCTGGCACAAAGGAGACATGCTCCCGAACACGGGAGCCTCCACTGACCTCTAGGATGGGAGCCGATGGGAGGGTGGTGATGGTGGTGGTGGCGGGGACAGCCTCACTAGCTGGGGTTTGGTGGCTACTGACACCCGCCTCCACAAGGGAGTCATCCTCCGAGCTGCTGTGCCCCTCAGCTGGGGTGGATGGTGCTGAGGACTCCTCGGTGTGGCTCCACTTGCCCTTCATGCCACTGGGTCCCTCCAACTCCTCGCCTTCTGTCCCATTCAGGCTCTGTGGCCCCTCCTGGTCCATGGAGCTGTCCCCTCCTGTGGCCGTGGATGTTACTGGATAGAATTAGGAGACAAAGAACAACATCAGTCACCTGCACTGACCGCACACACCACAATGAGTACAGCACATCACAGGGCAAGCCCTGGCATCATCAGCTGAACAATGCTTAAAGTGCTCACACTGTTTAGAATAAGCCAATTGTCAGTCTCACCATCAACCATGGCACTCATATCGCTCCTGGACTTGCACCCATATGTCTGTTGCATGTTGGATGCTAATACCCCAATGTGCAGACATGCACCACCTACACATTTGTTGGACATGCAAGTGAACATTTAGACGTTTGTCACTATACACACATCAAATCTCTTGCCACTGACTCAGTACAGGTGTCAGGATGAAGGGATGGCCAGAGTCTCATTTCACATGCATACCAGCAACACACACTATGATGTTCTCATGTCTTGATAGTCTATGCCACAATGGGGTGCATGGAGCACATTTGACCCCAATGCAGGATCACTCATAGCAAGTTAAATGCAATGGCACTGGCATGCCTGGAAAGTCAGTCATCACTGTCTCCTGTCACAGGGGCAGGGCATCCAGACAACAACAGTATGCACTGTGTCTAAATCATAGGTCATGGGTAAAGCAAACTCTGCAGCTGACAATTGCACTTGTCCATCCCCTGAAAACAACATATCCCGCACCCAGATGACCCCACATCATACAAAACAGACATATGAGTCTCTGCGAACACAAATCCCTGTACATGAGCACATCACAGTCTGCTGTGCATGAAACACAGATGCCTGAAGTTCACAGTTGCTTACACCATTGTGCACTGTCAAGTGATCACACACCTATATGTCACACAGGTCTTGTCTCTTATAGTCACATTTCAGATGTCCTGCTGACCCTCAAACTCATGAACACCCCAGTTGTCCTGAAAAGCCACACCACAATGACACAGAAGCAGACACCTGAAGGCACATGTCACTAAGCACAACCTGTAAGTTAATACACAAGAGTGGGATTACAGAGTGTTTCTAAATGCCCTTGAGTAGGCATGACTGCCCAGGTCTACGTGAAACAGTGTATAGCCCTGGACAGTAGTCAGGTGGCTAAGAAAGTGTGACACACTTGATATACATACTCTTGAGGCCCACAATTTGGAGTCCCATGTGGCATGGGTGTGTTTGAAATACCCCAGGCACATGTGGCGAGTCAGACCAGCAATTGGAACACATATCAAGGGCACACACAGATCACATGTCAGATCTCAGGCATTGTGTAAACAATTGACCCACCCATGAAACACACAACAGAGTCACGGTAATAAATGTTGTCTGGAACCTGAAGCATAGCTGACTGCAGGGACACAGTGTCCTAGTGACCCAAGCCACAGACTGTAGGGTCCACACCTGTGGATCAGATGAGGAGGGTGCATCACACAATTGAGGGACATGAGTCCTGGACCACAAGACCTACGTAATGTAGAAGTGTGACCAGACCAAAAGACTGCAAATAACATGTCAGATATAGTACGCAGATTAGGCATGGACTTACCCCCTCCTTGCTGCTGTCTGGCCTTAAGCTGCCCATCCAGGTCCGGGAAGCCCCGCCAGAATCCTGAGCAAGTGCGGGGTCAGGGTCCGATGTCTGCCCCGCCTGCGAGGAGGCGACAGCTTCAGCTGGACCCTTGCGATCCTCCCGGTCCAGCCCCAAAGGTCATGCCACCTCTTCTGGCAGGTGCGGATCCGGCGCTTGTAGACCCCCACTGATCGAACTGCCTGGGCGATGGTCAGCCAGATCTCCTGCTTCTGGTGGGCATCAACCTGTGAGGATGACAAAGTTAAAAGTCCTTTAACACACATGCCCCATATTTGTGCTGCACACAGTTGGATATACATGTCGTCATCACAAAGGAAAATGAGTTACACAAGTAGTGCACCCATGGAAATGGACAAATGCCTTGCATGTCTGACATGTTAACATTGCCTGGGAAGTTGAAGCTTAATCAAATGCACTTTTGCTGCAGAACACCTGTTCAATACATGTACCTGCACACTTTGGGGGATGAAAGTACTCAGTGAGTACGCTTGCCACTGGTGTACAAACTGCTAGTACTGCCAGTCAGACAACATGCACAATTAGGAAGGCAGTGGACTGCACACTCACCTGCTCCCCTGGTTTCCCATACAGCTTGCTGTACTGTGGAAGGAGCCTGTTCTCCTCCTCAGTGAAGGTTGGGGCCCTCTCCAGAGTACGTGCCATAGCAGTAGCCAGAGGATGCAGAGACAGCAGCAGTGGTAGCAGAGATGTGGTCCAGTAGCATGTTTTGCAGGCAAGTGAGCTCCCTGGGGGCCAGCCAGCCTTATATATGTGCTGCAGAGGCAGAATCTGTGCCATGGGTCCCAAGTGATAGGTCCCACACGGTTGCATTCTATGAATCTGGCCAATTCATGGAATTGTACGACTTGTACACGTCTTCCGCATCGTTCAAATCTTCACCTTCATAAAACCCTAGAAATTGCAACATTGTTGTAGGCATCCAACTGAATTTCCAGCGCACAACTCGTACAAGTTTTGAATCTGCATCCGTCTCCATGACAGTCCAGAGCCAATGGGTGCGCACGGCTCAGTCAACTGACTGTACAACGTGTAGTTTGAAATTCCACACGCACCTGTCTCCATACGATTCAATGACCAAGGCATGCACAGGGCTCGGTCCATGCCTGCACGACGCGTACGCATGATAGTCACCCGCATCGGTTCTCATTGCAGTCAATGGCTAAGCGTATGCACGGATCGGTCCTGAACTATGCAATGCGTACGCATGATAGTCACCCGCATCGGTTCTCATTGCAGTCAATGGCTAATCGTACGCACGGCTCGGTCCTGAACTGTGCAATTCGTACGCATGGTAGTCACCCGCATTGGTTCTCATTGCAGTCAATGGCTAAGCGTACGCACGGCTCGGTCCTGAACTGTGCAATGCATACGCATGATAGTCACCCGCATCGGTTCTCATTGCAGTTAATGGCTAAGCATACGCACGGCTCGGTCCTGAACTGTGCAATGCATCTCTGTAGAAGTCTCCCGCGTCGGTTGACATTGGTGTGACTTTTTGACGGCTTCCACACACAATTACTTGCCAGGGACTCAGGTGCACACCTACCACACTACAGCATGTGCCACACTGTCCCATGGCATGTAAGGCTGAATTACCTATGTGTTTTGGGGGGCAACATTTGGTTTGTTGTGTGGCACTTTTGTGCAGCCACTCCCAGGCTGTGCACGTGTTCATGGGGACAGAATCCTCTGTGTGTACAGTTATGGTCATGAGTCATGGACACAGTTGCAGGTTGGAAATGTTTAGGACATGTCACAGTGAGACCTATAGCCACAATTCTGATGTACACCCACAGTCTGTGTGCATGTTGTGTCTCAGATGTGGCTGATCAAATGTGCCCAATGGGAGACAGTCTCCACATCCATGTGGTTTGTGCATCAACATTGATGTTGTGTGTGTGTCTACAAGACGTCCATGTAGGGCATGCAGAGACAATAGTGGCCACTACCTGTGGGACTCACGGTTGTTTTGTGGCGTGTACATGATATGCCATGTCATACCAGTGTCCATGTGGCAATACAGGGACCCTGGGTTTCTGCATGTCAAAGAGCTATGATGCTTGGGAGACATCAGGCCTCACTTCTCACTGTGGTGTTTGTTTGTAGCATGACAGCAGTACATAGGTACTGTGACACAGCCCAATGATTGGCCATTACACTACATGGAACTTATGTAGACATGTGGACTTGAGATGTGAGGTGATGTGCATGTAGGTGACATATGTGTCCATACCCAACAGCACACACCTCAGTACATTGTGTATTGTCATGATGTATCATGTGATATTTTGCTTGGTCATAGCCACATGGGTGGATGAATTGACAATCTTCCTTTGTTCATCTCTGTACTGCAGGGCACCAGCTGTCCATAGACCGTTCCCAGACCTTGAACCATGCAGGAACGCAACAGCATCCGACGGTACCGTTTCACCAGGCCAGTGATTGAGGAGTTGGCGGAGCAGTTGGCGCCACATCTGCTACCTGGCCGGACATACCCTACAGCGCTGACCCCAGAGATGAAGGTGATGTCAGCCCTGCACTTCTTTACTACTGGTACCTTCCAGTACACTGTGGCTACTGCTGGTGATATGCCTCAAACTATGTTCAGTCGTGTGCTACGCGATGTCTTGGAGGGGATGTTGCATTTACTTGACCTGTACATCAAGTTTCCTTGCCCAGGTCAACTCACTGACATAAAGGATGCTTTTTATACACTGGGGAGGATGCCGAACGTCATCGGATCTATTGATGATACACATGTTGCCCTGGTACCACCACGGGCACATGAGCAGGCATACTCCATCAATGCTCTGGTGGTATGTATGTGTATGTATGTATGTGTGTGCACGTTTCCCCGGTTCTGCGCACGATGCCTACATCATGAAGGACTAGTTGCATTGCAACGCTAATGTCACAGATGCCAGACCAGGGTGCCTGGCTTGTCGGTGTGTACCTACTGTTTACCACTGTGTGTGTTTGGTAATGTTGTATTCCACCCTCTTTCAAAACTCAGCTAATTGTTCAATTGTTTGTATGTAGGTGACTCCGGATACCCCAGCATGCCGTGGTTGCTGACACCCCTCAGGAACCCTGTGACACCAGTCGAGATGCGCTACAATGAGGCACATGGTCGGACCAGGAGGGTGATTGAGTGGACTTTTGTTCTCCTGAAAAGCCGCTTCCGCTGCCTGGACAAGACCGGAGGGGCCCTCCCATATGACCCTGCAAAGGTGTGCAAAATTATCCTTGTATGCTGCATGCTACACAACATGGCAGTGCGGAAGAAGTTACCTCTCATCCAGGATGACGGTGACCTACCTCCGCCACCTGTGGAGGATCCAGGCCTGGGCCACGATGCCAGTGATGATGATGAGGAGGGTGACATCCTCACACAGCTCATCAACAACTTCTTCACCTGAATGTGAGTTTACAGGGTTGTTATGTCAATGTATTGAGCCTGAAATGTGCTGGGGCTGCTCTGTTGCTGTTTGAGTGTGTCTGTGTGCTACTTGACTGGATGTGTGGAGTGATGTGTCCTTTCAGGTGGTCTGTACTCCACAATAGTGTTGAACTGCTAACTTGTTTCTGTGTAGTTTTCTTTTGACATGTTTTGTGCATGTGTATTGCATTTCTCTCCTGTTCTGCTGTGCTTTTGACTGTGTCTTATGTCTGTCCTTCCCAGGGTACTTTGCCTGTTGTTTGGTCAACACTGACCCCCAACACCCAGAATCCAACACCAGTGTGGAAGTTGTCAATTCCCATCAAGTGATGTACCACACACCCCTGGACTTCAATTCTCCGACACATTGTGACCGTATGTCCACTGTAACGTAGAATTACCTTGCAACTGTTGTGGAATAAACATGTTGCTGATGTGTAATGAACCTGTGCTACGCTTTGTTATGTGCATTGTCGGTCTTCCCACATCTGACTGACATTTACTTACCTCACCTGTGGGATTGTTACCACTGACTGTGGATAGGTGTGGTGTCTGTGCATTCCAATGTATTTCAGGTCAACATCATTGTGTGGGATGAGTTACATGGCCATGGTGAGTATGTATTGTGGTGCCATAGTGGTGTGTCTCCCTCACATGTTTCACATCACCATGACTCACATAACGGTGATCACATTGCTGTAGTATTTGGCATGCACTGTGTTGTTTAGCAGATCAACATCTCCATGACACATAACAAGTTGGAATCACAACAGAGGCAAGTATAGTGTACTGGTGAGTTTATTTACAAACATGTGTGAGGATAGTGCACCGGATGGTGTGTGCTGTACATTGGGTTTTGAATCCAAAGTTCACAGTAGAGTTGGAAGTGTTGGTAGCTGAAATGTCCAGAGTAAAGTCGACAGTCATCTGCTGCATTGGACCAACATGAACCCTCCATGAAATGTATGCGAGTAGTGTTAGATACGACAAGGTGAACGGTTTGCGCACTAAGAAAATTTCCCAGAACAGGTTAAGAGGCCCTGGGGGATGTGCATGGATATCTGTGTCTCACTTGTCCTTCTTCGGACGACCCCTCTTCTTCTTCGGGGGGGGGGGATCCTCAGGTGCAGGCGTCAGCAGTGCAGAGGACTGTCCACCAGAGTCAACCTCCCTCCCTGTGGCACTGGCAGATGTTGCTGCAACAGATGTTGTAGCCACACAGGTGTGGACATGTTGGTGCTTATCTGGCGGAGGAATTGGAGTATGTCCCGATGCACCGCAGTAAGTGCATCCCACTTTGCCTCCATGCGGGCATGATGGGCAGCCTGCTCCTGTTGAATATCCTTGGGGATCCCCACTACCTGGCCGAAACCTCAGGTGCTATCCTGGTACGCATCTATGATGCGTGCCAGTTGGGGGTCATCATGCAGTCCAGACCTCTCTGGAAGCCACGCCCTCTGCCTACCACCCCTCCCAGCACCCCTAGCCACACGGGTAGGACCTGCGGCGACACGCACAGGAGACACTGGTCCCCCTTGGGTGTTGTTACTGGTGGTGTTGTCCGTACCTTCCCGGGGGTCATGTGTCCCTGTGCTGTTGGTATTCTGTGTCCTTGATCTGTCCGTGTTGGCAGGGGTGCCCTGTCTGTTGCCAGATGCTGGATGCGTGGGTAGAGGGGGTTCAGATGTTGGTACTGCTGGTGCTGCATGATGACTCACACCGGAGGTGCCAGGTTGTTCTTCGTCATCCGAAGAGGACAGAGACTGATCCACACCAGAGAGCTGAGGGTCCACCAGAGTCTGGGACAGGGACTCCTCTTCATTTGATGCTGTGTCCCCAGCACCACCTGTGTTTGGAAGAGACACACAATGTAAGTTATGTTTCTACAGGCATCAATGGTTCACATACATGACATTTTCTACGTCAGGATGCGTGCCTGTACACTGCTTTGTCCAAAGTTGTCACGGACAGAGATTGATATTGTTGTGGCACATTGCCCAGCCAACATGAAACATTTCAATATGCATGTCGACGTGTGTGCATGTCCAACTCATGTAAAGATTTGGCTGTACATGGCCATTACTACTCAAGGGCCATCACGTTGCTGACACAGGAGTGCCATCCCTGTACACATTTGACCTTTAACAAGGACATACGTGCAATCCACTGAGGATATGTTGTAAGATTGGGGCATGTGTGGTAGCAGAATTTGCTAGTCTTTGTGTGTCACATTGGTGTATTGGTACGACATGGTCACAGTCCTGTATGCCTGTGATCTCTTGGAAGAAAGTGTTTTTTTACAGTGTTCCTAGTTCCCATCTCATTTCATGCAAGTGATGATGTCACCATAGTTAATGAGTCTGGTGCTGAGTTTTGTACGTGCATATGTGATTTGACTTGTCAATGTTCTCCATGCTGACATGGATTGGGCAAGGAAGCACTCTGGCTTTTCAATGCTCATGACAGTGAGAGCTGGTGGTGTGTTTGTTTCGGTTTGGCTGCTGTGAGTAGCATGTCTCCTCCGATGCAGTCCAGGTTAGACCTTGTGTCTAGAGTGTCTATGTCAGTGAGTGGTGTGTTGTGTGAAGGATGCATATGTTGCAGCACGATGTAGGAGTGGAATGCATCTCACAACAGCACCGAGTGTGAATGAGACAATGCTATGGTGTCGGCTATATTGGTGTGTCCATTCCATTCACTGTCAGATGTACCAGGTCAATGATGTATATGTGAGTTCCTGTGTGTTTTGTGCAATGTACTATATATGGATTTCCACACTTGTCATCTGCAAGACACACCTCCACAGCCAGGCCAGGGGGCACCCCTGGACACTGCATCCCCAGACAGTGTGTTTGAACATATGGTTGCAATGGCTGTGTGTGCGACTGTGTTTGGTTTGGCTAGTGCATATATGTGTAATTTTCCACCACATCATTTCTCAGGCCCATGTGTCAGACATCTTGCCTGGGCATTATCTTTGTGAGTGACTGGTACCACGTATGCAATGTGTTTTAGCATAGAAGGTGTGTGTATGTCCAGCATCGGTGTTATTTGTTTTCAAGTCAAGACCTCCTTCTCCCCAAGGCCAGTTATGCCATCATAAAGCGTGCCACCATTGCAGTGGGTGCAGGTTAACTTTCAGGATGTCAGTCAGTGCAGTCCTGGTGTTTGTTGGTGCCCAGTTCCCAGCAGGGACTTGTGCTCCCCACAACAGAGCCCAGTGTCAGACATCTTGTCAGTCCATTCCCACTCCCTGTGAGGCGAGCATGGTTCAGTGGGTGGGTGGGGAATGTCTGTGACTGCAACTCCCATCATGCTTTTGGCTACACCCCCCTTCCCAGCATGCCCATACTTCCTTCCTTTTGACTCTGCTTCCCTGTGAGGAAGTGTGACAGCAATGGCAAGATGGCTGACTGGGCAGTCCTGGTGTTTGTTGGTGCCCAGTTCCCAGCAGGGCCTTGTGCTCCCCACTACAGAGCCCAGTGTCAGACATCTTGTAGTCCATTCCCACTCCCTGTGAGGTGAGCATGGTTCAGTGTGAGCTTGCTGGGCCATGTGGGTGGGTGGGGAATGTCTGTGACTGCAACTCCCATCATGCTTTTGACTACACCCCCCTTCCCAGCATGCCCATACGTCCTTCATTTTGAATCTGCTTCCCTGTGAGGGAGTATGACAGCAATGGCATGATGGCTGACTGTCCAGTCCTGGTGTTTGTTGGTGCCCAGTTCCCAGCAGGGCCTTGTGTTCCCACAACAGAGCCCAGTGTCAGACATCTTGTCAGTCCATTCCCACTCCCTGTGAGGTGAGCATGGTTCAGTGTGAGCTTGCTGGGCCATGTGGGTGGGTGGAAAATGTCTATAACTGCAACTCCCATCATGCTTTTGGCTACACCCCCTTCCCAGCATGCCCATGGTTCCTTCCTTTTGACTCTGCTTCCGTGTGAGGGAATGTGACAGCATTGGCAAGATGGCTGAATGTGCAGTCCTGGTGTTTGTTGGTGCCCAGTTCCCAGCATGGCCTTGTGCTCCCCACAACAGAGCCCAGTGTCAGACATCTTGTCAGTCCATCCCCACTCCCTGTGAGGCGAGCATGGTTCAGTGTGAGCTTGCTGAGCCTTGTGGGTGGGTGGGGAATGTCTGTGACTGCAACTCCCATCATGTTTTTGGCTACACCCCCCTTCCCAGCATGCCCATACTTCCTTCCTTTTGACTCTGCTTCCCTGTGAGGGAGTGTGACAGCAATTGCAAGATGGCTGACTGTGTAGTCCTGGTGTTTGTGGGTGCCCAGTTCCCAGTAGGGCCTTGTGCTCCCCACAACAGAGCCCAGTGTCAGACATCTTGTCAGTTCATTTCCACGCCCTATGAGGTGAGCATGGTTCAGTGTGAGCTTGCTGGGCCATGCGGGCAGGTGGGGAAAGTCTGTGACTGCAACTCCCATCATGCTTTTGGCTACATCCCCCTTCCCAGCATGCCCATACTTCCTTCCTTTTGACTCTGCTTCCCTGTGAGGAAGTGTGACAGCAATGGCAAGATGGCTGACTGTGCAGTCCTGGTGTTTGTTGGTACCCAGTTCCCAGCAGGGCCTTGTGCTCCCCACAACAGGGCCCAGTGTCAGAAATCTTGTAGTCCATTCCCACTCCCTGTGAGGTGAGCATGGTTCAGTGTGAGCTTGCTGGGCCATGCGGGTGGGTGGGGAATGTCTGTGACTGCAACTCCCATCATGCTTTTGGCTACACCCCTTCCCAGCATGCCCATACTTCCTTCCTTTTGACTCTGCTTCCGTGTGAGGGAATGTGACAGCATTGGCAAGATGGCTGAATGTGCAGTCCTGGTGTTTGTTGGTGCCCAGTTCCCAGCATGGCCTTGTGCTCCCCACAACAGAGCCCAGTGTCAGACATCTTGTCAGTCCATTCCCACTCCCTGTGAGGCGAGCATGGTTCAGTGTGAGCTTGCTGAGCCATGTGGGTGGGTGGGGAATGTCTGTGACTGCAACTCCCATCATGCTTTTGGCTACACCCCCCTTCCCAGCATGCCCATACTTCCTTCCTTTTGACTCTGCTTCCCTGTGAGGGAGTGTGACAGCAATTGCAAGATGGCTGACTGTGTAGTCCTGGTGTTTGTGGGTGCCCAGTTCCCAGTAGGGCCTTGTGCTCCCCACAACAGAGCCCAGTGTCAGACATCTTGTCAGTTCATTTCCACTCCCTGTGAGGTGAGCATGGTTCAGTGTGAGCTTGCTGGGCCATGCGGGCAGGTGGGGAAAGTCTGTGACTGCAACTCCCATCATGCTTTTGGCTACATCCCCCTTCCCAGCATGCCCATACTTCCTTCCTTTTGACTCTGCTTCCCTGTGAGGAAGTGTGACAACAATGGCAAGATGGCTGACTGTGCAGTCCTGGTGTTTGTTGGTACCCAGTTCCCAGCAGGGCCTTGTGCTCCCCACAACAGGGCCCAGTGTCAGAAATCTTGTAGTCCATTCCCACTCCCTGTGAGGTGAGCATGGTTCAGTGTGAGCTTGCTGGGCCATGCGGGTGGTGGGGAATGTCTGTGACTGCAACTCCCATCATGCTTTTGGCTACACCCCCCTTCCCAGCATGCCCATACGTCCTTCATTTTGACTCTGCTTCCCTGTGAGGGAGTATGACAACAATGGCAAGATGGCTGACTGTGCAGTCCTGGTGTTTGTTGGTGGCCAGTTCCCAGCAGGGACTTGTGCTCCCCACAACAGAGCCCAGTGTCAGACATCTTGTCAGTCCATTCCCACTCCCTGTGAGTCGAGAATGGTTCAGTGTGAGCTTGCTGGGCCATGTGGGTGGGTGGGGAATGTCTGTGACTGCAACTCTCATCATGCTTTTGGCTACACCCCCCTTCCCAGCATGCCCATACTTCCTTCATTTTGACTCTGCTTCCCTGTGAGGGAGTGTGACAGCAATGGCAAAATGGCTGACTGTGCAGTCCTGGTGTTTGTTGGTGTCCAGTTCCCAGCAGGACCTTGTGCTCCCCACAACAGAGCCCAGTGTCAGACATCTTGTCAGTCCATTCCCACTCCCTGTGAGGCGAGCATGGTTCAATGTGAGCTTGCTGGGCCATGTGGGTGGGTATGGAATGTCTGTGACTGCAACTCCCATCATGCTTTTGGCTACACCCCCCTTCCCAGCATGCCCATACTTCCTTCCTTTTGACTCTGCATCCCTGTGAGGGAGTGTGACAGCAATTGCAAGATGGCTGACTGTGCAGTCCTGGTGTTTGTTGGTGCCCAGTTCCCAGTAGGGCCTTGTGCTCCCCACAACAGAGCCCAGTGTCAGACATCTTGTCAGTCCATTCCCACTGCCTGTGAGGTGAGCATGGTTCAGTGTGAGCTTGCTGGGCCATGTAGGTGGGTGGGGAATGTCTGTGACTGCAACTCCCATCATGCTTTTGGCTACATCCCCCTTCCCAGCATGCCCATACTTCCTTCCTTTTGACTCTGCTTCCCTGTGAGGAAGTGTGACAGCAATGGCAAGATGGCTGACTGTGCAGTCCTGTTGTTTGTTGGTGCCCAGTTCCCAGCAGGGCCTTGTGCTCCCCACAACAGGGCCCAGTGTCAGACATCTTGTAGTCCATTCCCACTCCCTGTGAGGTGAGCATGGTTCAGTGTGAGCTTGCTGGGCCATGTGGGTGGGTGGGGAATGTCTGTGACTGCAACTCCCATCATGCTTTTGGCTACACCCCCCTTCCCATCATGCCCATACGTCCTTCATTTTGACTCTGCTTCCCTGTGAGGGAGTATGACAACAATGGCAAGATGGCTGACTGTGCAGTCCTGGTGTTTGTTGTTGGCCAGTTCCCAGCAGGGCCTTGTGCTCTCCACAACAGAGCCCAGTGTCAGACATATTGTCATTCCATTCCCACTCCCTGTGAGGCGAGAATGGTTCAGTGTGAGCTTGCTGGGCCATGTGGGTGGGTGGGGAATGTCTGTGACTGCAACTCTCATCATGCTTTTGGCTACACCCCCCTTCCCAGCATGCCCATACTTCCTTCATTTTGACTCTGCTTCCCTGTGAGGGAGTGTGAGAGCAATGGCAAGATGGCTGACTGTGAAGTCCTGGTGTTTGTTGGTGCCCAGTTCCCAGCAGGGCCTTGTGCTCCCCACAACGGAGCCCAGTGTCAGACATCTTATCAGTCCATTCCCACTCCCTGTGAGGTGAGCATGGTTCAGTGTGAGCTTGCTGGGCTATGTGGGTGGGTGGGGAATGTCTGTGACTGCAACTCCCATCATGCTTTTGGCTACACCCCCCTTCCCAGCATGCCCATACTTCCTTCTTTTTGACTCTGCTTCCCTGTGAGGGAGTGTGACAGCAATTGCAAGATGGCTGACTGTGTAGTCCTGGTGTTTGTTGGTGCCCAGTTCCCAGTAGGGCCTTGTGCTCCCCACAACAGAGCCCAGTGTCAGACATCTAGTCAGTCCATTTCCACTCCCTGTGAGGTGAGCATCGTTCAGTGTGAGCTTGCTGGGCCATGCGGACGGGTGGGGAATGTCTGTGACTGCAACTCCCATCATGCTTTTGGCTACATCCCCCTTCCCAGCATGCCCATACTTCCTTCCTTATGACTCTGCTTCCGTGTGAGGGAGTGTGCCAGCATTGGCAAGCTGGCTGACTGTGCAGTCCTGGTGTTTGTTGGTGCCCAGTTCCCAGCAGGGACTTGTGCTCCCCAGAACAGGGCCCAGTGTCAGACATCTTGTAGTCCATTCCCACTCCCTGTGAGGCGAGCATGGTTCAGTGTGAGCTTGCAGGGCCATGCGGGCGGGTGGGGAATGTCTGTGACTGCAACTCCCATCATGCTTTTGGCTACATCCCCCTTCCCAGCATGCCCATACTTCCTTCCTTTTGACTCTGCTTCCCTGTGAGGAAGTGTGACAGCAATGGCAAGATGGCTGACTGTGCAGTCCTGGTGTTTGTTGGTGCCCAGTTCCCAGCAGGGCCTTGTGCTCCCCACAACAGGGCCCAGTGTCAGACATCTTGTAGTCCATTCCCTCTCCCTGTGAGGTGAGCATGGTTCAGTGTGAGCTTGCTGGGCCATGTGGGTGGGTGGGGAATGTCTGTGACTGCAACTCTCATCATGCTTTTGGCTACACCCCTCTTCCCAGCATGCCCATACTTCCTTCATTTTGACTCTGCTTCCCTGTGAGGGAGTGTGACAGCAATTGCAAGATGGCTGACTGTGTAGTCCTGGTGTTTGTGGGTGCCCAGTTCCCAGTAGGGCCTTGTGCTCCCCACAACAGAGCCCAGTGTCAGACATCTTGTCAGTTCATTTCCACTCCCTATGAGGTGAGCATGGTTCAGTGTGAGCTTGCTGGGCCATGCGGGCAGGTGGGGAAAGTCTGTGACTGCAACTCCCATCATGCTTTTGGCTACATCCCCCTTCCCAGCATGCCCATACTTCCTTCCTTTTGACTCTGCTTTCCTGTGAGGAAGTGTGACAGCAATGGCAAGATGGCTGACTGTGCAGTCCTGGTGTTTGTTGGTACCCAGTTCCCAGCAGGGCCTTGTGCTCCCCACAACAGGGCCCAGTGTCAGAAATCTTGTAGTCCATTCCCACTCCCTGTGAGGTGAGCATGGTTCAGTGTGAGCTTGCTGGGCCATGCGGGTGGTGGGGAATGTCTGTGACTGCAACTCCCATCATGCTTTTGGCTACACCCCCCTTCCCAGCATGCCCATACGTCCTTCATTTTGACTCTGCTTCCCTGTGAGGGAGTATGACAACAATGGCAAGATGGCTGACTGTGCAGTCCTGGTGTTTGTTGGTGGCCAGTTCCCAGCAGGGACTTGTGCTCCCCACAACAGAGCCCAGTGTCAGACATCTTGTCAGTCCATTCCCACTCCCTGTGAGTCGAGAATGGTTCAGTGTGAGCTTGCTGGGCCATGTGGGTGGGTGGGGAATGTCTGTGACTGCAACTCTCATCATGCTTTTGGCTACACCCCCCTTCCCAGCATGCCCATACTTCCTTCATTTTGACTCTGCTTCCCTGTGAGGGAGTGTGACAGCAATGGCAAAATGGCTGACTGTGCAGTCCTGGTGTTTGTTGGTGTCCAGTTCCCAGCAGGGCCTTGTGCTCCCCACAACAGAGCCCAGTGTCAGACATCTTGTCAGTCCATTCCCACTCCCTGTGAGGCGAGCATGGTTCAATGTGAGCTTGCTGGGCCATGTGGGTGGGTATGGAATGTCTGTGACTGCAACTCCCATCATGCTTTTGGCTACACCCCCCTTCCCAGCATGCCCATACTTCCTTCCTTTTGACTCTGCATCCCTGTGAGGGAGTGTGACAGCAATTGCAAGATGGCTGACTGTGCAGTCCTGGTGTTTGTTGGTGCCCAGTTCCCAGTAGGGCCTTGTGCTCCCCACAACAGAGCCCAGTGTCAGACATCTTGTCAGTCCATTCCCACTGCCTGTGAGGTGAGCATGGTTCAGTGTAAGCTTGCTGGGCCATGTAGGTGGGTGGGGAATGTCTGTGACTGCAACTCCCATCATGCTTTTGGCTACATCCCCCTTCCCAGCATGCCCATACTTCCTTCCTTTTGACTCTGCTTCCCTGTGAGGAAGTGTGACAGCAATGGCAAGATGGCTGACTGTGCAGTCCTGTTGTTTGTTGGTGCCCAGTTCGCAGCAGGGCCTTGTGCTCCCCACAACAGGGCCCAGTGTCAGACATCTTGTAGTCCATTCCCACTCCCTGTGAGGTGAGCATGGTTCAGTGTGAGCTTGCTGGGCCATGTGGGTGGGTGGGGAATGTCTGTGACTGCAACTCCCATCATGCTTTTGGCTACACCCCCCTTCCCAGCATGCCCATACGTCCTTCATTTTGACTCTGCTTCCCTGTGAGGGAGTATGACAACAATGGCAAGATGGCTGAGTGTGCAGTCCTGGTGTTTGTTGTTGGCCAGTTCCCAGCAGGGCCTTGTGCTCTCCACAACAGAGCCCAGTGTCAGACATATTGTCATTCCATTCCCACTCCCTGTGAGGCGAGAATGGTTCAGTGTGAGCTTGCTGGGCCATGTGGGTGGGTGGGGAATGTCTGTGACTGCAACTCTCATCATGCTTTTGGCTACACCCCCCTTCCCAGCATGCCCATACTTCCTTCATTTTGACTCTGCTTCCCTGTGAGGGAGTGTGAGAGCAATGGCAAGATGGCTGACTGTGAAGTCCTGGTGTTTGTTGGTGCCCAGTTCCCAGCAGGGCCTTGTGCTCCCCACAACGGAGCCCAGTGTCAGACATCTTATCAGTCCATTCCCACTCCCTGTGAGGTGAGCATGGTTCAGTGTGAGCTTGCTGGGCTATGTGGGTGGGTGGGGAATGTCTGTGACTGCAACTCCCATCATGCTTTTGGCTACACCCCCCTTCCCAGCATGCCCATACTTCCTTCTTTTTGACTCTGCTTCCCTGTGAGGGAGTGTGACAGCAATTGCAAGATGGCTGACTGTGTAGTCCTGGTGTTTGTTGGTGCCCAGTTCCCAGTAGGGCCTTGTGCTCCCCACAACAGAGCCCAGTGTCAGACATCTAGTCAGTCCATTTCCACTCCCTGTGAGGTGAGCATCGTTCAGTGTGAGCTTGCTGGGCCATGCGGACGGGTGGGGAATGTCTGTGACTGCAACTCCCATCATGCTTTTGGCTACATCCCCCTTCCCAGCATGCCCATACTTCCTTCCTTATGACTCTGCTTCCGTGTGAGGGAGTGTGCCAGCATTGGCAAGCTGGCTGACTGTGCAGTCCTGGTGTTTGTTGGTGCCCAGTTCCCAGCAGGGACTTGTGCTCCCCACAACAGGGCCCAGTGTCAGACATCTTGTAGTCCATTCCCACTCCCTGTGAGGCGAGCATGGTTCAGTGTGAGCTTGCAGGGCCATGCGGGCGGGTGGGGAATGTCTGTGACTGCAACTCCCATCATGCTTTTGGCTACACCCCTCTTCCCAGCATGCCCATACTTCCTTCATTTTGACTCTGCTTCCCTGTGAGGGAGTGTGACAGCAATGGCAAGATGGCTGACTGTGCAGTCCTGGTGTCTGTTGGTGCCCAGTTCCCAGCAGGGCCTTGTGCTCCCCACAACAGAGCCCAGTGTCAGACATCTTGTCAGTCCATTCCCACTCCCTGTGAGGCGAGTATGGTTCAGTGTGAGCTTGCTGAGCCATGTGGGTGGGTGGGGAATGTCTGTGACTGCAACTCCCATCATGCTTTTGGCTACACCCCCCTTCCCAGCATGCCCATACTTCCTTCCCTTTGACTCTGCTTCCCTGTGAGGGAGTGTGACAGCAATTGCAAGATGGCTGACTGTGTAGTACTTTTATTTGTTGGTGCCCAGTTCCCAGTAGGGCCTTGTGCTCCCCACAACAGAGCCCAGTGTCAGACATCTTGTCAGTCCATTTCCACTCCCTGTGAGGTGAGCATGGTTCAATGTGAGCTTGCTGGGCCATGCGGGCGGGTGGGGAATGTCTGTGACTCCAACTCCCATCATGCTTTTGGCTACATCCCCCTTCCCAGCATGCCCATACTTCCTTCCTTTTGACTCTGCTTCCCTGTGAGGAAGTGTGACAGCAATGGCAAGATGGCTGACTGTGCAGCCCTGGTGTTTGTTGGTGCCCAGTTCCCAGCAGGGCCTTGTGCTCCCCACAACAGAGCCCAGTGTCAGACATCTTGTCAGTCCAATCCCACTCCCTGTGAGGTGAGCATGGTTCAGTGTGAGCTTGCTGGGCCATGTCGGTGGGTGGGGAATGTCTGTGACTGCAACTCTCATCATGCTTTTGGCTACACCCCCCTTCCCAGCATGCCCATACTTCCTTAATTTTGACTCTGCTTCCCTGTGAGGGAGTGTGACAGCAATGGCAAGATGGCTGACTATGCAGTCCTGGTGTTTGTTGTTGGCCAGTTCCCAGCAGGGCCTTGTGCTCTCCACAACAGAGCCCAGTGTCAGACATATTGTCATTCCATTCCCACTCCCCGTGAGGCGAGAATGGTTCAGTGTGAGCTTGCTGGGCCATGTCGGTGGGTGGGGAATGTCTGTGACTGCAACTCTCATCATGCTTTTGGCTACACCCCCCTTCCCAGCATGCCCATACTTCCTTAATTTTGACTCTGCTTCCCTGTGAGGGAGTGTGACAGCAATGGCAAGATGGCTGACTATGCAGTCCTGGTGTTTGTTGTTGGCCAGTTCCCAGCAGGGCCTTGTGCTCCCCACAACAGAGCCCAATGTCAGACATCTTGTAGTCCATTCCCACTCCCTGTGAGGTGAGCATGGTTCAGTGTGAGCTTGCTGGGCCATGTGGGTGGGTGGGGAATGTCTGTGACTGCAACTCCCATCATGCTTTTGGCTACACCCCCCTTCCCAGCATGCCCATACGTCCTTCATTTTGACTCTGCTTCCCTGTGAGGGAGTATGACAACAATGGCAAGATGGCTGACTGTGCAGTCCTGGTGTTTGTTGTTGGCCAGTTCCCAGCAGGGCCTTGTGCTCCCCACAACAGAGCCCAATGTCAGACATCTTGTAGTCCATTCCCACTCCCTGTGAGGTGAGCATGGTTCAGTGTGAGCTTGCTGGGCCATGTGGGTGGGTGGGGAATGTCTGTGACTGCAACTCCCATCATGCTTTTGGCTACACCCCCCTTCCCAGCATGCCCATACGTCCTTCATTTTGACTCTGCTTCCCTGTGAGGGAGTATGACAACAATGGCAAGATGGCTGACTGTGCAGTCCTGGTGTTTGTTGTTGGCCAGTTCCCAGCAGGGCCTTGTGCTCTCCACAACAGAGCCCAGTGTCAGACATATTGTCATTCCATTCCCACTCCCCGTGAGGCGAGAATGGTTCAGTGTGAGCTTGCTGGGCCATGTGGGTGGGGAATGTCTGTGACTGCAACTCTCATCATGCTTTTGGCTACACCCCCTTCCCAGCATGCCCATACTTCCTTCATTTTGACTCTGCTTCCCTGTGAGGGAGTGTGACAGCAATGGCAAGATGGCTGACTGTGCAGTCCTGGTGTTTGTTGGTGCCCAGTTCCCAGCAGGGCCTTGTGCTCCCCACAACAAAGCCCAGTGTCAGACATCTTGTCAGTCCATTCCCACTCCCTGTGAGGTGAGCATGGTTCGGTGTGAGCTTGCTGGGCCATGTGGGTGGGTGGGGAATGTCTGTGACTGCAACTCCCATCATGCTTTTGGCTACACCCAACTATCCAGCATGCCCATACTTCCTTCTTTTTGACTCTGCTTCCCTGTGAGGGAGTGTGACAGCAATTGCAAGATGGCTGACTGTGTAGTCCTGGTGTTTGTTGGTGCCCAGTTCCCAGTAGGACCTTGTGCTCCCCACAACAGAGCCCAGTGTCAGACATCTTGTCAGTTCATTTCCACTCCCTGTGAGGTGAGCATGGTTCAGTGTGAGCTTGCTGGGCCATGCGGACGGGTGGGGAATGTCTGTGACTGCAACTCCCATCATGCTTTTGGCTACATCCCCCTTCCCAGCATGCCCATACTTCCTTCCTTATGACTCTGCTTCCGTGTGAGGGAGTGTGACAGCATTGGCAAGCTGGCTGACTGTGCAGTCCTGGTGTTTGTTGGTGCCCAGTTCCCAGCAGGGACTTGTGCTCCCCACAACAGGGCCCAGTGTCAGACATCTTGTAGTCCATTCCCACTCGCTGTGAGGCGAGCATGGTTTAGTGTGAGCTTGCTGGGCCATGTAGGTGGGTGGGGAATGTCTGTGACTGCAACTCTCATCATGCTTTTGGCTACACCCCTCTTCCCAGCATGCCCATACTTCCTTCATTTTGACTCTGCTTCCCTGTGAGGGAGTGTGACAGCAATGGCAAGATGGCTGACTGTGCAGTCCTGGTGTTTGTTGGTGCCCAGTTCCCAGCAGGGCCTTGTGCTCCCCACAACAGAGCCCAGTGTCAGACATCTTGTCAGTCCATTCCCACTCCCTGTGAGGCGAGTATGGTTCAGTGTGAGCTTGCTGAGCCATGTGGGTGGGTGGGGAATGTCTGTGACTGCAACTCCCATCATGCTTTTGGCTACACCCCCCTTCCCAGCATGCCCATACTTCCTTCCCTTTGACTCTGCTTCCCTGTGAGGGAGTGTGACAGCAATTGCAAGATGGCTGACTGTGTAGTCCTGGTATTTGTTGGTGCCCAGTTCCCAGTAGGGCCTTGTGCTCCCCACAACAGAGCCCAGTGTCAGACATCTTGTCAGTCCATTTCCACTCCCTGTGAGGTGAGCATGGTTCAGTGTGAGCTTACAGGGCCATGCGGGCGGGTGGGGAATGTCTGTGACTGCAACTCCCATCATGCTTTTGGCTACATCCCCCTTCCCAGCATGCCCATACTTCCTTCCTTTTGACTCTGCTTCCCTGTGAGGAAGTGTGACAGCAATGGCAAGATGGCTGACTGTGCAGTCCTGGTGTTTGTTGGTGCCCAGTTCCCAGCAGGGCCTTGTGCTCCCCACAACAGGGCCCAGTGTCAGACATCTTGTAGTCCATTCCCACTCCCTGTGAGGTGAGCATGGTTCAGTGTGAGCTTGCTGGGCCATGTGGGTGGGTGGGCAATGTCTGTGACTGCAACTCTCATCATGCTTTTGGCTACACCCCCCTTCCCAGCATGCCCATATTTCCTTCATTTTGACTCTGCTTCCCTGTGAGGGAGTGTGACAGCAATGGCAAGATGGCTGACTATGCAGTCCTGGTGTTTGTTGGTGCCCAGTTCCCAGCAGGGCCTTGTGCTCCCCACAACAGAGCCCAGTGTCAGACATCTTGTCAGTCCATTCCCACTCCCTGTGAGTCGAGCATGGTTCAGTGCGAGCTTGCTGAGCCATGTGGGTGGGTGGGGAATGTCTATGACTGCAACTCCCATCATGCTTTTGGCTACACCCCCCTTCCCAGCATGCCCATACTTCCTTCCTTTTGACTCTGCTTCCCTGTGAGGGAGTGTGACAGCATTGGCAAGATGGCTGACTGTGCAGTCCTGCTGTTTGTTGGTGCCCAGTTCCCAGCATGGCCTTGTGCTCCCCACAACAGAGCCCAGTGTCAGACATCTTGTCAGTCCATTCCCACTCCCTGTGAGGCGAGCATGGTTTAGTGTGAGCTTGTGGGGCCATGTGGGTGGGTGGGGAATGTCTGTGACTGCAACTCCCATCATGCTTTTGGCTACACCTCCTTCCCAGCATGCCCATACTTCCTTCGTTTTGACTCTGCTTCCCTCTGAGGAAGTGTGACAGCAATGGCAAGATGGCTGACTGTGAAGTCCTGGTGTTTGTTTGGCTACAAGTCCAAAGAGAGCCCCTTTGCTTCACACGGCAGAACCCAGTGCGTGTATCTTTGGGTGATATTTCACTACAGTGTGAGTCAATGCATTATACACTGTAAGTTGTGTGGAGTTTGTGTTGAGGGGTGTGTGTGTCTCCACATGCTGGTAATTATGGTCGAAGCTGTCAGTCCTCCTTCCCACCTGGCCAGACATCCCACCATGAAACGTGCTTCCACTGGAGGGCATGCAAGTTGGCTTTCAGGATGTCAGGCAGTGGTGTCCTGCTTCTGATTTGCGCACAACCCCTACCAGGGCCTTGTGCTGCCCACAGCATGACCCAGTGTCAGTCCTCTTGTCAGTCATTTTCCACTCCCTGTGATGTGGGCATGGTTCAGAGAGGTCTTGATGGGCCAATGGGGAGGGGGAGCATTATCTGTGACTACAAGCCCCATCATGCTTTTGCATACACTCACTTCACCTGCATACCAACTATTCCTTCCTGTCAGTCAGCTGCACTGTGAGGTAGTGTGTTTGTGGTGGCAAACTGTCTGACAGTGTTTATTTAGCTTTGTGCCACTGCCTTGCTCTATTTGTTGGTAGGTTTGTACATTTATTTATTTAATTTATTTATTAAATGTTTTATATAGCGCTGGCTAGACCCGGAGGTATCAGTGCGCTTTACATGAGTATCAAACCACAGTTGCAGGTTACATCGTTATAAAGGTTACACAGTTATTAGAGCATGGCAACATAGTTATATGTAAGGTCGAAACAAACAATAAGGACATATGCATAAGAGAAAAAGCAGGCAAGGGGAGAGATTCAGTGGGGGGGAGGAGCAGGGGAAGTAGACAGAGAACGAATGAGGGAAAGAGGAGGGGGGGTGAGAGACACAGCATGAAAAGAGGAGGGGGTGACAGGGACACAAACCGGTAGACGAGTCATAGCTGCGTCCAAAGTCCAGTAAGCTGTGATCCCAGGGGAAGTGGTTCATTTCCCTATCTCTGTAGCGAGAGGTTCCCTTTACACAGTGGACTCTCTCAGAGGGGTCTCTGAGACTCCAAGGCCTACACACTGGATCCCTCCCCAAAAAGGGGAGAGAGAGTGCTTTGGCAAGGGGGGCCATACCATACCTCAACTGTGAGTGGCTCCCCTGGCGCTGTGGACTCTCTCAGCGGGTTCGCTGAGACTCCAGAGTATAAATATTGGATCTTTCCCCAACAAGGGGAGAAGGAGTGCTTAGTAAAAGGGCACAAAGGACAGGGGTCTAGGCAGTGTAGCAGGCAAGGGGAGAGATTATGGGGAGAGGGGATAGGAGCAAAGGAAGTAGACAAAGAAAGAAAGAGTACTATGAATTATGAGCGCTTTACATGAGGAGAGTTGCGTGTCTTACAAATTCTACATTGTTACATCAGGCACAACAGTTACAAGTTACATTTTTTAGAAAAATGGCATGTAGAGGGGTAAGGGGTAAAGTAAAAGGGTAAGGGGAGGGAGAGTTTAACGTAGCATAGGCAAATGGATAGACAAAGCAAGCCGGTGGAGAGGAATTCTGGAGAGAGAGGAAGGGAAAGGAGAGGTAGCCAAGGGATGAAGGAGGGAAGCGGAGGTGGAGGGGGTAGGGGAAACAGCGTGGTGAACAAGGAGAGTAACTGTGTTTGAACGTCCGGTAGGGTGGGGCAGGGATCATTTTTCAGTCCTCAGTTTTGTGTGATTCCCAAATTCACGGTGGACTCTCTCAGCGGTGAGACTCCATGGCATAAGAATGCAGGATCCCTCCCCAACAAGCGGAGAGGAGTGCTTTGGTCACGGGCACACTCTGAGGTATGAAGGACGGAAGTGGTGGGGGAGAGGGAGGGAAAACCCAGCAGGAACGCAGTGTCTGACATCCGGCAGGGTAGAAGACGGTTCCCATTGTAAGGGAATCGGTGACCCAGGGACTGGCACAGGGGCTCTCACCCAGTCTCTCATACTTCGGGTCTGTCATGTCATGACATGTCATGACACAGTTACAAGTCACTATGAGATGGCAGGTATTGTGTTTGTCTGACTAGCATACACATCTTGGGATGATTATCTATTGGTTACTTTGGCTTTGCTAACGGTGCATGGTTTCTCCATCCCCTTGCCACACAATATTGAGTATAATGGTTGTGTACTCACCAGGCTCTGGCATGTCTGATAGACTATGGATGCTCTCTGGTGGGAGGATGTCTCGCACCTTCTCCTCCCAGGACCTGAAGTATAGTGGTTTTTGCCAGGAGGGCCCCCACCAGTGCACTGACTCAAGGCGTGATCTTTCTCGATGAGTTTCTTGACCCTCCTGCGCACGTCATACCACCTGTTCTGGATATCATCCTTTGTGCGCAGCATTGGTGCTTGTGCGTTCACCTTGTCCACGATCCTCGCCCACATCTTTGTTTTCTGTGACATGGGGGACCTGTGGACCAATGTACCAAACAAATGTGGCTCTACTCTGATGATCTCATCTACCAGCACTTCTAACTCACTATCTGTGAACTTTTTATTCTTCTTTGGGGGCATGGTGATGGGTGGTGTTGGTGAGTGATGTGTGTGTGAGGGTGCAAGTGAGGGTGGGTGAGTGTCAGTTTTGCTAGGGCTTTGTGTGAGTGCTTTTGGTGAGGTGCTAATGGTGTGAAAGTTTTGTGATCGGTGAGTTGTGAGTGTGTCTGTGGTTACTGTGTGATGGTGTTCGCTGCTGGCTGTTGTCTTGAATTTGCAAAGGATCATGGTAGTGATTGGTGTCCTTTATATAGGTGCAGTTGTGGGTGTGTCTTTGTTCCAAGTTTTTAAAAAAATATTTATTGACTTTGTCATTGCTTGTTTGGTCCTTTTTTTGTATTTTTTCCTTTGGGTTTTCTAGGCATGATGGAGACATTCTTCTGACCGAGACAGACGCTGATGTTGGCTCGTGCGGGCTTCTCCGGGTCTTTCAGGCTGACTTTCTTCTGTGTTTCATACGTGTCGGTCGCAGAGATCTCTATTGCTTCACGTCCCTGTTTTCTGTGCGTGTCGGTCATGCGGCTTGGGCTCCGTGTGAGTCGGTCTGGTTTTACACGCATTGCATCGTGCTACGCAGATCGGACATCGCGGGTACGTGTAGGTCGGGTTCATTCCTGGTGCGTGTCGTTCGGTGTGAATCGCGTCCGTTTTCTGGGTGAATCACTGTTTTCCCTAAGGCTCGGTCGTACGGCTTGTATTCCGTACGTGTCGGTTGTAATTCACACGCGTTGCATCATACTGCACGGGTCGTACAGCGCCGGTCTGTGTCGGTCGGTCTCCGTTCCGGGTCCGTATCGGTCGGTACGTTTTGCGGCCGGAATCGGAATCGGCCCGTAAGTATTAAAATTGCATGTTCAGAGATCATCCGTAGAAAATATATGAGAGGTGAATGGAGAGATTTCCACCTGTAGTTTTGTGAATTCCATTTTATAGTGAGTAAGTTGTACTACTGCATATTGCTTTACCAACAATAAAATGTAGTTTGTCAACTGGGCCCATAGAGATCTCTGCCAGGAAGGCAAACATCTCTGAATGTGGCGGTCTACAGACCGCCAGTGCAGCAGAGTAAGTACTGCCTCTGCCCTGACAAAACAAAGTAGAGTCTGCCAAATGCTAAAAAAATCCTTCCAAAGATAAGTATCTGTGCCCTGGTGTTTTGCTGCTTGTACAGTGAGCCAAGAAACAAATCAGTCTTGCCCCTTCTTGAAATTCTTGGATTTAACCAATGCTAATCAGCAGTGCTTTTCTAATATTAGCTAGTGATCCTAGAGTCTTCTATAACTGACATTTTCTTTACTTTAGCATGGTGCATCAGTCAGGGCTGCTTCTGGTTCCCAGTACCTCCCAGATGGTTAGGTATTTGAGATTGGACTGATACTGCATCCTACCACCAGGGCTGCTGCTGGCATTAATTGACCACCATTGGCTTCAACATACAAATTGACAGCATTTAGCATAGCTATAGTGTTATACTATCTGATATAGCACATTTAAAGTGCTCAACAGTAATACTAATGCTGTACATAATGGTATATTTTGAGTGTCTGTGTAAGTCTGAGCAAGGAAGTTCTTTGTAAGAGGTGCATCTGACATACACTAAATCCTAGGGGTTATGACAACTGATAGTACATTTTCCTTTGATTCCTTTATTAATGCATTGTTTATGTGTGGTACTTCATATGAGACCTATTTTGTGTAAGCCTTTCATATGCTACTGTTACCCAGTGAAACTGTACTCAGTTTACCAACCACAGAAAGTTGGAAGCCTGAATCTACCATCATGGGATTCAAGCATGTGACTTCCTGATCACCACATATCTCATCTACAAATGTTAATCTCTTTAGTCTAAGCCAAGCTGCCGGCAGGAGCGCATTTAGGACTGGCTTGGCTTTGCAGGTGCCTGCAATACCTATTGTTACCTATTCTTTAAAATATACATAGATTGGGATTTGACTCCATTAAGAAGAGTTTCACTCGCTCATTTCATACTATTAACTATTTGGTAAATGATTATGCATCCAACGGCGTGCTTGCGTTGCAATTTATAAGGCTATTTCACATATCAGATTTACACCTAATCATCAGTCATTAAGTTCAGTTTCTCATAGCTGCACTGTGTACAGAAAGCAATTGTTTTTTGTTTTTTCAGTGCAGAGACTTTTCTTCAATGTTTAGAGAGGACTGCAGAAAGGTATGGTGTTTGATGGCTCCTTCCAAAAGAAATGCGGCTGCCGTTGTGTTAATGCC
The DNA here is from genome assembly GCF_964204655.1 of Triturus cristatus. NCBI lineage: Eukaryota > Metazoa > Chordata > Amphibia > Caudata > Salamandridae > Triturus > Triturus cristatus. The sequence goes on from NC_140593.1 coordinate 594,882,438, forward strand.
AGGACAGAGAAACAGTGATGTCTTCTAAAACAGAACAGTAGGCTCCATCCTCCCTTGCCACAAAATAACACAGCTATTGTCCACTCAAGAAGTTTCAATCTGTTGACATCTCTGACTAAAACCCCATGTTTAATGACAATAATTTCAACTGCAAAGTAACTAGAATTTGATGAGCATTTGCAAAATCACACAATTGTACATGACAAAGTGACAGATAATCAATTGTTCTCCGCTTACTGACATCAAAATCAATGGAGCAGGGACACAATGCGAATGGAAGTAGCACATTTGTACATAACATTTTAACAACCACTTCCTTTCCTTGACAGTTCTGATCTTCTTTGATTTAATATGCTAATAGCATACAAATAGGTATAAATAATATATGATTTTTTTATGGAAATAGGAACCCAAACCTATCAATTATATAAAAATGTAGCAAATAACTTGCATGTTCACAACACAGTTATCTTCAGAATATTTTGCCTCAACATGAGCACTTCATTTTCTTGGCTGATATTTTGTTTTCTGTTTCAGCAGACATTATTAGACAAATGGCTACTGACAGGCTGATTAATGATGGCCGTGTGACCAACCAGCTTCTCATTGGAATGAGCTTGACATAATGTGTCTATCATCACTCTAAGATCAGTACCACTTCGACCCAGATGTCACTTGATCCTCCTTCAAAGCCAAGGCCCCAGCGTTCTGCAAATGAGTTCAGTAATTACACGTATCTGCTTGTTAGACCTGGCATCCTTGGTATGGCTTCCCCTGTCTTTTTGCCTCTACCTCCTGTATTTTTGACTGTGTGCTGGATTTCGTTTTTGCTTGTTTAGGTGCTCTGGTCACTTTACCCCTGCTGATCAGTGCTAAATTGCAAGTGCTCCCAGTGTACAATGTGATTATAATTGATTCTCCGTGATTGACATATTTGATTTGCTGGTAAGTCCCTAGTAAAGTGCACTGAGTGTGCCCAGGGCCTGAAAATGAAATGCTACTAGTGGGCCTTCAGCACTGATTGTACCACCCACACAAGTAGCCTTTCAAATGTGTCTCAGATCTGCCACAGCAGTGTCCATGCATGCAGTTTTAAAAGGGCCATGTCGCCCTGTCAAGTGCACCCACTTGCCAGTCCCAACCTTTCCCTTTATTACATGTAAGTCACCCTAAAGGTAGGCCCAAGGCAGCCCCATGGGTTGGTGAAAAGTAGGACACGTGCTGGTGTGTTTTACATGTCCTGATAGTGAAGGACTGCCAATTTCGTTTTTCACTATTGAAAGGCCATCTCTCCCATAGGTCATCCTTGGAGCTGCCTTGTAACATTTTGCAAGTTTAACTATCAATTGGGAAGTGATAGAGATCTGGAGTTTAGGTTCCCTGAACTTAGAATATAAAGATATTCTTTCAGTGAAGGTGGTTTTTAAATTATGAGTTTGAAAATGCCCCTTTTAGAAAGTGGGCATTTTCTTGACTAACCAGCCTGTGCCTCTGCCTTCCTGTGGAGTCTGGTTTTTAGCTGACAGGGGCTGGTTTGTTCATTCACCCTAGGCAGTCACAAAAAGCATGGTGAGGTGTGTCCTGCATATCCTGATGGGTATTCCTGTGCTAGAGTGTTGGGAGGAGTTGTCACTAACACCCGAATAGGCTGTGGCTGCCTTTAACAATGCTGTCTCCACCTCATATGGTGTCATTGGACCAGTGAGGACAGAACAGCTTTTTGTGCGCAAAATAAAACTTTCTTTGATGGATGCTGACTTCAAAGGCCAAAAGGGGTATAAGTATTGGACCTAAAAGCCCAGACATTTAGAACACATCTGAAACTGAGGATTCTGCTAAAAAGAAGAGTTGAAGAGCTGTCAGGAGGAGTATTGCCCCTTTGCTATGTGCGGCTTTGCTGGGTTGGCCTGCGGTTGCTTCTTCTGTCTGTGGACAGTGAAAGGACTGGACTTTGCTTTGTATCCAGCTTTTCCAAATTTTGCCAAGGGCTTGTGCATGTGCTTGCCTCCTGTTGGGAGTCTTAGGACCATTAAAGACTACACTTGCAGCCCCCGAACTCCCCTGCTGGGAGCTCAGACCTGTCAATTGGTGCCAATTCCAGTTCTGGGCCACTGGAGGTGTTTGCTGAGCTGCAAACCTCCAGAAAAGGATTCCTGATGTTGTCTACGACTCCACTGCCTGCACCAACACTGTGGTCACTTCGTCCCTGAGGCTGCTCCCTGCACCCGGATCAAGGGCACCGCTCATGAAGTACACGAGGCACCACCCCTGACCAATGCCAGTGCCTCCCTCGCACCATCGGGGACTCGATAATCAAGTGGGTGACTGCCTGATGCCGCACTGTCGTAAGGAACCAACACATTGCCGCCGATACTGTGTCATCTCCCTGTACAGTAAGGAGCTAATGCCTCACCTCCCCTGTATAGCAGTAAGGAACCCACACTGTTGTTTGTATCAGTACAAAAGGTAATGTTTGTCTGGGGGTCCATGTGATTCCGTGGCCATCCCACATTCCTCGCGATCGGTGCCAACATTTGAATATGTACCTGTCACGACATTGAGATAGCCCCAGTTAGAGCTATTGTTTTCTGGGAACTGAATTTTTGCAACAATCTACCTAAAAGGGCTATTATGATGTATGTATGTTGGATTTTTGTTGTTCTGGTCTTGTTGGATTAGAGAAATATTGGCTATTTTTTTTAAACTGGAGTAATGTCCGTTTTGTAGTGTTTTCACTGTTTTACTGTGTGTTTAGGTACAAATGCTTTACACGTTGCCTCTGAGATAAGCCTTACTGCTCTTGCAAGGCTGACAAAGGGGTTGAGCAGGGGTTATCTTAGCTGTGTGATCCCCTTACCCTGACTAGAAGGAAGGGTCCATACTTGGACAGGGTGCACACCACTGCCAACTAGAGGCCCCCTTTCTAACGCTGACTTTCTTATTGAATCCTTAAGATCATGGTTGAATCTTTCAATCTGTCTGTTGCATTGGAGATCACAATAGACTATAATGAGATGTTAATTTGGTGTAATTTAAGAAGCTCGTCCATTTGTAGTGGTAAAAGTTGCAACCCATTATCTGCAATGATAGCTTCAGGAAATCTCTTTTTACTGAATGCTTCCATCAGGAAGTCCAGAATCATCTTTGAAGTAACATTTTCAATAAATTTAACTTCAGGCCACTTTCAGTAGTTGCCAACAGGTACAAGGGCAAAAGCAGATATTGGAAGGAAGAATTTGTATGGAACTCACTATATCAAAAGTGATCTTTCATGATGCACACAAGGACTCTTGCATAGGTGACAAGACAAGGTAATAGTATTTGAACTCTTCTCTGAGTATGTGCTCACTTAACATAGTCTCAAAACATTTTCTATGTCCCAACCATACCAGGCAGCAAAAGAATTGACATGGTGTGTTTTAAGGAAGACATAGCCATGGGGCCTTGACAACCTTTCTCTAAGTGTGAATGTCAAATTTCTAACAGTGAGATGCATTGTAGTCCCTGAGGATCATAATTTCTTTCAACAATTGATTTGAAACTTGATCAAGAGAACAACAGTGGTCTTGTAAAGTTTTGACAGCTTTCCAGCCTTAAACAATATACTTTGCAACTGATTTCAGAGTATCAGATTTGGTGTTAGCAAGAGTCCTTACCTCCTTAGTGATACCTAGACCATTTTACTGATGGTTGTAATAACAACAACTTCTTTACTGGTGTGATCATCACAGTGTTCTCACAGCATGAAAAGACATTAGCAACAATCAGCCATGATGTTGTTTTGTCTTGGAACATAGTCAATTTAAAAAATGTATTATTTTGGCTTGGAGCAAATATGAGCAATCCTAACAGCAGCTGATAATACTCCATCAGGTGTGAGAATATTGATCAGAGGTTTGTGGTCTGACCTTAAGAGAAACTTACTTCCCCTAACAAGGCGTCTGAAGAGGTTGATGGCCCATATGCAAGCTACCAATCCTCCCTCAATGACAGCATACTTCTGCCTGGTGTTCATAGTCTTGGAAGTAAATGTCACATTCCATTCACTTTGACCCCAGATTAAGAGAACATAGCAGTCCAATAGAACTAGCATCTACTTTGATGATGCATTATTTACCTAGAGACCATTCTTTGAAGGTGGGGGCAGAAGCTATGGATTTTTAAAATGTTGTCTTAAGCAGTGTGATTTTGATCACCCCCAAAAAATCCTGCCCCTTTCCTACCAATCCTCACAGATGTTCCATTATTTCAGCATCATTTTCAAACATTTGTCATCCTATTTACCCAATCCAGCAAATGACAGTAACTTAACCTTGTTGCCTAGAGCAGATGTATTTTCAGTAGCTCTGACTGGAGATTGTTTTAGTACAACTCCTTCATCCAAGAAACAGTAACATCAATTATTCACTTTAGGTCAGAACAAAGATAATCTTTTATAGACAACACTACTATATTGTGCAACAAATAGGTACAAACTTCATTAAGAGTTTTAGTACGATATTCCACATCTTTAGAACAACTGTATCTCTTCCTATGATACTTTCACATTAGAATCCAGATTTTTTTAAATATGATACATGACTTTTTGAAAAAACGATGTAAAACCGAAAGGGATCTTCTTGAAATGTAAATGTCCAAACAGTGTGACAAAGGTGGTTAATGGTCTGGAAATAAGTGATCATTTCACCTGAGTATAAGCTGCTCATAGCGCTATGGTTGGCAACATTGTTGCACCCTCCAGGGTGCACATCATTGCATGTACGTTAGGCAGTGTTGAGAATCACCTACAATGCAGTTGTTTAAGGCTCTCAGTTCTACACAAAGGTAAAAATCACTGTTGTTTCCATTAGTAAGACAAAGAGAACCCTTTTCTGATGATTCCATGTCTACAATGGATCCTTGTTTAAGTAGGTCCTCTAACAAAAGCTGCATATATTTCCTAACACTGAATTGCACTGCTCTAATTTTTTGTTTGACAGACGTAGCCCGATTTTTCAAAATACATGAAACCCTGTAGCTTACCCAACCTGTTGTTGAAAACTTCTGCAAACCGTCCAACCAACCTACTCATAAAATCAGAATCCTCCTTCAACAAAATCTGTTCAGGGGAAAATAGATTAAGTTTTATTATTCCTCTGATCTTGCCCTCCTCCCTAAATTGTGAACACCTTCCAGGACACAGAAATCCAAATCTTTGCTGGATTGTCTTTAAACTTTACTTCAGTACCCACATAAGCCAAAATCAAAATTTGTTTTCTAAAAAGGAGACAGTGGTTATGTCTGGTTCTTGCAATTCCATGAAATTATTCCCTATACCCCAGCAATCTAGCAAAATTTGGTTTTGTATGATGTTAATTGAGATTTGAAGTTCTCCGTAGCTTACCGAACAATTCAGCTGCTGATAAATAGAGGCTCTCCATCAGATTCTTTATCAACACAGTTCAGTGAAAATACCTCTAGCACCATATTCTTGAGTTTGTTGCAGCCCTCGTGCCATGGCATGTCTTCTCTAACCATTGATGCCCAAGGCCTCAAAGGCTTCATGCTTTCCCCACACACTTTACCAAAGTGCCTAATTTTGCCACACAATTTGCAGTCTTTACCTACTACAGCCCTTCCCTTGAATGCTGCCACAAGAAGGGTGAATTGATAGCTTGTATTCTCCTTGGGTATCAATCATATTAATTCAGGAACTAACCTTGCTCACGTCAGTATATTGCTTTTCTATCCTCTCCTTATTAACCTCCTTGACTGTTGAAACTGACTGCTCAATGGCCTTAGCCATGGTGATGACAAGATTGAGTGATAGCTCCCCTAGAACAAACATGGGGGCATATTATCAAGCATGGAGTTACAATTATCGCCATATACCGTAGAGAATTCCAATAGAAGCCCATGTTATCACCAAAACCTGGGCTTCTATGGGAATTCTCAAGGGCATATTATCAAGCCCATTATCGCCGCTTTAGCTGCAGTTTTCTGCCGCTAAACCGGCGAAAATTTTAACTCTGTTTCTTGATAATATGCCCCTACGTCACTTGTATTTTCTTAGAGTTACCATGAAAACCATCAATTGATTCCAGATCATCTCATCAACTGCAGCTCTATAAGCAAGTGCATTTGCCAAACCTCCTAATGTCAGTTGTAGAAATGGTAGTGTTAAAGTGTAACAGTAATGCAGGTCTTGAATCGTCTTTTAACTCTAATAATGGCTTTATCAAAGTTATTCAAATCTCCTTCACCCTCTAAAGTAAATTAAAAAAATAATAATGGTTTAAAAGTATAGAACTCAAAATTAGAGATAAGTAAAATCATACATCAGTAACATCGAGACTATGAAAAATATGGAATAGTGAAATTGAAATACCACAAATGAATTGAGAAACAAAATTGGAGCCAATGCCACGTGTCCCCAGGCAGAAGTTCAGAAGCGTTTAATGAGTCTAGGATAATGTATTAGCTAATAATCAGTGGTTACTGTAGTGTTGCTTAGTGTGTTAAATTCTTAAGCAAGTTAGTAAACATTATAATTCCAAGTGGAGGTTGCCTGAATGTGTCTAAAAAGCCAGAAGATGGGGTGTAATGTCGTATAAAAGGTCTTTTAACGCCAGTGAGATCCTCTGGAAAGATATTGATGGAAACCATTCTTTTGGGTAACAGTGATTCACAACTGCATTGATGTCCAGCAGAGGGCTCCCAGCATACAACATAGTCCCAGCGGCGGTTTATGTAAATAAACGTGATGGAGCGGGGCTGGGGTGGATGGCGACAGACAACGGAATAGGGAAAATTAATTAAATAAATAAATATTATTCTGTCGCCTGTCGACATTCCCCCTGCCCCACCCCAACGCACTTACCTGCATGGACCGCTACTGCGTAATCTGGGAGAAGCAGGGCAGCCTCTGCCTGGGAAGCTTCACCATCACACAGCAAATCCTTAATAGACAGGAACTTCAAATGTGCAATCCTTCACTACAAACATTAGCGTCATAGCTGCAGATTCCTACTGAATATCTGTAATCCACCAAGTCAAGTCAATCAAGTTATTTCAATTTAAAAAAGCATAAAATACATGTATGTGTTTTATGTTTTTATTTTAAACAAATGATATGTAAATATATTCAATAAATAACAAACACAATCTAAATGTATTATCTAAAACTATTAAAAGCTATTATCTTTATAACACATTCCTGAGCTTAATGGCAGGTATAAAAGCTCGGCTCAAATAGTAACACACCAAGCAATTGTGAAAACAAAAAAACAGGAAAAAACAGATGTTTTAAGAAACGGGTACAAATCATTCTTCTGTGGAGCCTTGTACAACTTGCAGAAAACTAGAGACATAAAGAGCAATGATTCTTGAATGGACTCTGAGTCACAGGGACAACCATTCATTTCAGTAGACCTAAACCTTTTATTGTGGCAAAACATGTCATATATTTGTAGCAAAATTTAGTATGGCACCCTGTGTCTGAACAAATTGAAGTTTGTGCATGCGCACCAAAGGAGCACAGTTTTTATGTCTGTCAAAAAGAGTACCAAGATAACCAAAGTAATTATCTTTTGCAATTTTCACACCATGAAAGCAAAATGCATACAGTACTTCTGTTCCTTTGGATCCAAAGATAGAATTATTGTCTTGGAGACGTCAGTTTCTAGATCCAGCTCTCCCATGAACTCAACATATCCCTGAATACATTTATGTGAGCTAATTTCAGTCCTAGCCATCAAAATAGCATCACATGCACATAAGAGCTCAGGAAGTTCCCGGTTGCTTTTTGGGATACCTTGATCAGTGAGTTTAAGCAACATTCCAAGCCTTTTGTATAAAGTATAAAAAGAAGGGGTGCTCAGGCACACTGTTGTCGAACTCCTTTGACCAAAAATTCAGTGCTCTCCAGTCAGGCCATACCGTACCTTAGCTTTTAATTTTAAATTTAGACTCTGCAGCAAATCTACTATTTCCTCAACTCCCAACCTTGCCAATATGTCTTACACCTTTGTGCTACTGACTGAGTCAAGGGCTGAAATGAGGTTCATTAAGATCATATGTAAAGAGCAATCAGTTAGCTCTTTGTGTCTGCTAACCAAGAGATTTAAATGTAAGCACTGCTCCAATATCCCCAGATATGACCTCAACTCACACTGTGTCTCCATGAGAATATTAATATTGTGGACCCAGGTCTGTAGTCTCTCTTTAATGACCCTACTAACCACTTTCACTATTTAGTCTATGAGAGATATTGGGTGGTAATAGCCTTGAACCATCTTTTCTCCCTTCTTCTATGCAGGTAAAATGATGGAGAGGGACTAGGCCTCCAGTAAATTCGACTTACTGGATGTATTCAACACACTAGTAACTACTGAGGCCCACAGAACACAATCATGTTTAAAAAGATCAATAGGTTCCCTATGAAGCCATGGTGTTTTATCCGAAGATCTGCCCAGAATTTCCTTATTGACTGGAGCTAAGCTCACAACAGGTCTAGCCCTCACTACAGGTGTCCACACGCTCTCTTTAACTATTACAGAGCCATGTCAGCAGAGTCAGCAGAAATAAAGTCCAGCTTTCCATCGTTACCAGTATAAAAAAATGGACCATTTATTGTCAGCCAGAAATGATAATAATTATTCATGATACTAGCTGTCCGAAGTTCTCCCCAAGCATTTTCTTTAACTGTTATGCTCCTTGTAGCAACAGCATTCTTATAGGATTTTCTACTAAGAGCAACTTCTTCTTAATATGTAGAAAGCCTCTATGGGCCAAATGTAAATCAGAACAAGATTTAGAGCATGCTCTGTCAAACCATTAGTGCTTCCTACCTAGCGGTCTAACTTAAACAAATACTATGAAAGGCTTATGTAAATTATATTTGCCAATGACCTCAGATAAGCAAAATACTAAAGAAGGTCAATTGGGAAATTCTCAAAGTTGATCAAATTCCATTTAATCCTGAAACTATTATCCCAAGTAAAGCCCATAAATTGTAAAATATAACAGGTATGAAAAGGTATGTGTGAGGAAGCCCCTAGCTGCGGACCCACCAATGACGCAAGAGCCCCAACACAACCAATGTGGATACCGTACCTCAGCGAAGACGAGGAGGTATTCTGAAATAATGGCAGACTTCTTCCTCGTTTCACAGAGCGAAGGAGGTGACCCGGATGTAATCTGTCCCGAGGGAGGTGGGGCGTATACCCAACTCCTCCAATCAACAACCGCCGACAGCAGTCAAGGCAGGCAGAAAAGGCGAGGAGAGAAAACGTCCGGTGTGTCAGCTGGAGAGTATACGGAGCAGGAACACGAGACAAACCCCAGAGAAGTCGAAACGCTGCAGAAGAGCGACGCTGTCAGCAGACCGGAAGATGGCAAAGAGGTGGATCCGGAGGCTCACGACAACTGGACGGAAGAGTGGTGGATCCCGGAGGACGCACGAGCCGCCACAACTCCGGAGAGTTGTGGCTCCTAGCGGTACGTGACGGGACAGGGATATCACAGGGAGTAGGGTATAGGGTGACTGGGACACGGGGAGAGCTGGTTATGGTGGTGGTTTCTTTCTGACTAAACCTATACATTTCTCCCGCAAAACGTGTCTTAGCTTAAGACTTCCCTTTAACCACATGCATCACCGAATGCGCGCGGAGAGCTTTAGAACCAGAAACTGCCTGATACGGCCCTAACTTTGATTGTGGCCTCATTCTTATTTTTACTCCTAGACCCCTCACCTTTCTCCACTCCCTTTTCACGTGGCGTGGTGTTGGTTAATAGACTAAAATAGGGTATCATTATTGACCGCTGCCTTTTTCTTATTTTTTTTTTAATACTACTGCCACACTATTGATCCTATACGGCATCCTCGCTTCTGCTTCCGACCGTCCCTCCGACAGTATGGAACCAGAAAACCCTACTACTTTGGGATTATGTTCACTAAATGACTTGGTAAAAGAGAGCAGTATGTGAGGCAAACCCATAAATACAGGGAGACAAATATGTAGTGAATACTACTCCCATAGCCCTCCGTCATACGTTGGGAGAACTGAATTCTCACTAACCAAACTCATTAGCACTACACAAATTATGAGTGACAGGACTAACTAATAGATCCTCCCATTGCTTTGTAATAAACGAAGGGAAAAACTCATACTAAAAGATTGAACTCTCATGATCAGAATTACTGTTAAATCTGACTGATTCTTCTATACAAATGACCTGCTAAAACTACTTAAAGACCACTCCTGAAAGATGGCCTACGATTACAAATAATCTTCGAGAATTTCAGTTCATTTATAAAAAATAGAACATTCTGTATGATTAAAATTATAGTTGCAAAAAGGTACAATCAAAAAGGACCTGTACAGAGAGAACATCAATAAAAAGACTTGTATATTAGACAAGCCTATTGCAAATACCTTGACTACACACTTTAAGTTCAAAGATACCCAAATAGTCCATGTCTGGATCTTCCTGAAGTAGAGGACAAAGCTTCGATATTGTAAGCAGTAAAGCCCTCTAAAACATGAATTTAGTTGCACAAGTTTATTTTTTTAGTCCTCATTCACCTTTTCACTTCCAGCTGCAAACCTAAAATCCTGAGGAGATGTTATCAACATTTTCCAAACACCTCCCGAAAAAACACAGGATGGTGGAGAACATGGCAGCCAGCTAGTTAGCCGGTCGCATGAGTGCTTGCAATGGGGAAGCTAAAGTATGGTGAGGTAGGCTGATTCCGCTATAAATCTTACTTGTGGCTCGTTGCCTAAAGCAGTCCCCACCTACAATGTGACACAAAAAAAATAATTTCAAACATTTAGATTTTCTTTTTTTTCTTTTTTTATATATACATAATTGTTTTCTTAAGAAATTTCATCAATGGAAAAAATATACATCAAAATTCAATGCAATTACTTATTGATAAAACACTCTATTTACAGCTGCATATCATTATTGCACAAGTACAAGGAAGGTTGTCAATTTGTAAATTACCTTGTACACAATATGATAAGTTTCAATTTTTATGTTCAGATAACAAACATCAAATACAAAGGTAACACCACACTAAAACTACACATCTACATTCTCTCCTATCATACCATCGCACTTATACTATCATTCATACTCAAGACAAAACCATCCTGTAGGAGATCCTCAAAGAGCTTTTCTGAAGAACCTGTTGTCAAAGGCTAATCAGGTTATTTGTAATGGTACATTCTTATCCAATCAATTTATTCCTTTATGAATGTCTCCGAGAAGGATCCCCATTTGTATATTGCTGGTCTACGCACGTTTCCGTGGACCATCTACTGTGCCACCTTCATCAGGACCAAAACTAGAGTCATGTAAATCTCACATGGGGTGGGCGCGGGATTATCTTATTGTAATCACTGCAAGATTTATGCTGTGAATTCAGCCAACTCATTATTATGAGATGGACGAGGCATCAAGGACACAATGATGGTATTACCATCTAGCGGTCTACTGGTATTTCCTCAGTAGGTTCCAGTTCAAGGCAGTAGCTGAAAACATATATATGTATTTTGTATCTCTTTTTTCGATGTCTTATTTAAGAAAGTATCTGTACCTCTAGATAAGATGTGGATTAATCACTATGGCGACCAATATTTAATATCAGTGTAGTCCGGGTACCAGAGTCCCATAGAGAAGGAATAATATCCAATCCAGGCTTCGGTTCTTGGGTATATTGTGAGTATTCATGCACCATCTATGTGCTAGATAGACAACAGAAATAGTGAAATCCCGGAGTTCCACTCACAATAGAATGAAGAGTAATTCGATCCCAGATATGGAATTTGTACAAAGCAGCAAATTAGAATAACAGCATGGTAACCGGTTTTGTCTTAAGTATGAATGATAGTATGAGTGCGATGGTATGATAGGAGAGAATGTAGGTGTGTAGGTTTAGTGTGGGGTTACCTTTGTATTTGATGTTTGTTATCTGAACTTAAAAATTGAAACTTATCATATTGTGGACAAGGTAATCTACAAATTGACAATCTTCCTTGTACTTGTGCAATAATGATATGCAATTGTAAATAGTGTGTTTTATTAATAAGTAATTGTAGTGAATTTTGGTGCATATTTTTTACATTGATAACATTTCTTAAAAAACAAGTATGTATATATAAAAAAAGAAAAATAATAAAATGTAAATATTTTAAATGATTTTTTGTGTGTCACATTGTAGGTGGGGACTGGTTTAGGCAACAAGCCATAGGAGGCCACAGCTAAAGTAATATAGGTTGGATAAGAGATTTTGTTTCAGTATTTAGGGGCCTATTACCATGGCGGGCGGATGGCCACCGCCGGGCCGGCGGTGGCTACCACTGGCCCGGCGGTGGCGATCCGCCCGTCAAATGTCCCTGGTTCTCCCCCCACCATATTAGTATGGCGGGGTGCACCGCGGTGGACGGGAAGACCGTCCGCCACTTTTTCAACAGTCGAATTGTCGACCGGGCGGAAAAGGGACACAATATGGTGGCGGTGTCTGCAAGACACCGCCATTCATATTATGGTGTGAGCGGGAATTGTCCCTTCCATGGTGGCGATGCCGCCATGGAAAGGCATGTGGTCCTTGATGTTGGGGGCCCATTGTGGGCCCCCAGGGTGTTGGGGGTGGGAGGGTGCACATGGGGGGTACCTCATTGCAATGCACTGCGTGGCAGGCACCACGTGGTGCCTGCCATGATGTGTATGGCAATGCTTTGCACAATCCTTTTACATTGCGGGTGGGGCTGCAGCCAGCAGATCCACCCACAATGTAAAAGGTCCAGGATGCACCCGCCAGTGTGGCGGGCACATCATAATTTGCATTGCGGGACTGCCGCAACATCGGCGGTCGGTCTTGTGCTCCGTTGCGGTGTCGTAATGGACGCCTATGTGTTTCCCCCTCCTCTTGGACCTAAAACCATATAGGGGGTACCCTATTTTTATTGCGATATGAAGCTCGGTGCTACAGCCCAACTGAAATTCCCTGCTATATAAAGAGTAATGTACAATAACAAAATGCATAACTTGAGGAATCACAATGGAGCAGACAAGTTGATTGAGGTGGTAAGCTGGGAAACACGCCACAGGAACAGTAGTACACATTGGGCAAGGTTAGAGATACTAGGAGTCTGCTTGATATTCCCCCTTTTTCTATTTATTCACCTGATCGTGTTTTTTAAACCCTGTAACAAGCGCTCATAGGTCTTTTATCAACAATGAGACAGCAAGGGATGGTGCTCTGGGAGGGGGGAGTAGGGTAGGGATTAGGGGAGCACTGAGGGGCCGATTCCGATAGCCGGTCGGACAGCTGTACGTAGCCTTACCATGCAACCGACACGTACCCGAAGCCGGTCCGTCCTGTAGAGTAAGTACGATGCGCCTAACTGCCAAAAACACAACCGACACGTAGGCTGTGATTCAAGCTCTGTTTTCTCGTCCGAGCAGTAACTCCTAACGATGAACCGAGTCGCCCGGAAGCAGTATCCATAGCAGTTCCGGCATGACAAGTACAATGCGTACTTCCTACGCGCCGAACGGGTCGCCACGTACGGCACGGCACATCATCCGGAAAACAAGCATATCAGCTACGATTCGCGTCACAACTCGCGACGGACCAGCTTGCAGCGGGTACGAGACGGAGCAACAAGCAGCGTGTACAACACGAACACATCATGAATCCCATCGCGCAGGTCATACCAGTACTCTACATCTATGACCAGATCAGGAACCGACACCGACGGCGCAGGCGGTAAGTCAGACACCTACCACATAAACAAACGACATGTACCCGCAAAATGGCACACACACAGGGGATCCACATCCTGGCCACTAACAACAGCCCACCATAGGGGTTGCATGGCCAGCACCACTAATACCCCCACCCATAGGGCTCATGTTGCCCATCACTACGGCCACCCACACCCATAAGGACTATGTTGCCCATCAGTACTGCATCCCCCAGCCATAGGGCTTATGTTGCCCATCACTACTGCCACCCCCACCCATAGGGGACCTGTTGCCCATCACCCCTGCCACCCCCACCCATATTGCTGATGTTGCCCATCACCCCTGCCACCCCCACTCACAGGGGACCTGTTGCCCATCACCCCTGCCACCCCCACCCATAGGGCTTATGTTGCCCATCACTACTGCCACCCCAGCCATAGGGACTATGTTGCCCATCACTACTGCCACCCCCACCCATAGGGGACCTGTTGCCCATCACCCCTGTCACCCCCACACATATGGCTGATGTTGCCCATCACCCCTGCCACCCCACTCACAGGGGACCTGTTGCCCATCACCCCTGCCACCCCCAGCCATAGGGCTTATGTTGCCCATCCCTACTGCCACCCCCAGCCATAAGGACTATGTTGCCCATCATTACTGTCACCCCCACCCATAGGGGACCTGTTGCCCATCACCCCTGCCACCCCCACCCATATGGCTGATGTTGCCCATCACCCCTGCCACCCCCCTCACAGGGGACCTGTTGCCCATCACCCCTATCACCCCCACCCATAGGGCTTATGTTGCCCATCACCCCTGCCACCCCCACACATAGGGCTTATGTTGCCCATCACTACTGCCACCCCCAGCCATAGGGACTATGTTGCCCATCACCCCTGCCACCCCCAGCCATAGGATGGGTGATGCGCAACACATCCAGCATACTCCAACATCAGGTATGTCTGCAAAATACATCCCCCTAACATCGTGTCAACAGTGTGTAGTCTGTGACAAATGCCCACAACAGTGATTATGGCAACGAACATACAATGTATATAACAGCACATGTGTGACCAACACATTTATTTATTTATTTATTTATTTTTGCAATTTATTAAGCGCGTACGTATGCCCTTGGGCGTCTTGGCGCTGAGACTTTAACAGAATCCAGAAAAAAGGAATTATCATTAATGGAAAGGAAAGCAGGGGGTTAGCAATGATTATTGATTAAAAAGCCATGTTTTCAATAATTTCCTGAACTGCAGCAGAGTGTGGCTTAATTTAATATGTTACGGTAACACATTCCACATTTTTGCGGCCGCTACCACAAAGCGTCTATCTCCCCAAGACACGGTTTTTGTGCGCGGGACCGAAATTTGGAAACTTGTTGTTGATCTCAAGGATCTTGGGGGTTGATATAGAATCAATTGGTCTTGAAAGACTTGTGGACCTTGCTTATTTAAAGCTTTAAACGTGAGACATAAGGTCTTAAATCTAATCCTATTCCTGACAGTAAGCCAGTGAAAGTCCCTAATAGTTTGACTAATGGGATCAAATTTAGATGTTTTGGAAAGCAGTCTTGCCGCTGCATTCTGAATTGATTGTAATTTTGCTATCACCCGGAATTGAGCATTAGCAAAAAGACCATTGCAATAATCCAAGGAAGATAGTACTAAAGTGCTCACAACTATTTTTGCCACATTGTCAGGTAGGAACGGGATGACCTTCTTAATAGTCCTCAATTTCTGAAAAGCAGATGAAGCAGTCTGATTTGCATGTAAGGCAAAATTGAGTTTATCATCAAAGATGATGCCCAAGTTCCTAACTTTAGATACCGGAGTCGGTAGGGTGCCCATAGAAGGAGGCCACCAGATGGAGGACCAATCAGGCACTAGTTTTCCAAAAATGATCACCTCAGTTTTATCCGAGTTTAATTTGAGGCAACTTCCTGCCATCCAGTCTCTGATTGCGAGCATACCTTCCTGGAACCTTCCTGCTACCTCCTTCCCATCGTTCTTAATGGCAAGCACAAGCTGGGTATCATCCGCGTAAGAGGTCAGGCTCATCCCATGTTGTTTAATGACCCTAGCCAGATCAGACACATAGATATTAAATAGTGTCGGGCTTAGGGATGAGCCCTGCGGAACCCCACAAGGCAATGCCAGGCTAACAGATTTAAAAGGGCCTATTGTTACCACCTGTGTTCTGCCCGATAAGAAAGAGGTAAGCAGGTCCTTGGCTTTTGCTTGAATGCCTAGATTTCCAACACGGTCAATCAAAATAGAGTGATTGACCGTGTCGAATGCTGCCGAGAGGTCCAGTAGTATTAAGACTGCGGTCCCCCCTTGATCTTTGATGACTCTAATTTCATCAGCGGCTTTAATCAAGGCAGTCTCCGTACCGTGTAGCTTCCGAAAACCAAATTGAGTGTCGTCAAGCAGTTTATTTTGCTCACATGAGTGTGACATACACAAAGCAAGCATCACCATAGCACTGTGGCAATGTAAAAATAATACCCCCTCACTGTGTAGAACAGAAGTTAAGTGTGGGCTTCCAAAATGCAGCAGATGTTGAGCATTGTGTTGATGGGGACTAAACCCCCCTCATCACAGTGACCAAAAGGTAAGTGTCATCATGGTCAAAGCTGCAAATAACAAACAGCATGTATGATACCTGCTCCCAACACGTCAAACACTTCTGGGGCAAACTAGTGGTTGTGTCCCATACACACAGAGATGTGGTGAGGCTAACAGTGCTGTCAAAACATAACACACTCTCGGCCATGTGCAGACAAGCACCACACATGGGGGCTGACAATGCATACAGTGTACAATGACACAACAGCAGAAGTGACCATCACCAAGCATGCACACATCTCGAAAATAGACACACCAATCAAAACAACATGTGTAGACTGTAGGTGTCAGCTCCCAAACTCACATTCCATGCCAGCAATGGCACCTAACAACCAGGATGGATGTGCACAATGATGTGATATGACTCACAGGGACAGCATGCAAAATCACAGAATCAGAATCCAGACAAAGACCCACAACAGCAATACCAATGCACTGGTGCAGATGCACAAACACAAACAGGCAAACTCACACTGCACATCTGACACAGCATATGTGTGTCACAGTATCCCCAGGCAACTACACAACATATGAGGGGGGCTGAACCACAGTGACACAGATGTGGACACAGTGCCATACAAAAGTAAACCATCATTGGGACACCCTCAGTGTGCAATCAGGCATTGGGAGATGAGAGGGAGCACAACAGACACATGTGACACAAGCTGGAATGAACACCAACTAACACAGCAAGAGACTGACACACAATACCACTACCCCCAGGGAACAGACATTGGGGTGACACAAGCATGCATGACACCTCCACTGTGATGCTAAAGGCAGATGTCGCACAAACTGGGAAACCCAGACATGTGTCCTGTGCCACAAACGTACATCACACATACATGAACACAGATCACTCAGCATGGCCCCTCATCCATGGACAAACGGGAGCTAGAGGACCATCCATGCAAACATTCACATCAGTCCACCCTCAACACGCCACACCCTGAACTGCAACAATGTGTATCTGTGAAGCCCATATGGACAGGTGACATTGCACATGCACCCATGACAATAACAGGAATGTTGGGAGGAACTAAGGTGCCCAGACATATCACACAAGGACAGTTTACAACCCTCGGGAATGACAAACATACTGCACAGTATGTGGTACATGGTCATGACCTCAAAGCTCACGTAACCTTCAGAATCCCTGCCACAGTCCCAGGACAATGCAGATGCCAAGGTTAACCACAAGGCACACATGCTGACACCTGCCAGCATCGCAGCCATGAACCTGACAAGTGGGGGCAGTCACACACACATACAAATGTCTCAGTCACTGAAAACTACCACCTAGGGACAACTACACGATTTAGCAAATAAACAGGTGCCTTGAGGAACCCTGACTGTGTCCCATCTGTGTCTGATAACATCATCACCACTCAAAACTGACAAATCCCAATGATGATACACCAATGAACAGTAGTGTGTCATGCACCCACACATCTGGTAGCCCATTGGAAAAGTAGTGGGATGAACCCAGTACCACTCAGCAAGCATCAACAACAGGAACATATCAAGGGAACACTGTTTGTGTATGAACAGGGATGTGGACACACACACGTGCTCATACAACTGTGGTAAATAAAAATTCCTTTACCGGGACTGAATTTGATACAGGAACATAGTAAAATAGCTCAATAAAATGAGAGGCAGAATCCGTGGTATTAGAGGTTCGGGCTTTATTCCAATAATCGATTATAATCGGTTGCTCCCAATGTTCCGTCACCACGAAGGTTCAGGAAGTGAAGCACACCCTTTATTGACAAGAAGTAACTTTTATAGTACATACATTATAATGAAGTGAATACAGTAGGCGTAACAATTGATAAGGAAATTGACGTTTGGTCTGCGTAACCGAAAATGGGTGTAATAATGGGTAAAAAGGAACATGATTGGTTATGATGTCATACATAGGTGGATCTATAAGATAATACTTGGCCTACATGCGCGCGCAGCAGTATGACGTGTATTTGACGTGTAACTAGGGGGTGAAGGGGACTTGACATTTAGCTCTACATGTGGAGACAAGAAGTCTGGGGGGTCAAGTCAACCTAATCCCAAATCATATCTAGCATCCTATGTTTAAAGAACTATGTTATCCATAAAAGAGGGACTCTCGGATAGAATCTATTCTATACTGACTGTGTGTGCGTGTACAAGCGTCTAGGTGTCTACACTAAACACGAGGGGGTAGGAACATTCCATGGTAACAGGGCTATGAATCACTTGCATGAAGACAGAGAAGTTGGGCCTTTTTGCTTGGTAACTGGAAGAATGTTTACCTAAACTACTAGGCAGGAATGCATCGGCTGAGGGGGAAGCAGATAATTCGAAGGTGAAATACAGTTCTTGGCAGAGAATAGGCTGATGTCAGGCTTCGTGAGCCGCGCAGAGAATGAGACAAAGTTCATGGTCACAGATGCAGGCTCAGACTGGAGCTTTCAGAGGCAGAAGGCAAGAAGAGTTTGATGACAGAATCAGGGCCTACTTGCCTGGACTGTAAAATGGCATAAGTGAACCATATAAGGCCGGTGGCTTTTCATACTTAGGAATGGAATATCCGGCCTATTCATGGCGGATCTGACAAAGGACATGTCGACGGTGGACGCACATGTATTTGCGTCTTCATAACTGGAACTGGAGGGAACATACATGTACTTGTAACATGCACATAGAACCGTTGGGGTCCAAGATAGGGGACATAACTGACCAGAAAAATCCATATTTCCACATTCCCTCCTTGTCCCCTACTTGCCCTTCAAGAGATATCAATCTTCATCAATCCATTGATCTGTTCATATAGCATCATTTGTTCTTCTTTCTTCTTCCGGGATCTTGAATGAAAATCTTGATGTGGAATGCACGATGTGGCACACAGACCACAAATCGCTGGTCCACATTGTAGACATAGACAGCAACTGAATAGTATGAGAAGGCCAATACCTAGGAAGGATAAAACTCTCCATCCCCAGGCTGATACCGCATTCCAAAACCAACTGGACCAAGTCCAAGTGCCTGGGTTCTGGTGTATCTGGCTTACAATCTTATGAAGGCGAGTGATGGCTTTATATACAGATGGCGAATTTTCTGGTATGAATACGCAGCAGCTTGATCCGATGACCCTACAGGCTCCGCCCCTATCAGCCAGGATGACGTCAAGGACAAGACGATTTTGAAGCACAACAATCCGCATAGCAGACTGCTCTTCTGTTAAATTGCCTAAGGCGGAAATAGTTTCATTCACTACTGCTTCAAGGGTTCTAGTTAATCTACGTATCAGCTTACTATTGGTAACTGTACCTATATAGGGAAAGATGCCTTTATTGAAATCTACATACTTGTCCCATGCCGTCTCAGTATAATCGACAATTGGGAGATCTCTCCGCTCTCTATTGTGTACTAAATGAATATTCCTATAATAATCAGGAGGAGCTAGGAAAACAGGTGGCAAAAGGAATGCAATGTAGCAGGTACCATCCCAATCTAGGGGTAGACGCATATATGTCGTCTGACCACATATAAAGTAGGAGTGGCGGGAAGCTCTAAATGAAGATTTTCCTTGATCACTGAATTCTACTATAGTAGTGCATTTACTATGGCCCATATGTATGGAACCAACCTTTCTTACACATAATTCACCCTTCGCTGGGAATACTGACATGGTGGGTAAGACTAGCTCAACTTCGGATACGACATTTAGAATCATGAGATTAGGTGTAAAATTACCTAATCCATACACTTCATTTTCTAGATCAGTTCCTGTTCTTTTGGGGCGACCCTCTTTGTCAGGGTAGCAGACTTTGAGTAAAACTAGGTTCAGGTTTCCCCATATCCAATGATCTTGGTAAACTGCTGTGTCTGAGTCTATGGAATTGATTAAACTGAACCATGCTCCACAGGAGCCATTGTGTGTAAATGGGTGTGGAAAGAATGGCAGGACTCCTTCATAATTCTGATAGGGAGGGAGTCGGCCACACACCCAACAATTAGTAGCATTACTAGTCTGATGGGAATGATGTAACATACTGATGAAAGTGTTATTGCGCAGCGCAAGTCTATAGGACAATTCATGCGGGGGTAAGTCACTAAAAGAGTGTTCTGCAATAACATTGTGAACATTTCTGGCAATAGGGTAATATATGTGCAACAACATACTGGTAATAATTATTAAAAGACTTAAGGAAAACAAAATTAATAATGTCACTATGCAGTGGCTACGCAGTGATTTACAATACGCCTGTCGTTTCAACATTTTTCGGGTATTTTCTCTACTCAGGTCCAAGGGATACATGTCAGAGACAATTCAACTGCTTCACCTTGGAGAGGACTTAAACAATCAAATTGCTCGACTTGTTGGGCCTAAGCTTTAGTTTGTAATTTTCAGATTTGTTCGGTTCAACAAAAGGGAGTTTTGTATCAGTCTGTGAGGGAGTGCAGGGCACAATGTCTATATCCGAGGATAGTCCATGAAATTTCTTGATGTGGCTTGAATGAATCCAGCCCTTGCGGCCCTCGATCTTCACGGCTGTTCTTGTGGTCAACAGAACCAACTTGGGTGTCTTCCACCTGGGCTCCAGCTGAGTCTTTCGGTCGAAATTCCTCACAAAGACAAGATTACCCGGAACAACGTCATGGGGTTTCACCTCAGTGTTGTCGGGAAAGGCTGCAGCTACCTGTGAACGAGAAGATTGTAGTGCAGACATCAAGGAAGCCAAGTAATCTGTCAGCATATTACAGTCAATATCAGTTATTTTGCGTGGTATAGGCGTCCCCCACATATTCGGTGGTCTACCGAAGATCACCTCATACGGGGATAGCCCTGTTCGAGAGTGTGCTACCATTCTCATGTAAAAGAGTGCAACTGGTAACGCTACTACCCAGTCGATACCTTTTTCTCTGCATATTTTGGACATTCTGATTTTCAGTATCTGGTTATGTCTTTCTACGAGACCTGCTGCTTCGGGGTGTCGGACACAGTGGAATTTCCACTGATAACCTAACAGAAGTGAAACGTGTTTCATTAATTCGGATGAGAACGGCTGGCCGTTATCTGAGTAAACAGCACGTGGTAAACCGTATCGTGGGAAGAATTCTCGAACCAACTGTTTGGCAGTAGTCGGGGCAGTGTAATCTGAAACCGGGTATGCCTCCGTCCAACGGGACAGAGCACAAACAACTACGAGAACATATTTGAATCCTCGACATCGTTCCATCTGGATATAATCCATCTGGAGTACTTCAAAAGGATGATTAGGGGTATGAAATCCACCCTGTTCTACGGGAATGCTTTTACCTGGGTTAAACTGACAACAGATCATACAGGTACGGACCTTTTGTTTTGCTGCTGCTCGTAAATGTTTATTGAACCAAATGTGCTGAATGCTGTCCAGCATAGCTTTTTCTCCTAGATGTGCTGGACTATGTATAGTGTTAATTATAACTTGGACCATTGAATCAGGAAGGAACCATACAGACTTTTCCTTCATCATCCATCCTTGGTCCGTTTGGATCCCTCCTAATTCAGTCCATTTCTTTATTTCGTCTGGTGTAGCATGTGTCTGTATGTCAATTACGTCAAGAGTAGGATCTTTAACTGTCATACAATGTGTCGGCATCGGAACTATTGTCTTTGTCATGTCGGGAGTTTGAGTTTGAGCAGTCTGTTTAGCCGTTCTGTCGGCTAGATCATTGCCTTGGGAAATGATATCAGTAACTTTCGTATGAGCTTTACATTTCATAATTGATATTGCAGTAGGTAGATGTGTTGCATCTAATAAGGCATGAATGAGGGGTCCGTGCTGAATGTGGGCACCGTGGGAAGTTAAATAACCTCTCTCTCGCCACAGCACGCCGAAGTCATGTACAACTCCGAATGCATAACGTGAATCAGTGTATATGTTGACTTTTTTATTCGTGGCTTGAATACAGGCTTGTGTCAGAGCGATGAGCTCTGCGGCTTGAGCTGACAAAGTATTTATACGATTAGTTTCAATGACTTCAGTATCTGTTGTGACTGCATAAGCGGCCACTAATTCTCCTGTACTTGTTCTCATACATGAACCATCGACATAAAATGTCAAGTCTGGATCTGACAATGGAACATCGGTCAAGTCTTGTCTGGGTTTTGTCGTTACAGTAATAACTTCAATACAGTCATGGGCTAGTGGGTCTGTTCCGGTTACTGGCAAAAGTGTGGCAGGATTCAATGTGTTACAGCGTCTGATTTCTATATGTGGCTGAAACAATGTAAGTTCATACCCTGTAAGTCGTGCTATGGTCAAGTGTTGTGTTTGCGTTCTATTTACAAGAACCTCTACTGCGTGCGGTACTTGAACTGTCAATTGATGTCCTAACACTATGGCATCGCTTTGTCTGATTGCTAAAGCTGTCGCTGCCACTGATTTCAGGCATGCAGGCAAAGCCTGAGCTACGGGATCTAATGTACTAGAGAAATAGGCACATGGTTTGTGTGCTCCTGCTTGATCCTGTGTGAGTACTGACAAAGCAGTACCTTCGCGTTCTGTAACAAAGAGTGTAAACTGTTTTCTGTAACATGGCGTTGCTAAAACAGGTGCTTGACATAAAGCTTTCTTTAGGCTTTCAAAAGCTTGTGTATGTCCTTGAGTCCAAGGGAGAACAGTCGGTGTGGCTGCCTCCTGTGTTGTCAATTGAATGAGTGGTTTTGCTAGAAATGCATACTGAGGGATCCACTGTCTACAATATGAAGTGAGGCCTATGAAAGCCCGCACCTCCTTTTGTGTCTTGGGTATTGACATGTTAGCTATCAACTGAATGCGGTCGGGTGTAAGCTGCCTTCCCTCCTTGTCCAGCGAGTGTCCAAGATAAACAACTCGCTGGACACAGAATTGCAGCTTAGAAGGGGACACCTTGTGCCCTTTTTCGGCTAGAAATTGTAAAACTGTCAGTGATGCTTTTTCACATTCAGGTTCGCTTCGGGCGGTGATCAGCAGATCATCGACGTATTGAAGCAGAGCAGTGTTAACTGGCATGTGGATACTGTCTAGTTCTCGTTTCAGTGCTTGGCTATAGATGCTGGGGCTTTCTGTAAATCCTTGAGGTGCGCGTGAGAATTTAAAGCTACGTCCATTTAAACTAAATCCGAACAAATATTGACTTTCCGGATCTATCGGGACGCTGAAAAAGGCATTTTTGAGATCAATTACAGTAAAGAATGTTGCTTCGGAATCAATAGCTGTCAGTAATGACGAGATATCTGGGACCACAGGGAATTGTGGCACAATGCATTTGTTTAACTCGCGCAGATCAATAACCAATCGATATACTGGCGGCGCTGTAGGATCTGTTCGTTTAAGAATCGGTATTATCGGTGAATTACATATATTGGAGTCTGTTTCCACAACTACTCCTTGGGCAATGAGCTCGTCAATGATTTGTAGTAAAGCCACTACAGCATCTGGTGGTAACTTGTATTGTCGCATTCGTGGTAGCACCACTCCTGCCTTTAATGTGACTCGATATGGTGTAATATTCATGCATCCAACATCAGTAGGGCCTTGTGCCCATAGATGTGTAGGTAAAGTCTGCAGTCGGGGATCCATGTCTCTGGATACATAGTGACCTTTAAAATCACGTAAAAACAACCTTACTCCTTCCGGAGAACAACATATTATGGCTCCTAGGGCTTTCAACGTTTTTATTCCTAACAAGTTTTCTGGACATGATTTAGTAAGCAATAGATCTGTAGTTCGGGTCAGAGGTCCTATCGTAAGTGGAAGAGGCTGTGATACTTCATTAACAATAGGTTTTCCTGAAAAACCAAGGGAAATATTCTGAGAGCCTGAGAGGGGTGCCCCTGGAACTTCACTACGTTTTATAGTTGTTCGACTTGCCCCTGTATCGAGTAAAAATTTTCTATCTTGACCTAATAATTCACTATGTACATAAGGTCCTTCTTGATCTACAGGAATCTCGATAAGGGGTAAGTCGACTTCCCTCTCTAGGCTAGTTCATGCGTAACGCTGATACTCGGGATATTCATACTGTGCGGTCTGATACATTTGTCGTGTTGTTGTCTGTGTGGCAGCAACAGGCAACGGTGGTGCAGCTGGCACAAACTGTATTGGCTGTTGTGCGGCTGGCATGGCCTGGGCATGCTGCGTAGCTCCTTGTTCGTTCTGATCTTGTCTTAGTGGCCGTGATCTTTCCTGTGTTTTACCTATGGCGATATTATGTTTTAGCACTGGACAATCGTGTACGTAATGACCTGGCTTTTTACAATAGTTGCATGTCCCTTTTACAGGTCCTGCTGAATCGGAATGTGTCATACCCTTTTTATGTCCTTCAGCTGGAACTGTCTGGGAGACTAGCATTTTCATTTTTGTGTCTTTCATGCGTCTGTGTTCATGTTCTTGTTCCTCTCTAATTCTATTGTGGTGGTACTGTAACATTTGTAACATTTGTGTTGGAGTGTTACCTTGCCAGGTACTCTCGAATTTTAATACTCTATTCTTTACTGGGGGCAGGGCATTTTCCACTAATTTTGTTACAAACAGATGTGGGTATGATTCGCTACTTGCTTTTATGCCACTATTTATACCAAAACATTTCTCGAATCGGGCATAGTAATCGCTAGTGTCTTCATCTTGCTTCTGTTTACAGGCTGAAATTGTACCCCAATCTTCCTTTTTCGTAGTTAATAAACGTGGCAGTACCTGTACTAGTAGACCGGGTAGTGCTTTAGTTTTGTCCCCAAGCCCCGAACCTGGACCTCGGGCCCTTTCTTCTGCTTCTAATGCTGACCATTCTATCTTTTGGTCACCTACCTCCCACTCCTTTTCCTTGAGTTTCTCATAAATGCCAGCAGGCATCAACACCTTTAATATTGTCATAATGTCGGGGTAGGTATACTCTCCCATGAGTAACATGTCCTTAATTTCTCGGTGAAAACCCGCTGGGTCTTTGTCATGACTGGGTACCACTTTCTTCATTTCTAACAATTCTATTTTCGATATGGGCGTATATACAAATACGCGTTTAAACTGATTGTCCTCACCTTTTATTGGGTGTACTTCTCGTAAGGGATTCTGTCTATCCAGGTGATACGTATTTCTTTCCTTGACAGGCAATGAGACATGCTCTGAGCATACAAAAAGAATATACTGCTTTCTTGATACTAGAATTTCTTTAATTAATTTAGTACCTGGACCTCTCCATTTATTCATAAGCAATTCAGTCAGTATGTCAGGTAAGGGACCAGGGTCCGAATGCTGACTCCGATATAGTACAATGAGTTGTTGAATCATATAAATCCCAGCTAACCTTTGTTCATCTGGGGTAAGATTCAAAAATGTGCGTACTACTGTCTCATCACTATATTTTCCGGGACTGTCCACCCAATGGACAGCTGCCCTTGCTAAATCTTGTTCATCCATAGAATCGAGAAAATGATAACCCCTTCGTTCTCGGAGTAGTTTGTCGGCGGTTTGGAACGAATGCTCGTTAGACCTTATGTTAATTATAGGTATTTGGAAATTCCTGTCATTATCTGGACATATTGGACGTATTGCGTCAGTATGACATCTAGTCTGATCCCTATTACAAGATCTTCCTCTACCTACATAGGCTATGGTGTCCGACTGTCCTGCAGGCAGTCCTGACCCTTCTTCCTCGCTTTGTTCGAACTCGTCTGTTTCTAATCTCTCCTCGTGTAGGCGTTCTATTTCTTTACGGATCTTTCGGCACATGGCTATTATACAATTTTGCTTATCGTGTCTCCCTTCTGATATATTCTGGCTCCATTTTGTAAGAATTTTCATTGCTTCCGGATCTACCCCCGGTCGGTCTTGATTTCTGATCACACAGTTTATGAGGAAACGTAACAGTTCCCCCTGTATCTCTACTTTCTGGTATTCCATAGCTCTGTTAATACATTCTGGATCTCGCCCTGTTTGAACAAAATGATATATTTTATCTAGATGCGCAGTCATTCCTGGTAGCTTCGCTAAATACCCTGCGGCTCGTCTGATACGTAATGATGCCAGGATCATTTCGTCCTCCTTACCGAGCACCGGGTCATATCTACAATCTATAAGAAGTTCCTTAAGCGTACGATCACTTACGAATTTGGGTGTACGTGAATGCGCTGACTCTTGAAAAATAAGTTTATTTATTCTAGGTGGCGTAGAAAAAATATTGGTAGCACCTCCCGTGGCCCCGTCTGGGGCGTCGGGTGTGAAAGGATTCGTCGAACGTGACACAGCAACTATAGGTGTGGATTCAGCTATAGAAGTACCTGTAGGAACAGATGCAGAAACAGATGTGCTTGCCGGAACTTGTGACTCGATTTGTTGCTGTAGGGATACGGGCACTGGATCTTGGCGTTGAACCTCCCTGGTATGCGGTCTATGTGGGGCGGAATTAGCATACTCGGGAGCTGCGTCATCTAAATATGAGGAAAGAAAAACATCTTCTGCGGTTCTAGGATGCCCCTTAGGATGTATCTTTATTGGGAACAATGGGGTTGGCAAGTCTTTTGGTGTTTCTGGAGTAGCCTTAGGTAATCCTTCGGCCAGAAGGGGATACATACCATTCATAAGGGCATTTCTTTGTCTGTCAACTTGTTCTGATTTCACTCGGATACCTTCCTCAATTAATAGATTCTCCCGAACTTTATTGGAATTTTCTTTACTCTTCTCTTCCTGTCTACGTGCCTTTTCTGTTCGTCTATGTGATTCTTTACGCCATAATTCAACGGCGTCTTTCTGTGACTGTCTGACTTTCCTTTTCCATAACTCTTCCTCGACTTTCATGATGCACTCTGCATCCCAGGTCCCCGCTGTGGGCCACCTCTGACTTTCTGGTAATCCCTTGGTATAGTCTACCCATAAGTCAAGAAATAATATAGCGTCTAAGCCATGTTTGTGATACATAAAGTGCCCTGGAGTGTCCCTGGGAGGAATAGGGACGGCTTCTTCGAGAACCCCTTTTCTGGTAGTGATCTGTCTTAATTTCGAAAAGAGCGGCATCTTGAGAACTGACCTTATACTTGATTTTGACCTGATACTTGAATTTGAACAGACTTAATACAATAAACACGATAATGAACAGTCATTCATACCACGATATTCAGAACATACTTAAACACTTTAAACATTAAACATTAAACCCTTAACTGAAAACAACAATGATGATCGTCTGCATAACTAATCACCAAGCTTAAATCTTGACAATAACTAGACAATAACTAGACACTTCGGAATACTTTGGAATACTTGATATACTGCTAAACAGTACAGATACACTGCTAAAACAGTGCAGACCGGATTTGTGTACCCAAACCCGTCTTGACCGGCACAACCTATGTGCACGTCAGAAATGCCTCCCCAGCAATGGTACTCACCGGGTAGCTTCGGAAACGGAAGGCCTCAGTAACTTGAACTTGGACCGGACTGGACTCGACTCGACTCGACTCGTCGGACACTGGGCTTGACTTCGGACTGGTGGGTCTCTGTATACCTCGGATCTTGCTCTCTCAGCTAGGCTCTGGTCGGGATACTTCGCACTTCTCACCGCCTCGTCTGGGTGTTGATCGCAGTCTCAGTCGCCCCCGCTTGACCGGAGGGAGATACAGGAAATCCTGCTGGTACGCGTTATTGTCCGTCCAGCTGTGGCAGGAGACCGGGCCTGCAACGCACCGCCGGCGCGTGAGATGAGAAAGTGTCCCTATTCGGGCGCCATCATGTGGTAAATAAAAATTCCTTTACCGGGACTGAATTTGATACAGGAACATAGTAAAATAGCTCAATAAAATGAGAGGCAGAATCCGTGGTATTAGAGGTTCGGGCTTTATTCCAATAATCGATTATAATCGGTTGCTCCCAATGTTCCGTCACCACGAAGGTTCAGGAAGTGAAGCACACCCTTTATTGACAAGAAGTAACTTTTATAGTACATACATTATAATGAAGTGAATACAGTAGGCGTAACAATTGATAAGGAAATTGACGTTTGGTCTGCGTAACCGAAAATGGGTGTAATAATGGGTAAAAAGGAACATGATTGGTTATGATGTCATACATAGGTGGATCTATAAGATAATACTTGGCCTACATGCGCGCGCAGCAGTATGACGTGTATTTGACGTGTAACTAGGGGGTGAAGGGGACTTGACATTTAGCTCTACATGTGGAGACAAGAAGTCTGGGGGGTCAAGTCAACCTAATCCCAAATCATATCTAGCATCCTATGTTTAAAGAACTATGTTATCCATAAAAGAGGGACTCTCGGATAGAATCTATTCTATACTGACTGTGTGTGCGTGTACAAGCGTCTAGGTGTCTACACTAAACACGAGGGGGTAGGAACATTCCATGGTAACAGGGCTATGAATCACTTGCATGAAGACAGAGAAGTTGGGCCTTTTTGCTTGGTAACTGGAAGAATGTTTACCTAAACTACTAGGCAGGAATGCATCGGCTGAGGGGGAAGCAGATAATTCGAAGGTGAAATACAGTTCTTGGCAGAGAATAGGCTGATGTCAGGCTTCGTGAGCCGCGCAGAGAATGAGACAAAGTTCATGGTCACAGATGCAGGCTCAGACTGGAGCTTTCAGAGGCAGAAGGCAAGAAGAGTTTGATGACAGAATCAGGGCCTACTTGCCTGGACTGTAAAATGGCATAAGTGAACCATATAAGGCCGGTGGCTTTTCATACTTAGGAATGGAATATCCGGCCTATTCATGGCGGATCTGACAAAGGACATGTCGACGGTGGACGCACATGTATTTGCGTCTTCATAACTGGAACTGGAGGGAACATACATGTACTTGTAACATGCACATAGAACCGTTGGGGTCCAAGATAGGGGACATAACTGACCAGAAAAATCCATATTTCCACACAACACACACCATGGGCCCAGGCCATGTCACTGGACAACACGCTTATGTTTTTGTTTTTTGTTTTTATATAGCAGCATTTTATATAGCGCAAACTTGACCCGAATCCAATCAGGTATCAGAGCGCTTTACATAGCACCAGTTATGTTACATGAGGACACACATTCATTTCATTTTTTTTTTTTTGTTAGGCACGGGGAGATTAAGTGATTTGCCCAGAATCACAGGATGTTTTAGCGTCGTTACCGAGACTCGAACCTAATTCCCCCAGGTCCGAGTTCGAGCGCCCTAACCGTTAGGCCAACTCCTCTCCCCTTACTTGCTTGAGGGGACCCAACTCCTGTGGGAGCCCAGCTGTGCCAAATATATTCATCGCAAGTCCCACTCATGTCTGCAGAACACTTGGTCAGTCAGCCATCAGCTACCACACAATGAAGGCTCTGTCACAACAGCCTGGGTACGTGAGTCTCCCCTAAGTCATCTGCACATACCCAAAACATATGTCTAGCAAGTTGCACAGAGGACCCAGTTGCTCCTATTACTATGATGCCCGTACCTGTAGGTCCAGTGTTGATGAGCACAAAGTATGTGGAAGTGACAAATTGGACAATGGGAAGCACATCATATGTGCAGGGGTGCACGCCAGAGATGTGACCATGCAAATGAAATGTTCACAGAGAGATGTCGACAAATAGTTGACCCAGACACACTCAGGTAGCTGCAAAGGATGACATGGATACCCACCAGAATAGGATACATGTCTCATGGACCATAGGGAGTACCTCACAGCAACACATCAGAATTCAACAGTGTAAACAAAGCATCACAGGTGCAAGGGCATGTTAAACATCATCAACATAATGTACAGCTAAATCTAGTTCACAGGGAGAAAGAAAAAAGCTTTATTCAGCATTTTAAAAGTTAAACGTCTGTGCAAACAAAAGGCCAATGGCCAGTCCATGTCCAAATGCCAAGGAGTGAATTAGAGTGACAACTTGCTTGCCTGCACTGGTAAGGACCGGGGTCATCCCCTCGGAGGAGCATACATGGGGGCAGGCCAGGCACCGCAGGGACAGGATCAGGGCGCAGCAGAAGGAGGCAGTGAAGAGGTGGGGGATGCAGGTGAGACACTTGCAACTGCAGTGGAGCTGACTGAAGTGGTGGGTGCTGTCATAACTGTGGGGCACAAGTCAGATGGTGGGGGTGCCGGCACAACTCCAGTGGGCAGGTCAGTTGGAGTGGATTGGCTCACCACTGCAGTGCCCAAGTCAGACGCGGTAGTCGTGGACTCCAAAGCAGTGCCTACATCCATGGGAGCGGAATGGGGGACAGGTGAGGTCGGGAGTGCAGGGGGGGACACGGTCCCCACATCGGTGGCACTAACTGTCTGACCAGATGTGGATGAGCAAGTGCTAGGGGGGAATGGCCTTAGCATTTTGGAGATGGTGTATCTGTGGGTGGGGGAACCTGGGGCAGGGAGTGGCGGGGGAACCTCTGGAGTGGTGGCCTGGGGGATGGAGGACGGAGACTTTGCCTTGGAGCTGCGTGGTGGCGGGGGGGTCTTGCTCTTCTGGCGCTGGGGGACTTGCGGGTGGGGGTCTCTGTCTGACTGCACCTGGGGGAGGGTGTCCGGGTGTGAGGGGCACTCCCCTCTGTGTTTGGGGACTTCCTCTTCCCCTTGTAATCAGGATCTGCAGGGTTGGTGGGGAAGAGGCCAAGGTCACAGAGGAAGAGCTTCTGGGGGGATGGGTTTGCAGGTGAGGCAAGGGAAGGGGGCTGTGAGGGAGAGGTCTCGGAGGACTGCCGAGTGGTTGTGGATGACTAGGTGTGTGTCTGCAAACCAGCCCCTGTGAGTGTGGAATCAGTCCCCTGCGCTTGCTTGTGTGCACGTCTAGACCTTGGTTTGGGGGTTTCTGTGCTTGGGACAGGTAGGGTGCTAGGAATCGTGGGTGGTGCAGGGGTAGGAGGGGTGCGGGACTGTTGGAGGAGGGACACTGCTGCCGTCAGGGAGGAGGCCACAGACTGATTGGTCCTCTGTAGGGCAGACATGCTCGAGGAAATGCCCTCCATGAATGACACCAGTTGTGTCAACAGACCTGTGTGTGCATGGAGGACATTCAGCATCGATGTCTGACCTACATGGATCTGTCGAAGTAAGTCCACAGACTCCTCACTCAGGGCAGCAGGGGACACAGGGGCAGGTGGTGCGGTGCCTGGCACAAAGGAGACATGCTCACGAACACGGGAGCCCACAGGGACATCTGGGATGGGGGCCGATGGGAGGGGGGTGGTGGTGGTGGTGGCGGTGGCAGGGACAGCCTCACTGGCTGGGGTTTGGTGGCTGCTGACTCCCGCCTCCACAAGGTAATCATCCTCAGAGCTGCTGTGGCCCTCAGCTGGGGGGATGGTGCTGACCACTCCTCTGTGTGGCTCCACTCGCCCTCCTTGTCACTGGGTCCACACAACTCCTCTCCTTCTGTCCCTGTAAGGCTCTGTGGCTCCTCCTGGTCCGTGGAGCTGTCCCCTCCTGTGGCCGTGGATGTATCTGGATAGGAATAGGAAGTAAGAGAACAACATCAGTCAACTGCACCGACTGCACACACCACAGTGAGTACATCACATCACAGGGCAAGTCCTGGCATCATCAGCTGAACACAGCTCAAAGTGCCAACACTGTTTAGGATAAGACAATTGTTATTCTCAACATCAACCATGGCACACATATCCCTCCTTGACTTTCACACATATGTCTGTTGCATGTTGGATGCTAACACCCCAATGTGCCAACATGCACCACCCACATATTAGTTGTACATGCAAGTGAACATGTAGGAGTATGTCACTGTACACACAGCACATCTCTAGCTACTGACTCAGTACAGGTGTCCGGATGAAGGGATGGGCAGAGACTCATTTCACATGCTTGGGATGCATGCCAGCAACACATACTATGATGTACTCATGTCCTGATGGGCAATGCCACAATGGGGTGCATGGTGCACACTTGAACACAATGCAGTCTCACTCATAGCAAGTCAAGTGCCATGGCACTGGGATGCCCTGAAAGTCAGTCAACACTGTCTCCTGTCACAGGGGCAGGGCATCCAGACAACAACAATATGCACTGACTCACAATCCTAGCTCAGCGGTAAAGCTAACTCTGCAGATGACCGGCGCACTTGCCCATCCCATGCAAACAACATATCCAGGACCCAGAAGACCCCACATCATGCAAATCATACATATGCGTCTCTGCAAACACAAATCCCTGTACATTAACACGTCACAGTCTGCCATGCATATAACCCAGCTGCATGAAGGACACAGTTGCATACACCATTGTGCGCTGTCAGATGATCACACACCTATATGTCACACAGGTCTTGTCTCTCACAGTCACATCGCAGATGTCATGCTGACCCTCTGAATCATGGACACCCCAGTTGTACTTAACAACAAGCCACACCCTAATGACACAGAGGCAGACACCTGAGGGCACATGTCACTAAGCACAACCTGCAATTTCATACACAGGAGTAGGATTACAGAGTGTTTCTAAATGCCCTTGAGGAGGCATGACTGGCCAGGTCTACGTGAAACAGTGTTTGGACCTGGACAGTAGTCAGGTGGATAAGCAAGTGTGACATACTTGATATACATACTCCTAAGGCCCAAAAATTAGAGTCCCCTGCTGCAGGGGTTTGTTTGGAATACCCCAGACACATGTTGCGAGTCAGACCAGCAATTGGTACACATCTCAAGGGCACACACAGATCACATGTCAGATCTCAGGCATTGCGTAAACAATTGACCCACCCATGAAACACACAACAGAGTCATGGGAACTGATGCTGACCGGTATCTGAAGCATAGCTGACTGCAGGGACACAGTGCCCTAGTGACACAAGCAACAGACTGGAGGGGCCACACCTGTGGAACAGATGAGGAGGGTGCATCACACAATTGAGGGACCTGAGTTTTGGACTACAAGACCTACGTAATGTGGAAGTGTGACCAGGACAAAAGACTACTATTAGCATGTCAGACATAGTACACAGATCAGACATGGACTCACCCCCTTCCTGCTGCTGTCTGGCCTTCAGCTGCCTATCCAGGTCCGGGAAGACCACCACCAGGATACGGAGCATGTGGGGAGTCATGGTCCGGTGTCCGCCCCTCCTGTGTGGAGGTGACAGCTTCAGCTGGACTCTAGCTATCCTCCGGGTCCAGCCCCGAAGGTCCTGCCACCTCTACTGGCAGTTGCGGATCTGGCGCTTGTAGACCCCCACAGAACGAACAGCCCAGGCGACGGTCAGCCAGATCTCCTGCTTCTGGTGGGTAAAGTGAAAAGTACATTAACACACATGCCCCAGATTTGTGCAGCACACATTTGGATATACAAGTCATCATCACAAAGGGAAATGAATTACACAGGTACTGCAACCATGGTCAAGGAAAAATCACATGCATGTCTGACATGTTAACAATGCCTGGATAGTTTAAGCTTGCAATAATGCACTTTAGCAGCAGGAAAACTATCCATTACATGTACCTACACACTTTGGGGGATGAAAGTAGTCAGTGAGAATGCTTGCCACAGGTGTACACACTGCTAGTACTGCTAGTCAGACAACATGCATAATTAGGAGGGCAGTGGACTGCACGCTCACCTGCTCCCCTGGTTTCCCATAGAGCTTGCTGTACTGTGGAAGGAGCCCGTCCAGCAGGGCCTGGTTCTCATCCTCAGTGAAGGCTGGGGCCCTCTTCAGAGTACGTGCCATAGCAGGAGCCAGAGGATGCAGAGACAGCAGCAGTGGTAGCAGGGATGTGGTCCAGTAGCATGTAGTGCAGGCAAGTGAGCTCCCTGGGGGCCAGCCAGCCTTATATCTGTGCTGCAGAGGCAGACTCTGTGCCATGTGTCCCAAGTGATAGGTCCAACACGGTTGCATTCTATGAATCTGGCCAATCCTTTTAAAAGTACGACTCGTATACACCTTGCACATCGTTCAAATCTTCAACTTCATGGAACACTTGAAATTGAATCTGCATCCGTCTCCATGACAGTCCTGAGCCAATGGGTGCGCCCGCTCGTTCAACTGACTGTACAACGCGTACTTTGAATATACACATGCACCCGTCTCCATACGATTCAATGGCCAAGGCGTACGCCTGTCTCGGACAATGCCTGTCTGACGCGTATGCATGATAGTCACCCGCGTCGGACCTCATTGCATTCAATGACAAAGCGTACGCACGGCTCGGACATGACCCGTGCAATGCGTACGGATTGTCACCCGTGTCGGACCTCATTGCATTCAATGACAAAGCGTACGCACGGCTCGGACATGACCCATGCAATGCATATGCATTGTTACCCGCATCGGACCTCATTGCATTCAATGACAACGAGTACGCACGGCACGGACATGACCCGTGCAATGCGTACGCATTGTCACCCACGTCGAACCTCATTAGTGTGACTATTATACGTAGCAACACACATATACTGGCCAGGGACACCTGTGCACACCTACCAAACTACTGCATTGGCCACACAGTGTCCCATTGTATGTAAGGCTGCATTCCCTGGGTGTTTGGGGGGGCCACATCTGTTTTTTTGGCTGTCACTTTGTGTAGCCACTCCCAGGCTGTGCACGTGTACATGGGGGCAGAATCGTTTGTGTGTTGTGCACATTACCACTGTGATGTGCAGTTGGACAGTAATGGGCATGAGTCACGGCCACAGTGTCAGGTTAGATATGTTTAGGACAGGTCACTTACACCCTGAGTCCTGGGGGTGATGACATGTACGTCACAGTGAGACCTGTAGCCACAATACTGATGTGCACACACAGTCTGTGTGCATGTTGTGTCTCACATTTGTCTGATCAAATGTTCCCAATTGGTGACAGTCTCCACATCCATGTTGGATATGCATCAACCTTGATGGGGTGTGTGTCTAAGAGACGTACATGTAGGGCTGGCAGGAACAACAGTGGCCACTACCTGTGGGACTTACGCTTGCCTTGTGGTGTGTACGTGCTATGCCATGTCCATTGCTGTGTTGATGTGGCAATACAGGGAGCCTGGGTTTCTGAATGGCAAAGATCTGTGATGCCTGGGAGACCTCAATTGTCACTGTGGTGTGTGTTTTGAACATTGCAGCAGCACATGGGTTGGGTGACACAGCCAGATGATTGGCCATTGCACTACATGGGACTCATGTGGACATGTGGAATTGAGATGTGAGGTGGTGGTCTTGTACATGACATATGTGTCCATGACCAACAGCACACACCTCAGTACATTGTGTAATGTCATGAACTAGCATGTGATATTGATCATGGTCATGGCCACATGGGTGGATGTACTGACAATCTTCCTTTGTGCATCTCTGTACTGCAGGGCACCAGCTGTCCATCGGCCGTTCCCAGACCTTGCAACCATGCAGGAACGTGACTGCATCAGACTGTACCGCTTCACCAGGCCACTGATTGCGGAGTTGGCGGAGCAGTTGGCGCCACATCTGCTACCTGGCCGGTCATACCCTACAGCACTGACCCCAGAGGTGAAGGTGATGGCAGCCCTGCACTTCTTTGCTACTGGTACGTTCCTGTACACTGTGGCTACTGCTGGTGGGATGTCGCAAACGATGTTTAGTCGGGTGCTATGCGATGTCTTGGAGACGATGTTGCAATTCCTTGACCTGTATATCAAGTTCCCGAGCCCAGCTGAACTCCCTGAAATAAAGGATGCCTTTTATACACTGGGGAGGATGCCGAACGTCATCGGATCTATTGATGGGACACATGTTGCCCTGATACCACCACAGGCACATGAGCAGGCATACCGGAACAGGAAGCACTACCATTCGATCAATGCTCTGGTGGTCTATCTTCCTAACATGTCGATCACACATGTGTGTGCACGGTTCCCTGGTTCTGCGCACGATGCCTACATTATGAGGAGTAGTCGCGTTGCAACGCTGATGTCACAGATGCCAGCTCAGCATGCCTGGCTTGTCGGTGTGTACTGACTGTTTCTCATTGTGTGTTTTTGTCAATGTTGTATTCCGCACTCCTACAAAACTCAGCTACTTGTTCATTTTTGTGTGTGTAGGTGACTCCGGATACCCCAACATGCTGTGGTTGCTGACACCCCTCAGGAACCCTGTGACACCAGCCGAGCTGCGCTACAATGAGGCACATGGTCAGGGCAGGAGGGTGATTGAGCGGACATTCAGCCTCCTGAAAAGCCGCTTTCGCGGCCTGGACAAGACCAGAGGGGCCCTCCCATATGAGCCTGCAAAGGTGTGCAAAATAATCCTTATCTGCTGCATGCTACTCAACATGGCAGTGCGGAAAGAGGTGCCTCTCATCCAGGATGACGATGACTATGACCAACGTCCGGCACCTGTGGAGGATCCCGGCCTGGGCCAAGATGCCAGTGATGATGAAGATGATGGTGACGTCCGCTCACAGCTCATCAACAACTTCTTCACCTGAATGTGAGTTTCCAGGGTTGTTATGTGAATGTATGGAGGTAGCCTGGAATGTGTTGTGCCAGCTTTGTTGCTGTCTGAGTGTGTCTGTGTGCCACTTGACTGGATGCGTGCTGTGAATGTGTCCATTCAGCTGGTGTGTACTCCACAATAGGGTAGTACTGCTAACTAGTGTTTGTGTAGGTGTCTTGCAACATGTTTTGTGCATGTGTATTGCATTTCTCTCCTGTTCTTCTGTGCTTTTGACTGTATCTTGTCTGTCCTTCCCAGGGTACTTTGCCTGTTGTGTGGTCAACACTGACCCCCAACACCCAGAAGCCAACACCAGTGTGGAAGTTGACAATTCCCATCTACTGATGTACCACACATCCCTGGACTTCCATTCTCCAACACATTGAGAGCGTGTGTCCACTGTTACGTCGAATTACCGTGCAACTATTGTGGAATAAATGTGTTGCTGATGTGTAATGAACCTGTGCTACACTTTGTTATGTGCGTTGTCTGTCTTCCCACATCTGAGTGACATCTGCTTACCTCACCTGTGGACTTGTTACCACTGACTGGAGTTGGTGTTGTATCTATGCATGCCAATGCGTTTCAGGTCAACATCATTGTGTGTGATGAGTAACATGGCCATGGTGAGTATGTGTTGTGTTGCCATAGTGGTGTGTTTCCCTCACATGTGTCACATCCTCATGACTCACCTTACTTTGGTCACATTGTTGCAGTATTTGGCATGCACTGTGTTGTGTAGCAGATAGACATCTCCCTGAACATGACAAGTTGGAATCACAACAGAGGCAAGTATGGTGTACTGGTGAGTTTATTTACAAACATGTGTGAGGGAAGTGCACAGGATGGTGGGTGCTGTACATTTGTTTGGGAATCCAAAGTTCACATTGAAGTTGGAAGTGCTGGTAGATGAAATGTCCAGAGTAAAGTCCACAGTCATCTGATACATTGGCCCAACATGAACCCTCCATATCATGTGGCGATTGGACAAGGTGAACGGGTTGCACACAAAGGACATTGTCCAGAACGGGTTTAGAGGCCCTGGGGGATGTGCTGGGACATCTGCCTTTCACATGTCCTTCTTCAGACGACCCCTCTTCTTCCGGGGGGGGATCCTCATGTGCAGGCCTCTGCGGTGCAGGGGACTCTCTGCCAGAGTCCTCCTCCCTCCCTGTGGTGCTGGCAGATGGTGTTGTGACACATGTTGTGGGCACACAGGGGGGTGTGGACAGGTTGGTGTTGATCTGGCGGCGGCATTATAGTATGTCCCGATGCACCGCAGTAATGTCATCCCACTTGGCCTCCATGCAGGCATGGTGGGCGACCTGCTCGTGTTGCATGTCCTTGAGGATCCCCACTACCTGGCCAAATCCTCTGGTGCTATCCTGGTACGCAGCTAAGATGCGTGCCAGGTGGGGGTCATAATGCAGTCCAGGCCCCTCTGCAAGGTGCGCCCTGTGCCTCCCACCCCTCCCAGCACCCCTCTCCACACAGGCAGGGCCAGCGGCATGACGCACAGGTGACACTGTGACCCCTTGGGTGGTGTTGCTGGTGGTGTTTGCTGTGGCTTCCAGGGGGTCCTGTGTCCCTGTGCTGTGGGTGTTGATTGGCCTTGGTCTGTCCGTGTTGGCGGGGGTGCCCTGTCGGTGTCCAGATGCTGGAGGCGTGGGTACAGGGGGGGCAGATGTTGATGCTGCTGGTGCTGCATGATGGCTCACACCGGAGGGGCCAGGTTGGTCATCGTCATCTGAAGAGGACAGTGAGAGAGTCAGACCAGAGAGCTCAGTGTCCACCAGAGTCTGGGACTGGGTATCCTCATCATTTGGTGCTGGGTGCCCAGCACCACCTGTGTTTGGAAGAGACACACAATGTGAGTTATGTTTCTACATGCATCCTTGGTTCACAAACATGACATTTTCTACTTTTCGAACAGATGCCTGCCTGTACACTGCTTTTTCCCAGCATGTCATGGACGGAGTTTGATATTGTTGTTGGCCATTTCCCAGCATGGCCTTGTGCTCCCCACAACAGAGCCCAGTGTCAGACATCGTGTCAGTCCCTACCCACTCCTTGTGAGGGAAGTATGGTTCAGTTTGATCTTGCTGAGCCATGTGGGTGGGTGTAGGTTGTCTGTGAATGCGAGTCCAATCATAATCTTGGCTACACCCCCCTTCCCAGCATGCCCATACTTCCACCCTCTTGACTCTGCTTCCCTGTGATGGGGTGTGACAGCAATGGCAAGATGGCTGACTGTGAAGTCCTGATGTTTGTTGTTGGCCATTTCCCAGCATGGCCTTGTGCTCCCCACAACAGAGCCCAGTGTCAGACATCTTGTCAGTCCCTACCCACTCCCTGTGAGGCAAGTAGGGTTCAGTTTGATCTTGTTGGGCCATGTGGGTGGGTGTAGGTTGTCTGTGAGTGTGAGCCCCATCATACTCTTGGCTACACCCCCTTCCCAGCATGCCCATACTTCCTCCCTCTTGACTCTGCTTCCTTGTGAGGGGGTGTGACAGCAATGGCAAGATGGCTGACTGTGACATCCTGGTGTTTGTTCGGCTACAAGTCCAAAGTGAGCCCCTGTGCTTCACACAGCAGCACCCAGTACGGGGTATCTTTTGCTGATATTTCAATGAGGTGTGTGTCAATGCATTGTACCCGGTGAGTTGTGTGGAGTTTGTGTTGAGGGGGGGGTCGCCCCATGCTGATTAGTATGGTCAGGGCTGTCAGTCCTCCTTCCCATCATGAAACGTGCTTCCCTTGTAGGGCATGCAAGTTGTCTTTCAGGATGTCAATCAGTGGTGTCCTACTTCTGATTGCACACAAGCCCTAGCAGGGCCTTGTGCTCCTCACAGCAGGAGCCAGTGTCAGCCATCTTGTCAGTCATTTTCCACTCCCTGTTGTGTGGCATGTTTCTGAGAGGTCTTGATGGACCAATCAGGAGGGGGAGCATTATCTGTAACTACAGGCCCCATCATGCCTTTGGCTACACTCACTTTACCCGCATCCCCACTATTCCTTCCTGACAGTCAGCTGCACTGTGAGGTGGTGTGTTTGTGGTGTCAAACTGTCTGGCAAGGTCTATTTGGCTTAGTGCCACTGGCTTGCCCTATTTGTTTGTAGGTTGGTGCATGTCATGACACAGTTCCCAGTCACTATGAGATGGCAGGTATTGTGTTTGTGTGACTGGCATACACATCTTGGGCTGATTATCTATTGGTTAGTGTAGCTTTGCTTGCGGTGCATGGTTTCACTGTTCCCTTGCCACACAATCTTGGGTATGTTGTTTGTGTACTCACCAGGCTCTGAGATGTCTGTTAGGCCATGGACACTCTCTGGTGGTAGGATGTCCTGCACCTTCTCCTCCCAGGTCCTGAAGTAGACTGGTTTGGCAGGAGGGCCACCGCCGGTGCACTGACTCAGGGCGTGATCTTTTTCGATGAGTTTCTTGACCCTCCTACGCACGTCATACCACCTGTTCTGAATGTCATGTGCGCCTTGCTGGAGCTTGGGCGTTCACCTTGTCCACAATCCTCACCCACATCTTGGTTTTCTGTGAGATGGGGGTCCTTTGGACCAATGTACCAAACAAATGTGGCTCTACTCTGATGATCTCGTCTACCAGCACTACTAACTCACTGTCTGTGAACTTTGGATTCTTCTTTGGAGGCATGGTGATGGGTGGTGGTGGTGAGGGATGTGTGTGTGAGGGTGCAAGTGATGGTGGGTTGGTGTTGGTTTTGCTGGGTGTATGTGTGTGTGCTTTTGTATGAGGTACTGATGGTGTGTGAGTTGTGTGATGGGTGAGTTGTGAGTGTGTCTGTGGTTGCTGTGAACTGGTGTTTGCTGCTGGCTGTGTCTCCTGTTTGCAAGGGATGATGGTACTGATTGTAGTCCTTTATATAGTTGGAGTGGTGGGTGTGTCTTTGTCCCATGTTTTTTTTTGGTATTTATTGGCTTTGTCATTGCTTGTTTGGTCCTTTTTTTGTCTTTTTTCCTTTGTGTTTTGTAGGCATGAAGGAGACGTTCATGTGACGGAAACGGACGTTGCTGTTGTCTCATGTGGGCTTCTCCACCTCGTTCACGCTGCCTGTCTTCTGTGTTTGGTACGCGTTGTTCGCGGCGGTCTCTATTGCTTGTGTGCCGGGTTGTCTGTGCGTGGCGGTCGTGCGGCTTGTTCTCCGTGCGAGTCGGTCTGGTTTTGCATGCATTGCATCGTACTGTGCAAATCGTACATCGCGGGTATGGGTAGGTCGGCTTCATTCCGGGTTTGTGTCGGTCGGTGATATTCGCGTCGGTTTTCCGGCCGGATCACTATTTTCCCTACGGCTCAGTCGTATGGCTTGTATTCCGTACGTGTCGGTTGTAATTCACACGCATTGCATCGTACTGCAGAGGTCGTACGGCGCTGGTCCGTGTCGGTCGGTGTTCGGTCTGGGTCTGTGTCGGTCGGTTCGTTTTGCTGCCGGAATCGGAATCGGCCCCTGAGTGGGGAACATAGGGGAAAAAAGAAGGGTTCTCAAAATCTTTTTCACTACCTTTCCAATATACAGCCTTGTTTACTTTTTATTTAAAAAAAACGATGGTTTGCAGACCTTGGAACCGAGGTAATGGTGGCAACAGTTCAAATTCTATCTTGGAATGGGAATGGGCTCAAGACAGGAAGCTAATCAGCATTAGAGCCAGGAAAAACAAGGAATATAGGAGAATGGTCGAGACATTAGAGGAGAATTGTGTCAGTTAGAGAGCCAGTTTTTAGCCCAGCAACAGTTGCCCATGTATCTTGAAACAGCAAAGGATGTAGCCCATACACCAACCACAAGACCCAGGGGCACTCTGGGGTATGTAGTTCCTCAACAACAACAGTCCTTGCAATGCACGCCTGCAAAGCGGGATATTAAGGTGCCTTAAGTAGCACTTTCAGAGGGAATGAACCTGCACCACCAACCACCTTCCAAGAGACCAGGGGCCCTCTGGCTATGTAATGCCCCAACAGTAATAGTCATTGCAGTGTGCAATTCACCAGTGCCAAGAGGAACTGAGTGAAATGATGTGAAGCGGAATTAGAGATATCATCCGCTAGATGACAAGCTGTATATGACAGAAGAATGCGAGGGAATGTCCAAGGAGTTGTGAAAGTGATCACCAAATATTCCATAAGGCTGGATAACACAAGAGGCCAAGTATCCATATTAATTTCAAAGAAGGATGCACACAATACAAAGCAATGGTACCTGGAGATTGTGCAAGTGCCACTTGAATTCAGTATGGGAAATTTAAAGAATGTTAATTAGCAAATACACATGTAATGTACATGATAATCCAGGTACCATACTTTATGAACAGCCCTTAGAAACTGCCCTAGTTGTTCCCTGAGGCACAGAACATACAGCTGCAACATTCTAAAGGCATGAACTCAAAGGGGTGGCCAACACACAACAGCTCCATCCCAGTTCTAATTTGCCTTAATGCTTGCTCAGTTCTGAACTGCTACCCCATCATTGTGAACTTCACCAAATATCATCATTTCATCTTAGACAGGAACTTGAACCTGCAAATGCATATTAGGTCATCAGCAAAAGGTGCCCAGGATTAGCCCAGGCTCCTTCAAGGGTTTTAGCATATCATCACAGTTGACGATTTTACATTATTGTTTCAAGCTTTGGTTTTTATCAAGGTTGGATTATGGGAATTCTCTCCCATCCAGTATTCCCAAATTACATCTAGAGCACCAAAGTGGTGCTATTATATGGTGTGGCCAGGCTGACTACGGGAATAATAAAATGGAATCATATTTCACCAATACTTATCTCTTTGAATACGATTCCCATTGAGCCAAGAAACACCCGCAATCAAGTCTGCATTACCCATAAGATTCTCCACTGTGGTTCCGCATCACATCTTTCCCTGAAACCAACCATCTGTGTTGCACAGTCATCTACAGAGTTCAGAATCCCTGCTTGGAATACCATCTTTTAATAAGGCAGTCACTTAATCGGTTCACTGACATAATATCGATGTTAAAAATATTGATGAAAAAATATAGAATGCAAAAATATCGACTCCCTATACTTAAACAGGTAAGTACAAAAATATTGAATCAAAAATATTGCAGTAAAAAACATAGATGTAAAAAATATTGATTTAAAAATATATATAAAATAAAATAAATATATTAAATATTATTATTATTTTTAACACAATACATTACATTTAATATCCATTTTAACTAAATATAACAAATAAACATAATTTAAACAAATATAAACACACAAATAATAATGTATGCATATACAT
This sequence comes from Triturus cristatus, assembly GCF_964204655.1. Classification (NCBI taxonomy): domain Eukaryota; kingdom Metazoa; phylum Chordata; class Amphibia; order Caudata; family Salamandridae; genus Triturus; species Triturus cristatus. The sequence goes on from NC_140593.1 coordinate 594,925,507, forward strand.
ATATAATATTATCTTTGTTTTATTTTTTATTTTAAAATTATATAAAAATAATATATATATATCAATAATTTAAAATAAAACAACTATCTATAATAAATTAAAACATTAAATTATTTAAAAAAATTAAACTTACATTTCGCAATACAATAAATGCTGCAGTAGGGAAAATGTTGGATAGCAAAATAATTACAATTACTATTCCAACTCCAGTGAGTGCAACAGTAGGGAAAGTGTTGGATAGCGGAGAGGAAACAATTACTATTCCAACCCCAAAGAGTGCAACATTAGGGAAAGTATTGGATAGCGAAGGGTCAAAAATAAATATTCCCACTCCAAAGAGTGCAAAAGTAGGGTAAGTGTTGGATAGCGGAGGAATAAAATCTACTATTCCCACTTCAGTGAGCGCAACATTAGGAAAAGTGCTGGATAGCAGACGGATAAAAATTACTATTCCCACTCCAGTGAGTGCAACAGTAGGGAAAGTACTGGATAGCGGAGGGGTAAAATTTACTATTCTCACTCCAGTGAGGGCAATATTAGGGAAAGTGTTGGATAGCAGATAAACAGAAATTACTAACTGTTGTATCCTATGTTTCTTAGTCCTGGCTGCTCAGCCTGCATGAGTGTGATGTCATGGAATGTTGGGTGTGTGTGCATGCTTTGAAGGAGTGAGCAGTTAGACTGAGTGGGGCTGAGCAGCAGGATGCTGCTCCCGGTGGGGCACCCTGTACCAACTTACTTGAACCAATAAATCTACTTAACTACATCTCTGGCACCTGGTCTACTTAAGATGACAGTACTTTTCTTCAGTTACAAAAATGGCGACGATTTTGAAAATAACCACGCATGAAGAACTAAGAATTTACACAAGGAACTAAAAGAAGATGGCCAGTATCTAAAAGAAGCCTGAAATTTAAGCCTGCGCAACGCCTTGGATGCCCCACCGGTGTCTTTTCCAACAGACAGTCCATAGAGGTATGTGTTGGGCGTTAGACATTAGCTGGCTTGAGTGGCTTGAGGGAGGATTCCCTACAGACCGTATAAAATGAACGTTTTTGCTGTGGATTTCGAGCTGACAATCCACATTTGACTTGCACAGTACCTATACATGATACAGAAGATCAGAAGATATTTAAATTACCTGAAGTTTTAAACCTGCCAACGTACTGGCTATTGGGCTTTGCGTGTTTAACCTGCCTACTATCATTGTGGCTCAAACAGGAACCTCCTTAGTGAACATGCTTTATTGAACGATGCAAAATTGAAACAGACGCTACATTCGGGGCATGTATCGAGCCCCGGTGTTATTTGTAGTTAAATTGCAGTGTCCCCCTGGTGCGGTGACTTGTGAAATAAACTTTTATGGGAAAAGCGCTTGAGGCCACTGAAACTTTGATGGCTGCCCCTGTTGTAATGTGCATTGGTACTTATTGCACCGTCGAGTGTCGAAGATCCTGATATTCCTGGAACTGTGTTTGCCAGAGCCCGGGTTGTCTCCTGACCTCATTGTGTGAATTTGAACATGTTCGGGAGGACAACGATGAATTTCATTTTGGTACACTACTGAGAAGGATTCTTTCTGCTGCCCGTGATCTTTGGGGGTGGGCCTTTATTTTATTTTTAAATGAATTTTGGCACCAGCAGTTTTTCCCTGATCTTGTTGGCTGTTTAACCGTTATCTATGTCTTTTAAACACAAACAGCGTGTCTTTGCTTGCACGCGATCCTCGTACCTGTTCCTCGAGCCTTGCAGCGTTGCTTCCTGGAATTCTTGCTGACGTAACTGTATTCGTGCTGTTTGGGATTGTTTAGAGACGCTCTGCTGCCTTAACGCACCGTGAGCCTTCCGGCTCAGCGTCAATTACAAGCCGCCATTTTGCGAGTGGAATTTTCAGTGGCTGATTGCAATCTTCAGCATAGGATGCACCTTGCCAACCACGTCATTACTTATTAAAGTTCATTCTCAACGGCGCTGTAGATTGAACAACGATGACTTCCTGAAATGTTTAAAAGTATATATATTTTCTGTCAAGGGCGGTTTGCATTGCACTCAGAAAACCGTGTAAACTGCTCCTATTTAACTTAGGTTGCGCATGCGATGCAAATTTGAAGTGTATCGAACATGAAGTTTTTTTAACACAAGCACCGATGTACACTCCAAGCTTGCTGGTTAGTTTTGGATATTATTTTCGAGTTGTGGGTTGTAGATGGACTCATTATTTGCACTGTAGATTCGGGTGACATGAAGGCTATCATTGTGTTAGCGAGTGATACGTGAGGGCAGCAATAGTGAGTGGTACATGTGAGCAGTAAGGGAGGGTGTTATTTTGTCATGTGTTTTGTTTTATGTTGTTCGGTGAATTCTTTGGTATTTAATTGTGTTCAGTATGTAAGTGAACATTCAGTGTGGGTGTGGGTGCACTGTTTGATAAGTGCACATTTTTTTTGTTTTTAAAGCATTAGTACGTATTACATGTGTACCCCATGCAGTATTTATTTTTATTTCTCCCTCGCACGTCATGGTTGCGTTGGCAGTGTCCCTCGCACGTCACGGTTGCGTTGGGAGTGTCCTTCACACGTCAAGGTTGTGTTAGGAATGTGTTTTGCCTCGCACGTCATGGTTGCGTTGGTGGTGTCCCTCGCACGAAATGGTTGCGTTGGGAAGGTGCAATTGCCTCGCACGTAGGGTTGCATTGGTAGAGTACTCAACAAATTGTGTTGTAGTTGTCGTGTGCATTAATTTTTTTGTCTTTTGTCTCGCACGTCAAGGTTGCGGTGGTAGTGCTCTAGACATTTAGTTCTCCCTTGCGGATCATTTATTGTACGTTATTACTTCCATACTGGAACATGTACACGTTTTTCTTTCATGTTCTTTAGCAGAGGGAGAGAGGTGTGTTGAGGTGTTCTTCAGGGGGTATCTGTTTTGATTACTCTGCCTGAAACATATGCAATTTTTAATGAGGAACACCAGTATTATTATGCTATATGTTCTTATGTGAACCAGAGGGAAATCAATTATCTCTTATTATTTTATTTGATCTTGTCGATCAGAATATCCTAGAATGCTATTTGATTGATATGGTGAACTAAGAATGCATTTGATCTAATATGATTTTGTGACCTATCTTTATTTAATTTCCAAGAAACGGAATGTGATTATTTTCTTCGCTCTGTTTTTGTTGTTCCTTTTGTTTCTAAAGGAAGGAGATGTGTTGTATCCTATGTTTCTTAGTCCTGGCTGCTCAGCCTGCATGAGTGTGATGTCATGGAATGTTGGGTGTGTGTGCATGCTTTGAAGGAGTGAGCAGTTAGACTGAGTGGGGCTGAGCAGCAGGATGCTGCTCCCGGTGGGGCACCCTGTACCAACTTACTTGAACCAATAAATCTACTTAACTACATCTCTGGCACCTGGTCTACTTAAGTTGACAGTACTTTTCTTCAGTTACAAAACTAACAACATTTAAACAATAGAAAAAATAATCATAAAAATAACCAATATTTAAAAAATACGATTAAATATATTAAACATATAAAAAGAACACATATTATTATATAAATTACATATAACAAAAAGCTACAAATATTATATAAAATAAATTATTAAATACATTTTTAAACAATAATTGTTTAAAAGGAGCAAATATTAACAAACAAAAAAAATATTTAAAATAGAAATGTATTTATTGTACTTCCTACCCGATTACACCACATCAATAATAAAACACTTCAAAAGTTTTATTTCCATTTTTTTCCATAATTAACATAATTAATAATCAATTAAAAATAAGTTTAATAAAAAATAATAAACATTCATTAAATACACATGCTTTAACACTGTAATATCCACAACTAACACCTAAAATTAATTACCATAATTAATCTCTAATTAATGAATTTAAATTAATTAACAAGTAATTATTAATTCATCAATTAAAAATAAATTACTTCCCACCACGTATACCTATGAACACCAAAACACACACCTAAAACTAATTACACAATAACCATGAGTAATTGCCAATAAAGTTTTTAGCCCAGCAACAGTGGCCCATGACAACAAATGATTAATTCATAATAAATAACTTTACAAATTTAACACTATAACATCTCAATTAAACAAATATTATTAAATAAAAAATATTCAATAAACTTAATATAATTAAATTACTTACCACCCTATTCCACTATAAACCCACAACCAGTTAAGGACCATTAAATGCTAAATTCAAATAAAAAAATATTAATAACAACTAAAAATAATATGTCGATTTTATATAATTAAATTACTTCCCACCCTATTCCCCTATAAACCCACAATCCGCTACGGAACTAAAAATTCTAATAAAAAGATTCTGATCCGGGTCGGAAAGCTTTCTGACCGAGCCGGACCCGGATTGTTTTCCAACCGAGCCGGAGTCCTGCAGTCCGACCGAGCGAGTACGATGCGGACGTATGCTGCTGGACTTGGTTCGGTCGGACTCCAATAGAAGTCAATGGGAGCCGGTCGTACGACGCGTACATGGGCTCCCATTGACTGAATAGGTAAGTCTCGCACAAGGGCGCCCCCTACAGTGGGTACGCCTCAGTGCCATCTGCACTGTACATGCCTGTGTTGGAGAAACACCTGGGTCCCCCCCTGTGTCCGAGTCGTAGGGCTGCGGGTGACAGGGGGTCCGACACGGACCCCCAAAGGCAACTTCCCAGATGTTTTGCGAGCCGGACACTCCGGCTCGCACCGACTGTCCGACGTGTGCATCGTACTGGCTCGGTCATAAATCGCATCCATTGCACGCCACGGTTAGCTTACGGCCGAGACGTACGGAGCAGTTCGGACCCGGGAACGACTCGGTCGGTGAATTTCACGTAGCTCGCATCGTACTTGCTCGCTCGTACAGCTGTACGAGTCGGGCGGAAAACACACGTGCGGCTCGTAGTTTTTCCGGCCGGATCGCATTCGGTGCCCTTCCGACCCGGATCGGAATCGGCCCCTAAGTAACTACTAAACTTTTCATACATATGATAAAAATACAAACAATTCTTATACAAAAAAGATACATCACATACATATAAAATATATACTAAAATACATAACATTAATAAATTATAGATATTTTAACAACTATATTTTTGCAAACGATATTAAACACTTCGATATTTTAAACATCAATATTACTTACCTAAAATCGATATTCTTGACCATGATATTTTGTCTGTCGATATTTCTGACCCATGATATTTTTACCTCGATATTTGTGCAAGTCAATATTTTTGCATTGATATTCTGTCTCTGCACCCACTTAATCAGTCTTTATCATGGAGCACCCCCACCCCTGGTGTGGAGTCCCACCCCCATGCTTTAGCTTGAAGAAACTGTCTCATAGGCTCTATTTAAAAAGTACTAAAACACTTGCTGCTATGATGCCAACTTGTTAATTGAGGATTCTGAAGCATTGAAAAGTGAACAACTTTACAGGTGATTTTCTGGGCTATATGGCTGTAACTTCTCCCTACCAGTTATTCTATATTACTGGTTCACATAATTTTATCCGGTTCTTTTGCTGGTGTTAGTTGATGTTACTAGTTTAATGATGGTACCATTTTAAAGTGTAGTATTCACAATAGAATATTATTATCCACTGTAGTATATGTATGTTTGCATCTATATTTTATTTTATAATGCATTTAGATTTGTATTCTCCTTTGCCCGTACGTTGAAACTTGTAACTTGGCACCTTATATGAAGTGTTCTCTCACCTCCTGGGTGTAGTTTGTTCTACAGAAAACTACTGATAAATATAATATATAAATACAAATGTAAATAAATTAAGAAGCAAAGAAAATTGACTTTTCAGATTCCACTCACCCTTTGGGCAAAAATCAGGAATACTCACTGTCAGGGTATTGGTAACGAAGTGACCTGGAATTCTACTATGGTTTGCACAGATCAATGTAGAAAAATAGAAGTACCAGTGGTGCTAAAACAGTGTATGACATTAATCTCACTGCAAAAATATCGTTGGTCACAAATAGAAAATATTGTCAAAAAATGTTGTTATGACAAGAATATCTTGGGATAGAATGTACGTTTTTTAAAATTGTTTTACGTTATATTGTTGTAATTAATATGCATTTTATAGGCTGTCTGTCATACATTAACAATATATTATTTTATTGTTGTTTGTATCTAAAAAAAAATATTTTGTAGGGCTCTTGTTTGTTTCGGTGATTATATATATATATATGTAATTCTTGCATTTGCTGTCAGGTTGTTGAGATTTTGTAGGAGATATATATATATATTATAATTGTTTATTCAATGATTACATTTTTATTGGTTAATTAGATAACTTATTATGTAAATTATTTAATTGAGTACATATTCAATGAATATATTTACAGTGTCAATGTATGTTTTATTTTGAATTGGCTAGTTAGATTATGAATTATGTGAAGTGTTTTGCTGTTGTGTATTTCTATAGTTATATTTTTATTTATAACAATTATTTTTTAAATATTACTCTGAATTTATTCTGTGGGTTGTTTCTGAGTTGTTTGTATTGTAGAAAGGAAGTGTTTTCAAAATATATTTTTTGTGTTTTTAATTGGTAAATTATTTTATTATTGGTTATTTTGTTTTTTCATTAAGAACATGGTTTGACAAGAACTGGATTAGGAGACTAGAATGCATGTGGAATAAATAAATCTTCGTAGGCCCCTGCCTGGCTGGCTGGCTGCTGAATTGCACTGAAACGGTGGCCTAACATGTCAAATCCTGACACAACTGAGGGCACCTCCTTGCATTATCCTGGGCTTGTGGCTGAGGGTTTTATTGGTTTCAGAGCACCTAAACTTTGAAATGCTCTTCCCTTAGCAGTCCTTCAGGCCCGAATGGAAAACCTTTTCAGGAAACAAACTCAAAACTTGTTTTTTTTTAGTTCAGGCTGACTGGGAGTTTAACGGCTGCATTTATGGCTCTTGGTAGCTTGTACCCAGCGTAGGGACACTTAAATTGAAGTACCTACGCACTTTACAAACTACATTATTATTATTATTTTAGATGAGGCAAAGGTTATATCTGGGATTAAATGACATTGTGGGCCGAGCATCCAAGATGGTGGCAGCCTAGTAGAGAGGTGCTCCTGAGGGGAGAGACGCAGTGCAGGATGTGGTGCTGCTGCCCCTACCACGCTTGTGGAGAGCTGCCTGAGAAATCAGCAGACTGGCGCTGGAATCTGGCCATTTCTCTCCCATGGGTGAGGTGGGAAAGAAACAAGGTGCAGTGACCCAGCGGACAGGACAAGTTCTAGCTAACGCTGCGCTGAGTGGGATGTGAATGGTGCGGTGAGAGGGGTATCAGCAGATTGCTTTGTGGATAAGCAAAGGGAGTGGGTCCTAGTCCAAGGGACTGTGGACGATCCCCCGTAACTGGAGAGCGCTGACCTAGTGGAAGTCAGGTGAAGTGAGGCCTGGTTTGTGCTGTGCCCCTTTCTTCTCATTGGCGAGCCACTTGGAGGAGAGAAATGTGGTGAAATGCCCTAGGTGTGGGTAGATATCTGTGGTGTGTAGTGGTGAGGTGGAACGATGTGAGCCTGGTCTGGGTTAGCATACAGTTACGCACTAGAAATGCAGTGTTTATTCTTATGACTCTCTACAGTTCAGTTTGCCTGATGCATTTTTTCTGGATGAGCACCAGAAACCAAGAGAAAGCAGGCAGGGATGCTCCTGCAATGCTGCAATCTCTACATAATCTGCATTTTGCTGTGCCAATAGGGGAGACCCCAAGGGCATGACCTTGAGGATCATCCTTCATGTGAATGCTCCCGAATTTGACCAATACATTGGAAGCCCATGAGGCCCTTAAAATTTACTTTGAAATTCTGGCGGCTGATCTGGGCCTGCTCCTCGCAGACCATAGCAAGATGGGGAAAAAGGTCCAAACAAATGAAAGAGCACTAACTAAAATCAGCCCGCTTGTGACTGAACTGGAAAAGAAAGTGACTGAGCTGCACATACTAGACAATAGAGCAGAAGATTTTGAGGGGAGAAACCATAAAAACAATATCCAAATAGTTGGTCTGTGTTAGTAGGAGGAGAGAACCGACATGGTGGAGTACTTTGCAATGTAGTGGCCTTACAGGTGTTAACTAAATTCTTTGCACTAGGCAGGGCACACTGAGCCCCTGCAAGGAATTCCCCTCTGGGAGCCTCTCTGAGACCAGTAGTTCTCGACTGCTGGACTTTAAAGAACAAGATGTTATTTTGTTAAAGGCCTGGATAACCAGCCTCAAATAATAGGTAAGTTCCATTCATGTTGCTGGATAACCGATCCAGTGCCAACAGGGAACAAGGTCTCTGGAACTACTGAGGGGGCGGAGGGTATGTCTTTTTCCAGTTATGTCTAGTTTTGAGGAATGGTCAGTATGGCTGTACTCAAAGTTTGCAGAACCACATGCCACTCATGGTTTCTCACCATTTTCAGTGTCAGAGGCCTCAACCCCAGAAGCAGCACCTCTGGAGTAATATGGAATTGAAATCACAACATTGTACCCAAAATATCTGCTACGTTTACCCAGAATGGAAGGATTTGGGGCATTGACATCTGGTATGAATTGCATTTCTGGAGGCCCACACTTTCTGTGTCAGTTAGGCATTGCATTGAGTACATTGGATGCAAGCACAAGGGGGTGTGCAATGCCAATCAAACAACATTTTAAAAGGAATCTCCTTCTCTTGGCCAGATGTGAAGATAAATGTATATCTTCCCCCAGCCTTTTCCATTGTTTCTTAGCAATTTGCTGTCCTACCAGTCACTCCCAAGAACAATTGTGGTTCCATGTCTATGGTGCATCTTACATAAAGAATAATTTGTACTGGTTGGAAATGGTACCCCGGGTACCTATCAGTTTGGGGGAGCACTACTATGAATTGGATCTTATCTCGTATAGTCGCCTGACCAACTGCTGGATTTAAAACCCAGTGGTGTAGCTGAACGTAATGCAATTGCTGTCTCTCAGAAAGACAGAATTCAGCTTTTCATTGTTAAAGTTTCCTGAGGGTGGAAGCACTTAACATATTGGAAAACATACGTCAACATCCTTCCCTCCATTGATGGAAGGCCTGACCATCTAATGCTGATCTGAAAGCCTCATTACAATATATAGAGGTATGGGGCAAAGGGAATGTCACCAGTTGTTTAATCATAACCAAGGAATCACGTACCCTTAGCTCTGTACCCACAGGAGTGCTCAGATAGGCTTTTTATTTAACCATAATAAATCCCAAAAGGGGTGTCAAACTATAGTGTGATCCATTTGCCTCCAATTCTTTTCAAATTTCAGCATAGACCATTCTACTGCGATCCTCAGTTGTGGCGCATCACAGTAATGGGGAATGCTGGCTATGGTCATGCCTCCTGCTTCCCTCAGCTGTACTAACAGGTTCCTAGGTATCCTAGGTGCTTTACCCCTCCATTTAATAAGTTTAGGCATTGCTGGATTTGATTTAAATACTGGGCATTCAACCACACTGGGTGAGCCTGGAATAAATATAGGAGACGGGTATTTTGACAGCGTTGATCATTAATTGGGGGGTAATTAATGTTGAACAGCTGCCTGGCAGTTTTAGTAACACAAACCCACAAGTGTTTGATGGATTTTGGAGCCATCAAAATGGACGTATGCAACTTGGTCATTCACCTCCTCTTCTCCAAGAGTCAAGATCAAGGCCTCTGATTTTTCATAGTTGATTTTGTAGCCATATACTGACTTGAATGTCCGAAGGAGGGTCAAAGCAACCAGAGCAGCCAGGAGGGAGGACTGCGGAGTGTCCAGTGCAAGTAGAACATCATCCACATATAACAAAATCTTGTAGTAATGTGCTCCAGTAGTAATCCCGGTCACCGAATTTGACTGCTCCACTAGGCACACCAGCAGTTCAACGAAGGGAGCAAAAAGAAGGGGTGAAAGCGGGCATCCCTTCCGGGTGCCCCTTCTAAATGCAAAAACCTGGGCGGTATGACCATTCAGCACAACCCTAGCTGTTGGACGAGTATAGTTGGGGACAATTTCTAAGAAATTTGAACCCAATCTCATACATCGGAGAAAAAAGGCACAGGTAGGACTAATCCACCCAGAGGAACACATTTTCGGAGTCCAAGGACACCAATACTGTTGCAATCTTTATTAAGTGAAACCTATTTTGACTAGGTGGATGTTGGACCTTATATTTTTATGAGCCTGATCATTCTGTACAATTCTGCTCTGGTCTGGTAGACCAAAAGTGGGGAGGACTAGATTCAGTCAGGTGGCCAAATATTTTCGTAAAGCTTATCGTCAATATTCAATACTACTTTTGGCCGGTAAAAATAGCAAAGTTGCAGGTCCATCCTTGCCTTAGGCAAGACTGAAATACTAGCTTTGCCCATCGAGGTTGTCAATGTGTGTTGACTCACACATAAATTGAACAGAAATGTAAGCTTAGGAACCAATTTGGCAGAAAACGATTTATAAAAGTGAGCAGTATAGCCATCGAGGCCTGGAACCTTATTTAGCTTTAATGACTTCTTGGCCTGGAGGACCTGAATAGTTTGTTCTGGTTCCTCCCTGTTATGTGTGTGTGAGTTTTCTACATATGTTGGAATGTTGACAGTTTTGCTAGGTTGGAATGTTATCCTTTGAAAAGGATTGTATTACTGAAAACTGTGAAGCTGAGCTGGAGGTACTTGTACTATATCTTCAATAAAGATACCTGACTTCACAAATTCCTGTGGCAGTGGATCTATACAATGGCAACGAGTTGGTCTTAATCTGCGCAGGGGGCAGATAACCAATACCTCCACCCCTGGATGAATTTTCTACTAAAGGAATAAAGTAAGAACTCATTACAAGAATCCATTACATGATAACTGGATTATACTACAAGTGGATTTCTGCATATATTGTGAGTACTTTCTTTTTGCGATAGTTTGACTCTGGAACGTGTTTTTCTACGTGGTAGAAAGAGAGATATGGTTTTCTACTCATTGAAGGCATAACGTATGGTTGGATGCTACTCGAAATTGGAGTTTGCTCAACACAATTTGAGTACGAGTAATATTGGCAAAAATTACACCTTCAATATTGCGGAACTCGGACTGTGCCTAAAAATACCCTGCTGCCATCGAGACTGTCTTTAAGTTTAAATACGTCCCAGTGAACTGTTTGCTTGACATCTGGGAACGAGTCAGGAAGAGTCAAGAAAGTGTGACTATTCAAAAAATTCATGGAATTGTGAAAGTTTTGTTAATTTTTGACGATGTGTAGATGAAATATTCAGGGTTCACGAATTCGCATTTGAAAAGAAACAAAAGAAAGTGCTCAAAAGTCAATATTGTTAACGTTTTGGAACGCTCACCCAGTTACTAAGCTGCATCGAGACTGCTCGGATCCATTTGTCACTCGCGCTGTTTCCTCGCGCTGCAACCTCGAGCTCCAACCTCGAGCTCCGTCCTCCTTCACGTTTATGTGCACGCCCACAATACAAGCTCAAATTCCTTCTGCAATTGACGTAAACCTTAAGTCAGGGCTGCCATTTTGAAAGATTGGGAACAGTTCATTGAACTAACATTGAAACGAGACGTCTTCATCAGAAAAGTCGAGAGTTGCAATTACTTCATATTTTACTGTTATCATCGGGAAAATCATCGTTGCACAGAGGATCGAATACCCAGAACAATTGGTTTGTTATTTTCAATTGTTATTTTAGTTTATTATATAAGCTGATTATTTCCTTAACTTTTATTTTCTTGCAGGTGGGACTGACTGTAATTAGCAGTTGTGTTTAAGGCTGGTTATTGCTGATCAGGGATTATCTGCACCTCCTAGTTTTCTCCCTACTCCAGGTGACACGGCTATCTTTTAGAAGGATTGGAAAAAATTATTTTTTACTTTCATTCTTGCTACTGGCACAGATAAGTATGGTCCCAAACGTAGGCAAGCAATTTAACTGCATCATTTGGGTGTTGAGGGACGCCGTTTTTATGAAGATCTACCTGAGATTTCTCTAGGAGTGGGGGATGGTCAACCGAACAATGTCTATGAGATGACAATGCAGATGTTAGAATTGCGATTTACCACTAAAGTTAATGTTGTGTTAGAAAGACACAAGTTTTTTTGTCGTAGACAAAAGGTAGATGAGGATATTGGAACTTATGTTGCTGCTCTAAGGGGCCTATCACTAACTTGCCATTTTTTGGGGTTTGGGAAGATTCTCTTATATGTGACCAGATTGTAGGATGCACTAATAATAAGAAGGTGCAAGAGAAATTACTCATTAAGGATCAAACTTTAGAAGAAGCGATACAAATTGCTAAAGGTTTAGAACACACTCAATTGTGGATAAAGGAGATGGAAGTTGTAGTAATTCTGTAGTACCAAAAGAGCAAGCAGGAGAGATTCAAGCATGCATAGAGGAAACTAAAGCAGTGAAAAAGTTTGCAAAAAATCCTACAACGATTCTAAATAAGTTAAATGATATTTCACATACAAATAACAATACATTAGGAACGAGCATGAGAGCATGAGAGTTGTTAAATGTTATCGTTGTGGTGCTCCTGGGCATATAGCTTCTAGTCCCAAGTGCATGGCTAGAAATACATTATGCAGAGCTTGTGGGAAGAGAGGTCATCTTGCTAAAGCCTGCAGGACCAACAATCAATTTGGTCGAATATAAGAAGTGGATGACATGTGTGAAAATGTTCAAGAACTCATGTTATGTATTGATGATTGTAGAAATGTCCATGTTTCTGCCAAAAGATGCCATACCCAAGCAGAATCATATCCTGATCATTCTGTTTTAGAGTGTGGTGTTGTTAGAGAAAGTACATCCGTGCTGAACAAGCCTCATTGTGTCATAAATTTGGATAAGCATAATGTTACAATGCTAGTTAATTTGGGGAGTTTATAAACGCTATTATCTATGGACATGTACTCCAAGGTATGGATGAGTGAAAGTGATATTGAGTCCTGGACCAAATCCGATATTAAAGCTTTTGGGTATGGTGGAAAAACAATTGGTATTTTGGGACTTAAATGGATGGTGATTTCGTTTAAAGAGAAAAGGGAGTATGGTCGGGTATATTTAACTAAGCAAGGGTCCAATTTACTAGGTTGGCGTCATCAAAAGGACCTAAACATTATTCTTGATCCTAATGCTGATGAACCTGTTATGTCTACGGTGGTACATGATGTCAGCATAACATATCAGACCAATTTGTTTGAGATGTATTCAAAAGTTTTTTCTGAGGAACTTGGTAAGCTCAAGAATTTTTCGCACAAAATTATCTTGAAAAAAAATGCCATCCCTGTTGTACATAAGGTAAGGAATTTACCTTCTTTGATGAGGGAGCCGCTACAATGTGAGCTTAAAAAGCTTCTTGCTCAAGGCATTGTAGAGCCCATCAAGGCCTCCGAATGGTTGGCTCCCATTGTGGTTGCACCCAAAGATGGTGGTAAGATCTGCTTATGTGTGGACTTACGCAACTGAAATAAGAACATTTGGGTGGACAGACATGCTCTACCCAACATTTTCTGAGATGTTGACAGCTATGGGTGGTGGTACTGTTTTTAGTGTCATTGAAATGTCTGCAGCATATCATCAAATTGATCTAGATGTAGAGTCAAGACACCTCTCTTCGTTTGTCACACCGTTGGGGGCATTTCGCTATTGTAGAATGCCCTTTGGCTTAGCTTCTGCCTCAGTGGTGTTTCAAAGAGTAATGCAACAAATTTTTTTAAATATGAATGAAGTCTTGTGTTTCCAAGATGATGTGTTGATTGTGGGGAAAGATAATAAACATCCTGATACCATATTGGAAGAAGTTTTGAAAAGGATGGAAAATAATGGACTGACCATAAAAACTGAGAAATGCCAGTTGAGAAGGAATTGTGTTACATATCTAGGGCATGAAATATGCAAGGATGGTATTAAGCCTAAAAAAAGCATTGTATCAGCTGTCAAGGATGCTCCTACTCCTCGAAGTAAGGATCAGTTAAAGTCTTTTCTAGGATTGGCTGAGTATTGCTCTAAATTTGTCAAGGGGTTTACAGAAATAGTTGAACCGTTAAGGATGCAAATGAAAAAAGGGGTCATATTTGATTGAAATGATGGTTGTGACCACACGTTTAACAAAATTAAAAATAGTATTGTTAATGCTCCTACCCATGGTCACTTTAATGTCAGGGATAAGACCTTCATTACAACGGATGCCAGCGCAGTTGAAATTGGTGGTGTTTTAACTCAGTTGAATAATGGGGAGGAGAAAATCATTGGATTTGCATCCATGAGGTTGCGTGATGCTGAACTATCATATTCGGTAATCGAGAAAGAGGCCCTGGCATGCTGTTGGGTGATAAAACACTTTATTTTGTGTGGGGTTTGCCATTTAAAGTCCACACGGATCACAAGCCCTTGGTTCACTTATTCAAAGGAGGGAGGGGCTTGGAAGGTAGTGTTACCCCTAGAATTTCCAGGTGGATGTTGTCGGTGCTCGAATATAACTTTGTGGTCGAATACGTCAAGGGACTGAAAAATGTGGTAGCTGATTATCTGTCCAGGATGCCAATAGAAGAAGTGGCGCTGGTGTGGAGGATGTGATTGAAGAAGTATTCAGAAGAAGTGGTCAAATGATGAAGTGTTACAGCGAATAGTAAAATGTGTGTCGAAAGGATGGCATGAGAACCTCATTGAGGATGTTCGCTTCAGGAACTACTACCACGTAGAAAATTAATTGAGTGTATGTGATGGAATGCTGATGAGAAAGTGTCAGTTTGTGCCACCAATGGGGTTACGAAGCAGAATTGTAAAGATTGCACCTGAGGGGCATTTGGGAAGAAGTATGACCAAAAGAAGAGTGCGACAGTCATATTGGTGGCCGAGCATGGATGGTGACATTGAGGATGCAGTGAGGGAATGCTGTGCATTTGCTCAAGCTGATAAAACTAAGGTAGTTAGGCAACCTCCTTTAGCATGCACATAATTTCCCAAACACCCATGGGAAAGAGTGGCAATTGATTTTTTAGGGCCAATTTCCAAGCTTGGGTCACGCAACAAGTTTCTGATGGTTCTGGTCGATTAGCATTCTAAATGCTTTGTGGTTGAAACTACAGAATTTCTAAATACTCAAAAAGTTATTGACTTCATGGAGAGAGTGTTCTTAAAGGAGGGAATTCCTAAGGTTCTGGTGTCAGATAATGGTGTCCAACTAGTGTTGAGAGAAATACAAGAATTTCTATGCAAGTTTGGAATCAGTCATGAAAGAGTTGCCATGTTCAGACCGCAAGTAAATGGTTTAGTTGAAAGAATCAACCGATTGATAATGGAGAACATCCAATTGTCACTTGCTAATGGGCTGCAGTGGCATGAAGAACTTAAAAAGCTTGTGTGGTCATATAGAGTGACACCGCATTCTATGACTGGGGTTTCACCATTTATCTCTCTTAAGTGACGTGAGCCAGGGGTAAAGGAAGCTCCTGGTTGGTTGAAAAATAAATATCGCATGTGGGTTGATCGAACTGCTGTGGGAAACAAAGTAGTTCAGCGCCAATTAGCTGCAACAAAATATTACAATGCTAAGAAAAGTATAAAAAGTCTTGATACTAAGATTGGAGATTGGGTGGTGGAATTGTTGTAAAGGGGGATAGCAAATTTTCTGAACCAATTCAAGTAAAGTCTGTAAAGAGAGATATTGTTGTTCTGTCTGATGGTTCTGCTTGGAGTACTGGTAACATTTGCAAATGTTGTGCTCCTTCATCTGTTCTTGAAAATTAATTGTTTTAATAATTTTTAGTATCAGTTGGAAATGTAATGTTTCTTCACCTGTTCTTGGAAAATTGTCTTGATGATTTTTATTAATTTAATTATTGTTAAAAGTGTATATAAGGGGGGAGATGTGTGGAGTTTTCTACATATGTTGAAATGTTGACAGAGTTGCTAGGTTGGAATGTTATCCTTTGAAAAGGATTGTATTACTGAAAGCTGTGAAGCTGAGCTGGAGGCACTTGTACTATCTCTTCAATAAAGATACTTGTAAATATGAAAAAATTAATTCAGCTTGTTCTCATCATTCATCACTAGTACCCCCTTGATGTTGTGGAGAATGAGTTCAGCCCTGTTGGCATAATAAAATTGGAGTTGCCCCATGGTAGCAACTAGTTTGAGTCAGCTGGCGAGATGGTGCACTGGTCCTTTCTCATTCCAAGGCCCAGATGTCCTGCTATAGCTTCTGTATCTCCAGTTTGTGCAGGCAGAGAGGCTGAGCAAAGACATATATCTGTCTCAAATTACTGCCTTGCATGTGTCCCTTATACCACCTGTTAAGACCCCTAAGGGTAAAATACTTTTCTATATGACAAACTATTTCCTCATGTATGATTGGATCTCACAGAAGAGAAGGTTGAAAGCACCACACTCGAGAGCATGCCCTTGGCCTAATTCCTCAGACTTTGTCTGTCATTGTCAGACATTCACAATTTTCTGCCATCTGCACTAGAAACAGAATTGTTTTGTTTTGTTAGACCCTCACCCACTCTAATAGTGGCATGATTCATTATTGGGTCTCATCCTGGTCCCTAAAAAGAAGAATGGGCTTGACCATGTTCCAAGGAACACTTTTGATATTTGGTAGCAGCCAGCATATTATGAAATAAAAATATCTTCAGCAACACAGGCATCCCCTTTATTAGTGGTTGCTCAGGTATGATTAAAAACTAATCAAATGGGTAGAACTTGGGAGTAGTGGCCCTCTTATGCTATTCTATTGTTGACATGTTTCAGCACAGGAAATAAAAAAAAATGGCCACATGGGGTCCTGGGCTTTCATTGGGACACAAAATTGCCCTGGAGTCTTGTCTCCTATCTACCTCACAGTTAGATCGGGGACAAACAAACATATAACATAAATGCTTACTAGCCCAGTCCAGCAGCGGACCCATTCAGGTAAGAGCAGTGGAGCAGAGGGGTCGGGTGGGGGGGATTTCAAAGACGACAAAGATGAAAAATTTAAATAAATTATTATTTTTCCGTCATCTTCTATCGAATTCCACCTTGCCCGGCCCCACCATTGTTACCTGCAAGGCCGTTCCTGGCCCAGTCTGCTTGAGTGATGTTTACTCTTAATACCTCTAAAGAGAACAAACCATATATACATTCTGGTGAGTTCATTACCTTTATGAGTGTTTTCAGCTCCATAGTAGTCACGCAGAACAAACGTGTTTGCCAACAGTGACCAACTTGATCTTCCGTAGAACAAGATAACTCAAGCATTCAATCTTTTTATCACTGCACGTAGCAGAAAAAATGCTATGGGAAACAAAACATACTGGCATGCGGGGTGATTGTTACCTGCAGGTGAATGTCATGTGTAAATACTTGTGATGTACATATAAACAAAGCCACTCTTAGTTTAATTGGGAACTTCAGTGAGCAACATGGGAGGAGGAGGGGGAGTGCCATGATAGTCACACACTGTAGCTGATTAACGCAACAAAAAATGTAGGTAGATCAACATTGAGAGGTTGGGGAGAGAGCAATTAGTCTTCTGAATACCGAAAATCAGATAAGCACTCACGCCGTCAAGGGCCTCACGCCACCCATATACCTAGATCTGGCCTCGCTCCTGCCGACTCCGTCATGTGTCAGTGTTGGAGGAGCACAGTGTAAAATGGCTGATCTGTAGTTAGCGCGTAATGATGTAATCGTGTTGATGCAGATAGTACATGTCGCAAGGGATCATGGGAATTGTAGTCTCGTGGTCAGATTCTCACATACAGTTACTCAATGGCACCTACATGATTTTTAATTTGCATATGTACATGGGGCCAGTAGTAAGTCTGCGGGGGTGGAATGCTTTGTTTGGACGATTATAGCACCTCCTTTTTATTTAATAGGCATGATAACATAATGGATGTGGTATTCACTTTTTTAAACAATGAAGTGCCTCAAAAATTATTTTGGAAGAGCCTGCTAAAAAAACTTATTAAAAAAGTTTTGGGAGTTTATTTCTATCCCCTAAAAATAGGCTTATACTGTTTAGGAAATAATGGAGTATCTGCAAGAGATGTGAGGCGAGCCTTGTTTTAAAGAGAAACACAGGGTATTGAATATGGCTTTGGAAACTGAAGGTGACCTAACCATTTGAAGGAACCCATTTATGAGTGGGAAGTCAGATAATTCCAGGCAATTTAATCATTCAGGCCACATTTATTCATCTGGAGTCTATACTGCCAGACATACCATGCATTGACTTCACAAGTTGTGGCCAATGACTTTGGGAAGTCCAACAGCGTATTCTGGATAGTGTTGACATTTTATGTACCAGCAGATTTCTGAGACTGGTATTCATTTTAAATGAGAAAAGGGAGTTCTCAAAGTTCAACTCATTGCATGTTAAACTAGGCCAGTCTTAGAGATGATTTTTCTTTACCTCATTTGAGACATTGCTATGTGTGCTTACACATGAGTTCTTTTTGATCTTCTTTGTTCTTGTCCAACAAGAGGGTGTTGTTGGTTCTCTGGAAAAGGATTGGAGCATGCCATTTTTCTCAGTTATATAGTGCATCCGTGGATCCTCTGCGGATCTGCTAAAAATAATTACACTTTTTGGCCGCTGGGCTGGGTCCCTCTGAGACCCTTCCCCACCAAGCCAAGGGGGGGGCTTGGTAATCCTACCCTGTCTCATATATGTTTTTTCAAAGGACTGAGCCCCCGAGTCCTAAAATGGTACTGCCATATTTTTTTGTTGAAAATGTATAGAGCTCATACCAAAGGGTGTCAATGTGCTAGCAAAGAGTAAAAGCAACTACAAGAGAGGTGACCAAACCTATTCATCATGGAAGGGAGAAAAGCCAGGTTTTCAACTGCTTGTGAAAGGCAGCATGGGAGGAAAGACTTGCAATGTGAGTGGGCAGCGTATTCTACAACTTGGCAGCGGTGACCTGAAAAGACCACCCCCCCCCCCCCCATCTGGCTTTTCGAAATCTGGGTATCTCCACTTCCTAAAAGAGGCAGACCTCAGCTGTCTTTTGGGAATATACCAGTGGAAGGCCATTCCCGAGTGCAATGGCCCTTGAGGTGGAGAGCAGTGTGAACTAGATAGAGGGCGTTCAAATTCATATGCTTCATGACCAGCAGTCAGTGAAGGGACTGA
Source organism: Triturus cristatus (assembly GCF_964204655.1). NCBI lineage: Eukaryota > Metazoa > Chordata > Amphibia > Caudata > Salamandridae > Triturus > Triturus cristatus. The sequence continues at coordinate 594,944,686 of NC_140593.1, forward strand.
ATGCTCTCTCTGACCGACAGACATTTTGGAACATTCAATACTAAGTGAACAGCTGCATTCTGAATAGTTTGAAGTCTATTAAGGGTGGCTTTAATGATATTTAAGTACAGAGCATTAGAATAGTCAAGGCGCGATGACCACTACAATTCTGAGCTCGACTGGAAAGAGAGGAAGTACCAATTTAACATTTATGATAATAAAGAAGTGGGTGCTCACAGTCCTCTTGGCCTAAGTGTCAAAGGAAAGTGAGGTGTCAAAAAAGCACCCCTAATTTTTTTGCCTCAGTGATTGGAAGAGATATCTCTCTCTTGTTGGCATTCAGTTTCAACCAATTCTTTTTCATCCAGCTGTTTATATCAATCATGCAGAATTTGAACATTGCAGCCACCACTGGGATGCCGTCCGATATTGATACAATTATTTGGGTATCATCCGCGTAAGATAGTACTTTGCAGCCAAAAGACCTAATCAACTTAGCCAAGGGGGCAACATATAGATTGAACAGAGTAGGGCTGAGAGAAGAGCCCTGTGGCACCCAACAAGGTAACTTGAAAGAGCCTTCCTTAAAGTGCCCTCAACTCCTAGTGTGAGGCCTGTTGGTAAGACAGGACTCCATCAGGGCCAGGGCAATGATCCTCACCCCTGCCTGGTACAAATCTATGAACCAAGTGAGACAAGGACATAGTGTCAAAAGCCACTGAAAGGTCCAACAGCACCAAGATTGCAGAACCTCCCTGATCAATTTGACAAAGAATGGCATCAGTTGCATTTCCGTGCTGCTACCACTCCTAAATTCATTGTGCAAAAGATCCCCAAGATCCTGGGAAGACATGAACTCCATCAGTTCCTGTTTAAGATATTTTTCAAATATCTTAGCTGATACAGGTAAAAGAGAAGTGGAAACAGATTACTTTAATCTTCAGGGTCACCGTTAGGCTTCTTTTTTGAGGGAGAACTATTGGCTCCTTCCAGGATTGGGGAAAAATTATTGTTAAGAAAATTTGATCGTAAACTTTTTCAAGAAAGGTGGCAATATGATTTGGTACAAGCTGCCAGATTCTGGGAGGACACTGTTCATCCAGAGAACCAGATCTCAAGTGCAGAAGAAGCTGCTTAACTTTCATAAGTGAAACAGGAGGGAAGATGGAAAGTATGGCTGTGGGGATGAGATTAATCACCTCGTCATCTTTATCTGGGGGGGATATCCTCATTCAACCTAAAAAAGGAAACAATAGTCTGAATCTTTCCCTAAAGTGAGCTGCCACGCTATTATGAAGCCTTGGACACTTTCAATGGCTTGCTGAGCCTGCAGAGTGGAAAGATTTTTAATCACTTTAAAGAGTTCCTTGGGATTATTAGTGGCCAACCTTATTTTCATTGTGAAGTTTGAGTACTTAGCTAACTTGGTGGCATGTTTATAACTATGCATCAGTTCTTTGTGCTTATCTTTTCCCTCCATAGAGGGAGAAAGCCTCCACTTCTATTCTTGCCTCCTACACAGACGTCTGAGCAATTTTAAATCTTCTGAGAACCAAGGAGCAGATGCTCTATTTATTTTCCCAATCTTAAAGGGACAATTTGATTGATGGCAGTTTCCATCCACATGTGAAAATCCTCTGCGGTATATTCCAGTTAATTATTTTTCCTTTCTAAGGATTCACACAGATCGACTTCAGTGGAAATTTTATTTCACCTCCTGAATGTGGAAATATTGATCTGCATCTGACCTCTGTCCTACTATATGGTAATTTTAAAAGGTACCGCTAGATAGCCAATCTAGCACAGCGGGAGAAGATCTTCCTTCCCCAAAACCTCATGATTGACAAAGATACCCTCTAAGGTATGTCCTGCCATGTGAGTGGGTGAGTTCACCAATTGCCTGAAACCAAAATCCTTCTTAAGTTCCAGAAGCCTAGTAGAGTCAGTGCAATTAGTGTCCTCCAGGTGAAAACATCCTTGCTGATGTGGGGACAGCCACTCAGATCTTATATTTTGAACTGTTGGATCCATGGTTCCTCCACAGCATGAAATATACAACTATGTTGAACCTTAATTTCTCTAAAACTACTAAACAGATTTGCACCAAATCAAAAAAAGCACACTTTCTGGACCACAATCTAGCTTTCTCCAAAGTTTGGTGAAATTCAGTTCAGCCGTTTTAACGTTATCATTATTCACTTTTCCTCTGGAAAATTGCGTGGCGATAACGCATTTTGGGACCTCCTGTTTTCTTGGCCACGCTTGATGGTCCACCCTGAAATTTTCCAGGAAGGAGCTGAGCCGTATTAACTATTTTTGCAAACTTTCAAGAAGATTCGTCAAATGGTGCCAATGTTGTTACCAAACCAAAAAATGCTTCTCCTATGGAAACGTCATCCTAACTATAACCCAGCACTGACTGCCATGGAAATATACATATTTATATATATCTTATGTCATGGGAATATACATATCTTAGGTAAATATGTCAGTGCCAACTTAACATTTTGAACTCAGAAAACCACAGAAATTCACCAGTTATAGTTAGAGGAGCTAACTATAACTTGTGACCCCACCATGCACTGCCTATTGTAGTGTCTTGTGAGGTAGAGATGACTGGACCCTTTTGGCTCCTGGCAGACTCCATAGAACAATGATGTAAGTGCTTGGGTGACCTTCCTGGTCAGTGTTACTGCCTCCCCCGTGCAGCCCCACCGGTAAGGATTTGCCTTCAAGCCTGAGCTCTTGAGCTCCTTGCCAGGTAGGTGTTCGAGGCCCTCCTCCACCCGCAGGCTCCTGCCTGTGCCTCATCCATGGTGGTCTACTTGAAAGGCACCCTGCTCTTCCGCTCTGTCCTTTGTCCTCTGTCTTCTCTTTTGCCTTTTGGCTGTTCTGTCTCTCTTTCTCTTTTGCCTCTTTTGACACTTTCTCTCTTTTTCTCTTAAATCTCTGCCCCTCTCATTCTCTTTTGCCTCTTTTGCCACTTTGCCACGAACTCTCTTTTACCTCTTTTGCCACTTTGCCACCTACTCTGTTTTGACTCTTTGCCACTTAATGCTGTGTGGCAGCGCTACTGGCGCGGCACAGGCATGCCAAAGGCAAGCCATCTGTGCCCGTCCGTGACCTGACCACAACCAGCGCCAGGTACCCTGGTCCTCTGACCCTCTGCTGCTATGACCCCAGCACCCTCCATGCTCTCAACCCCCCGACGCAACAACAACTGCCAGCTCTAGATGCCGAGCAACACCCAAGGCCAGATCTCCTGCCAACACTGCTGCCGCAACCTTCACCCACCCCCGGACCCCTACAGCAGTCGTGAGCCCATAGGACGCTAGTGGACACAAACCACTGAACTGCATCCTCCTCAATGTACGATCCCTGCACAAACACGCCATAGAAATCTGAGACTGCCGCAACACTCACATGCCCAACATCACCTTCCTCACAGAGACCTGGACCAATGCCAGCTCTACACCCGACATCACAACTGCCATCCCCAATAGATACAAGATCCGGAGGAAAGACCACCCCACCCACCCAGGAGTGGGCTTCGCCATCATCCATAAAAGCTCCCTTTGCATGATAACCACAAACTCGGATGCCGCCTCTCCCCCCATGGAACTCATCTACTTCCAGATCCAGACCAACCCCGGAACGATGCTCCGCGGAACCCTCATTTACCAACCACCTGGTCCCTGCACTCCGTTCACCAACATCACCACCAACCTTATCGCACCCGACTCCATCGCCTCTGCAGACTACATACTACTTGGAGATCTAAACTTCAACCTGGACAACCACGACGACCCCAACACCACCGCCCTCCTATAAAACCTCACCAACAATATCACTAAAGCAACTTGTGTCTGCCCCTACTCACACAGCAGGACACACACTCAACCCAGTCTTCGCAGGAGGAAACAGCATCTTCTTCAGCCACACCACGGAACTCCTCTGGACTGACCTCCACTGCATCCACTTCTCCTTCAGAAAACCCACCGGACACAAGAATGCACGCCGCCTCCCACACAGAAACAAACAAATTCTCAGAAGAACATCTCACCTCTTCCCTCACCTGCATCCCACATCCAACTACGACAGATGCCAACACCGCGGCAAGCAACCTCCACAAATGGATCGCCAGAAGCCCCAAAACACTCGCCTCCCTCCAGAAGACACAACAATAAAGCAAACTGGTTCACCAAGACACTCCTAGAATCCAAGCGCTCCTGCCGACGACGGGAAAAGACGTGGAGAAACAGCGAAACTCTGTAAACACACACCGCCTACAAAGCAGTCATTACGGCTCACCACCAACTCTCCAAATCCACAAAGAAGAATTTCCTCCAAGACAGAATCCTCTCCAACACCCACAACTCCAAGTAACTCTTCTTCATCATACAGGAATTTGCCTAACCCAACAGCGAGACAGCAGATGCCCCCCTTCCAAGACCTCTGCCACAGACTGAGATCCGTCTTCCACCTCAAGCTCAATACACTCTACGATAACTTTGATGACCAAGACCTCTGCACCACCTCAACCCCACCCCCTGCGATGCCACCCAGCAGACCCTACTCACTTGGACCCCAATCATGACAGAAGACACCCTAAAGACCGTGAAGTTCATCCACTCCGGAGCACCTACAGACCCCTGCCCGCCACACATCTTTCACAGGGCCACAACAGACTTTGCACCTGAGCTACGTCAAACCATCAACTGCTCCCTCGAGGCTACCACATTCCCTGACAACTGGAAGCGTGCCAAAGTCAACCCCTCCTGAAGAGATCCCCCACAGACCCGACAGACTTCAACAACTTCAGGACCATCTCGCTGCTTCCTTTCATAGCCAAGGTCATCGAAACGGCCGTCAACACCCAACTAGCATACTTCATCGAAGCCAACAACATCCTAGACAACTCCCAATCTGGATTCTACAGTAACCATAGCACCAAGACCGCCCTCCTCGCTGCCACAGACGACATCTACGCCCTCCTCGACCAAGGCCAAACAGCAGCCCTCATATTCGTGGACCTATTAGCAGCCTTCGAAACCATCTCCACCACCACCATCTCCCAACACACACTAGCCACCAGACTCCACGACGCCGGCATCCAATGAAAAGCTCCAGATTGGTTATGCCTATTCCTCAGGGCAGAACACAGAGAACAAGACTCCTGCCTTTCCTCTCAGAACCGACAGAGACCAGGTGTGGAGTTCCCTCAAGGATCCTCCCTCAGCCCCACCCTCTTCAATGTCTATATAACCCCCCTGGCAGCCATCATCAGAAACCACGGGCTCAACATCATCTCCTGCGCCAATGACACCCAACTCAACCTTTCTCTCACCAAGGAACCTGACGTCACCATGCACAACTTCCAAGAAGGAATGACAGCCGTCGCAACCTGGATGAAGAACAGCTGCCTGAAACTCAACTCAGAGAAAACAGAGGTCCTCATCCTCGGCTCCCCCCTCTGCATGGGACGACATCTGGTGGCCCCCCACACCCAGAAACCCACCCACCCCAACAGACTATGCAGGTAACCTCGGTATCATACTGGACTCATCGCTCAGTAGGAATCTCCAGATCACCACCGTCTCCTCCGCATGCTTCAACCCCCTCCGCATACTATGCAAAACATTCAAATGGATACTCCCACGATCACTTATGCCCTCATCACCAGCAGACTTGACTACGGCAATGCCCTATATGCCGGAATCAACAAACAACTGCTCTGTAAACTGCAGACTGTCCAAAATGCCGTGGCCAGACTAATCCTCGATATCCCATGGCACAACCACATCACCCAACACCTCTGTGACCTCCACTGGCTCCCTGTCTAAAGAAGAATAACTTTCAAGCTGCTCACACATGCCTACAAGGCCCTCCACAACATCAGACCACAATACCTCAACAATTGCCTCTCCTTCGATACCCCCAAGAGAAACCTCTGCTCAGCTGACCTCACCCTAGTCACGTCCCACGGTTCTACAGAAACAGAGCAGGTGCAAGGTCCTATCTCGCAGCCAAGACTTCCCCCTTCACCTCTGATGAAGCCCGACACTGCACCAATTCAGGAAAGACCTCAAGACCTGGCTCTTCGAATTACCCTAACCCAGCGCCTTGAGACCCTTGAGAACGGATAAGTAGTGTGCTCTACAAACCCTGATTGATTGATTGATTGATTGATTGATTGATTGATTGATTGGTTGATATAATTCCTGAGGTAGAATGTTTAGTTAACGGTTATACGCTGAGGAAAAGAGACAACCATCACACCCACCAGACCAAGGAGTAGAAAAATCAGAAGAGGGACAAAAAGGAAGAAAATAGCCAGCCCGCAGCAATTAACCAGGAGAATCTCACCATTGTAAATCTATCAGCTAGAATGCTTACCACAATGGAAACTTCGGTGTTACAAATGGGACTGACAATCTGACTGACATCAGGATGGAATTACACACTGACACAGATAGACCTATATCAGTTCATTAGGACATTTTAATTGAAAACAATATATGTTTCACATCCCAAATGAAGGACAATTGATCCCACTTATGTAATAGAACCTACTAATATTCTAACAGGTTATGATCTCGAATCATTGCAAGCCCATCATGAATTACAGGGTTTGGCTCCAATAACAGAAGAGGGAAATAATGAGAGAGTATTACAACTCCTAGACCAAGCAGGAATAACACAAAGAAGGGGCAAAAGTAAATTCAAGGTGAAATCAAGCTACATGCAACAAACTCCTCTTGATTCTATTGATTGTTTTCATGAGGCAATTATTAAAAAACTGGATAACTTGAGAATGAATGCCAGAGCATGGACACATTTACAATTTAACAAAGGAGCAATGGCAAGCTGTATTATCTCTCAAAAATGATACATCCTTAGTCATAAACCCATCAGACAAAGGAGGAAATGTGGTACAGAGTAAGGCAAAGTATCAGGAATAGGCTTTAAAGTTACTTAGAGATGAACAATGCTATCAGCCTATAACAAGGGAAGGATACAACAAAAGTATACAGGTGCTCTATGATTTTATTAGCTTTTTGAAAGAGAGCGGCGTCCTGGACTATAATGAATACCAATTCTTGAGGTTTGAATATCTGGTGGCTCCCACATTTTAGCACATTCCCAAGATCCATAAAAATGGAGAGGTACTTCCAGGATGTCCTATTGTCTCATCATAGGGGAGTTTCCTCGAGAATGCCTCAATCTTTGTGGAGTCTGTTCAGTACCCCTTTGTTAAAGACTTGATTTCATATATTAAAGATTCTACTCATTTCATTAGAGTAATTCAAGATATTGTATGGGAGGAGAATTTTTTGCTTGTAACTTTGGATATTACAAGTTTGTATACGGTATTTTGCATGAGCAGGGGTTACAAGCAGTAGAATTATTTCTTAAAGATAAACCCCTGAAGTTTAAGGAACACTATATGATTATATTGCAATTGATATCCTTTTGCCCAAACAACAATATTTTTTTGCTCTCTTGGCAATTGTACTGACAAAAACAAGAGACCGCGATGGGTGCCTTCTTTGCCCGCAGCTACGCAAATGTATTTGCGTGCTGGTGAGAGAAGCACATGGCCTGGGCAGATCCCAATATCTGTTGGGTAGAGAAGGGGCCCTTTGAGCTAGGTATATTGATGATTTATTCATTATATGGTGAGAATCTCAGGAGGTAACTGAAATATACATCGTAGTTTTGAATGACAACAATCTCAATGTGCAATTCACACGTTGTATTAGCAACACAGAAGTGCCTTTCTTGAATCTTCTAATATATGTGGAAAACAAGCACCTTCTCACAAGACTATTTAGAAAACCAACAGCTGGAAACTCTACTCTACATGCGAAGAGTCAACACCCTCGATGCCTAGTCAACAGTATCCCATATGGGGAGCTGTTGCACAAGTGTAATTTCTCCACACCACAAAACTATGTACAGGCTGTACAGGAAGCCATTCACGGATTTTGGGACAGAGGATATCCAAGGACAATACTGAAGGAAACAGCTAGAAAGGTACACTTAGTTGACAGACAGGAATTATTGATTCCTAAGCAGAAAGAAAAAAGAGAGTCAGTGACGATTAATCCTACATTTTTCATCAGAATTCAGAGAGATCTGCCAAATTGTATAAAAATATTGGGGCATCTTGCAGGCAGATCCTACCATTGGTCCTACATTGCCTTCAGTGCCCAGCATTACCGACAGAAAAAGCACTTCATTAAACGATCTACTGGTTCACAGTCACTACACTGAAAAAGCGATGGATAAACCTAAGGTGGTTGGCTTTTTCCCTTGCACTAGATGCAAGGCATGTAGAAGCAGCAAAAAGATTAAGAAATTTTAGCTTCCGGGTACAAAACACGCAAAACAGATCACAAGGCTATTAAACTGTAATTTAAGCTTTGTGGTCTATTACCTAGTATGCCCGTGCACCATGAAATATGTTGGGAGCACGGTGCAAAGAAAAGGGTGTTAGAACATACCCGGGCAATAACAAACAAGGATGCAGAACATAACAGTGACAGTAGACTCAAAGTTTTTCTGTGTAGATCAGGTACCTCAGAAGGAAAGCGTAGGAGAAAGATTCAAGGCACTGTGACAACTTGACTCAAGATACGTTATTGAGATGAGAACTCAAACCCAGTGGGGTTTGAACAGTGATAAAGAGTGGTGGACATACATAGAATAAGATTGTTTTAATCAAATTAATTTAATTAAAGTACTGGCACACTGTATTCGGGCACTTTAAAACTATGAATGTTTAACTGCACAGGCTTGCACATAGCACAGTCACTTTAAGATTAGGCACAGTCACTTTCGAAGGAGGCCTTTGGCTTGATAATGTAAGCCCATTCAGGGCATAATAACTATAAAAATTAATTTATATCTGCACTTAACTTATTAGCCCCTTAGGGGCGGAAATACTGTATAAGGAGTGTATCATTGTGAGCTCGCCATAAGGAATCCATCAAGGCAGGACAATTTTATACAAGTATTGTGTTGAATTAGATAACATGTTATAACTGGGCAGTTTTGAATCTGAGAGGGTTCAACAAGGATCTAATAATAATTTCTCATTCAGAATATCAGATTCGTTTTTATGAAATATGTGGTTTTTAGATGTGATATTTTTAAAGTATTTATGACATTCACATTTAAATGTATGTTTTGAACCATGAAAAACCAAATATATGATCCAGTTTTAGATTAATTACAAATGAGGGTTCAAAGTCAATATTTAAAAATGTATTTGAACATTAGTTTAAAATGGGCGCCCAGCTAACATACGTTGCATCGAGATAATGTATGCCCATTGTTTGTTACTATTACACTACTGTTGTCCAATATTATTGTAGAGAATTTAATGTTGGTAAAATAGAATTGATACTGACATTGACAAAGGCCAGGGGGCCAAAATGAGTCTGTCAGTTTGTGCTGTGGTAATAATTTAATAAAGGTCTATTAGCAATCATTCCTGAGTGCACAACGTTCCAGTGTGAGGAGAAACAAATTGTGTGCTAAACTACCCTTGTGAGTCATAGCACCTGCTTTAGAGCGGCAGCCTAAAGGTGGGAAAACAAATATATACATATATATATATTCACTGAAAAAACCATAGGTTTCATGGACGTTATAGTTAGTTGGACATTAGTTCAGCTAACTGTAACTTGCGCCCCACAATGCACTGCTGATGACATCACATATTACATCATTCATGACATGGTCAGTGACATCACTGATGATATCACTGATGACATCTTAAATGACATCACTGATCACATCATCCAGTGACTGTGTGTTTCAGTAAAGTTTATATATGTTTATATATATGCCAAGGTGTAGTGAAGAATGAGTGGGTGTATAAGTGTGTGGATGAAGGATTTAGTAGGTGCGTGACTGACTGTATAAGTGAGTGATTAAATGTGTCTTACTGAATGCATGGGTTAGTGACTAAACTATCTGAATATGTGTATCAGTATGTCTGTTGTTGTGTAAGCTGCTACATGTGTTGGTCAGTAGCTACATGAGTGTCTATATGGGTTATTGATTGGTTGCCTGAGTATTTGTATGGGAGACTGAGTGTGTGTGTGGGTAGGTGAAAGGTGTGTGACTCTGTGCATAGATGTGTGAGTGGTTGATTCACTGGGTGTATGGGTTCAAGAGTACATCTGGGAAGGGCTGTATGGGCAGGTGAGTGTGTGTATGGGTGTGTTGGTGAGAGATTGGATGTCTCAGTGGTGCATGTCCAAGTAACTACATAAGTAAAAGGCAGTGTATGTGAGAGTTGGAGTATATAAATGACTATACGTGAGAGTCCGTGATTGTGAGAGTGCCTGTATGGATGAGTGATTACTTGTATCAGTGATTGTATAAGAGAGTAAGTATGTGTTAGTATATCTTTGAATAAGTGAGGTGGTGTGTGTATAACTGTATAGGTGAGGAAATGGGAGTATGATTGATTCTTTGAATGACTGACTAGGTGTGTGAGTAACTGCATGGATGAGTGGCAGTGTGTGAGTGTCTCTATAGGTGTATGAGTCCATATGATAGTGTTGTATTTATGAGTGACTATATGTATGAGTGATTGTATGGGTGAATGAGTGGATGTGTGTGTAGACCTAGGAATCAGTGAGTGTGTATGTAGTAACTGGTATTGGTGTGTCAATGGTTTCGAAAATGGTAGTCTGTATTTTACAGTGGGTGTATCTAAGGTTACATTAGAATGTGAGGAGGTGCATCAGATGTTGACATGGATGATGTCATCGGTGATGTCATCAGTGATGTCATTTGAGATGTCATCAGTGATGTCATCAGTGATGTCACTGACCATGTCATGAATGATGTAATATGTGACATCATCAGCAGTGCATTGCAGGGCCACGAGTTATAGTTAGCTGAACTAACTATAATGGGGGAATTTCTGTGGTTTTGTACGAGTGAAATGTCCAACTAACTATGGTTTTTTCAATGAATTTCTAAGGATTTTTAAATGCTAATTTCTAACTATATCGTGCCTGAAACCTATGGTTTTTTCAGTGAATTTTAATGGTTTTTTAAATGCTAATTTCTAACTATGCCTACAAAGGTAGGTCATGTAAAGAAAGAGGAAGAAAAGCGCAGAAAGAAGCAAGACAAATGCAGAAAGAGGCAACAGAAGCCCAGAAAGACGAAGAAAGTGCAGGAAGAAGCAAGAGATGTTCAGAAGGAACCAACAGAGGAGCAGAAAGTCCTCCTGTGCCCCCAACTTTTTAGTGACGGGTACTGGTGGTAACTGACAGACGGACTAACCAGGACCTGAGCCAGTGCTATGCTAAAAGACACTTAGAATACAGTGAAAACACCTACATACACTGGGGAACACTATGCGTGGGTACCCCTGTGATTAGCATGACCTCCTCTGTATTTGTCATGAGTTAGTGCCTGGGTCATTGCATGAGTACATGGGTACTGAGTGGATGATTAGAGTACTGCAAGGACAGTGCAAGGTGAATTTATAAGTGCTTGGGTTTTGGCGGAGTGATTGGATAAGTACATGATGCTGGATGGGTGATTTGAGGAGTGCATGGGTAGTGACAGGGCGATGGCTGGACTGCATGGGTACTGCTCAGGGTATTGTAGCAGTGCATGAGTTAGTGCATGGGTCATTGCCTGAGTGCATGGGTAGTGATTGGATGATTAGAGTGCCTCAAGGAGGGTGCATGGTGAATTTATTAGTCGTTGGATTTTGGCGGAGTGATTGCATAAGTAGACACATGTCACCTCAGGCCCTGCCCCCTCCCTTCGCCAGTGTGCAAACACGCCCCCTAGCGGGTTTTAAGTTTAGGGATTAATTCCCCTTGAATCCTAAGGGTCCCTGGGGGCCAACTAGTCCACCAGGTACCTCCAGTAGGCACCAGGGAGCTGTGTTGCAGAGAGGTGGTGCAAGGCCACGCCCCTTTTTACACCTCTCTGCAATGCAACTCTGTTGCACTTACTGAAGGTATCTGGTGGGCTAGTTGGCCTCCAGGGACCCTCAGGATTCAAGGGGACTTAATTCCCCAACTTAAAACTCACCACAGGGCGCGTTTGCACACTTGTCACATCAGGCCATGCCCCCTCCCTGCACCACTGTGCAAACGCGCCCCCTGGACCGTTGTAAATTGGGGGATTAAATCCCCTTGAGTCCTGAGGGTCCCTGGGAGCCAAGTAGCCCACCAGCTACCTCCAGTAAGCGCCACAGAGCTGTGTTACAGAGAGGTGTAAAAAGGGGCGTGGCCTCTGAACACCTCCCTGCGACGCTGCTCCCTGGCGCATACTGGAGGTACCTGGTGGGCTAGTTCGCCCCCAGGGACCCTCAGGACTTAATCCCCAAATTTACAATGTGCCAGGGGGTGCATTTGCACACATGCTATGTCAGGCCCCGCCCCCTCCCCAACTTACAACACGCCGGGGCCGCATTTGCTGAGTGCTGCAGGGAGGGGGCGGGGCCTAACTGCTATGCCGGCTTTTTTTTCACAAGGGGGGCTGTGTGGCCCCCCTTCTTTTACATTAATTGTGGCCCTAGGGATCCCATCCCCCAGAGCATGCTCTTTTATTTTTATTTATAAAAAAAATAACGGGAAGGGGGCCACGAGGCCCTCCTCCCGATGCCAATTTCGGCCCCGGGGACCCCATCCCCCGGGGCATGGCCATCCTTTTCTTTAAATTATTCTTGGGAGGGGGGCATGTGGCCCTCCTCTCACGGCCATTTTTGGCCCGGGGACCCCATCCCCCGGAGCATATCCAGTATTTCATTCTGTTTTTTATATATTTGGAGGGGGCCCTCCCTCCTTAGGCCATTTATGGCCCTGGGGACCCCATCCCCCGGGGCATGGCCAGTATTTCTTTCTGTTTCTTATATATTTGGATGGGACCCTCCCTCCTTAGGCCATATGGGATTTCTATATTTCAATTTTATTTGTTAGGGGAGGGGACCATGTGGCCCCCCCTCCCGGGCCACTTCTGGCCCCGGGGACTCCATCCCCCGGGGCTGGCCCTATCCATTGGGGACCGTGGGGGGACCCCAATTCCCCCACGGTCCTGCCGGCTCCCCGCCTCCTGCGGGAGCCGGCATTGCTTTTCCACACGGTGAACTGCTGACATGCAGCTCCCCTTATGGAAAAGCAATCCTGCTTTGCTTCAATTAAGCGAGAGCAGGTTTCCCTGCTCTCGCTTCAATGAAGCAAAGCAGAGTGTCATTGCCCTGTCATTGCAAACAGAAGTGTCCGGGCATTGTCATTGCAAACAGCAGTGTCCGGGGGGTGGGCACCCCTTTACACTGCAAGAGCCGGCCTTGGGGTGGCAGTTCCCAGGGCCATCAAGGGCTCCAGGAGGGGGGCTGCGTGGCCCCCTTCCCACCTAGTGCACAACTCCAGGGAGGTGGTGGTCCCCGGGGCTCGGGGGTCCGTAACGGATCCCCGCATTTGAATATTAGTGCCCCAGGGAGGTGGCAGTCCCTGGGGCGTGTGGGGGCTCAAGCCCCCTACACAGGTCTATTTTTTTTTTAAAGCCCCTGGGGATAGCGGTCCCCGGGGCTTGGGTGGGCCTCGGCCCCCCCACACATTGAAAATGAAGCCCCGGGGCTGCGGGAGGGCCGAGTGCACTTCCGCACACAATTTGAAGCAAGCCCCTGGGGGTGGCGGTCCCCGGGGCTGCAGGGGGCCGAGTGCCCTCCCGCACATAATGTTGAGCAAGCCCAGGGGGGTGGCGGTCTCCGGGGCTGTGCAGGCTGCTGCGGGCCCCCGCATATATTTGTTGCAAATGCTCCCGGGACCTGGCCCACAATTAAATGATGCGCGGGCTCTGAACGGATTTACACCATTTAAACAAAAGGTCGCTTTCTGAACCAAGCACTACCTTTTTGCAAAATTTGGGGTAATTCGGTCCCGCCGTTCGGGCTGTAGCCTGTCCCAAAATTTCCTATGGAAATTAACATGGGGAATACATGTTTTGGCACCCCCGTTTTTTCTCAGCCCCCACTTGACGAATCTCGCCCAAACTTTCAGGATAAGAGCTGACCTGGATAGCCTTTTTTGGGGAGAATTTCGCGAAGATTTGTCAAATGACGCCAAAGTTATTAGCAAATCAAAAAATGCTTTTCTAGGTTCTAACTATAACTACCTACTGGCGACTGCCAGTAGGTAATATATATATATATATATATATATATATATATATATATATATATATATATGCAACCTATATATATACACGCAGATATGTATATATATAACCTACTGGCGGTCGCCAGTAGGTAGTTATAGTTAGGATGTAGTTTTCATAGGAAGAACATTAATTCTTTAGCCAATAACTTTGTCGCCATTTGCTGAATTTTCATCAACTTTTTAAAGCTTGCCACTCACTTCAGCTGATGTCTTGAAAGTTTCCGCATGACTCTTCAAGCGAGATTCCTACAATGCATTTCCCCATGTGAATTCCTATAGGAACTTTAGGCTCGGCCCCCCTCCTGTAACCATAGATAGTCCTGGGGACCGCCACCCCCCTAGGGCTGGCTCCTGATATATCCTGGGGTGCTCACCCCGGGACATAGCTGCTTGCTATGGCTTGGCGGGAGCTTTACCGCTCCCGCCAAGCCATAGCAAATATTCTGCTTCAAGCAAGCAAGAGCATTTAAATATGCTCTCGCTTGCTGGAAGTGGAGCAAAATTGCTTTAACACACAGGGAGCTGCATTTTTTAGCCGCTCTCTGTGTGTGAAAGCAATGCCGGAGCCTGCAGGAGGCGGGGAGCTGGCAGGGGCAACGGGGGCCTTTAAGCCCCCCTGTGGTCCCCAACAGTTGTCAGTGGGTGCCCTGTGTGGGACAGGGCACCTCAATAGAGGCCAGGCCCCAGGGGATGGGGTCCCTGGGGCAGAAATCAGCCCAGAAGCCCCCTTCCACTTATTTAAAAAATAATAATAATTACATTTAAAGGCCCGGGCCCCAGGGGTTGGGGTCTCTGAGGCTGAAATTCGCCAGGGACCCCCTACCTTTAATTGCAAAAGAAACAAATTAAAAAGGATGGCCTCTGGGGTTGGGGTCCCTGGGTCAAAATGTAAAACATATATAATTTAATAAAGCCAGACCGGCAAGTCGCCAGAGGCCCCCCCCTTTCACCACCACTCTGCAAACGTGCCTCTTGGCACACAACTGGCTTGGGGTGAAGTCCCCTTGGCTGCAGAGGGCCCTTTGGGGGTCAACAATCCCTCCTGTTATCTCTAGGAAGGCCAACACAGGGGGGATTGCTGAGAGATGATAGGAGGCCCCACCCCCTTTGTCCACTACTCTTGGCGCAATACTGGTTTGGGGATGATGTCCTCTTGGATGCTGAGGGACCTTGGGAGCCAGGAACCCCTTCTGTAACCTCCATTGGGTCCCACACAGCGGGATTGCTGAGAGGTCTTTGGAGGCCATGCCCTCTTTCTCCACCACTCTGCAAACGTGCCACTCGGCGCAATACTGGTTGGAGGATGATGTTCACTTTACTGCTGGCTGGGGGTCCTTTGGGACCAACTACCCCTCCTGTTACCTCCAGCAAGTCGCACATAGTGAGATTGCTGAAAGGTTATCGGGCCACACACCCTTTCTCAACCACTCTGCAAATGCACCTCTTGGTGCACTAATATTTAAGGGATGAGGTCCCCCTGGCTGCTGAGGGTTCTTGGGGGCCAACTACCCCTCCTGTTACCTCGAGTAAATCCCACACAGTTGGATTAGTGAGAGGTTGTCAGAGGCAATGCCCCTTTTCCTCCATTACTCTGCAAATGTACTTCCTGATGCAAAACTGATTGGGGACAGAACTCCCCATGGCTGCTGAGGGCCCTAGGTGGCCAACTACCCTTACTGTTACCCCCAGTAAGTCCCACACAGCAGGATTGAGAGGTCTTCAGAGGCCATGCCCCCTTTCTCTACCACTCTGCAAATGCACCTGTTAGCGCACTACTGGATGGGGGATGAAGTCCTGTTGGATGCTAAGGGACCTTGGGGCCTAGAAGCCCTACTGTTACCTCTAAAAAGTCCCATACATTGGGATTCTTGAGAGCTGGTTGGTGGCCCCACCCCTTTCTCCACCAGTCTTCAAACGCGACTACTAGTTGAAAAACCATAGAAATTCTTTTAATACACTAAAGGTTACATTGAGGTTATAGTTAGGAAATAGAATTTGAAAAACCATAGAAATTCACTGAAAAAAACAAAGGTTACGGGAACATTATAGTGAGGTTCAGATTTCACTCATATGAAACCAGTGAAATTCAGCAGTTATAGTTACCTGAGCTAACTATAACTTACTCCCCCACAGTACACTGCTTATGACCTCATATATTACATCACTCATGACATGGTCAGTGACATCACTGATGACATCACTGATGACATCTCAAATGCAATCACTGATGACATCATCCAATGAGTGTGAGTGTTTTCTAAACGTTTTTGAGTGTTAAAAATATATACTAAGATATTACAAAAGTTAAATGATTATAGATTACAGGGCACTGCCTTTCCGTAGAGGAGGTAAGATTTCCTATCTGAACCCCTGTGGTCCCAGGATAGGTGCACATTGAGAAAGACTTAAAAAAAGGGGGTGGTCAAAGCGACGCCTTAAATATATCACCTTCGGATGCTACTGTAAACTCTTCTAGACCACCAGGAAGCCCCCTAGTGGAACATCTGGGTAAAAGGAAGAAAGGAAGGTCTAAGGTTGCCCTTGTACCAGTGACAAATCCCTTTAAAGCACGTAAAAACACTTGAATGGCCTCAAAATGGGCATTGCATATCTCCCAGGCCACTGATTCTCAGTGTCACAGCAGCCATCCCCTTATGACTCTATGTTTCAAAAGCTAAGCCAATTATTTAATAACCTCTTGCAGCTCATTCTGACTACACTGTCTAATATTGAGGAGAATAGAAATATTGTCCTCGCAATTAGAAAGGGGAACGAGCAACCTAGGCGGGGAAATATTCAAGAGGGAAATTCGCACCATGCGCAATCTCACAGCCAATCTCACAGCCACCCTCAACTAGAGTTGGAGTGCCCAACCCCTCAATCTGCTTTGACTGCCAAAACCTGCTTACCAATAACGTCTTCTCAAATGTTTCCAGGTGCAGCAGTGGAAGCCACCACCTATTCCTGCAACCAACCAGGGGCATCGAATACCATAAATACCCTGTTTCTCAACCCTGCCATTTTAGGCATACCCTGTCATCAGGGGGTAGTGGGGACGGCCACCACCACCACAACTGCTCATGCAAAGGACGCCAATTGAACTGCGGTTGATTCAGTTGCCTCCCAGTGCAGGAGGGCACTGTGCAATGTGGACGATTAGACCTTCCAACTGCAGCATCCCCTCTTGTAATTGTCATTGCCAACATCCCTGGACTGAAAGGACTGCAACAGTAATCCACAGAGCAGCTGATAAACAAAGTCCTACATTTTGTTTCAAAACTTCATATGGATTATCCCACGCTATATAACCATATTATTATGGCCAGACGTGTAACATGGGTGGGCTGTGGGACAAAATCATTTGGAGGAGATTGTGTAGTTGTTAATTTTAATAAACAGCGATTGGCCGAATTCTTACTTAATATATTGCCAGATGCCCTACGATCAGACACCCAGATTTTTGCTCTTCCGCTGGGCTTCTTTTAGAAGCTACAAAGGCCCATCCATAATATTTTATTGTGGCAAAACTCGAGACTCACTTTTAACTCACATATTGCTTTGGCTAATCCACTTGGAATAGATATGCCCCTCTGACTGATTTTGAAGCTTGTGATTGGCTCATAGCCTCTCCTTATAAGTCCTTCTTGCTTAAAATCAAGAGTGACACCAGCTTACTCCTTACCAAGATTGATGCAACCAATGTTAGAGAACATACGGCTACTTTAGAGATCATGTCCTGGAATATAGCAGGGTATAATCAGAAGAGGAATAACTCTGACTGGCTATCGCTTGTCACAAACCATGATATTATATGCTTCCAAGAAACGTGGGAAATTGCAATGATTTATATTAATGGGTTTTGTACATTTCAATCAGATGCGGTGCCATCTACAGCAGGGAGACTGAGCGAAGGTTTGGTCACTCTTGTAGCCACCACTGCTAGGATCAGGGTTATTTCCTTTCCTAATAACTCCCTTATTATAATTTTTTTCTAAATGAGGGCCACAAGGGAAGGGTCTGGCTTTCAATAAATTTTTATAATAGCAATTTTGCAGGCAGTATGGATTCTGTTATTGATTTAATAGTGAAAGACATCGACCAGCTAACAAATTCCCATCATAGATCCCTTGACATCATATGGATGGGTGATTGTAATGCTCATAGTTGCAGCAGGGCAGATTCTGGGGTATGTGGCATGGTACATGATTCTGGGAACCCAATATATCATTTTTTTCATAACAGGTATGGCAACGCACTAAATAGATTATTAGTGATTAATAACCTCATGATAACCTACTCAATCAATAGTAATACGGGCAAATTAGATTACACATTCTCATCCCGTTCTCAATACTCGACAATAGATTATATTTTAGTTTCAGAACCCATAAGAAATCAAATGCTACAAATTGCGGCCAAATTCTATGCCTTCTGTGATCATGCTGCTTATCCTGTCAATTGCTTTGGGGTTCTAACCATATTTCTCCTAGATCTCACCCTGCTTTGCCTGCCACATGGGGCAGGGATATGGAGGGGGACACAATAGGTGCCCCCCAGGGTACATGTCCCTGCACCTGGTATTAATGGAAGGCCCACTACGGGCCCCAAAATCAGTTTGCGCCATTCATGTTGCAGCGGGTTGTCCGACGCAAAAGGAATGGAGGAAAGGGATATTATAATCCCTATGGCATCGCTGCAATGTCAGCCAAGGTTTTGGTTCCGACAGGCGGTGGGAAAAGGACCACCATTTGGAATCAGGGCAGGCGGTCTTTACGATCACCATGCTTTACCAACCATTCCCCCTGCCATCATAGTATGGCGGGGGAAAACAGCGGTACGATGGCGGAGGGCCCGCCACCGACCGGCTGGCGGTGGCGGGCTCTCCGCCATCATAATGAGTCCATTAGTCTTTATCTTGGGTGAAATGAAAACTGCTCTGAATCAGTGTGGTTCAGCAAGAGCACCAGGCCGTGATGGGGTACCTATAGACTACCTATAGACTTCTTTTTAATTAATCAAGAATTATGGGCCCCTTTTCTTACTAATGTCTTTAATGCTATTGCCCGGGTGGGCATTCCCTCGTCCTTAAAAAAGTCTGTTATCATCCCGATTTTTTAAAAGGGGACAAGACCCTACCAAAAATTATCAACTCATATCGCTACGTGACAGCACAGCAAACTTAATGGGCTGATTACTCCTGAACAGACTAGAGGCCTGAGCACAAGATAGGAACATTTTATCTAATGCACAGGGTGGTTTTAGTAAGGGTAAAGGGACGATCGATCAGTGCCTTAACCTAGATTTGATAATCTCCAAATATACCATAGTCAAGGGAGGTCATCTTTACATGGCCTTTATGGATCTAACAGCCGTCTTTGACTGTGTGGCCCATACAATACTATGGACCATAATGGATGTTATCGGCATAGAGAAAACTATCATTTACTTTATCTGTGAAATGTATTCTGGGGCTACTGCCTGTGTCTGCTACAGGAGAGAGGACGAATGTACTAGGCCCTTTAATATCACCCGTGGCATAAGGCAAGGATGCGTACTCGCTCCTTTTTTGTTCTCTCTTTACTGTAATGGTGTGGAAGAGGCCCTGGTCGGGTCCACTACAGATGTTCCTAACATAAATTCCACCCCAGTACCCTTATTCCTTTATGCAGATGACTGGCAATGCACTTCAGATTTTGATCACAACTTATGCTAGATTCATTAAAAATCTTAAACTTAGAGTTAATTAATCAAAATCCTTTGGACTTGTGGCAGGAGAGCTGCCAAAAATAACCCCTAAATGGAACATTGAGGGAAGGAAGCTGGAGGTGGCGGATACCTTCTGCTACCTAGGGGTATTATTTGACTCCAAAAATACATGGAACAGTATGGTGGCCAATAGGGGGACAACAATTGAAAGAAGCATAGGTACACTATTTAAATTTGTAAATAATCTTGGGTCTAAACACACTGGAGTAATTAAAAAGATCTATGAAGCAAAAATGATGTCCGTTGCGGTCTACGGGGCTGCTGTGTGGGGAACTGCTAGAATAACCATTCTACAACATGTAGAGGACCGTTTTTGAAAGCGTCTGATAGGTGCTCCAAAGACCTGTTCTTCCTATAGCTGTCATTTCGAACTAGAGGTTCCGTTCATATCAGATAAGATTTGTTCTGCCCCTCCCCTATTATGGCACTCGGTATGGAGAAGGGATCAGTTGAAGCTCACACAAGATATCTTACGTGACTTCTTAAAACTTGATGGTCTATCGAAAGCAAAGTGACTTCAGTTTGTTAGGAATAGCTTTTATAGCATCGGTCAAGAAAAACTATTTGATGATCCGACCTCATTTAAGACCATTGCAAGGTCCAACCAAAAAGGTCTATTATTAGAAAAGTTTAGGAGTGAGCTTTGGAGTCTATGTATAGCAAGCCCACTGTTAAATTATACTTGTTAAAACCTAGAATCCAATCAACTGTTCTATCATATTGAACGTTTGTAACTCATCCCAAGCATAGACTCCTGTTAGTAAGGTTCCGGCTGAATTACATTCCCCTTATGTTGGGTTATCCATCTAAAACATACTGCCTGGATGCCCTTACGACTTGCCCATGCCACTTTTGCTCGCCCCAAACAGATCTCCAACTCTTGTTTTTCTGTAGTCTGTATAATGAGGAAAGGAGGACTTATATTGTACCTTTAATGCGCAGTCCTAAATTCAGACAATGTGGCCCGGCCTTGTACTTCCTAAAACCATTACCTGATCCTCTTACCTGTTACTGTCTGGCATCATTCTTTCAGTACGCTTTAAAAAAGAGAAAGCAAAATCCGTGATATGGGGAAATATGATAATAGCTCTTATTATGTTTTAACCTGTTATATTTTAAAATGCATATGTGTTCCTAATTTTATGAAAGGAATATTTTAGCTCTAGTGTATATTGTGTACTTTAAATGCCTTTTTTTTACTGGCGAAATAAAGTAAGATGACTGGCTGACTGAGAATAGTTGGTGTACTAAATTAATCTTCACCTGGAACTGTTTCAACATTTTAGCCTGTTTTGAGATGAAGTAATATGTGTAACTGAAATGATTTTATGTTTGTTTGCTTCTATTTGTTGTTGAGATAAACGTATTTGTAATTCTTGTAATGGTAATTTATTTTGAAAAAATTTCAATACATTGGAAAGGGAACAAACTTGTTTTTGTTTTTTCTACGGACGTATGTGTTAAGTAACCATTTAGACAACTGCTTTCACAGTTTCTAGAGCCTTCCCTACAAGGTCAGAGGGTTCATGTTAGTATCCATTTAGACAACTGCTTTTACAGTTTCTAGAGCCTTCCCTACAAGGTCAGAGGGTTCATGTTAGTATCCATTTAGACAACTGCTTTCATAGTTTCTAGAGCCTTCCCTACAAGGTCAGAGGGTTCATGTTACAGAATGCCATCCCTTTTCAGCCAGAGAAAGAAAACATCCACTTTATTAATATAAAAATTAGAACATTTTAAAATGTATATGTCTGCACACAAACATCTACTACTTTAAAAAAACTATAAAAAAAACACTCAGACGCATAATTTAGATTTGCGAATTTGAAATAACACTGATAAGTAATCCAACGTAATAAATGGCCATGCACATTTCTAGTTCAAATCATGGCAATTATCGCTTCATCGGTCAATTTATTGCACAAAACATGAATTCAAACAGTAAAATGAAAAACAACTTTAACCAACCAACCAAACTCATTTTGCTAATCCGAGAGATAAGTAGCATTTAACTGAAGTCAATTAATCTAGTTATGTGCTTGCACGGCATGATTGCTTGCTTCGAAGCACACGGTATATAGGCATCAAGCTGTTTTACATATGTGAACTTGTGGTTTGCATAGATTGATTGTGTAGTTGTTAATATGATTTCAATCGTATAATCCACATGGATCACTTGCAGTTGCTGGTTCAGATACCTCTTTGCAAAGTCCATATGAGTAACTGGATTTACTTTTGTTTCTTGTGACCATCAGACATAAACAAAATCCGCAAAATAACGAGAAACGCCTTGAGGTGCTGTAATTGCATTTTTCTGTCATCTCTGCTTGTCTGTTTTTTAACCCACTATGAAGACTAACCAAAAAAGACTTTCACTTTTTAATAAAGAAATCATACTCTGGGGCATATTTATGAAAAATTCAGACAGCGCTGCGTGATAGGGAAAGGGCAGGAGTGTGTTGTATTTAACATTATGCGGCACATTCATGTCTTTCCCTGTGCTGGCGCACAATGTACAAGGGTGCCTGCATTGTAAGTAGGGTGTCCCTTCCTGCAGAAAAACAATCCCCTGAAGTATTTCCCTCATTCCACGTGTGCTGCAGAATAAGAGGATAAAACAAGGAGAAATAAAGCAATTCCTCCTCGTTACACCTCCCCTGGGAAGCGTAGCATATTGGCGCATTACCAGGTCTACTAATAATGGTAAATGTGGGAATGCGCCAGAATCCATTGGTGAATTTGTGGGAACACCCATTCTCCACCCATGGAACGCCTCCCTGGGGCACAGTATCGCAACATAGCAATTTGAGCTGCGTTGTTTTACTCTGAATTTATCAAGCCACTTAGGGCCACTCAAGGTAGCCTTGCGTGGCTTGATAAATCTAATTTAAGAGTTGAGTCGCTCTTGCGCCCAGTTGCATGGCGCAAGGGCAACACAACTCTTTGATAATTTTGCTTCTCAGTGTTTTCCTTTATTTTAATGCTGTCTTTTCTGTTTTTCCTAATTTGTCTGTCATTTGCACATACCTTATGTTTGTAATGTTGATTTCAAATGCTGACTCATTGAACTGGTCTCCATGTATACTTTATCTTCTAGGTCTGTAATGTGACAGGCAATGTAAACAGCAAAGTATGTTGGCTTTATATTATCTGCCTAGAATTTGTACTATTCTATTAAGTCTCTTCTACAAAAACAAGTGTAATAGTTTAGATGTTTATTATTTTTACAATAAAAAATATATTTGGAAACATATGCAGAGACTTGGCCATACTTATATGCAAATAATGTTATGGCCTGAATTGTTAATATTGCAATTGAAAAATGACTACCAAGTTGCAAATGTGAGAGTTTAAACCGATGAAATGGTCACATGTGCCACGGTAGCTCAGTTTGCTCAAAGTCTCACCAATCTAGCCTAGAAGTAAGTCATATTCATTTCACAGGTGGGCTTCCCACTCTCATATGTTGCACACCACAGAGACTACCACTGGGATTTCAAAGAATGCAAATAAATAATAATCGATGCTTGGTTTTTTCAGACCCCATGGGTTAACAGAGACCAAACAAGCAGAAAGGTAGAGAGACAAAACGCTGCTCATCGTCCTTGTGTATACCATATCTACGCATTACTACCATCCGTATGATGGAAAACCACCCCAGACCTGTAAAAATTTTCAAAATGTATTCACATCACAAAAGGCCATAAAGTGACTCAGCATGGCCATACAGTTAATGAAATGTGAATGAAAACATTGAATCTGTCAAAGTTCACATGAAGGTCACGAAAGCACAATTCCCCTGGTTGTCAAGGAAACACAGCATCATGCCTACATACAAGCTGCAGTCATTGCTAATATAGGAGGAGAACAAGCAACCAGACAAATAGCCCTGGAAGGGGAAAGTAAACAGGTCTGATGCAGAACACAAGAGTCAAACCCTTCCACGGATGATGCACATGTTTCAAGTGACCAATCAATCACAGGTGCACTCTATAAGGTTTCCATTACCCAATTTTCTTTTCCAAAATGTCAGCGGCAGCACATGTATGGATGACCTTAAATTATCAGGACGAGCCTAGTGAGGAGAGAGAAGATATACCAACAAAGGATTGCAATCTTTGGAAGTTCTGTGAAAGAGGTGTTTGGGTGATATCGCTTTCCTTCACCTGTGATCCTGAAATGGCGAGGATTCGCTGGAGCTAGTATTACCAATTCCTACATTGCTAACAGCATGCCCCCATGCCAACCGTGCCCAGAAAAGACACTCACTGATCTGGATTTCCTTGTGAGTACCACTCATTTCAAAGAAAACGCACTTATCTTAATAAGTGTAACTGTACCGGTTTTTCTAATCTTGTGCATATGCAATTTGCTAAGCATGAGTTGATGCTGAGTTACAATTTGGGCTCCTGGTTTTTAAGGTATTTTTTTATTTTTTACTTTTTCGTCTGTATTTATCCATACTTATTTATTGCTAACTTTGTATGTATTTATCCATATGTATTTTTGGTTTTGTGAAAAAGATCTTAAACTAGTATATTACAGCATGTATTTAACAGATATGTTGCCATTCATGCTTAAATGCCTGAGAGATTTCAATTATATGAAAACCCGCAGATCATAAATCAATGCACTTATATGAAAACGTATACATATCAGTATCAATCTGGTGCATATCTACTGCTGTTTAAGCATCTTTACTAAAATGCCTTTTTTTTTAACACCCTTGCCTGTCAATCCGCACAGCAATTCTCTTGGCAACCATGACTGACCACATTTAGATTTACTCAAAAAACAACCCAATTTCCGTTTTTATCAACATTTAAAAATAAATACAAACAGGAAAGTAAACGGGGTTCTGTCTGTATTTATCTGTAAAAATCAGTAAAAACGGAAAACAGGGATATGATTATGATACATATAGGTGCTTTTCTAAAACATTAACATGAAATGAGTTTTGCAACATACATACTTCAGGAGTCCCCCTATTTGGAGGAAACATGTTCACGCTAATATTTTTTAATTACCTAACATTTTCCTGATTTGATTCACCCTCACTGAAAAGCTCCCTATACTCCCAATAAAGAATAATTACCCTTGATATAAATAGAAACACTAAGCTAAGTGTTTTAATGTCAACTACCTCGGAGGCTGAAAGCTTTGAGTGGTATATCCTCATACAGAGGGCAATATTTAAGCACCATGTGCCATTACTAGACCATGGCTAATTAGTGAACTTAAATAAAAAATCAAAAGGGGGAGTAAAGAGGTATCTAGATAGAATCGACCTCCTACATAGACTTTAAATAAACAAAAAGATTCTACCTTATATTAATATATGCTTCTTAGTATTGAAAGATTTGATGGTTAAATATGTGTTATGAACCATGAAGTTGTCATGGAAAACACTATGGGGCCAATTACGATGGCAGGCGAACAAAGTCCGCCCGCCACCGTAACGGTGAACGGGACTGTCTGCCAGAGGTGTGGCGGTCCTGCTGTGGCCATTAGGATGCCACCGAGGCGGTGGCATCTCCCATCCACAACATCGAGGCGGGCGGTGCTCACAGCACCGCCCGCCACAATGCTGTGGATGCACGTTGTGCATTGGCATGCATAAGGTGACAGGCACCGCGCGGTGCCTGCCACCTTGTCCACACCAATGTAGGTACCCCCATGTGCACCCCCACCCACTAACACTCTGGGGGCCCGCAACGGGGCCCCAAACAGCAAAAACTGCATGCCTTTCCATGGCGGCGCTGCCGCCATGAAAAGGGTGCTCTCCGCCTGCATCATGATATGGATGGCGGTGTCCATATCATGCCCCTTTTCTACCCGGTCGACAAGACGACCGGCGGAAAAGCGGCGGACGGTCTTTCCGTCTGCCGTGGGCACCCCCAACTATACTAATATGGTAGGGGGTCATTCAGGTATGGATGGCGGGCAGATCGCCCCCGCCGGGCCAGCGGTGGCTACCGCCGACCCGGCGGGGGTGATCCGCCCGCCATCCTAATAGACCCCTATGTGTTTTTAAAATATCCCTCACACACTAAGAATCCCTTAGTGTCATGCTTCATCATGGGGGTCTTTCTGTCCCTCTAGGGGCGGGGCCTGCTGCAATAAACGAAAGGAAACAGTAATGTTGGGTATTTAAACACATCACATCCTTTTGTTTATTTATCTTTTCAGATACCAAGTAGGTTATCATTGATACCAAATGGGTATGTTCTTTTTGGCATGCTTTATGTTTTAGCATGAAAAATATTTTTAAAACTTTAGGCAAACATTACATATAAATTATATGTGAGTGAAGTAGGGATCACTCAATGTCCTGACGAAAAAGCCATGGGGATGGCTTTTGAAACATGTTGACCAAGTACGAGGCAACTCATAACAGTATACCCCCTAGGTCTTTCCCCTTTTAATATTTCCAGCTAGGGAAGCAAAGAAAGTCTATTTTTTCCATTAGCCAGGAAATTTTTAACATTGCACTACCACCTCTTCCTGACCCTACCACTCCAACCTCTGCACTACACATAGCCTATTTACCTTAATTTAAGTGCTCCCGCATCTTTGTAGGTTGCAGCACGCCCCGCCCCGTAGAGGGACTGGAAGACTCCCATGATGAGGCATGACACTAAGGGATTCTTAGTGTAAGGTAGAATCTTCTTGTTTATTTAAAGTCTGTGTAGGAGATCGAGTCTATCTTTTTTACCTCTTTACTCCCCCTTTTGATTTTTTATTTATTATTGACAGCGCACAGCTGTGGGAGTCAATATAGAATCCCTTATTACAGAGGTATATATGTGTATACATACCCTCTCCCTATAAGTAAAATTTTCACACTCTGTACCCCACTGAGACAAAACACATTTTAGAACCACAATGAAACAATAAAACACACACAAAAATGGCAGAGAATATGGGACTTACCTTTTCCAAAGAAGAAATAGAAAAGATTATTTAATCGCTGGGAAATTTTGAAGGTCTAAATACATCAGAACCTCCCACTATGAACAATGACTGGGACAAAATAGAACAATTGAGACGCACTCAAATAAAAACAGCCCTACATGGTCTTCTAATGACTGAGTACCTGAAAGCGAATGCTGCACCACAAGGACTAATAATAAGAAACGATCCATTTATCTTTCAGCAAGACAAAACATTAAAAAAGATTGATTACTAATATCGTAGCATTGCACTAGGGACTGGATAGTGCTAATAATAAAAACTGCCAGTAGATTAGCTCAAGAATTGAAGATAGTGATTCAAGAAATAGAAGTACGTCTTAAAAGCTATGAGTCTCCTAGTGGCTTCAAAAACATCTGGAGGAATTGAACATACAAAGTAGGTTATCATTGATACCAAATGGGTATGTTCTTTTTGGCATGCTTTATGTTTAAGAATGAAAAAATAATTCAAAAACTTTAGGCAAACATTACATATAAATTATATGTGAGTGAAGTAGGGATCACTCAAGGTCCTGACGAAAATGGGGATGGCTTTTGAAACATGTTGACCAAGTAGGAGGCAACTCATAACATTATACCCCCTACATCTTTCCCCTTTTAATATGCCCAGCTAGGGAAGCAAATAAAGTCTATTTTTTCCATTAGCCAGGACATTTTTAACATTGCACTACCACCTCTTCCTGACCCTACCACTCCCACCTCTGCACTACACATAGCCTATTTCACTTAATTTAAGTGCTCCCGCATCTTTGTAGGTTGCAGCACGCCCCGCCCCATAGAGGGACGGGAGGACCCCCATGATGAAGCATGACACTAAGGGATTCTTGGTGTGTGAGGGGTATTTTAAAAATACATAGTGTTTCCCATGACAACTTCATGGTTCATAACACATATTTATCCACCAAATCTTTCAACACTAAGAAGGATTTATTAATAAAAGGTAAAATCTTTTTGTTTATTTAATATAATTAGTGAACTTGACATATGTATTGCTAACAACTTCAGTGTGATGGAAACAGAGCTGGGTGTTTATAACTGGATTTCCTCTTGGGTGGTCTTTCAGCTACATGGAAAGTGTACCTGAAGTCCAGAAGTGAAATTAGGAACCCTGAAGTGCATTGCAAAGGTTCAGCCTTAGTTGACTTCTAATGTGGGGATATGACAGCTTATGGAGTTGCTCCAGGAGAAAGTGAACAAGACTCAAAGTGGTACTTGTAATATCTGTAAATATATTGGCTACCGTACAACCTGCAAGAAGGAATAACAAATGGACTCGGGGTGTTGAACACCTCTAACCCTCTGTGACCATGATATCCTTTTCAGAAAGGGTAGAAAGAACATTTTACTTGGTTTTCTCACAATATGTGTTAGACGGCACTTATGCCAATGGACAGGCCTTTTACATAAAATTCACAGTTGTATGATACAGCCTTGCATGCCTAAACCACGCATGCCTTAACAACGCAGTCTGAACCATGACCGTACCTTTACCATGCATGCCTTTAACACGCATGCCTTTACAACAAGTTTTGCTGTAAAAGTATGAGTGCTAAAGGGATATGCATGGTAAAGTGCACACACCACAGCCCCACCACACTGCACCCAACACCTCAGCCCTGCACACAATACACTCCAGCTTTTAAAACGACCTGACTCCCTACCTTGAGCCCTAAAATCTGTCCCCTGCCAAAAACACTACCCCAACCCCAGCCCCTCCACCCTGAGCCCTAAGACTGACCCCAGCCCTGAAAAATGCCCACCCACCCCCTTACCCTAAGCCCTAAAACCTGGCCCTAGCCCTAAAAACTACCCTGATCCCCCCAGTCTGAGCCCTAAAACCCTGCCCCCCGCCAAAAAGATACCCCGACCCCAGCCCCCTACACTGAGCCCTAAAACTGCCTCAACCCTGAAAACTGCCTCTTCCCTCTCACCCTGAGCCCTAAAACCAATCCCCAAGCCCTAAAAACTACTCCAACCCCTCACAAAACCTGGCCCCACCCCCACTTACAAGGCTGCCTCCTGGAGCTTTCTCTCCTGATCCTTCCTCTTATGCGTGGTTCATGCAAGCATTGTTCCGCTTGCGTTGAAAAATTCACATGTAAGCAAATTGTATTGCCTGACCACTGTTGCTATCTTCTCCCTAATTTGTACTGAAGATACATCTTGGCCTGCTGACTCTCAGCACACTAACATTTATGACAGAGTTTGGGAAAAGGCCACATAACAAGCCTTAATAAACATGCTAATAATGTCTTGAACTTCAGTGCTCCTCATCCTAGTGAATTTCTATTTCAACAAAAGTTTTTCTTAATATATATATTCTTTATTGATTTTCAGCTAGTTATACAAATTTTTTTATTTTTTTTAAATCTCTTTATTGACCAGCTTGCAACAGAATGATACAGAGCCCAGAGGCCGGGGCCAATCAAATCGGATGGAGCAAATAGGTAATACAAGCATTTTTTCACTTAAGGCAATACCCAATAAGAACAGACCCACCACCCTCCCCAACCCAGAACCCGGCACTGAGAAAGTTATTCTTGAACCCAATGTCTCAGACAATCTAGACACAGAGCAATCCTCAAAGGTGGCCCCTGTCCCAGCTCCTCGAGCAACCAGTATGTCATTACCACTGTCCACTGCAAATCAGGATGTCCAAGGAGGTACCTTGTGAGTGGAGCCCAAAAGTCCTTGGGCCGTGAGGCCTCTGGTAACTCCTCCGCATAAGCCTCCAGTTGTTCCCTACAGTACAGCAGCTCACGGACCCATTTTTTTGGGGTAGTTTCGGTGCACCAGCATTGCGCAACCGCTCGCTTAGCAAACAGAAGAGAGACAGCCACCAGTCTGTGATTGCCCGGCTTCAAGTGCTTCACCCAACCCAGTAGGCAGACGTCTGGCGCACACACCACAGTCTCCAGCACCACATCCATGAGCACTCTTGTAACTTGGTTCCAGAATGCATGTATACCTGCGCAACGCCATGTAAGATGCAGAAAATCTGCATCATCCTGTCCACATCTCACGCAGCGAGCACTTTCCCGCAGACCAAATTTACGCAGCTGAAGAGGCGTATAATATAGTTGGTGTAAGTATTTAAAGTTAATAATGCGGAGGTTGCAGTTTGCCGTCAGGCGACCAGTCAGCGTGCAACAAAACTTCCAGACATCCAGTGTAAATGAGGCCTCTAGCGCTGTATGCCACTTGTTGTAGGAGGGAGTTTCGGTAAAGTCCGGTTCCCTCAGAGATGTATTATATAATTTGGTTATAAGGCCCTTACGTGCTTCGCCTGCCAGCACCGCCTGCAGTGCCTGCAGCGTTCTCGGTTCTGCTGGATAGTCAGGATAGATATCTCGGACATCCTGCCTCACATGTACATATGTGAACCCCAGCATCATATTGTGTTCCCGCCCAACAGTGTCCGGAACTGGCCATGTTTATAGAGATCACCCAGCTGTGTAATCCCTGCAGTTCTCAGCACACTCACTGCGGCCTGCTCCTCTGTAGTGAAAATAAGCAGATGAGCCACAAGCGGCAGTGCAGGAGCATAGAGATAGTCTAATTGTGCCCCTTTGGCAAGAGCTTTCCATGCCCACACAATGCATTGAACAGGGTTGATTTCGGTCCGTGGCTCCCCACTTCTGTCCAATAGGGCAGCCGCTGCCAGCAGCACAGGTAGCACCGAATCTGCCTCTACTGCGACGTGTGGCCGGAACCGCTGTAGGAAG
Source organism: Triturus cristatus (assembly GCF_964204655.1). Taxonomy (NCBI): domain Eukaryota; kingdom Metazoa; phylum Chordata; class Amphibia; order Caudata; family Salamandridae; genus Triturus; species Triturus cristatus. Next base: position 594,975,337 of record NC_140593.1, read on the forward strand.
TACCAATAGTGCGCAGACTGCGCCTGAGCACATAAGTAGTAGAACCTCATATCAGGTGCTTCAAAGCCACCACGCTCAAATGGTTGCACCCGCAGGTTCCAACTGCACCTAGGCTTTTTACCACCCCAGACAAACTACAACAAAGCTTACTGCAGCGTATTGATCAATGCGATATTCAGGCGAATCGGGATGTTTACGAACAAATAAAGAAGTTTAGGCAGAACCGACATTTTAAGGACTGCTAGTCGATCCGCTAGAGAAAGTGGTAATTTAGTCCATCGCGCAGCCTGGTTGGTAATCTTAGTAATAACCCTGCCATAATTCCTAGAAATCACCACATTGGGATCTCTATGTAACCATATACATAAATAACGTACCGGGTCGGTGGACAACGTCAGAGGGAAGTCCAGATCCACCTCGCAGGTACCAACTGTCAGCGGGAACACCGTTGATTTTGTCCAATTGATACTTAAACCAGAATATCTTTCAAACATTATGTATTCGCGGAATAATTCCGGCAAAAATGTGTCTGGCTCGCGGACATACAGCAGCATGTCGTCAGCGTACAGCGAGACTACTAGTGGCCGCTGATGAAAATGCAAAGCCGCCGGCGCATGTCGCTGGTGCAGTTTACAAGCCAGAGGCTCTAGCACCAATGCAAAAAGTATTGGCGACAGAGGGCAACCCTAACGCGTACCTCTATTTATCGGAAACGTTTCAGACACCCAGCCATTCACGCTTATCGGCGCCACCGGCGCAGCATATAGGAGGTGGATCCATTTGAGAAAGAAGGGTTGCAGGCCCATGCACAGCAGCACAGCGAACATATCCTCCCACTGCAGAGAGTCGAATGCCTTTACGGCGTCAAGTAGCACCGCTACCGCTTGAAAATCCTCCTCAAAATAGTGCAGCGTGGCAAAAACAGTACGCAAGTTGTGCGTCATCGACCTACTGGGCACAAAGCCCGACTGATCCGGGAGTACTAGGCTAGGAACCAGGGGCTGGAGTCTACTGGTTATCATCTTTGCCAGACTTTTGGCATCAATGTTAATAATGGATAGGGGCCTGTAGGAGTTGCACACATTGGCAGCTTTGTCAGTTTTCAAGAGCATAACAATGAGCGCCTCTCTGAGTGTGGGAGGGAGCGTGCCGGTGTCATACGCCTCCACAAAGACGTCCAATAGTCTAGGGGCCAGTTATTTTTTATTTATTTTTTTGTTTCAAACAAAAAAAAGTTTTTGGAGGATGATTACTTTAAATCGTTACAATTTACACTTTAAAAAAAGTATTAAACTTAATCTTCCATAAAATATCATTTATCGACAATGACCTTGGCAGTATTAAAATCTTAATAACATTAATAAAGCTCATAGAATATTGGGTAACTGGTTAGGCAATCTGCGCAAGTTCTATTCTTCACAACTTTCCCAGGAGCTCCAATGACCAAAATTATCCAAAAGATAACTTATTTAAGGTAAAATGACCCTATAAAATGCCAAACTTTCCGGTAAACTTTGGTCAGCCACCGTTTTTCTGTATTGTTCCTGTTTTCTTGTGGAATAGGATCCCAGTCCTTGTTCTACTTAAGCTAGTAAAGGAGAGCCGTATTTGCAGTCCCTGCCGTCCTTGTTCATGCTTTATCAATCTCCTCTAAATCGGCTTGCCTTAAATGTTCTCTCACGTTTGCCAGATACTTTATGCCCCGGCACGCAAACATTATAGAGGAGCCTTCCAACCAACGTATCACAGGTTGCCTGCACGCGCAAATCTTTAATTCGTTAAAAATCGGTTTTAAAAGCCCCCTCCTTGGTTCCTTAACTGCGGGGCAAGCACAAAGAAGGTGAGTTAATGTTTCGTTACAAAAAACGCATAATCCGCAGTGTGCCGCTTGTTGGTTGCTTTTCCAGGACGGTTGTATATCTTTTGAATCATGCAGGTGAAACTTTTTTTTTAGTTCCATACTGAAATGAGTTACTAAGTAGGCCTGCGGCTTTTTTGATATGTAGGAGTTAATCACAGTCCACCCATGTCTACGTTTCGAGGTTGTTATTTTATATTCTAAGAAGGACTTCTTCTATGCCTTCTTATTTACCAATTTGCCAAACGCTGCCCGATCTCTCTGGCTGTCCCATGTCATATGTATGTCAAGTTCCGCCAATGATTTTCTCAGATAGGCTCCCCATGAGTGTGGAATGTCCTGATCCATCTGGATTTTGATTCCTTTCCAGCATAGATTGCTCAATGACCCCAGTTCAGATGCACGGAATTTGTGACATAATTTCCCGAAGCCGCTCTTAGTCCGGAATTTCTTATTTTGAAGGCCAAATTCCACCGGATCTGTGCTGTGGCAGCGGACCTTGGTAAATCAAAAACTGCTTTATGAACCTTTGTCTGCAGCTCGTTTAGCAGGTTCACCTCTTTGCCACACCAGACTACAAAGGCATATGACAATGTTGGTACTATTTGTGCGGCCATCACTTTTAAAAGATGTGCGTAGTTCGGGCAACCCTCTTTGCCACACCAGACTACAAAGGCATATGACAATGTTGGTACTATTTGTGCGGCCATCACTTTTAAAAGATGTGCGTAGTTCGGGCAACCCAGTTTTTATTCAATAATCTGTACGCAAAAATTAACTATTGAGATTTTGCTTTTAGGTCCATTTTGTGTTCCTTGAGTGTGGAGCCTCTCCCCATTTTTACGCCGAGATATTTATAGGCTGCTTGTTCTTTTTAGGGTCCACAAGGCGTACAACCTTGGTTTTGTCTTTATTTAATTCCAAGTTGTCTCCATCCAGATAGGTGACTAAGTTGTTTATTGCTCTTTGTAGCCCGATGGGGCTTTGGCTCAGTACCACTATATCGTCTGCATACTGTAAAAAGGGTATTGGCTCATTAACTAAATTTGGCGAGTGGCATTCGGCTGCTTGCATGTGTTTACTAATATCTGCCATAAATAAATTGAATAAGCTTGGGGCTAAAACACAGGCTTGTTTTAGGCCTTGCTGAGTATTTATACTGGTGGTGGTACTACGTCTATCGCCTAGTTTCACTCTTGCCCAAGTGTCACTGTGCAGGACTATTATTGCATCCAGTAGTTTGCTCGGTAACCCCCATGCTCTTAATGTTTCCCAGAGGCGATTTCTGTTTACTTTGTCGAATGCGGCTTTCAAGTCGACAAAGCATGCAAACAGCCGTAATTTCCTTTTTCTTGCTTTTCCAATTAAAATTGCCAACGTGGCCAAGTTTGTTAAAGTGCCCATGCCTGGTCTGAATCCGGTTTGGAACATAGGGATGATGCTTGTCTCATCCATCCAATCTTGCAGGTGGTGAGGTAGGCATGATCCGTATAGTTTGGCCTCAACATCCATCAATGATATCAATCTGTAGTTTTCTGGATTGTTGTGGCTTCCCTGCTTAAATATTGGATGAATAATGTTCCCTTTCTAAGATTTGGGGACGATGTTCTGTCTGTAGATTTGATTAAACAAAGGTGTGAGGTAATCAGCCCAAAAATCCGGAGCGTGTTTAAATAGTGCATTGGGCAGTCCATTCGGGCCTGCCGTCCCCTCTGTTTTTAATCTTTTTATTATTCCTCTCAGTCAGCTCCTTTAATTCATTGCAGCTCACTACTTGACCCGTATATTCGTCTCCATCAGGTCTTAGATTTTGAATAGTCTGTTACCATTACGCACTTATCATTCCTCGCATTGCTGTACCTATTCTGTACATGCTGTATCCAGATTTTTTCGCCAATTCCCGCTTCTTGTTGTAATTCTTTTCCCTTTGTCATGTTATTAATGATGCCCCAGAATTCCTTACTGTTTGGCAATGTGCTTGCCCACAGAAGTTTTGTCCAGATTTTTTCTTTATATTCTGTCTTTGCTTCCCTCAGCATCTTTTTATAATTTTTCTGTAGATCCTTTAGTTTCTTCTTAATGTACTCTTACCCAATTTGGCCGCTATAGTGTGAGTTCGTACCTCTTTTGCCATCCTTCTCTTTTCATCTCGTAGCGCAAGGTGAAACCAAGGATCCTTTCTGCTGTCTATCCTTTTTCTGTTTCTATTAGTAGTGGGAAAGATCCGGGTAAGGAAGAGGCATAGGTCTTCCCAGGTTTTTATTTGATTTTCTTCTATCGGGGGGTCTATGTGACTCATGTGTTCTTTAAGAGAGTCCATTATGGTCTTCATATTTTGTCCTCGCCATCTTAATTTCCTCAGGTTAAACTTTTCTGCATATTATCCCAGCGTGTTTATTTTTTGCGCCCGGGCCAGGTTTATATTTAGGGTTGTGATGTGTGGGTGGTGGTCACTTTCTATGCGTGGGCAAACTTGGAATGAGTCTACTCTTGGAACTAGATATCGACTTTTTCCATTTGAATACGTTGTTACGGCTGGTCTATCTCCTATAATGTTACCATTCAAGATTGACAAGCCGTGCTTTTCTAGGTTTCGCGTTATTATTTGGTATCCCCAGTCCTCATGCCTCTTTCTGTTATTCTGTTTTATTAGGTTACTGTTGAAATCTCCTGAAATGATCACTGGGCAGAATTTGTGTGATTTTTGCAATGCGCTAATCAGGTTCATTATTGTTGTAAATTTTTCCTTCTAATTTTTTTTTCCAGGGTGAACATATACGTTGGCTAGTATTAATTGCCAGTCTAGTTTATTCGAATTTCGCTTCCCGGTAAGTTTTGTGACTTGCAGCCAGTTTACACCGGTTTCTAACTCTTCTGTTTGCCAACCATGATTTTGTAATATATATGTTGATAAGCCTCCCCTTGGGTGACCAAATCTTGCACATTTTTCTGCTAAAATGTGATGTTCTATAGAACCTGATATTGCTGTTGGGGTCATATTCCAGGTTTCTTGAAATAATATTATGTCTTGTTGTTCGAGGAAGGACAGAGTTTCGTGGTCCAGCCCCATATTTTTAAAACCATGGACGTTCCATGAACAGATCTTTATCATGTTCTGCCTTATATCCCTCAACTTGTGGCATTGCCTCGAGGATTTTATTGAGTCCAGTTTGTTTGCTTGAATTTTCTGCCCCCATCTTTTATCCGTCCTAAGTGAGTTTGAATATTTGTTATTAGTCTAGGGGCCAGTTAGTCTGCGTAGGCCTTATAGACCTCGCTCGGAAGTCCATCAATGCCTACTGCCTTGCATGTCGGGAGCGACATGATAGCGAGTTTCACATCGTCGACATCAAAGGGCTGCGTGAGATATTCACGCTGGTCGACTGACAGCCAACCCAGCGCAATGTCATCCAAATAGAGGCTGATGTCGTCTACTGGCACATGACGTACAACCCTACTAATCTCCGGGATAATGAAGCGCGCATCGCCCTCTTTGTCTAGCATTTCGATTATGTATTCCTGCCCTCGGGGCGTGGCCAGCTTTTGCGCAAGGGAACGGCTGGGCCGTCCCCCTTCCCCATAGTAACGGGCCGTGCTTAGACGAGATCTATGTGCCAACACTTGGTCTACGGTCTCATTGTGTTCCAAAACCAGATCACGAATTGCAGCCAGCTTTTCTGGAGCAGGATTCCGCTCATAGTCATGCTCCAACGTGGATATTTCTGCAGCGAACTTACTGATTCTGCGGCGTACGTCCTTTAAAACCCCAGCCTGCGCCCAAATGCACAGGCCCCTTATCATGGCCTTGAATGCCTCCCAGAAGACTCCCACACTAACCACAATGCCAGCATTTTCGTTAACTGTGTACTTAAAAACCGGATCAGTCAGTGAAGTTTGTTGTAGATGCCATGCAAACGGGGGCCTCTCGCACTCAGGGACAAGCAGTTCAAGCTGTACTGGGGAGTGATTAGATAGCGTCTTAGCCAAATGAATGACATCGACCACCCAGGTGCAGGCAGCTTCATAGATAAGCCAATAGTCCAAACAGGACCACTTACCATGAGCCGTGGATATAAAGGTGCTTTCACATGCATACGCCAAATGTCATAGAGATTCCCAGCTTCCAAGAGCCCCAGAAAAGCATTGGTTGCCTGCCTGCATCTCACCTCCCCACTGCCCACTCTGTCTACCGTTATATTGAGGCAGGTATTGAGGTCGTCCCCCCATAGAATTTCAGCAGAAGGAAACCTGAACATACTTCGCCACACATCCACAAAGAAAGAATGATCATCCACATTCGGGCCATACACATTAACCAGCAGCCCTTCCACCCCGCTAAGCTTACCATCAACAATGGCCACTCTGCCCTGATCGTCTGTCTCAGAACTGAGGACAGTAAAGGGATCCCCCTTCTTTATGAGAATTAGCACCCCACGAGAGTAGGAGGTGTAGGAGGAAGCAATTCTAACCCCAGCCCACCGCATACCCACATTGTGCTTAGAAATATTCGTAAGATGCGTCTGTTGCAGAAAGGCTACCTGGACATCTAATCTGTCCAGATAGGCCAGAACAGATTTTCTTGGGATTGTTTAAGCCGTGTACATTCCTGGTAATGAGCTTTAGGTTACCACCTGTACCATGCATTTAACAGTATATACGTAACAGTGTGATGTCCGATTACAGTAGTGCCACTACAGTGAGCAATACTACTGGTTCCCGCGGCAGGCCAGGCATATGAACAGCAAGTAAGGTCTCAGTCTATCATCCACTGGAAGGCTCATCGCCCGCCCTCAGTCGATACTTAAGGCAACCCAGAGCCATGATAAGTGAACTTAAGACATGTATGTAGGATAGTAGGCAAAAATACAGTCTGTCCCCACACAGTCAAATTACTGCTCCTCCTTGTCCATCTCAGCTGGGGTATCGTGTCGCCGCGTTTTCTGTTTTTTTTGCGTGCTCCATTGCCGCCTTAGGGGTGGTGAAGATTTTAAAGTCACCCTCCTGGCCAACTCATAAGGGAGCAGGCTACAACATGGCATAGGGGATGCCTTCGGATTGCAGAAATTTCTCCACGGTCCCAAACTCTCGACGTACTGCTTGGACTGCGACAGTAAAGTCAGGGAAGAAGGATAACGAACTCCCCTGATAGTCGATGGCACCCTTTTCCATGGCCAGTCTCAAGATGGCTTCGCGGTCCCTGTAAATTAAGAGCCGAGCAATGATGGTGCAAGGTGGAGCGCCCGGTACCGGTATCACTGCCAGGGACCGATAAGCCCGCTCGACTATAAACATGGTGGACAAACTCTCAGCACCAAAAATATCTTTGATCAGATTCTCAACATAGGTCTCCATCCTGCCTTTGTTGGTGGACTTAGGAAGGCCCGTAATTCTAATATTATTACGGCGAGATCTGGTCTCTAAGTCCTTGTTTTTTGCTTGTATTAACGCCAGGATTTTCTCCATGTTGAGTGCCTTGCCAGCGACATCCCTGAGACCATCCTCCGTAGTGGAAACCCTTTGTTTTATCTCCCCCATTCTCGTGTTCTGTCTCTCTAATTGAGCAGACATATGGTCTAGCCTTTGATTGATGGCTGACATATTTCCCTCTATAGCTTGTAGGCTTTTCTGCATGGCCACCAGCATAGTTTCTAACATGGAGGGGCCCTCACTCTAGCCATCTGCCTCCGAATTAGAGGCCGCCTTTTGCTGTGCCTTATAAGTCTTTCGTGCCTCAAATGTGAGGCTAGACTTGGATTTGTCTGCCTTCCCCATAGCGGACCTTAGGCAAGAGTAATGGGGAGTAATGAAGAGCAGCAGACCTTGCAGTGGAGCCAAGCTGAGTAGGAGTACACGCTGCACATCCGCTAGCAAGCAGGCTTAAGGACAGGACCTCCGCACTCCAATGGGGCCTACAGCGGCTACTTCTCAGTCACAACAAACTAATATCCAGAAGGGCCCACAATGCCAGAAGCGCTAATGTCACAGGATGGTGCCTCCCTCCTCTTGGTTACTAGAGCAGGTAGTATGTCTGTGCCAAATCTAGAATCCTATAATGTCCGTTTCACCAGGCCTTAAACCCAGGACCAGCCTGAGAGCACTATGGACCCCGGCTCAGAATCATAGGGTGCCATCAGGTGAACTTTGAAACAGGAGCATGTAACTTAGGCTCAGGCCACTCGCAGCAGGGATTGGAGAGGTTAGCTCGTAACAGCGTCACAGCAACATCGAGCGGGCCTCATGTGCACTTCCCAGCCTGGCGCATGGGAATCTTCAGGCCAGGGTAGACCCAGCAATGCCTGCACCGCGCACACAATCCGCAGTTCTGCAGGCCGCGGCCCAGCACCTAGGCCCACACCCGCTGCCGCAGCTACAGGCCCAGGCCGAAACGTGCCCCACTCTTTGCAGACCACTGCTGGCATCTCTGAGCTCTCCACAGTGCCTCCAATCTCCAGCAGCAATGATTCAGCACCCTCGCTGGACCGAGGCGACACCGCCGGTCTCTGCTCTCCGCTCCGTCACAGACAGCAGCTCCGTAGGGGCACCAGGTATGGTAATCGTCAGCCACGCTAGATCCGGGGCTCCGCAGCCAGGAATACAAAACAGGCCGGCATCGGCAGCTGCCTGCAGATTCGTCTATGTGCACCTCACAGCAGGGTCCCCGTGCACTCTCCTCGCAGCTCACCGGCCCGCGCGTCCTTTCAGTAGTGGATGAAGGCTGCTTTCACGCCAGCCAGGGGTCTCACAGCTGAAACTGCTAGTCACGACGTACCATAGTAGTCTACAGTGCCCCCAATGAAATCGGGGGTGTATCGCCTTGCAGAGCGATCGTCTTTCCAACGTTGATGCAGCGATTTTTAGGCGGATTCTTGGCGGATATCGGCTTAGCCGGGCAAAGCTACATTATGATGCAGCCATCTTGCCTGGCGCCTTTTGCGCCCCGACCAATGGTTTTCTTGTAACAGTAATTTTATGTATAGCATTTTAATAACGATTACTGGAGCTTTGGTAGGGTGTCAGGCAGTGACATATACAATGGTCTTAGAGCAGTGGTAATATTTTATGCCATTGGCTCCACAGGAGAATAAAGAAAATTTCTAAATTACAATACACAGCAAATAAATTGCTAACTGTACGGAGTTGTTCGATCTTCTCTGTCATACGTTTGTGCTTGGATCTGGACACTGGTGAGCTAGGGTAAGTAACCGCATGTGCTCATGGGTGGTGCTAAGGGGGGGGACTCATAACTCACTTAATCATTTGTATAATTTAGTCTAGGCCGTTACTGGGCGTAGATATATGTATCATGGAGGCGCGCTGGATATGCAACTATATGGTAATATCGTCTAATGGGAATGCCTGGCGAGGGCGTGCTCTACGACAGAATTGGGTGAGTCGTGGACAGTTTAGTTTCTATGGACGTCAAGTATTCTTGCCATTGAATAGGGTCAACCCATGAAGGTGTACGTGGTATACTGATTGCTTGCATTGTATGTTCTGCGAAGATCTAAGTGCCATGATTGTGTGTTGGGGCAATTTGTGATTTCCAGGACTGTCACGGTTTGCCAGGGCCTACCTACATAGACGGCGAGCATGACCTATGGGACAAACAGTTTCCCCCTTATGCTTTACCCTCTTTTTGTTGTTTCCAGCCATATCGCCTAATCCCGACTTACATGCCTCTTGGTGACTGTTTTGTCGAAGACTTCCACATCCAGCACGGATTGGAGATTGGCCCCTCCCACCAAACCACTGACGCAAGAGTCAGCAACCCAATCCATGACTGCATGGGAAAAACGCCCAGAGTGTACCCAGAAGTAGATGTAAAAGTAGGTGAAAAGGACATCACAGAGAAGAGGAGCTCTCTCTCGATTCCGAACCTTCAAGGGACAATGGACAGATGCAGCCCGACAGTGCCGACGAGGAACCTAAGGAGACGCGAAACTTCAGAACACAGGCCGACCTGACGGAGAGACTCACCTTGTCCTGGAAAGCCAAGCCCGAGAACCAGCCGACCAACACTAAATCCAGCCGCGTTCCAGGAGGAGCGTGGCTATTGCATGTATGTAAAGGGATAGCTGAGCTAAGGAGGAGGCGGGACACTAAGGTCCCTGATATGTTGCAGTTGGGTGGGGTAAACGGCCAAAAGAGGAACTAGGTAGTTTCTCTAAGTCGGGCACTTGGTGAAGGGAGTCTTTAAGGTGCAAACAGTCCCCCACAAACCCATCCTTGAGCATAATTATAGAGAAAGGATATGGCACTTACCCAATTCTCTCTCTCTCTCTCTTCCCTCTGAGGCAATGAGGATGTTGCAAGGGCAGAAGAAGTAGAGGACGTCCGTTCTGAGCTGATGAAAAGAAAAAGAGAGACAATACAAAAGGAGTATAAAAACCTCAGCATATATTGTTAGTCTGTATGAAATACAATACTGAGAGACAAACATAACGGTTGTCTGCCATCGTGTTCACTAATTCCCTACAAGGACATAGCTACTTTACGTTTTGCTAGACCCAGGGCAAAATCCCAAAATATACTGAGGTTCTTACGAGAGGCATTGTGCTTCGTAATTCCTAGCAAGAAATGGGGGCCCTGAGCTGTTACTAGGATGTCCGCTGCCTCTGTTAATGTCACCGCCACCTCGTTCCAATTTGCCTGGATGTGAGGGCAAGTCCATACAATATGAGGAAACGTTGCCTCTGAGGCTAGGCATCTAGGGCATACATCAACGGAAGTAGGATACATGTGTGCTAGTCTATGTGGTGTTAAATATATGTGGTGTAAATAATTAAATTGAGTATACTTCCGCCTGCCATTCGTGGATATGATTTTAGGGTAACTAAGGCATTGTGTCCATTGTTTATCGGTGATATTGATTAATAATGCCGAGTCCCGGTAAGAACACAATGGTGCCAATAGGGGCGTAATATCAGGTCTAAGAGAGTTATATTTGCTGTTCCTGCATGTTTACCCCGTCCATGTGTCAACAGAGTTTGTAATAGTTGGGATGTGACAGGTTCAGTGCGGTTATTACCCCATGTCTGAATGAACTGCTGGGATAGCAACGCGTGGAGCATGAATGTCTCCTGTGGAATCCCGAAGTCTTCCACTAAGCTTGCAGTTTTGTAGTTGCGAGTCCACAAACAAGTCGCTCCAGATGTCCAGCCCCACTGTCCTCCAGGACTCAAGCTCTGGGTGGCCGTGGCAGGCATATGAACCCGGTAGGACTTCAAGTGGCATATTGGGAACATATAGTATAGGTTGGCTTCTAGGTAACACATATTTTGAACAGCTGCAGCTCGCCGCCAGCATTAGTATATTTCCTTGTTTTTCCTCCAGTGTAGTAGTGGATACTGAGAACCACTCTATCAGTGCTGGTTGTCTCAGTGTTAGCGCCCAAGTGGCCAGCTCGGTGAGGTTACTATCCGCAAGCCACCTCATTGGCTACTGCAGTTGTGATGCAGCGTAATAATATTAATAATTTGGCGCCCCCATCAGATAGTGGTAGATACAGTTTATGGAATGCCACGGTAGATCCAGCTGACCCCCCCAATCAGGGAGTCAAGGAGTGATTCCAGATCCTTGAATAATCTGTGCGGCAATCTATGAGGAAGTGTGGAGAAAAAGTACAAGAGCAGAGGGAGTAGAAGCATTTTAGAGATGGCCACCCATCCCATGGGGGACAAGGGTAAGCTCAGCCAGAATGGGAGGGCTGCACGGGCCCTGGTGATTGCTCTGCCTAGGTTACCATCAATGATATCTGTACTATAGAGTGGTAGACTTGAAAACCCAGATATTTGAAAGTGTTGAACGTCCATTCCAACAGAGTTCGAGGCATGGCGTGTCTCTGGACCATGGAGAGTGGTTTCATTGGAAACACTGCTTACTTGGGCCAGTTAACCTATAGGTCCGAGACCTGGGCATGGTCATCCAGCAGGTCCATTAACACTTGCAGGGCAGTGATCTGGCCACGTAAATAAATTAACGCATCGTCTGCATACAGACAGACTATGTGCCACCGCTTTTCCGTGTATATGCCCCAGTCGAGTGTGCGTTGGCGCAGCTGACATACCTAGAGCTTCATGGCCAATGCAAATAAAATAGGCGAAAGAGGACAGCCCTGCCTTGTGCCATGCCCTTTCATGAATGACGGGGATATGGTGCGACCAGTCTTTACCATAGCCTGTGGTTTTGTGTATAGAATACGTACCCATCTCAGGAAGTTAGGGCCCATACCAAAACCAAACCACACAGCTAATAGATATTGCCAGCTCAAGGTGTTGAATGCCTTTTCAATATCCAGGGATGCTATCCAAGGTGTATCAAGTTCTGTACGGGTCCAATCTAACAACTTAAAATGGCGGCGCAAGTTCAGCCCAGTGTTCCTCCCCGGTATCAAACCGTTGTGGTCCTCATGTACCAGTATGGGTATTGCTTCTATTAGCCTATTGGCTAATAATTTACTTAGGATTTTATAATCTGCATTCAGCAGTGACAGAGGGTGATACAAGACCATTTGGAGTGGGTCTCTTCCCGGCTTAGGTAACACAACCAGTGTCACCTCTCGCAGGGAAGGCGGGAGCTCTCCCCTTTCAAATGCCTCTTTGTACATGGTGGTTAGCCAAGGAATAAGTTGTTCGGAGTAGGCTGAGAAACATTTTGACCAACCATCAGCCCCTGGGGTTAAACCTGTTGCCAATTGTTTGATAGCTTCTGAGATATCATCTGCAGTAATAGAATCTTCAAGCAAGTCATACAGGGGTTGGCTTACTTGCGGGAGTTGGACATGTGATAAGAACTGCTTGATAAGAGAGGGATCACTGGTGTCAGGGGCTTTGGAAAGAGAGGTATAATAATCATGAAAAGAATAGTTATTTGCTTCCCGGGTGTTCACTAAGGGGCCGGCAGAGGTGTGTATCGCTGTGATGGCGGTTGTGAAGTGTCCGTTTTTAATAACCATGCTAGCATTTTGCCAGCTTTGTCCCTTTCTGTGTGCCAACGGGCAAGGTATTGTTTGTAGTCCAGCGCACAAAGATTGTCTGATGTCTCTTTGTATGCCAGGCGAGCCTCAGCCAAAGAGGGGCCAACATGGGAGGTCTGTGGGAAAAAGCTGCTCGCATCTCTGTATTTCCAGCTCGTGTTTCAAGCGGCGCCTATATTAATCTGCAAATATGAGGTAATAGATTGTAATAGGGAGGCGCGGAAAGCCGCGTTGGTGAGTGCTGCATGGTGAAGACGCCAGGTCAGTATCCTGGCTCTCTGCGTTCCCCATGAAAGCTGCAGCTGCAGTGGACTGTGATCTCAGATCGTGCGCGCCAAGTATTCTGCGTGTGACACTCTGGGCAAGGCATTAGCCGAGCAATATATTGCACCTATCCTCGTGTGGAGGTCATGGATCGTGGAATAGTGTGAGTATTGCACACAGTGCAGGGTGTTTACCACGCCATGCGTCATATAGTTCCATATTAACAGTCCAGTCCTTCATATGTTGTGTTAATTTAACGGATTGTGCCCCCAGGAGTGGAGGGTGCGAGCAGTCCAGGGTAAGGTCGTGCATGCAATTGTAATCTCTGTCCCAGAATGTGGATGCCGTGGGGTCCATAAGTAAGGATGGTGTAATTGTCTGTAAAAATGAAGCTTGTTCTGAGTTTGGGTCATATAGGGAAAGTAATGTTAATAGAAAGACATCTAAGAGGCCCTCTAGGATTCCATAATGGCCTTGAGCTTCAGTCCGGGTGTGTAATATCTTCAAAGGAGTGCCTGGTGACACCCATATGAGGGTGCCCCTAGCACATCCCGAAAATGTAGTACCTTTAACTGTGCCCCTCCAACGTTTACGAAGAGACGCAAGAGTTTGTGAAGTCAAATGTGTTTCTTGTATTAATGCGAACGAGATCTTGTGACTGCATAAATATTGGTAGACCCTGTGGCCTTAAGCACATCCAGCCAGTCCACGTACATTCTAGGTCAATAAAATATAATCATTGCTTACCGTCTAATAAACAATAAATAGGAGAATGGTTTCAAAATTGTGTCCAGGACACCGCCCACGCCAACAAATTACCCCTTTCAATCCCCACCCCCCAGCCCCAGCAGCAAACAAAATACCAGCCATCCCATGCTTTATGCATGACATAGGGAAAGAAGCAGATCGAAACAAATAATAAAACTACCCCACTCCCCACCCCAGGCTGGCTTGCCAATGGCCGATTGCCCATCTGCACTGCAATGCAATGAATCCAAACAAATAACAACATCAAAAAAACAAAGAAAATGAAAATTCAATGATCTCTTAAGCCAAGAATAGAGTGTAAACGAGTGGAGAGAAAGGAAAAAAAGATTGAGAAAATATAGAGATGCTATATCAGCTACTTATCGCTCTAGGGGGGTGCAGCAGTTCTGTGCATCAACTGCAAGCTGGCCGCCATGTATACTGTAGTGTTCGCAACTGTGGTAGACGGGGTAGACGCAAAGAGAGGCACCTATGTTGACGATGGACATAGAGTGTTCTGCAGTGGGCTTCCAAATTACCATCCAAGGAATCATCTGAGTTATTCAGCAGTTTGTGGGGTGACCACCGGGCCTCCCCCCAACAATGCTTTGTGTTGCGAATCAGTTAGAGGTAGTACTTGATCCAGGGTCACATCTGAGTCTGACTTTCATCTTTGAGGAGATGTGGGGCCGCCAATGGTCCGGCGTCTTTATGGCTTGTGCACGCTTTTTAGCCAGCTGGACCTTTGATGGACGCTGTATTCTACTCTTACCATGGTGCACCTGCCAGTTTCCATGTCTGACGAGGGTCTACTGAGGTGGTAGGCGGGGCATGTGTGAGTCCATGTTGGTCTATCCAGGCTCAGGCCTCTTCGGGAGTAGAGGAGGAGAAGATGCTGCTGTCCTTGTATCGGATATGTAGCTTGGCAGGATATTGCAGTGAGTATTGTATTTCATGGTCCCGAAGACATTTCTTGACCTCCAGGTATGAGGATCTATGGTGCTGTACTGACAGAGTGTAATCTGGATAAATATGCACCATTGCATTCTCAACTTGCCATGCAAAACGGGCTCTGGTTACCTGTAGAAAGTGATCCCTATCATGATAATTGAATAGCCTCACTACCACTGGCTTGGGAGGGTTGCCTGGGCGTGGGGGGCCCCCTGGCCCCCTATGCGCTCTTTCAACTGAGAAAAATGTTGAGTTCTTGCCCTGGAGGATATCCGTGGAGTACCAGGACTCCAAGTAGAGCTCCATGCTGTGCCCTTCAGCCCGTTCTGGTAGTCCCACTATGCGGATATTATTTCTGCGAGACCTAACTTACTGGTCCTCCACCCGGATCCTTAGATATTCCACTTCCTGTTGGAGGGACTGGAACTGGACTGTTGCTGTGGATACTGTGGGACACAAGGATGCTAGTGTGGATTCTGATTCCTCCACTCAATCTTTCAAATTTTTGTGGTTCCCATTTCTACACAAAGCAAGTAGTTTTTAGGGCCCAGTATAGTGAGTGATTAGCCTGATCAATGGGGTTTGAGGACACAGTTTGCTCTGCATTCACCACCCCAGAAGCCGGAGTCATTAGATCAGATGGCTGGGGTTGCGTCTTGTCTGTTCTGATTTTCCCCATCTCATCGTTTGGACGTGTGGCGTCGCACAAAAGAATAGTCTGTCGACTGTGGCTCCCTACATGGCGATTGGGGTGGTACACCAGTAAATAGTAGGTTGCAGACTATTGAGGTGTGGATGTGGTATCGTAATGTGGCCAGACAGTGAACGAGGTGCAGGTGCTAAAGTCAGGTGGATTACCAGGCACAGCTGACTAGTGGTCCGCCTCCAGTGACGCTACAACAGTTCTTTGCTGTGGCATTAACATAGGTATGACGCTGAGACACCTGCTAAAAGCACTGCCCTGGTTTTGTGGGGTGCAGACCAATATGTTAGATGTCCGATGAGCAGAGAAGTTGAGGTAGGAGCTGCTGGCAGGGGCCACTAAACAAGGGGGGACCCAGAGGTCCTGTTGGCAGTACAAACAGGTTCTGTGCAAACCGACCAGCAGTCCACTACCAGTGATGCTGCAATAGATGACTGCTGTGGCATAGTCATAGGTATAATGCTGGGTCACCCACTAATAACACTGTACTGGGTTTGTGGGATGCAGGCCAATGCAGTAGGTATCCAGAAGGTAAAGAAATTGAGGAATGAGCCATGACAGGGTCTGCCAAACAAGGGGGGTCCCAGTAGTCTATAGACAGAGCAAACAAGCTGGGCACCACTGCCCAACTCACATGCGCCCATCCCAGCAGTCACAAGGCCAGGAGTCTGTCCCCATCTCCAGGGTTTGCGAGGAGATAAAATGATTTTTGCCAAGGCTTCACGAGCATTGCGGCCGGCAATGGGAGGACAGACCAGCAGGCCGGCATGCCACCAGCTCCCGGCGATTTAAATAGTGGGCGGGATTCGGATGGCCCCCGGCTGTCCTCCGCACATGCCCACTGTGACGTATGATGGACAGGGGCCGCCCAGAGCATGGAAGGGGTTAAAGACACGGAGGCTAACATTATGCATATTTCTTTTAATGCAGTCCAAGCAGCCGCATACATCACAATATAAGATGGTTCCAGAACAGAACATTATGAATAGATAAAAGGCATGAGCCATCAACAATCTACCTCTTTTAAATGTGGTGAAGAAGAGAATAAGTCCAACATTTTTAGAACTTCTAAACGATTTTCAGGCGGTCAGCACAATGGAGAAAGATAAACGAAGGAGGATCCAAAGGTCAGAGGCCTTGCAGTTATGAAGGGTTACCTGAAAAGAGAGAGAAATGAATGCCTCCAGGAAAAAAACACATAGAATAAATTTAACAAGTTATTAAATGAATTATTAGAATTTTCTAACAGAGGTAATAGTAATAAACATTATATTCACTGTATGTCCCTGACAATAAAGGGCGGGACGGGTGGGATAATGTTAGCCTCTGTGTTTTTAATGAAATCCAGATTCTCTAGTCATGGTAATAGGAGAATCACAATTTCATTACAAGAACAGAGGCTACATTTTGCATGTTGGTAGCTATGTAAGATTACATCAGACATGTGTTCGATAGGTTTGCAATAGTGCCTTGCAAAGGTGTTAGCATTCGACCAATCGGCCGCTTTAAGAATATCATCCAACTTACCTCCAGACCAGAGACATTTACTGGCCATAGCACCTCTAAGAGAGTGAGCTTGAAATTTCTTTAAGTCAAATCCTGCTAAATCCATGACAGTTTTAACCCATCTGGCAATAGAGGTTGGGCACGAAGACCAGACATTCTGCAATCATACTTTCTCATGCAATCTTCTACAAAAGGTTCTGGGCATAAATCAAAAAGAGGATAAAAGATTGAATCAGGCATAGTCTTAGTTCTTTTATATAATTCGAATTTGACACCAAACATGTTATAGGATCTATTGGTGATTTCTAGGGCTTTGACATCAGAAATCCTTCGGCAGGAGATTAGGCATAGCAGAGTTGCAAGCTTGATGGAAAGATTTTTTCTATTCAGGAGAGTATTATCCGGCCAGTTAGTGAAAAGATCTAGAATTAGCTTAACGTCCCAGAGACTCTCGTATTTGGGTTTAGGAGGCCTTCTTAGATGAATGCTTTTCATTACTCTGCAAACAATGACATTTTTACCTACCGTTTTACCGTTGACAAGGACATGGCCAGCAGAGATAGCCGATCTATAGCAATTGATAGTTCTATAGCTGAGACCTCTTTCAAACTGTTCAACAAGGAAGTTTACTATGTCAACAATAGGTGCCTCCAAGGAATTCAGGTTCCTTTCCAGGCACCAACGTACCCAGCTTCTCCATATATTGTTATATCTGTAGTGAGTGCCTGGGGCCCAAGACTCTCCGAGGAGAGTTGCAGCTGTCGACGAAAGCCCTGAGATTTCATTGGATCTCCTGACACTCTCCAGGCAAGAAGGGTTAAACTCCCGGTCTGAAATAGGGGGTGACCTCCTCCATCTACGTCTGTTAGAAGAATCTCTTGGGTAAGAATTAAGAAGGGGGGGGGGATTGCAAGCTAGTTCTAGAGTGGTGGGGAACCAGGCTTTAGATGGCCAGAAGGGAGTTATTAGGACAAGGAAGCACTGGTCCTGTTACACTTTCGGTAGAACTCTCTGGATCATGGCAAAGGGAGGGAAGGTGTATGCTTTAACTCTTTTCCAAGACTGTAGGAAGGCGTTCACTGCCAGAGCACCCAGGTCGGGCATCTAGCTGAAGTATTCCAATTGAAAGGTTAGTCTGCTCGCAAAGAAGTCTATCTCTAGGGGTCCCCAAATCTTGTTCAAGGATCTGAACACGGAAACATTGAGTTTCCAATTGCTGTGATCTAGCAGGAACCTCGAGTTCCAGTCCGCAGAGATGTTTTTTTTCCCAGGGAGGTATTCCGCTCTGAGAGCGATCTTGTGGTCCAGACAGAACATCCAAAGTTTTTGGGCTAAATTGGATAGGTCCGCGGATTTTGTACCTCCCAGACGATTTATATAAGCTACCGCAGACATGTTGTCCATCTTTAAGATGACTGATCTCCCTTGAAGACAATTTCTGAAGCTCATCAAGGCGTAAAGACCAGCTGTTAGTTCCAAGTAACTTATGTTGTGAGAGGACTCCTCTTGTGACCAGATACCACCGGTGTTCTGGTTGAGAAGGCAAGCTCCCCAGCCATGAAGGCTCGCGTCCGATTCTAAAACAAACTTTGGTATTGAACCAAAGATTGCTTTGCCATTCCACGCGTCTAGGTTCTCGAGCCACCAGACTAGTTCCGAATTGGCTTCCTGATCTAGCGTAATGCGATCCCCGCACTAAAGGCCGGATCTTAGGACTCTCGCTTTTACCCTTTGGAGGGCCCAATAGTTTAGGGGGCCCGGAAAGATGGCTTGAATGGAGGAGGAGAGTTGACCTAGTAGTCTGACTAGCTCCCTCAAAGATAGATTTTCTTGTTTCAGGACATGTCTTATTTCCATCCTGATTTTGGTTATTTTCTTGGATCTCAATGTATCTACCATGAAACCTAGAAACTCCAGAGTTCTGGAAGTAGTCACAATTGCTTTTTCTTTGTTTATGATGAAGCCTAAGCCTTATAAGAGGTCCATAACAGTCTTCAGGTCTTGGACTATTTGTGAAAGGTCTTGGGACATTATAAGGATGCCATCTAAGTATATGATCAGGCGAATACCTCTTTCTCTTAGGGATGAGGCGATTGCTCTCATGACCTTGGTGAAAAACAAAGGCAGAAGATAGTCCGAAGGGAAGAGCCTGGAATTGGTATAGGTGGTTTTTCCACATGAATTGGAGAAAGGGTTGGTGGATTGTGGCAATTGGGATGCTAAAATAAGCGTCTTTTAAGTCCAGTTTGACTAGCCGGTCTTCCTCTAATAGTAGATCTCTCAGAAGGTGGATGCCCTCCATCTTGAAGTGCCTGTAAACCAAATATTTGTTTTGTTCTCTTAAATTTATTTTGGGTGTCCAACACTTGTCCTTTTTTTTTTGCACGAGAAAGAGTGTGCTTATAAATCTCAAGGCTTCCAGTGGAACCTCTATTATCGCTCCTTTCTGAAGCATGGAGGAGATCTCCTCCTCTACTATTTTCTGTTGATCTAGAGACAAAGGGATGTCTCTCGGGAAAGAGGTTTGTGTAGGGGTTTCTGTAAAGTCTATCATGAATCCTATGACGGTGTTTAAGACCCATGGGTCTTGAGTGATCAATCTCCAATTCTTATAAAAGAATTTGAGTCTGCCTCCTACCTTTTGGGGGAAGAAGGGAAAAGAAAAGGGGAAGAGTGCTAACTTGGAGCATTACTGCTGTTGGAGGGTCCACGTGATCTAAACCCTCTGTTGCGTGGTCCTCTCCCTCTCTGGGGGTAGAAATGAGGAGCATTGTATTGCTGATAACCTCTTCCATAGCCACGGGATCTTGAGAAGGGCCTTTGAAAGAAACGGCCGGAAGAGAGGCCCCTTCTTCCGTCCTGGCCAAAAAGGTTAAGGTTAAACACTTTCCGCATGTTTTGCTGGGCCTTATATAAGGCCGTAAATGTAGACACATACTTTCCTAGAGATTTTATAAGATCTTCTCCAAAGAGTAACCCTTTTGGGTTTTGTGAGGGCTCTTTGTCCGCCATGTCACTAAGTCTGGGGTTGATTTTTGTCAGTATGACTCTTCTTCTCTCTGCATTGAGGCTTGCGTTGGCATTGCCCAGTAATATTAGTGCTCTTTGGCTCCAGCCACTGATAAAGTCAGTATTAAGAGGTGTGCCATTGATGTGGCTTTCCTCAGCAGAGTCAATGATTCTGGCTAAGAGACCCAGGACGTGGAGGAGATGGTTCTGGCAACTCTTGAGGGATCTTTCCATCCCTTTTCTTGGATCCCGACCAAGCTTGAAAAGGAATTTAATCAGCTCTGGGTCCAAGTTAGGAGTGTGGCAGGTCTTGTCCTCGATAGCAGGTCTTGAGCATTCAGCTCTGAGTATGTTCCGAGTGTCTCTCTCTAAGAGGTTCCTTAGCCATTTTTTAATGAACTTGGATATGTGGTCCTGTGGCCACCACTCGGAGCTTCTGGGGTGTTTGACATTTAGTGGTGAAAACATTTCTTCCCCAAGGGGTCAAGGATGGTGTCATTTGATGATGAAGGGAGTTCCTCTTCAGGACTGTAAAATTCTTGATCGTCTGAGTCTAGATCTAGGACGTTCTCCTCGGGTGTGATTGAAGACTCGTCATCGTAGAACTCGTTATCTCCCGTATTGCACTGAGCACTGTGATATTTTATGCCACTAGGGACACCCAGATATTTTGTGCCGCCATGGGCACCTGAGTAAGTTGTGCCGCTAGGGACACCCAGGGAGTTCGAGGTGCGAGGACATCCATTATTAATTGAGGTGCTAGGACCTCCATGATTAGATGAGGTGCTAGGACCTCCCAGGGGTTATTTGATCAATGTTTTTATTTTTCTTTAGTTTTTTACCCCTTATTTCAGTAATATCGTCGTTCAAGAATTCTGTGCTCTCGTCTTCCTTAGTAGGGAGTGACCTTTTGGAGGACATGACCTGACTCAAGGTCTCAATCATGTAGGACCTCATTTCTTTATGTAAGATTTTTTTGAAGGCTTCATGATCTATATTAGGAGTAGGGGCGGTAGCGTCATCTGAGTCGGAGTCAGACATGGCACAGGTAGGAAGTTTAGGTTCAAATTGGATTTGGCAAAGGTGCTCTGTAAAACCCCAAGCCACAGGAGAGGAGGGAGAGTGAGGATGTATCTGCTTATGATTTAGTTAGGAAATAAAGCAGATTTCCTCTCTCTTTATTATTTCTTTATAATATTAATACCATTAGATGGTATATGATGTTGGCCAAATGATCATTTCTCCCCCCTTTTTTTTTTTAAGCAGGATCGTTGAATTTGTTGCTTGCTCTTGTCTGGCATTGTAGGCAGGGAGGGAATGCGGAGAAGAAAAGTTCTTGGCAACGGGAGGACATAGCGCCCCCCGTTGCCAAGGAACCTTCCTCTAATCCCTGACGCGATGCAGGCTCGCCTGAACCTCGCGGCCTGCATTGGGGGAGAGAGGTAAATCCGAATCCTCTCGGTTTTGTTGAAAAGGCCGTAAAAAGTTAATAAATGGTAGCGATCGAGATGGGGTTAGATCGGTCTAATTTTTAAAATGAAATTGTACATAAAATGATATTAGGGAATAAAACAGACAATACTTACCAGGAAGAGTTACGATAAACCTGGGGAAGCATTATAAACAATAAGGAAGGGAACGAATAAGAGAGTGGTGTTGGTGAGAAGGTTGGGGATGCCTAGGAATTGAAGTTATGGAAAAAAGGTGGAGAGGGGATCTCCATAAATTGGAGATTGGTATAGAGGCAGGGGTGGGGTTAAGCCAGGAGAAAGATAATTAAAAGGCAAAAAAAAAGACAATTATGGCAAGTAGTAATAGTAAAGTCAACTTATCTGTTCGGAGCCGCATTTAAAAGAGGCAGATTGTTGATGGCTCATGCCTTTTATCTATTCATTTATATATTTATATATATATATATATATTATATATTATATATCTTCTGTTCTGGAACCTTCTTATATTGTGATGTATGCGGCTGCTTGGACTGCATTAAAAGAAATATTGTAATGAAATTTGGGGTTTTGTGTAGCAGAGTACTGCAGTATGTTTAAACTCCAAGCTCCTCTGCACCTTTTAGAGGTGGAGTAAGTGTAGGTTTGCATCAGCCTTTAACATGGTAAAACATCAGCTCAAAGGACAGTCATTCAGGCATTTATCCTATCTAGAATACACTACAGCAATTTCCTTTATTTGGGAGTTGACAAAGCCTCTATAAGAAGGCTGCACGTAGTCCGAAACTAGACTGTCAGGCTGCTCTACAGACTCCCAAATGGTGCTTTGCCCTCCCATCTTCTGCGGGAGTTGCACTAGCTTTAGGTGGAGAAACGTATCCAATTAAAAGCCCTGTGGTTTGTGCACAGAGCTACAGCAGAAGCTGGTCCCCGCTACCTCCATGGAATGGTGAGACCTTATCTATTGGCTCATGCCCTACACTCCAGCATTCTCTCCTTTATATGGTTCTGAGAGTCAAATGGACTTGCATGGGAGTCCAGTCCTTTGCCTACCTGGGACCTAGGCCCTGGAATGACCTTCCACTAGCCTTGAGAAGCTGCACATCACTGACTTCTCTTCAGAAACAGTTGAAGGCCTAGATGTTTTGAGGTAGGGGGCTCTGGTTCCACCGTATCTGTCTCCAAGCACCGGGAATCCCTGTATGGGTAGCTGCATGCACTATACAAGCTTTAATAATAATAATAATGGTAGGTCTTTCACCCAGGGACCTTTCCATCAGAGTGACGGTCACCCTACCCTATTTTGAGCATGACAATTGTCACTCTGGCCCATATTTATTCAATTTGTGGCGCAGGGCAGCACAGGAAGTCACCTTGCTGCACTACCCTGCCTCACAGGGAAGGGGCAGGAATGTGTTGTATTAATCAAATATGGTGAATTCCTGTCTTTTTCCCTTCACTGGTGACGTTTTGGGAGGCTTGTGCCAATGCAGATACCCTTGCACCATGGTGCAAGTGATAGGGATCAGGGTATCTAAAATATGCCCACTACCACGGATAGAGTAATCACACAGTTACACGCACATACATTCATCATACGCTAGGGCCCATTTCACTAACACACGCTCAAATACTCTACCAGCAATAAACCTGTGGAAAGAAAACACCTAAACACCCTGCATCGATATCAGGTCGATCAGATCTGGTTTTGTGACTGTCCTAATCAATAACATAATCTACACAACATATACAATAATGA
This sequence comes from Triturus cristatus, assembly GCF_964204655.1. NCBI lineage: Eukaryota > Metazoa > Chordata > Amphibia > Caudata > Salamandridae > Triturus > Triturus cristatus. The sequence goes on from NC_140593.1 coordinate 594,998,560, forward strand.
TCAGAAATATAAACCCAATAATTGACAAGAAGGAAAATTCAACACCATGTTTAAAATTATATTGCTTTATCTAAAATTAGTCAAAGTAAATCAATCAGAATAAATCATTTCTCATAGTTACCTATTCTAACTAAGTGTCAGAACGGGTCAGGACAAGTCTCTCAGTAAAGTCTCTCAAGACGAAGTCCCTTAGCATCGATCCTCAGCAACGCAAGTTCACGCGGCAAAGGCAAAATGGCAAGTGGCAAGACCCTCCCTAGGCTAACATTTTTTATAGTAAAAATTACAATGGAAACACACATAAAGTTTGCAATAAACACTGAATCACTGAGCAGAGCGAGAAGGAAGAAATGTAACATTGCTACATCTGAAAATCTCCGCTCAGGAAAAGACACAAGACGAAAACTACGGAACAGGAACCAAGAAACTATTAAAGTATCCAATTTGTTCAACTTCCCTCGGCAGCCGAACCACAATTCATTGTTCATTTCTAAAACTCCTTTGTTTCCCAAGGCTACCCTGAATGTTCCATTTCTTTTGGAGATCCTCCAAAACTGCTGCGTCCTCATGGAAAATTTTCATTCAAGGACCATGGTCAGTCAACTTCAGGACCATTTCCAGCAGGGGTCTCCCTCGTCACGTCTTTCATTTTACAAATCACGGGCAGGCTTCAAAATTCAGCCATCTTAATACAGGCCTCCATAGGCCACAATAGACCATCTTAATTAAAGAAACAAAAATAAACGTTACTACAGCATAGTGATTAAACAGTGTTAACCCCACTAATACCCTTATGTGTATGTATTTATCTAGCCTTTTGCAACATAAAAAAGCATTAATTCAGACAGCGTTTTGTGCTCAAAATAAACAGCACACAGCAACGTTTAAACATGAAAACCTGCACGTTATTTTTTAGAAAACAGAAACAGCACACGCATGCTAACCCTCGTGTAACTTTCTCTTATGTTAAGACAAACGGATTGATTAATCAAAACACACTTGCACAAGACAAATAATTAATTGTTATTTATTAATAATCAATACAACGCATAGACATACTAGAGCTTCAAAAGCCCCTGAATTTTCTAAATGAAAATTCTGCTCCAGCACAAGGATGCATGTGTTGTAGTCTGGATTGTTTTTGTGCTGGAAGGGGCACCTTCCTGCAAAAAAAGAATCCTGAGAGGTGCTTTTCTCTTGCTATGTGTACTGCCGAATTCAGTCAACAGTTTTTCACTGTAATTGTCATACCAGCTGTTGCAATGAATCGTTAAAAAGCCCTGCCTAGCAGGAAGAGATCTCTATCTATTGTGGATGGTCCACTGCAAGAGGAGTGGAGCCATAGCATTCTCTGACCTGGTACTGGTGGGGGTTCCAGTTTTTAAATTACCCTCGCAATCTTCTTCCTGTGCTCTGACATTGCAGCCACATTACACAGCATGTTCCAATTACTGGTACCTGCACTAACTAGATCAGCTCCTCATCAGAATTCAGATCCTCTCCCTTCCATCTGTACTGAATTAATCCCCCGCAACCTTATTTTGCCATAACTCTGTCTCACCTCTGAATCTACCTTTGATCAAGCTTACCTCACAAATACTTGCTCATATCCTTAGTTAGGGGATGACACCACTTCTTTCAAAAAAGCTAATGCCACACCTTTCTCAAATGTGTTATATGTCTACTAGGAAATTATCTGATGCAGTGATGAGATCCAGGTGTCCATGCTCAAGGCTTTGAGCTTCTGTCCTTGTCCTTGGTGCCTGGAGGGTGGGGGGATTACTACCTTTGCTACTCAGACAGTTTCAGTGTTTCTGCTGCTGTGGTCTCCAGGAAAAGTGTTCTGCAGGTTGCATTGACCACAGACCTTGAAGGCCAGCATTTGCGCATGGAAACACTGACCTATAAGGGTGCAGATGTCGACATGGAAGCTTGCAAGACTTCATCATCTCGGAAGATGTAGGCATGGTGAACCTTGGCTTTTCAGGTGAATATTGCCGGATGTTTCCAATCCAAGCTGAAGCTAATCTATTTCCTGCAATGTTATTTCCTTTTGAGATCATGGATAAGAAGGCACCGATAAGAGATGGATGTACCACAGCAATTGTTTTTCTCTATTTTCATATTGTGTTCATCGCCCACTTGTTACCTGTTCTGTTCCTTTCATTTTGCTCTAACTAGATTTGCACCTGAATTGTTGTTTAGAAGAATAATGCTGGGATCTTTCTCATCCTTGGTTCAGTATTGTTTTGGTGCCCTGCTTTCCAACACCTGAATTCATTCTTCATCTTCAATTAACCATTATTAAGATTGCCCAGAGGTGTTTTCACACCCCTTTGTGACTGTTTCCTTCTGTTACCAGTTAAGGAGACACTTGTTCCCTTTCACACGAATATTAAGTGCAGAGTGGCATCTTAGCTAATGGGAGGAGTCACACTTTCCTTGAGCAATCAAGAAGGAAACTAGTTAGATATTCACAGTATCCAGTCTTTATCAAAAAACTAGCCCTCATCCCACCTCATTAAAAGAACTAAACACCGATCTCTGACCTACCTGCACCTTCCAACTGCCTGGAGAATATGGTCACAGTGTAATGTGAAGACATTTTAATGAAGTGGGCTTCTGCCAAACGCATGATACTAAATCCACCCTAACTTCATCCTTGATGACAGGAAAATCCTCACATTTGACTACAATGAGACTGCTTTTTGGAGCCTTCTGGACCACTGTGCAGCTTTCAACACCAGTGACCACTTGTGTCTCCTGTTATTATTATTATTATTAGTATTATTATTAGTACCATTTGTAGAGCGCGCGGCTACCTCCAATTGAGGTGTCCCGGCGCTAGCAGCAAGAGCAATGATGTAACCAGGAGACTAAGAATGCTTAATTCAAGTTAAACAACCACGTTTTCAGTGCTTTCCTGAATATGCGTTCCGATTTGGCCTTCCGTAGATGTTCCGGCATAGAATTCCATAACGAGGTTGTTCTTACCGAAAAGGGCCGGCCACCAATCCTAGCTTTCCTAAAGTGCGGAGTTACCAGTAACTCCTGATGATTTGACCGCAGCGCCCTAGTTTGATGGTATTTTCGGAGTCTTTGCTTGAGGTATTGTGGACCAGAACCTCTAGTTGCTCTGTAGGCCAGGGTCCTGCCATGCCTAAAGTCTGCCTGAATCTGGTTCATGGCCATTTTTGGATGACTTCGACCTGCAAATCTTTACCCAACTCATTTCATTTCCTTCTTGCTTAGTAGCCCCAGCCTCGGTTATCTAGTGCCCCTGAGGGGTCCTTGTAGTCTTCACTATCATTCATCAACCTCTGTTATCTAGCCTACTCAGACTTGGACCTACTTCACTTTCTACCTTTACTCAGATCAGACCTAAATCCTAATCCTACCGCCTTTGACATCAAGCATGAATCTGGAGTACTTGGCTACTGATTGACAGAAATACGCTCATTGATGAGCTCTAACTCCTAAAAATAAATTGTTGAAGAGAAGGTATTTTCACTGCATAACTAAGGAATCCTTTGGTAACCCTGCTTATTGCCACCTCTCCCACCCCCACCACTCTACATCTCAGGTTCTTCTAGACCCAGGTTAGAGGGAATGACAGCTTATGGTTCTACCACCTATAGACCGTGAAAAATGTGTTCTGTACTTGGCCTTGCCCCATAGAGTGCAACATGACATTACCCTTATTCTCTTATAACTTAAGTACAAAAACATAATATATCTTATTCATCACAAATAGTCATGAGAGCACATTTGAATTCTGCAGCCTGGCGATTACAATTGTGCCAAAAGTATCAATCCCTATCCTGGTTTGAGTACTCAAACCACATGTAATTCAAGTCACATTGTATCACCTGTCAGACTACACAATCCTCATCCCCATTTTCTCATCTGAAAATCTTCTTGCTACACTTCTTGATGACACTTACAAACATCAATTAACAAATTACTTCAAATTGCATGGAAACACAAGACAATATATGATGGTTGCACCTTCTTTTTCCCTGTTGTTAAATGCTGAAATAAAATCTCTGATGGCAACTACAAAACTGACTGATGTAATTACTTCAGGACAGCCAACATGACCTGGATCGTCAGGCCATGACTTTAAAATGCACTAACAAATCTCTCTTTCACGCCTTCTTTCTCAAGAGACCACTATGGTGGTGTATGTTGACCTTTACAAATGTTATTAAATACATTTTAATAATTATGTATTTACTTAAATATTGTTAGAGTAAATCATTTGAAGATACTGCTAGGTTATGAGATATGTTTTTTAAGTAACATATGTTAATTGTACCATTTTGCTATATGATTTCATGGTCTTGACACCAGTGGTGATAGGATGATCTCTGTGCTCCAAGGTTGGTGTATCTACTACCAAATTCTATGCAAGGAACAGGACCAGAAGCTGGGAAAGATCAACTAAGTGTCAGGAGAAGCTGATGCTGAGTCAACTGACTGAGGAGAAAGGGCATCGGAAGTACCCTGAAAGAGGACTGTGAATGTGGCTTAGAAGATGACAAACTGTGAAAGCTTCTGCAACCCAGGCAGAATCTGCAGCATTCCAGATGGCCAGTGAAAGCCTGGTGACCTAAAAGCAACAGCAACCTCGGCTGTCCAAAGACAGTGTCCTATGGTGAGGGGCAATCTGGAAGAAATTTGAAGTGTTTAGCGAATTACTCCACTAAGTTAAGAGGCGTGAAATGCTCAACTATGATGAATTCAGTCAGCACATTAACTGTGCTTGAGGTGATTTACTTACTCATCAAGTCAATCATTATGTTTTTTTTAATGTTTTGCTTGACAGAACCCAGGAGCAAGACTCACCTGACCACGATTAGTGCAACTCCTGCACGGCTGCACACATTAACTCCGCAAAACTCACACCTCTACCATAGACAGCAACTGAAACATCCTTAGATCGGAAGGAGAGCATGTAGGTCTCCCTTGGTGGGCTGTGCATGACACACACCTACTGGATAGTCAAATGGATGAACGAACAACAAAACCACAGCCCAGCATGTCTAAATTCTTCATCATAGACAGAACATTATTGTGTCATTGCATGTCTAAAAGGGAGAAAACAGTGCACACCTACCTGTAGACACAAACGCTAAGTTGAGAAGCTGCACAAGGGCTATTGCAGTCTATAATTATAGAATGTCCACCAGATTACTGTGAGTTCTGTTTCCCTTTAATTCCCCTTTGAATGTTCATTGGTGATTATGAATAGTGATTGCATTCTGTGTAGGATAGTAATAAAATACTTTTCTTTTTGTAAAATAAAGTACTCATTGGACAGTAATTTATTGTAATCTAATGCTTTTCGATTTCTAATTCTCTAACCCAGCACCACCTCACTGAGTAAGCATTGAACTACCCCGCCTCACTAGACTGAGCAATAAAGGATTGCAGTCGGTGCTCCGTTTTGTGTCCAATAATAAGGTTAAGCCCCAGGACTCCAGTTACCTCTTATTAAACTTGGGCTCCTGAAAAGTTACCACACATGGTTACTGTGCACGCACTTTTCTTGCATTGCATGTCACGCCTGGAGTCATTTGCAATTGTTGTTGCAATTTATTAAGTGTGGGCAGATGAGTTCTTCTCCTCCTTGGTTGAGGAAAGTCAATTAGTATAAAGCAACACGTTTGGTGTCATGTTGGTAACATCGTTAATTGTATCTGCTTGATTGCTTGGCTGTTTATCTCCACCACTGCTTTCTATGGGTATCAGTAGCTCAGACTTCAATCTTTAAGTCAAATAAGTTCCAGCAGCACTGTGCCTTCGCTGGCACAGTAATACCCAGAAATGATGCCCAAGTTAGGATGGCCCTATTGGCAACCCCTTCACTCAATGAGGCACAATCTCTAAAGACCTGCATTCCAAGGCAACACCAATGGTACACTGTTAGTGGAGCTCGAAAGGCTACAACACTGTAGTGCTGTTGGTAGATACAAGCAAGGATTAGCAAGGTCTGATCCCAGTCAGCTACAGCCAGGTATTTTGAGAGCTCAATAACAGACTTGGAGTAATCCACCAGAAGTGGATGCAGTCACACACATGGACCTCCTGCAAGTACATGCATGCATGCTGATTCAGGGTAAATTGCCTTGAAATTGCGAGCTTCCCCAACATGACCGCTTGTGCATCTCAATTCCTACCCCCGTCTGCTCCTGATTGCCATAGGTTTTTAAAATGATGGACAGCAATCATTATACCTTGGCCAGTCTTGGTCCCACTTATGGAAATTAGGGGTGGGCGGAATTTGCGTAATCGCGTTACGCAAATCTCCGCGAAACGGTAAAAAATCTCCGCGAACACGCAGAAATTCCGCGAACACGTGGAATTGCTTGTTCGCAATGCTTTTTTCCTGTTCGCAATCGCTGTTTGCGTGCTCGGGGAGAAATATCTCGCGAACATGCATTTTGAGAACGCGAACAAGCAAAAATTTCGCCAAGTTGCGGAAAGCGGGATTTTGGGCAATTTCGCGTTCTCCGCGGAACGCGAAATTACCCAAATTCCGCAAATTCCGCGAACGGAACGGAATTTACCGCCCAGGCCTAATGGAAATAGTTAATGAAGGAGGATTCTGGCGCACACCTTCAGCTACTTAGTCAAACAGATGACTTCCAGCATATGCAGATGAAGTGTAGGCTTGATTAATTTAGGCTCATTGGTATTTCCTCTGGAAGGCAATGACAATCATTGTGATTTAAATGTTTATGCTTAGAAACTAACATTGGAATGCCTTCAGGGAAGGAGAGCACTTCTACACATCATAGTACTTTGAAGTACTGTACTGAGAGTCAACAAGTGAACAAGTACTCAGTCTTATGATGAGTACTGTGCTGTTTTGATTTCACGAGTGCATGCAGGAATGAATGTCAGTTGCAACTGCCCAAGAGGTAAAAGTTTTAACAAGAAAGATTCCTCACCAAATCCTATTTGATAATCTTGACTCTTGTACTCCCATACTGCTTTTATGTGTGCAACTATACACTTGCAGATATATGGCTTCGGGACAATTTTGAAGATGCTGATTAACAGGAGTTCAGGATCTTGCCCCAGTAAATTTTGATCCACTGTTTATCCTAGACTGTCCAAAGAAATTCAAAAATCACAAGCATCTCATGTATGTGATGCACATACACCTTCGGCACACACTAAGGCTATGGAAAACACACAGACCACAGAGAGACAAATGAGAGAATAAGGGGGAAAAGGAAGAGAGCTTGATGTATAGCTGCACTATCGTTCTCCTCTTCATGATAACATTGGCTACCCATAGCAAAAGGCCACCATAAATACCCAGCGAATCTGAGCCATGCGTTGTTGCTCCAATAAGTACAGCTAATAAAGGTCATTCAAACCTCTACAAGTTTGACACAATCTGCTTAAAACAAGATATCAAAACTTTACATGAGGTATTTGAAATCCACGGAGGGGGCTGAAAGCAAACAAGCCCCTTGAGAGCACTAGGGCACAAAGCAAGGAGCAGGCAGACAGATCAGAATAAGAGTCCAAATGAAGGGTGGTAGTCTCTTCAGCAGCCCAACAGGCAGCAGGCCAGCACAACAAAGCAAATAGTCCAAATGGGATTTCCTCCTGGTGGCACAGCAGTCCTCAAGCAATGTGCTGTCTGTATAGCCAGCAGTGTCTGGTTACAAGTCCACACAGTGTCTAAAATCATGGGGTCAGAGTCCCTGTACTCATACTCAAAAATGTCTTTGTTCAAGGGGTGAGTTCAAAAGAAACCTTAGTAATGCACAACACTCCCTATCAACCCATACCTGGCTCCAGACGTCAGTAAATCAGCCCTCCGTGTGAGGGCAGCACACAACCTATACAAATATAAAGTGTGAATGCCCTCTCCATCTCCCAGCCCAGGAAGAGAATCAGTATGCAGATGAATGCAGAAGTAATCCCTGTCACACCCAGTGCTTCTCATGTTGTGGCTGTCTGAAAGAATGCACCAAGTGAAGTTATTACGCAGGTTATACGTAGATTGGAGTCAGGCTACAAAGCACAAAGAGTCATAATCACAGAGAAATGCCCACTTTCTAAAAGTGCAAAAAGAACAATTGATATACAGAATGCAGACCAATGTCATATATACACCCCAGTACATAGATCTGGGCCTAAATCCATCATGTTTTTGCTCACCATGCCATTCCAGTTTGGAGTTTCCAGACCAGGTCCTCCCTGGACTGGAAACAAGCATCCTAGGAATGCTTGTTTCCTGTCCAGGGAGGACCTGGCTTGGCAGTTCGGGCTGGACTGTTCCCATAAGGCAGTTGCATATGGCTGGGTCCCAACTGGGGTGGTGTGGTGAGCAAAAGAATGATGGATTAAACCCAGATCCTTGTGACTGGGGGTGAATGTTTGCATTGTCCAGCATTCCGTCCATCAATTGTTTCTAAAAGTGGCATTTCTAACATAGTAATGTAAAATCCAACTACACCAGTAAGTAGGATTTTTTACTACCATTCTAAGCATGTCAAACATGGCAATGTCACTCCTTTCAGATCAGGAATTACCACTGACGAATATATAAGTGAATTACTAATGCTAGCCTACGAGAGGAGTTGGCCTCACTACAGTGAGAAACAAAATAGGCTGTTTGTCACTGCCAGGATATGCCACAAAATAAAGGCACATGTTCTACCTTTTACTTACACAGCTCCCTACCCATAAGGCTTCCCAGGGCCTACCTTCAAGGTGACCTGTATGTAGTAAAAGGGGAGTATAGGGCTTGGCATGAAGTTTTAAATGCAAAGTCAGAGTGGCTGTAAACTGTGCACAAAGGCCCGGCAGTGGCAGGTCTGAGACAGGTTTGAAAGGCTACATCTGTGGGTGGCAAAAGCAGTGCTGCAGACCACTAGTAGCATTCAATTTAGAGGCCCTGGCTATATTGGATACCACTTTACAAAGGACTTACAAGTAAATCAAATATGCCAAACAGGTGTAAACCAATCATACTATGTCTAGAGGAGAGAGCACATGCACTTTAGCACTGATTAGAAGCGGCAAAGTGGCCAGAGTCCTAAAGCCAACAAAAAGAAGGTCAGAAAATAGGCGAGGGAAAGGCAAAAAGTTTGGGTATAACCATGCAAAAAGGGGCAGGTCCAACAGTTTCAGAAGCAGTCAAAGAGTAGCTAAAGATTATAACCACTA